>NC_080188.1:148705435-149404435 GCF_030028045.1 Hippopotamus amphibius kiboko
GCTAATTGCGAACATCATCCAAAGCCCTGAAAGTGACTCTGGCAGGAAAGGAGCAGGTCTCTGTGAAGCAGAAGAGCTGGACCTTGGGGTGGAACGTGTCTGCAGCCTCGGGGGTGAGGATGGGGCGACGACCCCAGGCGGGTGCTGAGCCAAACTGCGGCCGCCTCTGGGGTCTCCCAGGCACCGGCTTTGAAGGTAACCTGTCAGCCTGGCATCCACAAATGTTTCAGCCAGATGTGCAGCCCCCGGAACGAGAAATCAAACAACTGCTTTGAAGATGAAAAGCCCTGGGAGCACACGGAGCCCCTTTATTACACCGGAGCACGCCGGCTCCGCACAGTCACTGCTCTGCTCGGGCTGGTGAAGGGCAAACCCAGCCGGAAATGCCACGTGAAAGGAAGAGGAGCATGTAAAATGCTGGGGGTGGGAGAAGGGAAGAGGTGGGTGCCTGTGCTTTGAAATTCTGCCCCGGAAAGGCCTCTTCCACGGATCCCCTTCCAACCTGCCCCAGTACAACAACTGGACGTGGCATGTGACAGGCGCTGTAGACAGATTGCGTTTCACGCGTGCAGCTGTAATATCTGGCACACAGGTGTTTGGTTCTGTGCTAGCCAGCTGCTCTGCATCGCCCTGCTTCTCTGGATGTGGCAGGGGAGGGGGAAACCCTCACACTTGTTGCTGCCAAAGGGGAGGAGGGGGCTGGAAATGCCTGCCAGTGGGCCTACTGCTCAGCATTGGAGCCAGCGCTTGCCCCTGGGGGTCCCGGTCCTCCGCCCACGTGCTGTCCCGGGATGGGGGCTGTGGCTGCATGGGTGGGTGATCAGGATGCCTCCAGCAAGCTGGCCAGGGCCCCAGGAAGGCCAGTCAGGAGAGAGGGAGCCCAGGGAGGACAGGGCCCTGGGCTCTTGGGGTGGTTGGTTCAGGTCCCGACTCCACCGCTGAGTAATTGTGAAATCTCAACCAAGTTTCTCATCCTGTCTCAGCCTCAGTTTCCTAATCTATCAATGGAGTATGGAACTCCTGGTGCATGGGACCTTTGGTAAGGATTCCATGAGGCAGTGTGTAAAGCACTTAGGAAGCAGCACTGCTCTTGCTATTCCCACCTGGGAAGATGGGTCAGGACCGCCGCTCCCCAGGCTCTGGGGTCAACGCCCTGGACCCTTGTCCCTATCAAGCAAGCCTCGCCCAGCGGTTCTGTGTCTCAGGGTGGATGGTCAGGCCCAGGTTCCCTCCGTTGAGCAGACACAGATAATTGGTTTTTTGTTCTTTTTCCTTCCTTAGGGAGGAAGACGGCTGTGTAGTCAGAAAACTAAAGTCACTGAGGAAAGGAGAAGCAGGGGAGTCTGGACCTGGACTTCCGACCTCCAGCACCACCCCCAGCCCTCACCTCCCCTGCCCCAGGACTCATAAGTTTGCAATTCTGCATGGCAGTGAGTGTTACATGGAGGTCTCTCTTCTCTGCTGGACTCTCTGGAGGCCGTGGACCGTGTCCAGTTTGCCCACCATTCAACTCCAGTACGTTTCCCACACCCAAGAAGGCTGGCTAAATGTTGAGGCTGGCTAAATGTTTGCTGCGGGAGCAAAGGCCTGAGTGGGCAGATGAGTGGGAGGGGGTCTTCACTGCCTCTGCCTCCCCCATCCCTATTTTTAATTTTTTTTAATTGAAATGTTGGTGTACAACATTATATAAGTTTCAGGTGTGCAACATAGTGATTCACAATTTTTAAAAGTTATACTCCATTTATAGTTATTGTAAAACATTGCCTATATTCCCTGTGCTGTACGATATATCCTCATAGCTTTTTTTTCTTTTTAAAAAAAATTTTATAGGAGTATCATTAATTTACAATGCTGTGTTAGTTTCTGCTGTACAGCAAAGTGAATCAGTTATACATATGCATATATCCACTCTATTTTAGATTCTCTACTCATATAGGTCATACAGAGTATTGCGTAGAGTTCCCTGTGCTATACAATAGGTCCTTGTGAGTTACCTGTTTTATATATAGTAGTGTTTATATGTCAATCCCAATCTCCCAATTTATCCCTCTCCCCCCCCCCTTCTCCCAGTAACCATAAGTTTGTTTTTCTACATCTGTGGCTCTATTTCTGCTTTGTAAATAAGTTCATTTTATCATCTTTTCAGATTCCACTTATAAGCGATACATGATGTTTGTCTTTCTCTGTCTGGCTTACTTCACTCTAGGTCCATCCACGTTGCTGCAAATGGCATTACTTCTTTTCTTTATGGTTGAGTAATATTCCATGGTCTAAGGGTGCTGGAAAAACAGCGACATGTAAAAGAATGAAATTAGAACACTCTCTAACACCACACACAAAAATAAACTCAAAATGGATCAAAGATCTAAATGTAAGGCCAGACACTATAAACACCTAGAGGGAAACATAGGCAGAACACTCTTTGACATAAATCGCAGCAACATCTTTTTTGATCTACCTCCTAGAGTAATAAAAATAAAAACAAAAATAAAAATGGGACCTAATTAAACTTAAAATGTTCTGCACAGCAAAGGAAACCATAAACAAAATAAAAAGACAACCCCAGAAGGGGAGAAAATATTTGCAAACAAAGCTACCGACAAGGGATTAATCTCCAAAATATACAAATAGCTTATTTATTTTGTACAAAATAGTTTGTATCTCTTAATCTCCTTCCCTTATCTTGCCCTTCCCCATCCCCTCTCCCCACTGGTAACCACTAGTTTGTTGTCTAAATCTGTGAGTCTGTTCTTTTTTTGTTATATTCACTAGTTTATTGTATTTTTTAGATTCCACATATAAGTACCATCATCCAGTATTTGTTTCTCCCTGTCTGACTTATTTCACTTAGCATAATGCCCTCCATGTCCATCCATGTTGTTGCAAATGGCAAAATTTCGTACTTTTTTATGGCTGAGTAGTGGTCCATCATATCTATCATCTATCTATCATCTATCATCTATCTATCATCTATCTAGCTAGCTAATCTATATCTTTCTATCTATATCTATATTGATATGCCACATCCTCCTTATCCATTCATCTGTTGATGGACACTTACGTTGCCTCCATACCATCCCTATTTTAAGGATAGGAAACACGCATGTTCAAAGCATGGACCTGTGGCCACGTGTCCAGCCCCACATCACTCCTGGCCCTCAGACCTGCCCTCTCCACCTCTCCCAACACTTCTCTCCATCTCCTGAGACTGGGAGGTGGGAATGTCCACGTGCACAGGAGGTTGCAGGAGGAAGAGAACAATGGGTATCCCAGGGCAAGGGCCACGCCAAGCTCTGTGTTTGGTCATGGGGCTAATGCTATCTTTCTGAGTATGCCTCCTGGAGATTGCATACTGCTTGTTGAATGAGCATCCTCTTTTCTCTGTCCCTCTCATGCAGATTTAAAAAAAAAAAATCACCCCTGTCCCAGTTCTCTCAAGGAGCTGGCCCCCTCTCTAGCAAGGCTGGGCAGGTGGAAGTTCTTCCACCACAGTCCACCCACAGCTGGGCCCCGTTCATGCTTGACCTGTGCGCGCTAAGATGTCTCTCCCAGAAGGCCCTCTCTCTCTGGCTGAAACCTCTCCACTACCCCTCTGCAATCATCGCCAAGTGTGAGATATATGGGGAAAGGAAGCATGTTTATTTTGCCCCCGTTATGTGCCAGGCACTGTGCTAAACACTTTATAATCAGCACATCATTGACGTAGGTGCGATTACTCTCCCCACTTTACAGATGAGAAAACTGAGGAACCTCTACTAGAACTTTCTCGTCACACAGTTGGTAAGTGATAGGACTGGGCTTTGAATCCAAGTCTGTGGGATGCCTCTGCTTTTGCTCTTTCCATGCCATTCAGCATCGCTAAACGACCTCATACAATAACTCATTTGTATGAACTAATAGCCATGGGCCATGGGCCTGTATCCTTTCTTTCCGGGTACCTGTGTCTCTTTGGATGATAATGCCATTCATTCATTCAGTCAGTCATCCAACAAGTAGGTACTGAGCACCTACTGTGTACCAGGCTCTGTTCTAGTAGCTGGAGATAAATTGGGAAAGTGGATTGATAGAGCTCCTTTCCAAAGAGCTTATGATACAGTCGAGAGGCACATGCTAAATGCATAAGCATACAGCTCAATTTGTTGGATGATTATAATTGTATTAATTGCTGTGGAGAATCAAGGGAGACTTCCCTGAGGAGGAGACAATACTCCCATCTTTGCCATCAACCAGGTAAGTGTCTTGAAGGGCAGAAACTTCATGTGAAGACAACATCCCCACAGCCAGGGGGAGAAGTGCCAGGCTGTGCCATTTCAGACAGACGTGGGCCGCTGAGACATCATCCAGCTCCTCACGTTCAGCTCTGAAGGGTGTAACAAGCATGTGTTAAAACACCAAAGGAGGGAGAAACCCACACCAGAACAGAATCCGTGCTCTCTTGGCAAGGCGGCTTCTGTTTAGGTGTGTATTTTTCCTGGTGCCTGAGGGATTGTCTCAATGACCCTCACACGCCACTCCACCAGGAATGGAAAATCACTTGTTGAAAACATAAACAGAGCTTATAATAATTGGCAAGACACAGACAGCTACTCACCATTCTCTCTCCTCTTACCCTTCCTCTGTTCCTGTTTATGAGACATACTGCCCATGTTTTCTATCATATTTTTGCTTTGCTCTGGAAAACAGAGAGAACAGCTCCTATAAGTCCTTGACTTATTCCAGGAGGAATCTCTCTGTGTCATAGGCTTCAGAGCCCCTTTGGTGATGTGACAGGACATAGAGAAAAGAGAAGCAGGGGAATTAACCCAGACTTCCCCAGCACTTCCCTCCTTCCCTGAAAACTTTGGTTTCTGCTGGGGTAGAACAAGGCCTTTTCACTTCCCTCTACCTCATCATCCAATGAAAGCTGCAGATTCCTTTCCTGCCACCTTCTGAAACTTCCTCCAGAGTTGTGTTGGGCAGGCTGGACATCAAATCTCTCTTGATTTTTGTTCCTTCCAAGATATGAGCTAGCTAGAGGGAAACACGAGATGCGTAGCCCGCCTTCCCATTCATGAGCTATTTGGGGGTACTCTGGGCTACATAAAAGGAAACAGTGAGATGTTTCCTGTGGAACCCTAGAAAGAAGCAGTAGTTTCCAAACTTGTCCTCACTCAGTGGGGCACGCAGCCAGGCCTGGCACACGTGGGCACACGTGCTCTCTCCCCCAGCCACTCTAGGACTGCAAAGACTCAAGAAGAAGAAAGCTGCTCCTTCCTACCAAGAGCCCAGGATCCCCAGTGTATCGTATTGACTTCCAAGCTGGATTACAATTCAGTCCCGGGAAGGGAACAGGGAGACGCTGGTTGGGAAGTGGGCCCTCGGTTGACAGAGGACCGTGTAGTGACCTTAGCTGACTTAGTCTCCCCTGCCCACCCCCGCCCCCCAATGCTTCTTTACCTGGTGGGAAAACAAAACATTATCCCTCGGCTGGTAGTGCCCACAGCCTTAACTTCGTACGGCACCTGTCTCTTCTTGGTTTGGATGCGTGTTTACACTTTAACTTTCAGTAATCTTTCCACGCAATAAGCCTCAATATCCACATCTATCAATTGGACTTTACTCTGAAGACGAATGATTTTCCCAAAGTGTTGCATTTCTAAATTGAAAGACACAAGGGCTGCCTGGTCATCTGTCCCAGCAATTACACTCTTGCTGCCTCTGATTTTTCTTTAGACCATTTCTCCATAACTCAAGGGGCTATCTTTCCTGTTGGTGACTTTGCAGATGGGGGTGGGGATGGGACAGGGAAGTCTCACGAGGTCTTAAGACAGGAAGGGTTGATGGCAGGTTGTCTACCCCACAACCCAGCATACTCCGAAATCAGCCCAAGTTTAAGCAACCATCTGAAATGTCAACTCAACCCCCATGATCTGGAGATTTGCAAGAAAAACTGCTTTTTTTTTTTTTGGAAGGGAGACATAAATCTCCCCTTTTCCTTTGCCTTCTACACTCAGCCAATATAGTTTTTGTGCTCTGTAAGTAGCCAGGAAGAGCTCTACAAGTCCGTTTACAGCTCCTTCCTTCTTTTAGAAAAGATATGTGTGTGTGTGTGTATGTGTGTGTGTGTGTGTACACATTTGACTACTTATTAGTGGAGATGTTGACGATTCTAAACAACAAATGACATAGTATCCTTGAACTGACTCTCGAGGCCTCCCATCCCCTGGGCACTTTCTGGCTCACAGTGAGAAGAGCTCTGCGAGGATCAGATTTTTGGTTTCCTCCAGCCTCTTAGAACATGAAGATTCGGAATTTGGAACTGACTCATCCTTTCCCCAAGAAAGATGGAATGCACCACTCTGCAGTTTCTATGTCAAGGGAACATGTTGAACATACTCAGGCATAAAAGACTTTTCTCAAAGAGGGCTTGTGTGTCTTGTTTACTGCTCTAGCATTTGCCATGTTATGCATTTGAGATCAGTGGAGCGTTCTACTCTCTTTTCGCTTGGCTGCTGTCTACTGAAGTGCAGGTAGAATTGATTTATAATCAACTCCCAGTGATAGATCAGTACTATTATTATTATTAACTCTCTGAGAGTTGCCATAGATACCAGAAGATTCCTTTAGTTCAAACAAAATTGAGCACAAGTCTATCACTTGACCATTCATTCTAGGTCCACTCTTCAGCACTACAGAGAATTAACCACCCACCACCTCGCAACCATCGTGGCCCCTGGATATTGGAGACAGTCTTCGTATGTCCTGAAAACCCACGTGCTCTTCTCTGGGAAGGATGTCATGCACTGAGTCCAAACCACTTAGAAAGGAATCGCCCCAGTTTTCTTCCTGACCAAGGGCTCTTCCTGCTGGCCGGGTGTACCCCTGGCTCTGGAATCTCTCTGCTGGCATTCCAGCCTTGCTGAGCTGACTTCCTGCAGTCCTCTCGCATCAACTCTAATGCTTCCTTTCCTCATTGCAAATAACTGAGAATTGATCACACCACCTTAACAACGGACTATTTGGAGCCCTGGGGCTCTCAGCCCCATCTCTGGATTTCTGTGAAAGATTCCATTGGGGTAAAAGTATGCAGCAGAAATGTGAATGCAGTAAAACAGAAGTGGATACGGTCTCTTGGGTCATGATGCAACCTAAATAAGGAAAAGACAAAATTCTGGGGCAACTTTGGTCATAGAGTTTGTAGATAGTCAGGGTAATAGAACAGTGTTCTTTTTCCCTTGAATAATTTTGTTGGAGAATGTGGCGAACGTTCTTGACACAAAACTTCACAAATTCATGCCTTGGACCAAGGAGATTCTTGAGAAAAAAGCAGTTCCACCTTAACGAGAGACCAAGATCTGGCCTATTAATTGTCTTCTGAAGCATCTAATTCAGCATCCCAGTTTCTCTTTCTTAACGTCATCATGATTATTTGAATCTGCAGATTTCTCATTGAAAATGCTATTTTTCACTTGTACAACCACAGAGAGAAGCTTGCATATATTTAATGGTCAGATTTTATTCTCCTTCCAGGTCCTGTCAATTTGGGGGATAGTAGACAGTATTTACCAAGTGTCCTTAATCAGAATTCTCAAGCGCTGAATCATGGAACTTAACCATTACCAGAGGCTCCCTTCTCACTAGAGGTGAAAGTGGTCGCCCAACCCCATGGGGCCCGGCAGCAGGGACACAGCGCACATGTCAGCTGTCACGTTCCCTCCTTCCCACTCTCATGACCTAAATCACACCTTCAAACGGAGACTCTGCTCCTTCCAGATCTTCCTGCTTCTGTTCTTTCCAATGCTCTCTTCCCACTGGTCAAACTAATTTTCTTAAAGCGTTGCTTTGTGTGTGTCACTCCTCTCCGCAAATGACCATTCGTTTATAGCAGCTTTTCTTATATTCTGTGAGGATTAATAAGCATTCCATGAAAAAGGGATTTTGTAGACAAAACAAAATTAAAGAGTTGCTTTACAGCAGGACTTTTTGGAGCCTTAAGATGCTAATAAGCATTGCAAATTTTCAAGCATTTCCCCCAAATTTACTTGACTGGGATCCTGGCAGGAAACAGATGGCTCATTCAAAGGAGTAATTGCAGGGACTATTAGCAAAAGTGTGAACAGATTAAGGAAACCAACCAGGGGATGATGGAGCACCCGGGGAACTAGCAACAGAGGCAATTTGGGATAAGGAAGAGAACGGAACCCAGGACAAGCGTGGGCCTGGGGAGGCACTGCCTGACAAGAGCCGAAACCTCCCGAGGCCGGGCCACTGCCAAACCCACACGAAGGGGGAATAAACACCCTGCCTCTTTCTCTTTTTACTCCAATCACTTGTCAATTTTCCCATCCTCTGAACCCAACCCTAAGCCAAAGGGCACAGGAGTCCAAACCATACAGTTGCTAGAAGTCAGCCTTACAGGGCAGAGAGGGAGGCAGAGAAGAGGGTGGAGGGTGGACATTCGGTATACCTTTCCCCTCCATGGAACAGAACTGGATCTGGCCAACACTGGCCTAAAATGTCCAGTCCACACCCCAAGGCTAAGTGTTTAAATCCCTCCATCGTATGCTCACAAACCAGCCGCTGAGCTCTTCCTCCCTCACTACTCTGCCTCCACGTGGCCCCAGCCTCACATCTCAGGCTTTGCCTGTCATGGTTGTCTCTTCTGAGAGATCCCATCGTTGGCGACTCCAGCTCATGCCCATCCTGTTTCCCTCCTCCTCGGGGAACTTCTGTGGCCACCTCAGGTACAAGTTCCTTCTCACTGGCCTGAACAAGCGCCGCAGATTCCAAACTAGAATAGACACCGTTCATAAAGATTTTATGTGGCTTTCAGAAATGAGAGACAATCTGAGAGTTGTTGTTTAGATGCCCCTAAATTTCAGAAAGGCTGGAGACATTAAAAAGAATGAAATAATGTCATTTGCAGCAATGGACCTACAGATTGTCATTCTAAGTGAAGTAAGTCAGACAGAAAAAGACAGATATCATATGATATCACTTACATGTGGAATCTTAAAAAATGGTATGAATGAACTTACCTGCAAAACAGAAATAGAGTCACAGATGTAGAAAGCAAACATGGTTACTGGGGGGAAAGTGGGGAGGAGGGATAAGCTGGGAGATTGGGATTGACATATACACACTATTATATATAAAATAGATAACTAATAAGGACCTACTGTACAGCACAGGGAACTCTACTCAATACTCTGTAATGATCTGTATGGGAAAAAAATCTAAAAAAGAGTGGATATATGCATAACTGATTCACCTTGCTGTACAGCAAAAAATAACACATTTTAAATCAACTATACTCCAATAAAAATTTTAATAAAGCAAAATAAATTAAACTAAATTTTTAAAAACAGAAGAAAAAGAAGGGCTGGAGAGCTTTGGTGGCTTCTGGAGGCAGACTCTCCTGGGAAATTCAGAGGACTTTCCACTCAAGCCACTGATTTTGCATTGACACTCAGCGCCCGGATTTCCAATGTTACGTCTTTTCTCTCTATGAAAAGCTCTGTGATCCTTGAGTCCACAGATGCTTGCCATTTTTCTCCTTGCCCTGAGCTGTCACAATCGCACCAGTGCGTGCGCAGCAGGGTCCCAGCGGTGCTGGGGGCGGGGCGGAAAGAAGGATCAAGCAGCCGAGCCGCAACTTAGAAACTAGATGCATTTCTGTTCGGGCACTTATCGTGGGGAGGCGGGGCTGAGGCTGTGTCTGATCTCCTGGCCGCTGTCGGGCAGACTCAAGTGTGGCAGGGAGGGTGGGGCGGCGCTGCTGCTGGGAGCTGCTCGGGGTGCAGAGGAGGGTCCGTCCCCAGCAGCAGCCCCGCCTGGCCGGTTGGTCCCCTCACCTTCCTCCTGCGCGGCTTAGGAGCTGGAACAAGGCTCCCTTTCACAGCTCTCCTCCACACCATGCTCTTCCCTTGGCTAGTTTCAGTTTAACTGGAGGCAGGCTAGAGAACCTCTGGCCGCCTCCTCCTTATTTAGCAAGAGGCTATTTGGGGGCGAGTGTGACATTTCGTGGGAACTGGGGATGCAGGAATGTTCATCTCCCTCTCCCTATGCTTACGTAAACATGCTGCCTTCAGTAGTCCAATGACTCCCACACTATCTGAGCTTTTCCAAATCACCTGATTGGCGGCTGTGCGCAGCACGCTTTATCTGGTGTGTAACAGCTGGACCCAGACCTCCCACGGAAGGGCTCTGACCCCTTTGAGGTAAGGCTCATGCCCCAAGCTCTAGATTTTAAGGGACTCCGTGAACAGAGTTGCATCCACTGCGGCATAAAGTTTTAACGGGACTTTAGGCCCTCAGCTCCGCCTGGTTTAAACAACCAGGAGGCTCTGGACAAACCCCAGTCTTGATGAGTCTGAAGGCGCACCCTTTGCTTGGTGATGAAGTGACAGTGTGTGGGGGGCAGGGGGAGGGGCCAAGCATAACACAGAGCAACCGTTACAGCCCCGGGGACTGATTTTCCGCAGCGAAACTCAAAACGGCCCCCTTGCTACTTTCCTTCTCCTGTTTAAATGTCCCCTTTCCCCCTTCAGGTGGGGTCAGAAGACAACAAGAGATCATCGAAGGGAAGGGCCGCCTTCTCTGGCCTGGCAGAGGGAGCCACCTGGGGGGCCTTTCTGCCTTTAGCTGGAAACGGAACCTTCTTGCCCGGCAGGGTCTCTCTCACGGCGACCTAAGATCAGACCTAGCCGCCCTCTGTGTGTTGTGTCAGGCCGCCCAGATGACTTTTTCTGGGACAGGGGGAGGGAGGGGGCCAGCCCATGGCGCTGGGACAGGTGGTCCTGTCCTGCAGTTTCTCCACGCGTGGGAGTTAACAGCGACCTGTGTCTGCCACACCACACAACCCGTGGATCACACCACCAAGCCCCAGACGGGGGACCCTGGGACAGCAGCTGGGCTCCTCTCTGTCTCTGGGGCCGGAAGCCACCCCTCACCAGCGAATTTCCAATAGGAGGGACGTTTCCCAGGCGTCAGCACCTGGCATAAAGTGCAGGAAGCTCTGGACCCCAGGAGCCTGGTGAGCTCTTCCTCCCAAGCTGGGTACCAGTGCAGTTCCTTTTTTCTGGAGGTGCTGCTTGTCCCCAGCCCAGCCCTTTCCCTGCCTGTCCCCATCCCCAGGAAGATGTGTCTCCACCCTGGAGTGGCCCCCTTCGCCTTCCTCCACGCCTTCCCCTCCTGGTCCTTGGGGCACCCGGTTCTCCCAGCACTGAGCTGCCACCTCAGCTTCTTGCGCTGAGTTGTGTGTTTTTGAGCAGCAAAGGTGCTGTAACCCAGGGAAACTTGGGACCTTGTTCCTCGGGCGGTGGTGGCGGGGCGGGGAGGGGTGTTGGCGGGGTTGGTTAGTTGTCTCCACGCTCCTTTGTAAGCTCTTTCTCAGGATCCTGTTTTACTCCATCATCCAGTAATTTTGTGCGAGATGGGTGGGCGAGCAGCTTGGAGGCTATTTGTGTGCCATATTCCCATTCCTTCTTGACTGAACACATGTTCCTAACGTCAGCCATTCAAAAGGCACTGAGCTCAGAACTTCAGGGAAACCCAAAGTGCCTAAGATAGAGTCTCTGCTCTCAAGGAGTTCAACATTTAGAAGAGGTAATAAAACAAACATACTAGTACCTCCAGGCAAGGCAGGCCACGGTAATAGGTCCTACAGAGAGTCCGTCCCAGCCCTGGGGATGAGAGCTGGTGCCAGCCTAGGCAGGGGCCTCGGGGAGGTTGTGATGGGACCAAGGAGGAGCCCTGCAGGAGCCACAGGCCTGGGGCAGCCCTGTGTGCAAGCAGTGGCCACCCGCTCCTCAGGGGGAGTTCTATAGCCAGACCCAGGGGCTGAAAACGTGAGTGCTCTTTAATTCTGCCGTTCCCCATCCCAGTGCCCCTCCCCCTCCCGGGCTTGTTCCTGCTCATTTCAATCCAAGACGATGGGATGGGCACCAGGCCTGTCTGGGGAGCTCAGGGAGGAAAGTTCTGGATCTGAGATGGAGCCTCGGACTTTCTTCCCCAAAGCTGGATTTGTCGGGAGTATGTCACTCTATATACTAAGGGAAATAGAGTTCCTACAGAATTTCTGTTTTCCTGGGAAACCCCCCTGGTAGCGTAGAAACTTTTGACAATGGGAGATGAACAAATTGAGAAAGAAGAGCTTCCTCTCTTTCCTTTTTCCTTTTTGGTGGGATCTTCTCGTTCTGCCCAGGTACAGTGGTGCAGGTGAGACAGCGTTGCTTTTTTTTTTTTTTTTTTCTATAGAGATTCTGCTTCTGACATCTTCTGGCCTATCCTCAATTTGCCGAAGTTTCTCAATGCAGCTAATGCTGCATGTCCCCTGATGTGGGACAGGCTGAAAGACAGCACTTACTGTAGTAATTCTTCCTCCCAGCCTTGGTCTCCCAGCTCCTCCCTCCCCACCCGAGCCACATTCAGCCTCTGATCACAAAGGCACACACTGTAGTCCCCTAACAGATAGGCACCTCTCACAGTTGGCACTTTGTGCATCTCTGGGGGAAGGCGGTCACTCTCCCGCCAGACAATTGGCAGGTGGAATCGATAGCTGCATGGTCTCCTGGGAAGTGTGCCTTGGTTCATTCCAGCCATGCTGGAGCCTCCCCCACTCAACCCTGCCAAGGATTTCTCCTTCAAGGGCAAGGTCAATGCCACCCCTGGGTGCGGAGGGACAGAGGAGGGCTTCTGATGCCACAGAACTGACAAAAGGGCTAGAAAGAGATGGTGGCTGAGAAGGGGGAGAAAAGTCCACGGCTATTATTTATTTATTCATTTATTGAGGTACAATTGATATATAACATATTAGTTTCAGGTGTAAATATAATGATTTGATATTTATATATATTCCAAAGTCATTGTCATAATAAGTCTGGCTAACATCTATCAGCATACAGTTACACATGTGTTTTCTTGTGATGAGTGATTTATTTATTTTTTGATTATTTGGCTAAGAACTATTGACCAGAAGGATTAACGTCTTCACTGTGAAATGTCTATTAACTAGATGTGAAGGGGGGTGAGTGCATATGTGCTGATGTCTCGGTGGCCCGGGTGCCATCATTTCCTGCTCCGTGGCACTGTGACATTCTGTGTTACCCCCAACCTCCTCTCCCACCTGCACCTGCCCACGTGCTCCGAACAGTGGTATATCATGGGATGAACACTTTTACATTATGCAGAACATGTATTATTATACATTATTTCTATCAATATCCATCCCACATTTAAATTCCATATCTTTTTGAAATCGTTCAAATTTCCAAACCAAAGTGAAAGAAAATTGATTTTGAAAACTTTTGAGAATTTCAGTGTTCATCCCATGATAACTGAACCCCCTGGTCCATTGGTATCGTGAGTCCAAGCCTGGGAATCTGTCCTCCAGGAGGGCAGAGACGGACCCCAGCGTGCTGTTTCAGCATCCTTAGCCCGCCTGCTACAGACCTGAGATGCGCAGTGTTTCAGTCTGCTGGGCTGCCATAACAAAGTGCCACAGACTAGGGGGCTGAAACAACACACGTTTATTTTCTTACAGTTCTGGAAGCTAGAAGTCAGAGATCAAAGTGCCAGCATGGTCTGGTTCTGGTGAGAGCTCTCTTCATGGCTTGCGGGTGGCTGCCTTCTTGCTGTGTCCTCACCTGGTGGGGAGAGAGCAAGCTCTCCAGTGTCTCTTCTTACAAGGATGCTAATTCCATCATGGGGGCCCCCACCTTCATGAACTCACATCAACCTCATCACCTCCCAAAGGTCCTGCCTCCAAATATCATCACCCTTGGGGGTAGGTATGAATTAGGGCCAGGGGGACACAATTCAGTCAGTAGTATGCAGGTTTCGTGTGTTTTAATATTGCTCCGGTGGTCGTGGCAAAAATATAAGCTGACTTGGTGGAGTCCCTGAGGTGTGCAAATCCCTGGAAGAGGTGCATGTGTGCAATGTTTTATTGATTTACACACACACACACACACACACACACACACACACGATCTCATTGGGTCCCCACAGAGTGGGTGCATTTGTTTGCATTTTCAAATGGGGACACTGAGGTTTTCTGGAGTTAAAGGGTCCAAAGTCCCTTATGAAGTTAGAGCAGAGGTACCATAAGAACTCCATCTCTTATTGGGCTCATCTAGTTCCTTTTGACCAGGCATTGTGTTTCTGGATCCTCCACTCTAGATGGGAGGCCAAGATAAGAACAGAAGAAAAGTGGAAAATAGTGAGAAATCACTAAGGACAGCTGCACAGAGAACGATGTCATATACTGGGTTGTGGGCAAGACTGCTAGTAGCATAGCAGGGACAGAGTCATTTGCTAGGAAAAAATCCCACTCCTCCTTCTTTTGACTGCTCAGGCTCAAGTTGCTTCCCTCCTGAGGGCCTGGGAACATAACTCCTGGGGTTAGGGAGAGAAAGGCCCAGGAAAGCGGGCATTTGTCCTCAGCTCACGACTGGTTCCTCAGCCACATAGGACACCTCCTGGATCAGGTTCCACACTGCCCTCTGGCCAGAGGTCACGGCAACTTATTGAGGTTGTTGCTTGTGCCCTTTAGCCACTGGATCCCAATGGAGTCTACCCTTAAAGAATCTTGGCAACAGTTATAGCCTCTAGTTTCTGTTTTTAGAAAAAACAAAAACAACATGAAAGGACAGTGCTTCTCTGATAAGGGGCTACCTGATAAACATGAGTTTCCTCCCATTGCAGCTGCTACGAAGGGGCTCTTTTCAGTGTCCGGGTGGGTGTGGACACTTGGGATCACATTCCTTCTTCCACCGACAGACACCTCCTCCCTTGTACCATGTCCCCTCTGCCAACCCTGCCTCGTGTCCCAGCTACTTGGTGGCCCAAATAAGAATGTATGTATATACATTATACAATAGAAACATCATATATGTATATATCTATGTAGGCTGATATATATATATTATATATTATATATACACATAGGTATATATGTGTGTGCATATATACACATACATACATGCACACGTGTATACATGCATAGGTAGACACACACCTATGCGTGTGTCTACACTTACCTTATCAGTGTTTGAGTGCAACCTGGCACTGTGCCAGACCCTCTTCTCAGGCCACCTCTGTGAAGCAAGAATGGGCCATTCTACAGATGAAGAAACTGAGGGCAGGAGACATTAGTTGGCTGCCCAGAGAGTTACATAACCAGTAAGCAGCAGGGCAGGATGGAATCTGGTGCTCCCCTGCTTCAAGGACTGCTCTACTCTGTGCTGGCACTTGGCCTTTCCTGGTCCAGGAGGGCCCTGGGACGAGACTCCCCACCCAGCAGCCCCCTGGGGAAGCGCTGCCTTGGATACCCTTCGGGGTAAATCAATGTGGCCGAGCTGTCGCTCTTTTCCCAGACTTGAAACTTTTTTCCTTCCTATTCTCTAATGTTAACAAAACAAACAAAAAAGCATGGTTTATGGTGCACAGGGCTTGAGTTGACTTAACATATAGAGTACACACATCCCTCAGGAATCCATTACGTCTACTGAGTACAGGCTACGGACTACGTCTGAGAAGGGCCTGAGCCACCGCGGCCCGGGGTTCATCCACAGTTCACGTGGCAGAAAGGAGTGAGTCACTCGTCAGTGGCACAGCCAGGGCTGAATTACCCTGCGGCTTCCTTCCTTAAATGGGCAGAGATTCCAACTGCTGCGTGAATAACAAAGACCGTAATGTCCCACTCGCCAATGGAGAACAAGCCAGCCAGCAAAGGAACCGCAGCAGCTGTTTTTTTCCAGAGTGCTGAAGGCTGCAACCCTAGCCCCCCTCAGCTGTCATGGTCAAACCTTGTGGGGTCCAGCAGAGAGCACAGATGGCCCAGGGCCATGGGTCCCACCCCTGGAAAACCGCAAGCGGAATCCGTGTCCTGTGGACAGGGCTCCCCTGGCGAGCTCGGTGGCCAGCTCCCTGCCCAGGGCAGCGCTGCTCTTTTAGTTGAAGGAAGACAGTGTTAGCTGGCGATGCTTTGGGCAGTGGAAAGGCACTAAGAATGCACAGGACGACAGACCGCATCTTCTCCCTCAAACCTTTAATGCCCTATCTGTGCCTCACTTCTCGTCCCTGCCTTTTCATCCTTGACTCTCCCGTGTGTCTGTCTTTTGGAGTACTGGCTAAGTGTTGGGTAATTATTAAATGTTAACTGTATTACACGGTCTTCGTGCACTGTGTTTTCTTGTTAATTAAGCTACAGCAGAGGAATTAAAAAATCACCCCCATCCTGACTTCTGGTTCTTTCCTGCATGATGTGCAAGTCTATGAAAAACTAAGCTATCGCATTTGTTGTAGTCACCTATAAAAACTCATCATTCTTCTTCTGAAAAGAAAACAAGAATCAATGGTATAACAGAAAGAACACTATGAAGGGGGCTGAGATCAGAACAGGGAGGCGGTTAAGAACATGAGTTCTGGAACCAGTAGGCAGGGCTCCCGGCACCCTGTGACTTTCTTCTGGGGCCCTGGGAAAGTCCCTTAAACCGTCTGAACCTCAGCTTTCTCATCTGTGAAATGGGAACAGTAATCCTGAGCCTCTTAGGGCTATGGTGAGGATGACATAGGGAAACATGGACTACTCTGTAGTTAGCAAGAGCTCAGGAGACGTGAGTTCCATCTCCCTCCTCCCCGACCCCAGCAAGTATCGATATTTTCCAACTCTAGAGCAAACACAACTTGGATAGGCCTTGGCAGATAACTTAAGGCAAGTTGGCTGCCCAGAGGAATCTGCTGCAGTGCCGAGGCCTCTCCACATTAATAGGACTAATTGTGTCGAAGCTGATGGAGCCTCTGGGTCGTGGCCAGAATGCAGAGGCCTGAGGCCCTCTCTTATGCTTGTGAATGACTGGGTTTGGTGAACTTCTTTGATGAGCGTTTTTGTCCATAGTCAATGAGGTCAGTGTCCCTTCCCTAGAATGGAAATGGGGTCAGTGTCCCTTGCCTAGAAACACCGCACCCACGTCTTTGCCCCTTAAAGAGGCTGCTTTGTTGTTGTTGCTGTTGTTTTATCGAAACTGTCTTTAAATTGACCTCCTTTCTCCACAATGTATGCTAAAATTCTGGGTGCTGATTAACTGTTTCTGAAAGAAGCCCTGATGCCTTTAGTTAAATGCCAAATAAACAATTCTTCTGCTGGGAAAGGACCCCCTTCTGACATACCCCAAGCCCTGCAGAGCATAAGGGATACTGACCACTGTGCCCTCCACAGATGGAAAGAATGCCAGGGTTTCTCCCTGGAGAAGAGGGCAAGCGCCTGCCTGCTCCTCTGTGTTCTGGCTCCATCTCCTCACACTTTGTCCATCCACCTTGCAAGGCACTTCTGTCCCAGGCTCAGCTACTGGTCCAGGATGAACAAACATGTTGACTTCCAGTGAGTCCTTGGCTACCCAGTTCCCCAGTCCCGCCTGGTGTTGAGAGCTGTGGCATGGAATTAGCATATGGCTGGGGACCCAATGAAGCTAGTGTGGTTTGGACCTCGTGGGCAGGACCTGACACTCCACAAGGCTTGTTGGGTTTCAGCAGCTAAAACTGTCCAATGTGCTCATAGTTATTTCTTGACACAGATTTCACCCTCTAAAATCGCTTCACAAATAAGGATTACGATCCCATTTTGAGGATGGACTTGAGAAAGAAAAAAGAGAGTGATCTACAAGAATGCAAACCAAAATGTTAGACGTTATATCGCCATTGTGGGATTACAGTTCATTTTAATTAATTAATGTGTTTATTTTTGCTTACCTGTATTTTCTGAATTTTCCCCAGTGGACATGTTTCATTCTTGTAATAAAATGAGATACAAATTTATGTTTTAAAGTAAAGATTACTAAAACAGTAGCTCAAATTGACATCATTCTTTCCTCCAGGATGAGCTAAATCCCGACAGTTTTCCCCTTTTTCAGGTATAAATCATTATTTGCTCAGTGTGAGTTGGTGAGTGCTATTTACAAGGCTATTTTAAACTAACAAGCTTATTTTGGAAGGTTGTGATAGACTTAGAGGGAATTACAGGATCTGAGTTGGGCCATGTCTTGGATGCAGCGCCTGTTTTAATGGACAAGCAGAAGAAATGACTAAGTGCCTCTTTGGCTGAAGGGAAGCTGGATCAAGCCTCTTCAAGTTTACAATGGATCCAAGTAATTACCTTTTTTATATATCAATTAAAATATCTGGCATCCCCTAAATAGGCTAAGCATGGACCATGCCTCTCTTTACAGTTCTTTTTCCAAGAGTATTTGGTTTCCGATGGAGTTTGGCTTGATTGGGACCCTTAGTGCTTGCAAGAGTGTGCCCTGAGGTGTTCCTCCTGAGGGGCTAACCCACTTTTCAGAACATCAAGGCAGCATTTGTGACATAAAAGAGACATGTTAAGATGACTTTCTTCATGGAGACTGAACGCTCCGCGCCTAGCTCCTCAGATCTCACGTTATGTAACGGAGGCACAGCGGTGCTTTGCGACCTGCGCTGAAGCCCGGAGAAGGTGGGGGGCGCTGTGGTGGGAGTCCTACTTGTTCCCCACGCCCGCCGGCACGACTGGGTCTACTCTTTCAGCTCCATTGCTTTCTCTATGTCCATGAATAATGGGACTTGCTGACCCAGTGTTTCCTTGAGCGCTTTCTGTCTGCCTTCCGTCTGTCGCAGAGATGCAGACGCGCCAGCGGTGAGGGCCTGTGCACACAGGCCGCGGGTGCTGAATGCCTGGCACTGCGGGCTGGACCTGGAGTGGCAGCACGCGAGCCTGAGATGCCAACTCTCAGCAGAGCAGATAAGGCTTGATAGACCCTGGCGCTGGGCAGGCCGGGAGAGCCCTCCATTTTGGAAAGGCTTAGGAGGTGTGGGGAGGAATTGGCAAGGTTCAGGCCAGCTACAGAGAATCAGTGCTTCTCCGCCCGCTAGGATTTGGTGAAGATTTCATAGACGTAGGAGGCCGGTGCCAGAATTATAACTAGACTTCCAGAATATCCTGGGGCTAGCCTAAGGGAGAACTGCTGGAGAGTTGCTCCCAGAATGGCAAGGGAGGGAGCTTTTGATGTTTTCATTGGAAATAGTAATTTATTTCCTCTGTGTGAAAATGCAGTCATGTTACTGCTACATATTATAAATGGTTTTGTGTGCAGAGCCAATGGGCAGGCTTGGGATCTGGTGCTTTCAGGAGAATCATAACCCTGGTGCCTGTATGCTAAGGCAGTTTTAAAAAAAAAAGACCATTTAGTGTCAGGAAATATGATCAAACAGAAAGTTAGTTGCAATATCTGACCTGAGATGGTGGCACTTTGCTTTATGTAATAGGAGTTTCCATCAAAGTTGCCTATAAATTGTTTTGTGGTGGTGGTGGCAATGTAAATCCTGTTCTCTTGTTGACTTACATTGTAAATTCATAGACTGCCAAAATTACAAAAATAAATCTTAATTTGGTCCATTATAAGTTCAGAATTTTTGATAACTCAAATGTGATCTGTGAAAGCTTATCTTGGTCTGCTTAGCTATCTATTTTTTCAGAGAATGCAGACTAATAGAACAACAGCCAAAAAACCCTGCTAAACAATGTTTGAAATCCTTAATGGAAGAAACTATTTCCAAGCAACTTCAAATATTTTAGAAGAACTAATTACAGAAAAATTACCATTGTTCTAAATAAACAAACATGCTTTGAACGCTTTGCGGGTTTTATGAGAGGGATTTGAAGACAAACAAGACAGTTTCTGCTCTCAGCATTTAAATAACCAACATCTTGGGCGCAAATAAATTGAATACAAGATAGAATGCTTTAAATACGTCATTTTCAACTCCCAACCTTCTTAGAAGAGGATACTACATTTCTTGCTGTACCTCCTGCACCTTGTATTCAAATCTCAAACCAATGAAGCCCAATTTCTAATCCTACCAATCAACTGACATATTTAGCTTTTACAAAGCAATAGACAATCAATAGCTTGACCTCAGTTATCTTCTTGCTTAAAATTTTAATAGCATTTGCTAGTATTGACTGTTTTACCCTATCACCCGTGTCTATCTTCTCCTTTCTGGTTTCCATCCCACCTTTGTAAATACTCTTCTTGAGTCTCTTACTAGCTGTTCTGCAGATCTTATAATGCCACTGTTCTCCCAGGGTTCCATTCTCATATGTTTCTCTTCTTACTCTGGATACTTTCTCTGAACAAGCTCATAAGCTCCTGTCACTTCAACCACAAGTGGTATATACCATGACTCAGAAATCTGCCCTTAACATTGACCTCTCCATAGACAAGAGTAAGCCACCCAAAGCTTCTGTGCACTAAGTGACACAAAAAGAGGAAGATTGTTATGGCGGCAGTGTGCGTAATGGACTGGATTGGGGGTACAACAGAGAAGCTTTGGATTAATTGGAGACAAAAGGTAAGAACTGGATTAGCTCATAGCAACTGCGTCTTCTTGTCTCCAAGGTTTCTACTATTCTTGGATTTTCTTAGGGAAGCAGGAGGCAGACTGCCTGGGAGTGAGTCTTGGCTGCTCTGCCTACTAGCTGAGAAATATTGGGCAGGTTACTTAACCACTCAGAACTTTGGCTCCTTCCAGTGAGTGGAAACACTGATGGCATCAATCTCATAGGCCCATTGGGAATATTAAATGTGAAATGCTTAAAAATAGTCTTTGTCACATAGTTTGTCTTAATAAGTATTAGCTCTTGTTAGCTCTTATTATTACTATCTCAGGCTCACGCGTCCGTGTGAAGAACAGTCACTACCAGGGAAACATCAAGAGAATGAGGAAAGGTGGCAGAAGCAGTCCTTGCCTCATCTAATGACAGAGAAAGGAAATGACTAGAATCAGGGAGGTCTAAATGTAACGGAGAGGAAGCTTCAGCGCTGAGCCAAGAGTCACTCTGCTCACAGTTTTCCAAGGGAGAGAATTACGGGAAAATGCAGCTCCCGGCATTTAGAAGTGAGAATGTTTTCATCCTCATTGTGAGGCCTATTTTAAATAGTTTGGCTAATTAGGTGATGATTAAATTACACTGCTCCCATATGTTTGTGCTTTCTTCTATGCAGAATATATCTGCCTGAAAAGTTGTAGGTGAATGATGTGTTTGTGAAGGAATTCTTTGATACTTTGCATACAGTAAGTACTCAGATGTACTGGGTGGTAAATTATCTTATAAAGCCAATAATAATAGCAGCTAACATGGTCAAGCACTTACTGTGTGCTTCACATAATTATCTCATTTAATCATATGAAGTTGGTGGTGCCATTATTATTTCCAATTAGCTCTTGAAGAAACAGAATTGCACAGAGCAATGAATCCTTGGTATTGTCAAGATCTCTGTCATTTCTTTGTTTGCATGTTTGATTTTTGTTGTTGGATATTCTTAGAACAGAATGCACCTGCAGGAGAAATGATAGAAATGACTTTCAGTGGGTCTCTAAATAGATGTGGCTGCTAAAGCATCAGGGGGGTGGCATATGGCTAAGCTGAGGATAGGAACTGTGGAAGTGGTATGGTGACTGTCACAGGATGATGGGCAGAGAAGGGGCGATGAGGAGGAAGAATGAGGCAGACTGAGCTGGAGCGCCCTGTGAAACTGGACTCACGGCCCTGGCAGAACAATTACGAGTAAGCCTGAAGGATGCTGGCCTTGTCTTCACTGAAAACACTAGCCCATTATAAACTGACCCAGCCAACCTGTCCAGTCGCATCTATTATTTCTTCTTCTCAAGCCCTGCTTTTCCAAAGCAGTAAACTACAATATGCCTACTAGTATGTAAACTAGTAGTATGCCAAAACATATTTCTTTTCATGTGCCTGTTGTTACACATGGTATACCCTCTATCTGAAATGCCCTTCTTCACAGCCCTAAATGGTTACTTTAATAAAGCCACTACTTATTTTGCACCCATTCTCTTGCCAAACACTTAATATAGATTATCTCTAATTCTTATAACAGTTCTACAAGGTAGGCATTATTATTTTCACTTTGCAGATGGAGAAACAGAGGTCCACCAAGGCTAAATAATTACACAATTAGATCTAGGGCTAGAACGTAGTTCTGTCTGATTTTAAAGTCTGTCACTTTCTTCTTTTTCCTTCCTTTAGAAGTTCCCAGTCATCCTTCAAGACACAGCCCTAATACCATTTCTCCTGTGAAGACTTTATAGACTTCCTCAGATAACTGTGTATTTCCTGAGAGTCTTATAATACTCTGTACATACCTACAAAAACAGTATTTATTAAGGTTGTATTCTAATAATATGTTTGCATGGCTATCTTGCTCCCCCACTATGGGTTTTATAAATAGAAGGGGGTATATTTTTACATATCTTTATAACAGTATCTTCCCTCTCTCCCATCTTCCAGCCAAGCCTCCCACATTGTTCATCATATAATATGCCCTTAATAAATTATTATTGAATTAATGAATAAATTAATTAATGCTAAGGAGCTCATTTGTGACGCTGTGAACTTCCTCCTCTGTCAGATTATTGATTCTGCCTCTCAGTATGTTCCCTGTCTGCATCCCACACTAGTGTGATGAGCATTAACCAGATGGCCAGCCATGGAGGCGTCCATCCTTGGAAACCAAAGCCCACTTCCCAAGCCAGTGTGCTGGAAACGATCGGAAACCGTACCAGGCCCTTGGATACCTTTTCCGTGGCCCCAGCAGCAGCAGCAGCAGCAGCAGCAGCAGATCTAAAGACTGTGTGAAACTCTGAATTAACCCTTCAGGATCTGACCTGGCCACAGAAGTCCTTGGCATTCCAGTCCAAATCCGTTGTATAGCAATTGCTGAGTCGCCGCACGTCAACATTATTCAGCACACACAGGCTGGAAGAGCAGTGGCTGCTCTGACTGATGCGTCTCCCAATATATGCTGCAGCCAGACATCCAAGCCCCAACACTAATCTGAAGTTTATGACTTAATACAAGCAGGATCACTTAACCTCTCAGAGCTTCCACCACGTTTCTTGTCAATCATTTCCTGGCATCTCTGTCAGTCTTTAACCTACCTTCTTTGAGATTCCATCCACCTCTCCTCCTTCAAAACATGATGTGGCTTGTTTCCAGAATAGTTGTCTAGAAACATGATTAGATAATGAACTGAGCTAGTCTCCATCATCGAAAGGGTTAACACCCCTTACCCTGTGACTGACCAAAGCTGAGCTGCCACCCAGGTGCAGATAGTGACATGTCTATTCAATCAAAACAGTGCAACATGGGCACCCTGCATCCTGAAGAGGCCTTCTCATCGAGGTTTTGGCCATAATGTGCAATGGAATATGTCATTCAGCTTTGATTCTCAGGGTTGTTCTACAAGGAACATAGACTCCTCGCTAAAGTGACCGTCTATCCTGGTTTATGCCAGTTGTCCCAGTGTCGCCCTGTCCAGGTTTGCATTTATCACAGACAGAAGTGTTCAGGTTTGGAAGATGTAAGTTTCCCTATGCTTTGCTGTCTCTTCATCCACTAATAGGACGCAGGTCCAGCTTTGCATTAGCATAGCCAGGGAGTGTATTGTACTGTGCATCTGGGCGTGGGAAGAAACCCAACCAACGAAGGGCAGGCAATTCAGCAGGTGTGTGTAAACAAATGGGGATCTCGTCAAGTCAAGCAGACCCCGCCCAGGCACAGGGAGGGAGGCTGCTGCTGGGGGATTATGGAAGAAGATCCACCTAAAGGTGGCCCCTGTCACCACAGAGGCACTTCCTAGAAGACTTTGGGAGGCTGTGCATTTTTTCTGGCTAAAGACATTATGTAAATGTTTATGGAGGAGTCATTAACTGATTAACAGCTGAGTGTAAATTAGCTTGTATGATTAAGTGATTAATACCTATTGTGAACTAGCAGAGCCCGAAGAGAGTAGTCTGATGAAATAAGACTAAATATTTTGCCTATGCCATTACAAGGTTTTTAGGTGGATGTGTGGCATCTCGTTTGGATGTGATTTCTTCTACTATTTTGTCACAGGGAAAGAAGAAATGATGAAAGGTGGGGGAACCAATCTTGAGTAAACCCAGACACATTGTACACAAGTCACATTAAATCCTCCCAGCAGCCCCATGAGGAAACAGCCGTTATCCCCGTGTTACACATGAAGTGGTGGGGCTTGGAGGGACCAAGCAAATTGTCCAAGATGGCAGAACCAGAATTGACAGCCGGGATGGACCCAAACGCCTTCACCTTCCAACAGGGTCACTGGTGATGAGAAATTTAAAGGAAAAGCGTGGCTTGTTCTCAAAAGAGTTGTAGCAATTGGTGATGACTGAAAAAGTGATGATAAAGAGGAGAAAGTGAAGTTGGTGATGGTGGTAAGTACTAGGTGCCAGGCACCCTGCTAAGCCTTTCATATTGATTATTTTTTTAAATCCTTAAAAAGTGCCTGTGTGGTAGGTGTTATGAATCTAATCTTCGCAAATGAGAACATCAAGACAGTGACTGAATGGTTGTGCCAGAATTTGAGTGCAGTGCTTTCTGATGACAAAAGAGCTCAGCACCTTCCCTGTCTTGGGCCCCTGCCTTCACTGACCCCTGCTCTGCTGAAGTGAGACCCGAGGACAGGCAAAAGCTCCAAACTAGACCCTGATGCCAAGAGACCTTCAAGTGCCAAACTCTGGGAACAGAGCTGGAGATAGAACTTACTGTTCTCCATCAAGATTGTAACTCAAAAAGAAAAATTCTGAGTAATATAATACTAAAAAAAAAAAAAAAGTCTAGCATTGAATTAAGTGCCTAAAATAATTAAATATTACATTAAAGAGTATAGAATTAGATTTAAGAATATGTCTTTTCCTAAATTTTATTCTCTATCATTTTTGTAAGTAAAGATTGGGAGACATGTTAAGCTAATTTAATTGATGACTATTGAGACAGGGAAAAAAGATAACTGAACCCTTTTATGGTCTATTTTAGGAAGAGATTGAATATCCAATAGACAATATGAGACCTTTGGGTGCTGAGGAGTGAGGATCCACCAAGAGACATCCAGAATGAGGCTGGAGTGCTGAAATACAGTGTTTCTTTCTAAAATTGCCTAGGGATGGGGACACAACCAAATCCAGAGTGTGTTACTTGAGAAACAAAGCAGATCAATGCATGAATACAAAATGAGATAGTATTAACTTTAAGTGAAGACGAAAACCGACCTAGACCAACATCGTTGCCGTCAGCATAGCCGCATTAGTTCTAGGTGGGGAAACTTGCCCTTCCGTTCTTCCTACTCCAGTTTCCAGTCTTCCCTTCACTGAGGTTTGGGTGCTAGGGCTGCTTCTGGAGATCCCAAAGCCTCACTGAGTGAAGATTTTGCCCTGGCTTCAGGCTTTTCCCCCCGTCATTAGACACTGAGCCTTCCTTTTGGGACGGATTTCACCAAACAAATCCATCCAGATACTTAGCAAGTTGCTATTAAACATTAAAACAGGAGTCGCTTCAATCCTTAGATGTGCTGCTAATGCTGAGTTTTTTATAGATGAGGAAAAGCTGGTAGGGAACAGTTCCCGGGTGTTGCTCTGTGCAGGTCTAGACAGGTCCTCGGGGAGGTCCTGAGCTGGGGCGAAGTGGGGCTGCTGGCAGCACAGGGGTGTGGTTGCGGGGCGGCAGGGGGTGGGGAAGCACAGCTCAGATCAGCAGGTAGAGGGTCTGTGGCTAGCATGATTTCCCGTGTGTACTCTAACTTCAGACAAGACATGTTATTGACCCCAGCCTTCTTTTCTTCAATAATTTGTGTCACAGCAACATTTGGATAAGGGTCCAGAGGAGGAATCCCTGTTGTTTGCCCCAAACCCCTGAGCTTCTTGCAGGAAGCAGCACGTCTTAGCCCATGTGCAGCCAGTGCCTTGCTCACACAGGTGCTGATATTGTTGCCACCAACACCAATGATGAGGAGAGTTCAGAAATCATCCATCCTTAGCTAGTGGCTCAGCTCTAGTATCTGAGTAACCCTGCGATCCGTATATCTGCATGCCAGATTTTCCCTCCCATCCTAAGCATTCAGTCTCTGATTTTCCATGTACCTCTCTATATTTTAAATTTCACCACATAAATTCCTGTAATCCACTCGTAAAATTAGTCAGTGTGTAAAAAAAGCAATAAATAAAGTGCTTGGGTTTGTAGGATTATCACAAGTATTACCTGGATTTTTAAGAAATCTTTTAAAAAGAAACATGACGATATTATGACAGATCATTTGCTGGACTTCCTCTTTGTAATGTTGTATTAGAAAGAGACCATCTAGACGTACATGTGGGGTATGCGATTTCTCTCGGAATTCCCATCTACCCAGTTACTGTTTTCTACACTTAATGCCTTAGGAAATCTTTGTTAAAATCCTCTGACAGAAGTTAATGCTCAGAATGCCACAAATGCATTTGAGCTTTGGACTTTTCAATATTTGCAAATAAGTTTGAAATATTTCTTATCCCAAGGGATGGGGCATCACTTCTGTGAAAAACTAGGGCACAACAGCATTAGGGGACCTGGTCCCTGGTCCCTGGAGCAGGAGAGCAGGTAAATTGAAGCCTGGTTTATGCCCAGTGTTGGCCACGCTGTCCCTGTCACTGGGGTTGGGAGCAGCTGAAGCCAGGTGGGTGAGGAGCAGAGCGGCTGTGAGCTCTCTAAGGTGGCCAGATGGCAGGGAGCTGCCTGCTGGGCACGAGATGGCCAGCCTAGGCATGGGCACTTTTTGCTGGAATTTGCTCTCTGTTATCAGGGCGCCAGGTGACATGGGTCATCTTCCGCTTCAAGCCAAGTTACAGGACAACAGGAGAAATCTGCCACCTGGCCGAGACACCTCGGTGAACAGCTCTCACATGGGCTGAGCTGCAGGTCGATTCTCAGAGAACAAAACTCTCTCTTGTCTGGTCCTAAAGGGCTCCTCCTGTCCAGTCCTGTGCAGGAGCTCAGCTGCCTGCAGGCCTCTGAGAGATGAACTTAAAGTTCATTGACCAGCTGAACCTTCCAGCTGACCCTGAGGTGCCTCACAGTTGTGCTTCAAACCATAACTCCATCCCCACCTCGGTCCCCCACTCACCATCTGTTTTCTTGTGTGCCACTTCCTGAAGGAATGTGAGTCACAATAGATTTAGCCGGGGTTGAACCAAATGACTTTGCAAAGAAAGACAATTTCATATAAGGAATAACAGCCTAGAAAAGAGAAGGTTGTATGTGAGGGTAAGAGTGCTGTCTGATGGAGGCGACCAGCTCTTCTAGCCAGGGAACAGGGCTCCGTGGTTTGAACCAGGAAAGGAAGGATTTCAGTAAGACCTGCTCTACAGCCAAGTAGCCCTCTAAGATTAAAGACCACAGGCCTTTTTCCTAAAGCACCCCAATAGTTGAGTTACTTCTCAGTGACTGGCAGGTGCTATAAATATCATCAGAATCAGAGAACTGGACCAGGCTCTTACCATCACTCAGCCTTTAGGGAGCTCAGGCATGGGTGAGTGTTAGGTGTGCATGATGGAATTCCTCCCACAGATTTTATTAACAGTTATCAATGTTTGCATATGTTTTCAGGCCCTCTCTTCCCAGCCCCCCCCCCCATACCTACCAATAATTGAGAAAGGCCCTGTGATATGTAAATCATGGCAGAGAGAAAGGATAGTCAAGTTCCCATAAAGGGAATTGTGAATTTCATTGATCTGAACTCCAAGTTGTAGGCCACAAACTTTCAAGAATGAGACTGGGAACTCTGGCTCTGAAGAAAGTCTGGATTCTTAGTCCTATGAGACCAGGTTTTCACAAACACACCTTTAGCTATCTGGAGAATACATTTCTGACTTGGGGCCTAAGGTGAAGAGCCCTTACAGTTATGTCAGTCAATCCAGGAATAAGACTAAAGATAAAGGGCCAATCGGAAGACCCTTGGGAATTGTCCCTCTAGGGCTAAAGAGATTTGTACCAGCAAGGGGGAGACAGGGTCCTGTAGACAAGAGAGCTGCAGGAGCATGAGGGGTCTCCCGAGGAGGGGCGAGGTGCATGGGGGGGTTCCCGCAGCATCAGCAGGACACAGGCCGCACGTGCCAGGCCTCCGAGTGCTCACATGTGTGTGCTGCTGAGAAGTGGCCAGGCTCTGATCCCAGGCTGGTGCGCAGCAGGTGGGAGAGAATAGGCATAGCAGCCCTGCATCCAAACCGAGGAAGGAGAAGGGCACAGACAGAGTGAGTGAGGGTGGAGAAGAGGCCAGCCAGGTAAAGGCTGTGGAGGGTGTTCTCTGCTGGGCAAGTTCTGTTAGAGCCATGCCCCAGGTCATGCCTGAAGGCATCTGGCAGTCTGACAAGTACCAGGAAACTTGGGGTGTGTGCTGTGGTTGGAGGACCACACTTTGAGGAATGGGGAACTCAACAGCCGCGTGGGCTGGATGCCCTCATCTGAGGGTTCTCTGAAGGAGAAACCCAGAAACCTTGCAACAGCATTTCTGTCATGTGGAGGCTCCTGGAAAGTTGCCCATGAGAAAGGAAAGCCCGGGCCTAGCTGGAGCCACCAGTCCAGAGCTGCAGCCAGATGGCCCCTGGGAAGCTATGACTTCATAGGCACCGCTGGCGCTTCAAGGAGTGCTCGCTAGGCGCTCAGGCATGAGACAGGCTGAGCATTTACCTGGAGTCCCCAGCCTTTCTTCCTTTGCTCAGCTTCCTCAAACCTCCCCAGTTTTCCAGTTTCCTTACCTCGTTCTTCTCTTCTGTCTATGGAAGTCTCTTCTCCTATAAATAATTTTGTAAGTGCCTTTACATTGGGTGCAAATGATGGAGAAATCTTAAATATTCCAGGAAGGTTGATATTTTAAGAAGGGGAAAACCTTGACCCAAAGAAAGGAAATTTTGGCAGGTCAAATAAAAAGACCTGAACACTTGTGTGTTCAGTTTAGCACATTTGAGGTTTGTGTATTGACCTAGATTGGGGGTAGAGGGGCAGACTTTTAATCCTATGTGAAAGGAATGGACCCAGCATTCTGGGGGTGTGGTTATGTTGTGTGGGGTGGTGGAGGAAACACTGGACTGGCAGTCAGACTACATTCCTCTCAGGGTCTCTATTCCCGATCTGTAAAGTGGGTGATTTGGTCCACGTAGATGACAGTTAAGAACTTTGCAGCACTTGAAGTCAACAATTTTCCTTGTCATGTGGGATCCATCATTCCAAACCTGCAGGAGCAGCTAAGCACCCTGGATGGTGGATCAGGTGCCATATGGACAGAGATTCTCATCAGAACGGACCTGAGAGGAGTTCAAGCCTCTCAAAGTGAGGTCAACATGATACTCACACCTGGCGGTGTCTTTTCAAAGCGATAGTAAACACCAGGAGGGGGGTGATGGCCTCTGGCTGCTGGCACCGACCCAGCCCCAGGATCAGCCTATACGAGTTGGTATCAGTGATATACAGCTTGAAACTTGATCCTTTCCTAAGGAATGAGATGGGGGTGCAGTCCCTGAGAAAGCAGACTGAACAGAAATTAGCCTTCACCAGCTGCTCCTGTAATTACATTTAAATTCAGTTAAACTAATTTCTTACACTTGATAAAAGCAGTTGTCTTTCCAAATTATTCTTAGACTCTTCTGTTCCAAACACAGTATAAATATACTATGGTCAGGTTAGGAAGATCTTTCTCTGTGGGTCTCTCTGTCACTCCCATTCTGCTTAGCCCTGAACTGGGACACAGTTTTTTGTTATGAGCTCAGAAAGCTAAACTGCCCTATTAGCATAAGATTCTGTGACTCATTGACTCACAGATTGTAAATCAGACTGACATTGGATTTTAATTAATTATATTAATTTTAGGGGAAACAACAAAACTGAAAAGTCTGCAGTGCTTCATTTACTGAGAAAGTCTGAAATGTCTTTTATTTTTAGCAAGAGCCATAAAAACATTTCATACTGAAATAATGTAAAAATCAAGGAAGGGTTGTATTACTCAGCGTGATCGCGCCCTTTAAAAGGCTTTGACATTTTCTTTATTTTTGTAAGTTTTTTTAGAAAGAAATATATATATATATATTACATCCACATCCACATATGCATACGCTACACCAGACCCTCTCTGTAACAGTATTCACTACTGATTGTAATTCAGTATAAAGTGTTTCTTAGAACCTCTCAAAGGGAGGTTAATTACTTGAATTAGCATAAAGAACTTGCAATTAGTTAGCTTCATTTAAGAGACCGCCCCATGGTAAGAAAGGCTCAAATACTTGTTGTATACACATACACCATTTACTCATTTATTACTCATTTTCATTTATTCATTTTCTCAAGCTAATGTATGTTAGCATTTACCAGGGACCTGGCACCTGTGCAGGTGCTGAGAGCATAAAGTGGAGGTAAACTAGGTTAAACCTGGTTAAGTGGTGTAATAGAGTTAAGGACACAAGCCTTTGGGAGCAAGGAGGGGGCATCGGAGAGCACCTGGGAGCAATGGGAAAAACTCAGAGTGGGTGGCATGAAAGAAAGCCAATAGTGGAGTTCTAGTTTTCGGTTCAGGCAGTAGCTGTCACCTGCCTTGTGTATGCCAGATGCTGGCCAGGTGTTTGGGAAACCGGAAGTGAACAAGCTAGACACAGTCATCACCCTTTCGGAGTTTACAATCGAGTTGGGAGATGGTAATCAAATAATAACACAGGGATTGACTTGCTATTTTGGTAAGAGTCTTTAAAGAAAAGTACAGGTGCTGTAAGAATATACTTTGTCGGGGAGCTAAGCTATATGTTGAAGGTAAGGAAAGGCTTCCCTGAGAAAATGACATTGGAACAGAGATCTGACAGATAAGTAGAGAGGCCAGCCAGGAGAGATGGTGGAAAGAGCATTCCAGGCAGAATGAAAAGATATGTAAGGCACTAATAGGTAAAGAAGGTTGGTGTTTGCTAGAAACTGAAAAGAAGCCAAAGAGTTTAGAACATAGTAAGGTGGGTTAGTGTCTTAAGACCAGGGCTAGAGAGGTGGGCAGGAACCAGAGCATCTAAGATTTGGGTTTTAAGATAAGAGCAAAAGAAGCATAGTAACATACTCAAAAAATAAAAATAAAGAATTTGGGGAGGAGAATTATGAATTTAAAAGTGCCTAGCACTGTGCCTGAGGTTTAACAAAACTGGTCACTCTCCCTCCTTCTGTTCTAAGCTTACGTCCTTCTACTAGGCTAATCGATGTACTCTGCACTTTTGTCTTGGGCTCTGGGAGTGTATTCTGTCCTGTTGGTTCTGATTTTGATTCTTAACCTAGTTTTTCAATTTGTCCCCAGCATCTGTGACAGCCTATGGTATCTGCTATGGTTAGCCATCTGGATGATGGAATAGCTCATTTATTCAATTATTAATTCAATAAATGATTATTGAACATCCCTTTTAAGCAGCCATCCACTCCTAATTGAGCTTATAGCATCACAAATTATAGCTTATAATTTTTATGCATGTATCATACAATAATTTTTGCATACAATAATATGCAAAATTATTGAACATTCTACTGGAGGCCCTAGGCAGTGCACAAAGGCAAGGAAAAGGGGGTGGAAGGCAAAAGTGTGTTGATAGGAAATCCAAAATAATTTACAGATAAATTATCACAATTAATAAAGTGCTTTACCAAAGTAGCTGGATACAATAGCAATATACAAAACTCAGTTGCATTTGTATAAATCAACAACAAAATGTATAAAGATATGAAGCAATTAATGTAAATATTTTTAAATATATGCAAGACCTCTATGGACAAAATTTTAAAATGATGTTGAGAGATATTAAAGAAAACCTAAACAAATTGAGAAATATACCATATTCATAGATGGGAAAACTCAATATTGGAAATATACATATTTTCTCAAAATGATTTGTGGATTCCATGTAATCTTAATCCTAGTCAGAATCCAAGCAAGTTTTTTTTTTGTAGAATTTGACAAGTTGATTCTAAAACTTTGATGTAAAGACAAAGAATAACTGACTCTCTTGAAACAAAACAATAAGTAAGAGAACTTGCTCTATCAGACACCAGATTTGTCTTAAGTCATAGCAGAGGCAGTGTGGTATTAGCATAGAGATAGACAAATAGACCAATGGAGGAGAATAGAGAGAACAGGAAAAACACTTGTGTTTATCAAAGGGTATCAAAAGGTAATAAAAGGTCAAACTTTAGGGTGGGGAAAGATATAAATGGTATATGCTATGATATTTGTAATATATTACTGACAATAAATTTAGAGTATATTTAAAAGACTATTACATCACTCCCTCTTGCAAGAGCACTGGAATTACAATTAACTGCTGAACAATCATTGACAGAAAGACACTGGAACTCATCAAAAAAAAAAAAAAAACACCCCACATCCAGAGACAAAGGAGAAGCCGCAATGAGTTGATAGGAGGGGCTCAATTGTGTTAAAATCAAATCCCATAAATGCTGAGTGGGTGACTCACAAACTGGAGAATAGTTATACTGCAGAAGTCCACCCACTAAAGTGAGGGTTCTGAGCCCCACATTAAGCTTCCCAACCTGGGAGTCCAGCAACGGGAGGAGGAATCCCCAGAGAATCAGACTTTGAAAGCCAGTGGGATTTGATTGCAGGACCTCCACAGGACTGGGGGAAAGAGAGACTCCACTCTTGGAGGGCACACAAAAAAGTGTGCTCACCAGGACCCAGGGGGAAGGAGCAGTGACCCCATAGGAGACTGAACCAGACCTACCTGCTGGTGTTGGAGGGTTGCCTGCAGAGGTGGGGGGCAGCTGTGGCTCACTGAGGAGACAGGGGCACTGGCGGCAGGGGTTCTGGGAAGTGCTCATTGGCATGAACCCTCTCAGAGTCCACCATAAGGCCCACCAAAGAGCCTATAAGCTCCAGTGCTGGGTAGCCTCAGGCCAAACAACCAACAAGGTGGGAACACAGCCCCACCCATTGGCAGACAAGCAGATTAAGGTTTTACTGAGCTCTGCCCACCCAATCAGATTAAAGTCTTAATGAGCTCCACCCACCCAGCCCTACCCACCATCAGTCCCTCCCATCAGGAAGCACCCAAGAGCCTCCTAGATAGCTTTCTCCACAAGAGGGCAGACAGCAGTATGAAGCAGTATCAGCAGTATTTCGTCTTGTGGAACTGAAAACCACAGCCACAGAAAGATAGAGAAAATGAAAAAGCAGAGGACTTTGTACCAGATGAAGGGACAGGATAAAATTCCAGAAAAACAACTAAATGAAGAGGAGATAGACACCCTTCCAGAAAAAGAATTCAGAATAATGATGGTGAAGATGATCCAGGACTTTGAAAAAAGACTGGATGCAAAGATCAAAAAGTTGCAAGAAAAGTTTACCAAAGATCTAGAAGAATTAAAGAACAAACAAACAGAGATATGCAACACAATAACTGAAATGAAAAATACACTAGAAGGAACCAATAGCAGATTAACTGAGGCAGAAGGGAAAATAAGTGATCTGGAAGACAGAATGGTGATAATCACTGATGCAGAAAAGAATAAAGGGAAAAGAATGAAAAGAACTGAAGACAGTCTAAGATGCCTCTGGGACAATGTTAAACGCACCAACATTTGCATTATAGGGGTCCCAGAAGGAGAAGAGAGAGAGAAAGGACCCGAGAAAATACCGGAAGAGATTCTAGTTGAAAACTTCCCTAACATGGGAAAGGAAATAGGTACCCAAGTCCAGGAAGCACAGAGAGTCCCAGGCAGGATAAACCCAAGGAGAAGCATGCCAAGACATATAGTAGTCAAATTGACAAAAATTAAAGACAGAGAAAAGTTATCTAAAGCAACAAGGGAAAAACGACAAATAACATACAAGGGAACTCCCATAAGGGTAACAGCTGATTTCTCAGCAGAAACTCTGCAAGCTGGAAGGGAGTGGCATGATATATTTAAAGTGATGAAAGGGAAGAACCTACAAGAAAGAATCTCATTAAGATTCGACGGAGAAATCAAAAGCTTTACGACAAGCAACAGCAAAGAGAATTCAGCACCACCAAACCAGCCCTACAACAAATGCTAAAGGAACTTCTCTAAGTGGGAAACATAAGAGAAGAAAAGGACCTACAAAAACAAAAACAAAACAATGAAGAAAATGGTAATAGGAACACACATATCTATAATTACCTATCATATAAATGGACTAAATGCCGCAACCAAAAGACACAGACTGGCTGAATGGATACAAAAACAAGACCCATATATATGCTGTCTACAAGAGACCCACTTCAGAACTAGGGACACATACAGACAGAAAGTAAGGGGATGGAAAAAGATATTCCATGCAAACGAAAATCAAAAGAAAGCTGGAGTAGCAATAGTCACATCAGATAAAATAGACTTTCAAATAAAAAATGTTACAAGAGACAAGAAAGGACATTACATAAAGATCAAGGGATACATCCAAGAAGAGGAGATAACAATTATAAATATATATGCACCCAATATAGGAACACCTCAATACATAAGGCAAATGCTAACAACTATGAAAGAGGAAATGCAAGGCAGAAAGCGACACAGGTGTAGAGAACAAACACATGGACACCAAGGGAGGATTGGGGGGGATGAATTGGGAGATTGGGATACCAAATTGTACATTCTAAATATATGCTGTTTATTCTCTGTTTAAAAAAAAAAAGACTATTACATATCAATAAGAAAAATTCAATCCATAAGAAAAATGGGCACAGCCCAACAAATTACAAGAGATTAATCCAAATGACCAATAAATATGTGTAAAGCATTTTATTAGTAATGAGGGAAATGCAAATTAAAAGCACAAAGAGATAACACACCCACCAGATTGGCAAGAATTTAAAAGTTTGATAATATCAAGTATTAGCAAAGATGTGTAATAATAAGTCCCATACACTTTGTGGAAGGAAGGGGGAGTATAAATTGGTATAGCTGCTTTGGAAAACAATCTGGTATTATCTACTACAGCTGAAGAAGTACACAGCTTATAACTCATTGCCTCTGCTACTACATGTGTCCTAGAGAAACTCATGTATGTATACACCAGGATAATACATGTCAGAATGTTTAAGGCAGAATTGCTTGTAATTACTCAAAATTGGAAATAAGCCAAATGTTTTTCTACAAAGAATGGATAAATAAATTGGGATATTAATACAAAAGAAAACCGTATGTCAATAAAAATAGATGCAGCTATTTGCAACACAAATGACTCTCAAATAGAGCTGAACAAAAGATATAAAATGAAAGAATACATGCAATCTGATTTCCTTTCATATAAAATTTAAAAACAGGTAAAACCAAACCATATTGTTTATCGAGACATACCAAACTGTAAAACTACCAAATAAGGCCAGAAAAGGATTATTACAGGACTTCCCTGGTGGCACAGTGGTTAAGAATCCACCTGCCAATGCAGGGGCACGGGTTTGATCCCTGGTCTGGGAGGATCCCACGTTCCTCGGAACAACTACGCCCGTGAGCCACAGCTACTGAGCCCGCACACCATGACTACTGAAGCCCACACTCTAGGGCCCACGCTCCACAACAAATGAAGCCACTGTCCTGAGAAGCCCACACACTGCAACAGAGTAGTCCCTGCTCACCACGACTAGAGAAAGCCTGTGCATACCAACAAGGACCCAAAGCAGCCAAAAATAATAATCATAATAAATTTTAAAAATTTAAAAATTTTCAAAATTAAGAAAAAAGATTATTACAAAAGTCAGAACAGTAGCTCTTTCTAGGGTAGAGGAAAAGTGATATGATTGGGGAAGGGTGTCTGGAGAGCTTCCAGACTGCTGGCAATGTTCTGATTCTTGACCCAGGTGACGGTTACAATAGGTTCACTTTATTATTATGTGTTAAAATGTACATATGTTAAAAAAATCTTCTTTCTGAATGAATATCACAAAAAATTTTTTTAAGTTGTATGTATAATTTGTGTGTTTCCAAGGATTTCAAGTCTTCGGGAGTTACTCTTCCCTTGAATAATCAAATAAGAAAAATGTCTCCATCATGTGTGACTGTGGTGAGTCTAACCCTCATGAAATGCTTTTAAGTCTCCTGGTCATTTTAAGTGACCTTTCATTCCAAACTACTGCCCCAGGTTGCACCTGCTACCTGACCACTGCCCACCGTTGCAGTGATGGTGATGTAACTGGGTGGCCTCAAAGCAGGGGGGACTGGGCGCTCTCCGCTACTCCCATTCCAAGTACAGCAGTCACAATCTTTCTTGATCATGAAACTTATTAGTGAGGTATTTTTGAGCTCACACAAATGTGTGAGTATTTACTTATTTATAATTTTTATATATTTTAAACTAACATTTCAAGTGGATAGAAACGCATATTTCAAAAATGTTGACTTTTGTGGCCACCAGCTTGACAGATCTGATTAGTCAGCATTTTTTTTTTCCTTTAAACATGTTTGATGAAGAGCTGTTTTCTTGGGGTCAGTTTGTGTTATTAGCATTAACTTCAATCTCAAGTTTCTTTGCAGGAATCTTTTAAAACTGTCCATTTTTTAATGAGAATGAGTTTAGATGAAACTAGATGGTATAATCCACAACCCCACTCAACTGCCATGTGTAAATTACAATACATCTCAATAGATCAGATCCAAAGGTAAATATATTAGTTACCTTTTGCAAGTACCCTCAAAAACTTGGTGGCTTAAAAGATTTATTATCTTGCAGTTTCTGTGTGTCAGAATTCCAGGCTTGGATTCATGAGCTGCCTTTGCTTCAAGGTCTCTCTTGAGGTTGACATACCATCCAGGGCTGTAGCATCATCTCAAGGCTTCCTGGGATGGGGACAGGGATAGGAAAAGGCAGGTTATCTACTTCCAAGCTCAGTCATGTGGTGATTGGCAGGCCTCAATCCCTTACCAGCTGGACTCTTCATGGAACTGCCTTACAACATTCCCCAGGAGAGCAATCCAAGAGAGAACCCAAGACAGCAGCCATGATTTGACCACAGGATTAAGTTCCCAGGAAGGGCCAGCTTCATGGGCATATGACCTGTGCCCACAAGGCCCTAGGCTTAGAAGCCCTACACTTGGCTTAATGCTCTGCCACATAACCTTGAAATTCTTAATAATTTTTGAACAAAGTACTCTACATTTTCATTTTGCACTGAACACTACAAATTATGTAGCCAGTCCTCTACCGCAAGAAGGCATGTTTTTGCTAAATGTTGCTCAGCTCAAATTAGAGCTACATTTCACCAGGTGAGGATGCCTAATGGAAGGTAATTAGATTCTCTCTCAGGAATTTCCACTGGAGTCAGAAACTGGGACTAGGAAAAAGTCACAAAAATGACAGAACTCTGGAGAGAAGGTCCAGAAAATGCCACTTCTGAAGTCACCAGAGCAGTGTTGGTGCTTCCCAAGTCCTGGACATTCAGCTCTTCCTGGGATTCCATGATCCATCCCAGACTCTTTCTAGTAAATTTCTCTTTTTGCTTCATCTAATTGTTTGGGTTCTGTTCCTTGTAACCAAAGAATCTTAATGGATTTAACCAACTTTGTTGGTGGGCCAAGCTTTGGCTAAGATGGCATGATAGCTTCCGACCTAGTTAGTGGTATGCTAGAGGTGACTTAAACACACTTGCGAGAGTCAGTTTTATGCATTTCTTCCCAACTTGGTGTTCAATGACGTCATAATGGTAGCTTGAAATCAGTCGTGGTGGAAGTATTTACACCACAGATAACAGAAAATGCTGCAAATCAGGAATTTTTCCCCAAGAGAGCTAGTTGTTAAACATTTACCAGCTTGCCACTGGACCTAGTGCTGCTTTGGGATACAATGAGGGAGTTACATGGGACTAGGCTCTGTTGGGATATGCCAGTGAAAAAAGAGACAGCCCACAAACATAACAACAAAACCCCAGGGACTTCCCTGGAGGTCTAGATGCTAAGACTCCCACTTCCACTCCAGGAGGCAGGGGTTCAATACCTGGTCGGGAAACTAAGAGCCCGCATGCTGTGCAGCACAGCCAAAAAAACCCCCAAAACCCAAATCCTAATTCTCATGGTGCAGTAGCTGCCTTCAGGTAGTCTTTTCAGCTCGCAATGAGAATCACTCCCACCACACAGTTGCCTTTAGCAACCACGAGCTCTTCCCATCCCATTCATTGAAACAGGGGTGAACACAGTATCTGATGCTGACCAGATTCTCTCTCCTGGAACCTGAAATTAGGATTCAGTAATTTCCTGTTCAATATAGAAGGATGAGTAAAGTATTTGTTTCTATTCTCTCCTGAGAGTCCAATAGAATATAAAGGAACAAATATAAAGAGAATCATCAGAAGGTGAGATATTTCAACAAATTTCTAGAGTATAAAGAGAGCTTGGAAGCCTATTGACAGACAACACAGAGTGAGGAAGCTTCAATCCAGAAGAGCCAGGAGGGTACTACTCAGAGAGGCAACTTGCCCCACAGAGGCTGGAAGTGCTGCAAGCTCAGTTGGTAGGTACACAATTCTTACTCAATGACTGCTCCAGTTGTTTCTGCATGTTCCATTCCTCTCCTCTTCACACTCCCTAGGGAGGCAGCCTAATTCTCTACCCATAAGCATAACAAAGGGGGGCCCATGCTAAGGGATTTAGGGTTGATGGGGCAGATGCAGTGCCCTGGGTAAAGACCTCCCCATCCTTGCATTTGGAGGTCCTCCTAACCCCAAACCTGGTGCTCCTCCTTGCCAACTCTTCCTTTGTTTATTCTGCCAATTGTTGAGCCCTGCTCATATCTACAAATTTTCCAATCATCCTATTTATGAAAGACCAGAAAAACAAACATATACATACAACAGCAGAGAATACCACCTAGCAATCTAGAAACAAGTCAAGCTACTTTCCCATTCTTAATTATAAACAGACAAGCAAAACTAACCAGACCTTAGAATAAAATGAGTAACATGAAAACAAGACAAAACAGAATGAAACACAATAAACTGACCCTGGAAAAAGGGAGATAATTAAGAGAATACAAGAGAAAATTGAAAAGTGAATATAAAATACAATAAAACACCCTAAGTGAGATGTGAAAAGTATGGAATTCATATAACAAGAACAGGATGCTTTGAGAAAGGAACAAAGCAAACAAACAAGCAGTGCGAATGAAACAAGAAAGAGCACTGATGTGTTAATCATGCAATTACAAAGTAAAATTCTAGTTAGGAGCTGGCCCTTTCCTCTGTGCGGGATGGAATTAAGAAATATTTTAAAACTCAGGAGCTGGGTTTACTATCTTCCCCCTGTGAAATCAGCATGAAAGAAAGCCAATCTTCAGAGAAGAGTGAGAAAGCAGAGTAAACAGCAAATATAGAGAAAGACAGAGCAAGAACACAGTTGGATTTCCAATTTCCTTCCAGTTCCTATTTCGTGCTCCTTGAGGAGTCCCACTGCCTTTGGCGTCTATGAGATATCCCAGTAGCTTCTTAATAAAATTCCCCTCCTGGTTCAAACTAGGTCAAGTTGAGTTTTGTTAGAAAGAAGATAAAAGAGTCTTAACTAAGACAACAGGGCTGGGAAACTGAAAAGTGATCCACTCTCAAGTCCCTCAGGATTGAAAATAACTAAAGGGAGGTTCAGAGAAAGAATCAACCTCAGTGAGAATCTTGTGCCCTTGTTCCTGTGGTTAACTTTTCCTGAATACTACACTGACATTCAAATTGTAAAGTTGGACAGCAGATGCCCCACATGCAGTGTTTCCTGCATTTACATTTATTTTCTTAACATCCTGAAAGAAAGATGGGGCTTAGCCTGCCAAATCTCTAAGCACCTTATAATAACCTATTCAGACATTATATGGAAGGATTAATTTAGCTACTTCTCACACTAATACCATAGCAAACAAACTAAACTACCTTTTCATGTATGTGAGGCAGCCTGGGAATTTTAAATGCAACTGTGTATTTACCTGAAAATAATATATTTTCATCCTAAAGCCAAACATGGGGAAAAAAAAAAACCTAAAGAGAAAGAGCCTCAAATTAGCAATTTGACTGGGAGAACATTACATCAGCCCCTAGTTCTCCTCCCTCCTCAAGATGTTTTCCCCAAATCTCCTTCCTTCACTTTGCCCTCTGGAAGGAAACAAAGTGCAAAGGAGACTTGGTGTGTTCTAATCCAGAAGAACATTTGTGGCCCTGGTGTGACCCAGCTACAGAAGAGAAATATAGCTTTAGTGGGAGAGAAAGAAAACGAAAAGGTAACTTATCAAGAAAATGGAGCTCTCACAAAATGAAAGATACAGATATTGGGGGAATGGAGCTTTCTCATCTTAAAATCAGCTTTGCCTTTTTCAAATGCACAGTAATTGTACTTTTCTTTGTGCGTTTTGGTCTTGTTGGTTTGTTTGCTTGTGTTCCGGCTTGAGACAAGTTGCCTTCTCAACCCAGCCACAGTCCATGAATTTGTTGTTTAACCCAAATCCAATTGAGAGTTGCAGGAAAGAGAAGAGGAAACATCTCACACCCAAGTGGCCCACACCATAAACAAAGGGGAGCCTCACTGTGCCAGCTCTTGGCTTCAGCTGGGCCCAGCGGGGAGCTGGAGTCTCTGTGCCAGGGTGAGGGCAGCCACCGAAGCAGATGCTGGGCAACTGAGAAGAACTATTGATTTCAGGCACTCAGATTCCTCAGGGTGGCCGCCCTCCTCCCCTCGGTGAAGGGCGGAGGTAGCTGGGAGCTCTGTTCCCCATCACTGGCTGCCAGCACAGCTCGAGTTGGGAGAGTTGTCACTAGCTTCTGGCTCCAAGCAGGAGGTTTGTTAGGGATCAGCATTGTCTCTTTATGAAGATTTATGGAGAAGCTGACGAACATTAGGCTGTGAAGCAGAACTCAGGTGAGCTCTCTCCCCTACATGGAGGATTCAGGAAGGCGGTTTGGATGATCAAGAATGATTCCCTTTCCCCTCTGGTTCCCTTTGGTAGCCGAGCCCTGGGCTTGGCCCAGGAGGAAAAGCCAAGGTGAAGCATGCGTGGCTTTCTGGCTACATCCATTCTTCTTCAGAGAGAAAGAGAGAGACTGGCACTTTTTGTGGCATCTCGCACAGAGGGGAAAGGCCAAGATAAATGGATAGTTTCAAGGTCATTAGCTTCCTGAGCTCACAGTTTGCTTTTCTCTGCCAGAGGACTGCTTGGAGAGGTTATAAATGTTTTGCGGCTGGACCAGGGGAGTCCATTGTTGGACCTGGGGCTCTGAGACCTGCTGCCAGGGGCAAATTTGGACTCTGGGCTGAGGAGTATGTCTTCCCTCCCTTCACATGCTTGCTCTGAAAGAGCTGGCGCAGCAAAATGCAGGGTGCAGTCTCTTAGAAACTCTAGAGCCCCTGTCATGGGTGCCTGGCCTTGGGAGAAGGGATCTGGGAAAGACCGGGGAAGAATTCAGAAATGCTCCAGGCCTTCATCTTTCTAACCAAGAGAAGATGAAGCAGGAGTTAAGAAGGCAACACTCTAAAAGAAGAGGGGTCGAGGTGGGCGGACTAATAGTGTTGGGGTGGAGGTTGGAAGGCAGGCCAGGGGCGAGGGAGATGGGGAGGATAGGCGTCTTCCTTCGAACTTCATGGTGATTGGAGCTTTAGTTTTGTTCTCTTAATCACTTTCTGGGCTCTCCACGTTCTATTTTGACTATACCACCTCCTCCATTCTCTTTTTAAATTCAAATTTTTTATTGTGCTCTTAAATATTTGACAGAAAAGAAAGCAAAGTTTAAGTTTCAGATATTTCCGTGGTTCCCGAGCCTTGAAATTGTACCTGGACACATTTTTCCATCAATGTGCACGTACTACAACATGCTGTCTGTCCACAAAATGTGACTTATATACATTTCCACATATTAGCATAGACTCCATGTGTATCTCCTTAAGTGGCCATCGAATAAGTCACTATGGTGATATCTAAGGGCTTTGGTCATTCCACTATTTCTGGATATTTGGATTGAATATCTATATCTACATGTTTATATAGATATAGATATATCTATATATTTATATTGATATCTATATCTATATATTTATATCTATAATTTTATCCCAAGGTACACAGATGTATATGTGTGTATACATGTATGTATATGTGTATACATATATATTTTTTTAATGTATGTATTTTCACATTTCTCCTGATAGTCCTTTTCTTTTGCATCACTCCTCTGGCTTATACTCTTAGAGAGTCAATTACTGGGTCAAACATAAATCTTTCACAATCCTTATTACCTACTACCACTTGGTTCTCCAAGAAACAGAAACCTAACCCTGATACACAGTGCTTGTAGCAGTGTGCAAATGAAGGATCAACGTAGGTTTTTGTCATTTTTCATTTACTTTTGGGAAGGCTACCCTCTTCCATTTCTTTTTTGCTCTAGTTGCCTTTTCTCCCAGACACTCATATTTTCCAACCACCTCCATATATATCCTGTTTCCTCTCCCCACAGCTTGTCATTGAGTGAGGCGTATAGCACCCTGTGCATTTGGCAAATGGCTGGCACCACACCAGCTGCCCAGCAGACCAGCCTAGAAAGGGGCTGTTGCCAGTTAAACAACCATGCATGAGGTGTGACCTCCAGATGCAGAGTTTTCGGACAAGAAGGCCTCTTCACTTCTGCTAGATGCTGGGCGTTTTCCAAAATTCACCTTCAGGGTGCGGTTGGTGAGCTGGTGGGGGGAAAAAGGTGAGGCACTGACCGTGGCTCAGGTCCCCTGGCTGAGGTTTTTGGATGTGGGAAGGCAGGGGGCAGGAATGACAGGATTTCCAGAGGGGTCTGGCTGTCCCATGGTTCACTGCCCAGAAAAGACCCCCGCAGTGCCCAGGAACCCTGCAGATGCAGGCACACTGCTCCCATTGAAAAGAATGGGGACAGGCAGCTCCCCACACACTCTGCAGGACTGAAAACGTACATCAGGGCCCTGGAGAGAGCACTCAAACTAGACATTTCTTGCAACGTAGTGCCTCCCCAGATTCTAGATCCACTGAGAACATCACGTAATCCTTCACTCACAGAGTTGGTCGCTTTGGGATTCAACCAAAGAGCAGGCACTGATAAAGTGAAGAAAAACAAACACTTAGAAATGGCATTGCCAGGGTCCTTGGTACCTGTTGGTATCCATATATTGTCTGGATTTGTCTGTAAGCATGGGTTTATGACGACATCCATAAATGTGCAACCTGAGCAGTTTTGTTTGTGGGAGCTTTAGGAAAAAGCAGCTTAGATTTCCACAGTAGACCAAGTGGGTAATGAACCTGCAGAGTGGCAGCAGGTGTAGCCCCCCAGAGGTTTCACCTTCCTCTGTAAACACCTCGTTGGATCTGTGCGCCACACTACGTACCCCCTGCAGGGCGGACCATGGAGGAAGGTGCAATGAACAGTGCTGAACAAGCGAATAAGCAAAGATGTGCTTCGTGTCCTCACTTTATGATGAGAAGACTTTGGTCAGGGGAAGTTCAACAGGTGGCATCAGGGACATGGGTATTTCACCGGACACCTGCACCAGAGTCAGACCTTCTGCCTCCTGGCCAGGATCTTTCCTCCTAGCCTGTCTTATGAAGCGGTGATAACTAATTCTTGCTCATACTTTATAGGGCCATTTTTGAGAAATTAAAGCAACACAAAAAAGAACTTATATTTTGTAACTATGCATGGTGATGGATGTTAACTAGACTTACGTGGTGATAATTTCATATACACATTTCACAATATATACAAATATTGAATCATTATGTTATATACCTGAAACTAAAATAATGTTATATGTCAATTGCAACTCAATTTAAAAAAAAAAAAGGACTTATCCACCATCAGGGGAGCATAGCATCAGACTGCATCAGAGGTAAGTGTTGGAATCTCTCTCCCAGGAGACTTTTAAAGAAAGAGCAGACCAATCACCTTGTCTAGACCATATCACCCAATCACCAAACACCCTGTAGCACTGTGTAGCTTTACGCTGTTCCTAGAGCATTTATATTTGCGTTACTCATTGGCTTCTCATAACAACTTGTAGATAGAGGTGTTGTTGCATTTACCATGAGGAAACTGAGCTGCAGAGAAGCCATGTTCTCTCCCTGATCACACAACTAGCAAGAGGCAAAGCCAAGATCAGAATATCCAGTATTTCCCGTAAGCAGCCAGCATCAAGGATTAGGACCAGGTCCCTGACACTGTAGTGGCTCAGGGATCATTATAACAGCTAACATTGCTTAGGCACTAATGTGCCAGATGTTAACCCATCTGATTCTCACAGCAAGCCTCTGAAGCAGGTGCTAGCCTCATCTTCATTTTTCAGATGAGAAAACTGAGGCACAGAGAAAATAATAACTTGGTCAAGGTCACCCCACTGGTAAGCTGCAGAGGCAAGATCTGAACCCAGATGGTCTGACATTGGATATTAACCGCTAACCACACGTCTCCAGGAAGAGGTAAAGATGCATGTGATCCGGGTTATCAGTGGCTTCTGGAGGGTCTGCTTGTTCCTTTGAGGACGATGTCAGAGTTGGCCCCCCAAAATCAGGGGAACAGCTCCCCACAGAGGCAGGACAGACTGATACAGGAACTGGTTCCACATACCTGAAGGCTTTGTGATCTTTAGCCCTGAATAGCCCAGAACAGAGAAGAACAGAGCATTTAAAGCTGAACCAGAATAAGTGAGAACAAACAGGGTAAGTGTGGTCCCTGCCTGGCCCTAGATGACAGTTGGGGTTCGCACCCCAGAAATGGGTGTCGTGGCTTGGCATTACAGGGTGTGCCCGGGCCGAGAGGGCAGGTGCTGCTGCAGGCCGTGGGCCTGTGTGGTGTCCCTGAGAGAGAAGAGACAGCCCCACAAAACACAGAAGCACATGAAGAAACTCTTAATAACGCAGATGTATCAACAGTCAGCTAGTAGCCCTGACACAGTTGGGGACTCCCTGAGCCGAAAGAAAAGAAATGGCTTTTGCATTTTTCTTTGAAACTGCTCACTGTGGGCTGGGAGCTGCCATTCCCCAAATGTCAGAGAGGGACAGGGGTCTGGAGAGTTGCTGGATAAAGTGACTTGGCCCTGGTCGCGGAAGGTAGATTGGCAGGGCTCCGCGAAGCCCGCGCTGCTGAGGGAGCACGCATGACTGCTCCCGGCAGCAGCATGCCTTCTGACACTGAGCCCGGGGAGGCCTGGCGGCGCAGAGATTGGGGTTTGGCGCCGAGAGCCCCAGAGTTGGACAATTGGGCTGTTCACAGTTGGGCCACTTTGGGCTGCTGCTATTTCCGGCTTCTGCTGGATGCCATTTTTCGCTTTCAGAATCTTCTCCATTCAGGGTCCCCTTAGCTTTCCTTCTGTTTTCATCCTTGTCTTACACAAAGGATGAGGCTAACTGTTCAAGGATCGCCCGCCCCAACATCCAGTCAATTAACTTATTCATTTAGTAATTCATCCATTAATCAGACACCATTTACTAGCCCCCAACTACACGTCAAGCCCTGTGCCAGGCACCATATATGCAGCACAAATATGAATAAGACACAGTACCTCCCTCCAGGAGTTTCTAGAGTGTTAATCTTGGAGGTCAAAAGCAGAAATCAGTTTCGGCAAGAAAATAAGCAACAATCTGTGAACCACTATTAGAGTCAGAAGAGAGGGCTGGTTCTAGTTACTTCATAGTCCCCCCCCCCAATTGTCCATGGTTGCTGTCCCATGATGTGACCATCCTCACACTTCTCTGTGCCTTCAGAGAGGTGACAGGAGTTGTAGTTGGAGAGGATGAGAGTTCAGTGCCCTGGCTCCCCTGGTGACTCCTCCCTGAGGCTTTCCCAGCTCTCCTCGTCCCTGAGGACCTCAGAGAGAAGCGTGACATGGAAGCCAGCACACCCTGGCCTTCCACCAGCAGGGAGCGAGTGGTAACAACTAGCGGGGAGAAAGCACTTTTTGAAAAGAAATCTCATTATAAAGAATACTTTTATGAGAATCTGGCATCTTATATCCATCTCAGGCATCTTATAACCATTGTCTGTGGTCTTGGACTGAGGCTGCGGTGGGGCATGTTAGCTTCACCTTGGACGTGGAGCAACTTGAAGCCCAGAGAAGTTAACTAACCCATGCTGGGTCTCACGACTAGCTCGGGACCTAGCTGGTATTTGAACTCATGGAGCAGAGATTCCCGAAAGATAGACAGGAGGGTCTGTCAGCTGTTCCACTGATGATCATGTAACTGGACAACCCAGACTTGGGCAAAAAGGTTCACCAAGAGAATTTCCAAGGAGGGATCAATCAGCCAAACTGAGATTCTTGATGAAAGGATAATTTTGAGTTTTGTTTTGTTGGCTTCTGGTTTCTGTTCATTTATTTAAGGAGAGGGTATGGAGAACCAGAGCTCTGACCTACGTTCCTGGTTGGGGGGTAATAACTTGAAGCTGTCTGAATGGAATTAGTTTATGAGATTTACCCAATCTGTCACAGAGCAAGTACCTGAAGAAAGGACATGTAAATACTGATGGAGAGAGAGGAAGGGCCTCCTGAGGGTGCACACCCCATCAAGAGGGTTGCCAGGAGAGGAGGGAGGGCTCTGGGTCACTGAATCAGGTGGGAGTGAGGGATATTCATGACATGGGGTAAAGAGGACGGTCCAGAAACTTGCAGCAGCACCGCTGTTGTCTTAGAGCCAGACCTAGAGATGGCAGGGCCTGTGTCACTCACAGATCACAGAGCTTTTGTCTCTGAGAGAAATTCTGAGATCATCTAGGCCACCTCTCTTGTGTTACAGAAGAAGAGACTGGAAGGTAAAGTGACTTGTCCAAAGTCATAGAGGCAATTAGGATACAGCTGGGTCTTGGTTGCTGATTTTTCAACTCCCTGTCATGAGCTGTGTCTAGCATACCGTACCCTAGACCACAGGTCAGCAAACCCTTTCAGTAAAGAGTCAAATAGTAAATATTTTAGATTTTGTGAACCATACAGCCTCTGCAGCCACTACTCAACTCTGCTGTTATTGCTCTCAAGAGCCACTGGCACTGCGTAGACAAATGTCCAACAAAACTTCATTTTTAAAAATCAGGTTGGATGGTTCCATGAGATGTAGTTTGTCGATCCCTGCTCTAGATAGTTCCCTTTTTCAAACATACCCTCCATGGTAAGGAAATGGTCACAGTTTAGTGCCCATGATTGATAGTTTTCAAGACAGAACTTTGTCTCCCCAAATTCAAAGCACTGAAAGCAGCCAAGCCCCTGTGCTGCATCCTTCAAAGAGCAAAAAGAAGCAGGATGCCAACTTTGCGAACTTGAACAAAAAGAGATCATTTGAGGAAAGAGTGAGGAGAGACAGCCCTGACAATTAGTACTTTCTAGCTCAGAGGGAATCACTAATGAGGGGTGATGTCCAATTATAAGGAAATGCATGTCAATTTTCCAATTTACCTCTAGCGAGCCTCTTAATTTTAGAAGGGATTCAGATTATAGTTGATTGAAGAACGAAAACAGGTAGATAATTGTTCCCCCGGACTCTCTCTCTTACCAACTCAAGGGCAAATGGGTTAAAAAAAAACACAAAAAACTCACTCAAGGATGTGGAGAAAAGGGAACTTTTGTGTATTGTTGATGGGAATGTAAATTGGTATAGCCACTGTCGATAACAGTATAGAGGTTCTTCAAAAAACCAAAAACAGAACTACTATATTACCCAGCAAGTCCATTCCTGGATATACGTATGAAAAAACAAAAACACTAATTCAAAAAATATATATACTCCAATGTTCATAGCAGCATTATTTACAATTGCCAAGATGGGGAAATAAGCTAAGTGTCCATCCACAGTTGAGTGGATAAAGAGGATGTGATATATACATATATACACACACACACACACACACACACACACAAACACACACAATGGAATACTACTCAGCCATAAAAAGACGATGAAATTTTGCTATTTGCAGCAACATGGAGGGACTTAAAGGGCATTATACTAAGTGAGATAAGTGAAATAAGTCAGACAGAAAAAGACAAATACTGTGTGATATCACTTAAATGTGGAATCTAAAAAATACAACACTATTGAATATAACAAAAAAGAAGCAGACTCACAGATATAGAGAACAAGCTAGTGGTTACCAGCAGGCTGGCATGGAGGGGCAATATAGGGAAGAGGAAGTGAGAGGTGCAAACTATTGGGTATAAGATAGGCTCAAGGATGTATTGTATAGCACAGGGAAAATAGCCAATATATTGTAATAACTGTAAATGGAAAGCAATCTTTAAATATTGGAGAAAACTTAAAAAAAAAAAAACTTTTTAACTACTTCACTCAAAGGCTTGAGGGTGTCTGGCCAAGTTACATCTTAGCCTATGTGGGGAGGAAGAGCATTCAGGGAACAGAGATGGAAGGAGAAGTGGTTCCAACCCAAGAAGTCCTTTACTCAACAGAGTGGTATATTACATAGAAGGAGAAAAACTCTTTTCCTCAAGACTTTGCAGTGATGGGTTTATATGAGTTTTCAATCTGGAATCCTAATCTTTTGTGGGATAAATCTCCAAAGCAGTAAGTTTCTTTAATGGCATCTTTTTGTCTTTAGAATTTATATCTTTCAGTAGATTGTAATCCCTCTACTTCATAAGAAGAATGCCCTTCAAAATTTTAAGACTTGGGGTTTCCTAGAGAAAAGATTCTAAAGGAACTCACAGTCTCATGGTGTTTGATTCACTTGGAAATATATAGAATGTAAAGAGTAATAGAAAGAAATCTTATTGGCTCTTTCCAATTCCGAAAGTAAAGTCTGTATAATTCCCGGCTCTCCCAACTTCTTGTTTTCCCATCTTGGAGATTACTAAGAGTTCTTGGAGCCTGGGAGACACACAGCTCTACTTGAATCTTCCAGCCCTTGTCAGTATGTCTAGGAGCAGCAAGGCGCATGGCAGCAGCGACTGTGGTATTGGGTATTTTGGAATTGATTTTAAGGTTCCTTAGATGCACCACTTCATGGGACACAAGTATAATTTACAGATAGGTTCAAAACGGATGATTTTGCATGACTCTTTCAAGAGCTTGTAGGAGAAGGGACTGCTGATTCCTACTATTGCCAACACCTAACTGAGAAGCATCATGCTGGTGGTATTGGGTATAACTCTAAGCCTTCAAATCAACTCTTTTCATGCCCAGACACAGCGATCTCTCAGGCTTTAAGCTTGTGAGTCTGCACTGCTCATGGGAGCACCTCTGACACTCACTTTATCGCTTTCCAATTCTCTCCCTATTGGAACTCTGTTGACTACTCTGAAAGAAAATTGAAAATTGTCAATTATCCTCCACAGGTGATCTCAACTTACTTTTGAGTTCTGTGAAGTGAATTTTGATTGCTAGGAGCTGTTTCCTTTTTATCCGAGTGGAAGGAATATGGAAACATTTCTGCCTTGCCCTTCACATTTGATTGATACTTTTCACATTGAAAGCTAATAATATCTGATGTGAAGGGAAAATGGGATTCAGAAATATGGGTGTTCTTTTTATGAATTTTTACTCTGAAAGTGTGGGTCATCTGTTCATTTTTCTCATGCATCAGTTTATTTACTGACCTGCTACGGTAACATTCCATTCCTTTTCCTCTAAGATGAGTGAGTGATGGAACTGACCATTATAACCCATGATCTCACAGATTCTCAGCCTTGGAAGGATGTCCAAGGTCACTTTGTCTGGCCCTTCACTTGTTACAGGAATGCTCTCACAGGGTCCGTGACATACGGTGTTCAGTAAACTCTTCCAGAACATGGAAACCTCCATATTCAAGGCAGCTGATTTGTTTCTTAATAGGTCTAATTGTTAGAACCTTTTTCCTTATACTCAAACACCTTTCTGTGATATCTGCCTGTCGGTCTTAGTTCTGCCTTTTGAAGCAAAGCCAAATAGATGGAATTCCCACTCTTTAGTTTGACTTCTCTTTTATAGCCATGTTTGTAAGTTGTTTGAGGCACATTTTGAAGAGCACTCTGAGAAAAATCAATGTATTTGTTGTGGTCATTCCTGCTATTAGTGAAGTCTCAATTAAACAAACAAACAAAACATGTTCCGATGAAGTAAGAAACCTATTGGGTATACTCGTTGAATACATTAGTTATCTGAGACACAGGTAACACAGTTTCTGTAGCAGACATCCCTAAGTCCTGCCCGGATGATGGCTTCTCTCCCATCTGCAATGTTTACACAGCTAATGAGGTGGCTGCCTTTTCAGTCTGACCAGGAAGTCAAGGACCTGGGAGTCCCAAAAGACTTTCAGATGAGATATCTTGGATACGTTTATAAATGGCAATCAGGAGATTATAGTACCAGTTGGGAGAAATTTTTATCAAATCCCCCACCTAGGGGATGGAAGAAGTATTGTTTATTTATTTGTTCAACAAATAGTTGTTGAGTATCTATGTGCCATATGATGTTCTAGATGTTTGTGTTACATCAGAGAACAAACAGACAAAAATCCTTGTCCTTATAAGGCTTACATTCTGGTGGGGAGATTTTTAAATTGTGCAATAAAGCATCAAAATAAATAAGTAAATTACATTGTAGGTTAAAAGGTGATGGGTGCTTTAAAGAATAAAAAACAGAACCAGGTTAGGGGCAGAAATACTGGGAGGGTGGGAATGAAGGTTGCAGTTATAAATAGGGTATCAGGGTGGGTCTCCTGAGGATGTGACAGTTCGACAAGAGACCTATTAGGAATGACCTGGGAAGTAGGAGGAAAACCAAGAGAAAGTAAAGAAAACCAAGACAATAAAGATATTGTCTTCAGTATTTAAAAAGTCCAGGTAGAAATCATTGAGGGTTGCCTTTAAAATGCTTAGCGTGATTTGGTCATTGCCAGCTAGCTTTGTGAGGGTGGGTCTGCTCGCTGAGAGGGGAAAGGTGAGATAGCTCCTAGGCAGAGTATAGCAGTGCCCAAGGGGTGGACTGATTCCAAAGTTTTGCGAAACTCTGGAAAACAAGAGAGGTAAATCTGCATGATCAGAGTCAGGCCCAATGAACAGCCTAAGGCAAGAAGGATGGGCCTACTGCAAGGTGGGGCCTCCACAGGACAGAAAAGGAGAGTGGAGCCCCCCAGTATGACCAGTGACAAAAACAAACAAACAAAAAAGGCAGAAGGAAGAACTCCTAGTTCTGCCTATTTTAACTGAGGGGGTAGTTAAAATATACATCTCAGGCGGTATCTCTCTGCACTGTTCTGAAAGTAGAATAAATTAGGGAGACAAATCAGAGAGATACTCCCCCGAATTGAGCTGAGAAGGAAGTGCTGGCACATTCTCTTAGATTCTACCAAGGTTAGAAATGTTGGAAATGTTGTGCCTAGAGCCCAAATCCTAAGAAAACTGACAGCCAAGCCAATAGACGGAGAGTAAATTCAGAAGCATGCCTTGGGCCTAGGAAGACAAAGGATGCAGACTCTGCCGGAAGAAGCCATCATTTCAAGGTTAAAGGCCTCTTGAAAAGGATATCAAAAAATAAGGACCACAAAAGGGACTGTCTTGTTCTTTGAGTCTTTGGAGCCATCCTCGTGATAGACCGCTACAACAGTCCGCATACTGCCCAGGTAACCCTTCCACCACGGGATAGTTCCCTTGGGCACCTAAATGAGTTTTGTGTGCTCTATTGTCAGAGACCTACAGAGAAACCAGAGATCTGGGGGAACTTAGGTCATAGAGATGCAGAGTTTAATGGATGGATTCCCCTCACGCAATGTTTTACTCTTCAGGACTTGGGACAGCTCATTCCAATCACAGGGTATTTAGGAGGCAAGAAAATACTTGAGAAGTGAAAAATTTATTGTCTCAAAAGAAAACTACAAAAATGAAATTAATAAGTACTTAATATGTGGAACATGACATGATCACCACCACTTCTTTAATCGCTAAATTTAGTATTAATAAAAATTACACTGCACTGGAAAACAATGTATAGATTTTCTCTGCAAGAATTCCTATGTAGACACAAGAGCTGCCAGGAAACCATCACCAATCATGATTTAAATTACTCATAGCCATAAAATTTCAAAAGCAAAAGTATAATTTTAAAATTTATTTTTATAGCAAAAAAAATAACTTCTAATGTGGGATGTGGGTATATTTTAATATATGTGGTATAGAGTGGGGTTTGGAATCTTCAGAAATAAATCTAGGAACTAAGAAGGCGTGAACATAGCCCTGACCTGAAGCCACATGTTGGATGTCAGGGAGACAAACACCCATTTAATCTGTAGTTAGGAAGCCAAGGTATATAAAGATAAAATAGCAGTTATATTATAGGCTTTAGAGAAAAGGTCTCCAATTCAAGTGCCAGGGTTCTGTGGTAGGAAAGCCTCTGTGCTGCAGTTTCCTGTGTGCTGACTCTGCCCAGCCCCGACCCTTACCTCTACCCCAGTCTCCTTTCCATAACATGGCCTCATTCATTTACTTCCGTAGCTCCTTTCTGGAACAAATTCTCACATAGCAATCCCTTCCAGAATGCTACAGTGACAGAGTTCTCAAAGGCTTTGATTGATGGGATTTGAAACACGTTCTTTTTGGAAATATTTATATTTGATCCCTTTTGGACAGACCGCACATAACTAGAGCTTATCACGTTGTTGGAAATCATGGGCAGACTCTAAGAGGCAGCAACCCTGAGTCGGCCGAGGCCTGGGAGTGTAAAGATTAATATCCATTTGTGCTTTGCCATCCTCAACCCCTGATAACTATAAATAATGCTTGGAAGAGATTGGGGTGCATCATAATCTATTACATGGCGACGGTGCTTCTGGTTGTTATGTCTTCAACAGTGATTTATCATTCTCTGCAGTGACACAAATCACGGGCCTTTGCCTGACACTCTGGAATGTGCGTACAATGTGCAGACTGTAACGGTGATGAATTTGTGTTTACATCATAGCATTTTTAACCTGAGCTAAACCTGACCTCCTGCTCCAATTTGGAAATGTATCGAACATAAATTTTTGAAAATCTCTTTGGTTTTACTGGTATTATAGTCTGACCCTCTTTTCTGCTTTTGGGGTGTACTAATGAGAATCAGTAAATAGTGAGAAGGTCAAGTTTGAGATAAAAATATTTTCTCAGTTTTTCCTTACCTGTTATTCTTTTTGCGTAAATACTATCATGAGTAAAAGATCACTACAGACTTGCCTTGTTCCAGCAATCAACATCCTTGCTATTGGAGGACCAATAAGCAAGAGACCCTTGATAGCTTGATCTTTCAAAATCTGAAAATTAAGAAGAGGCTACTAATCTCTCCCTGGGTATCTATTTGAAGGATGTGTAGGCTCTAGTGGACAAGTGTTTGTGTCTGTGTGTATACACTTGTCCCAAGAATGAGACAGGCAATTGAACTGAGACATTTTCAGGCAATGATTTTCTCTGAAGCAGAGTCTGGGGACTTGAGAAGGTCTTTAGGAGGTTCTGCATGAAAACACTATATTTCTTTGGGTCATTTTCCTTTCTGTGAAGTGTGAGAGCAGTATAAAATACCAAAAAAATAAAAATAAAAATAAAATGGAAAATCTTGTCTTTCCTGTCTGGAATGATCTTTCATATTCTAATTGATTGCCTTTTTTCATTCATTTGAGAAACCCAAGGATCATGGATTAAGAAATAATATTTGAGTTGCAATGATTACATTTAAATGGATACCTTTGAAAGAAAACAGCTGCAATTTACACCACAAATTTGTTTCTTTTAGGTATTTGTCCTAGATTCTCAGTTTTGAGACAGAAAATGAAGATGCTCCCACCTGGACAAGTGAATTTTCCCCAGAGTTGCACGTGATTAGAGCATGGGCCTCTACATCCCTCAGTCAGTACTGGGCTGCAGGATTGCCTTACCTGATGCCCTCACCGTGTCCCTGCTCACTCACAGATTGTCCCTTGTTTTCAAATGCCTGTCAACAAGCTAAGATGACAAATCTGTCTGTGATAATGTGCTGAGGCAATGTGCATTTAGGCTGAAGCCTTCTGGAATCAACTCTGCTTGTACTGCCGAAGCCTGCAGTGACTTCGAGGGCGGAATTTCAGGCGAGCGCGAATCCAGGGAAAAGTGGAAGTACATTGTATTGGTTACACCCTCATCTCACCTGACAATGACGATGCAATCCCTTTTCTGCCTTGTTTTTCTGATTTTTAGATGTAGAATTCTGAGTCACTCTCAACACAATAGACATTTCACAAGGATTATCAAAAGTGATATTAATTTGCTAATTTAACAGATGAAGGGGAACGACAATGAATTTTCACTGTATACCAGTACTTTGTCATATATAGTGGGCTATTAATACCACCCTGGAGCCTTGGCAAACACAATTCTTCACCACATTCTACTTTTTCATAAACATCTTATCTCATCCAACCTAACATAACTCCTAATACTTTATATAACCATGAAATTCAACACTCCACCTTCATTGGATAGTTCTTCTTTTTCTAAGCCTAATCTTTCTTAAACTCACTTCATATGACAACAACATTAATTGCTATTTTATGCACATCCACAGACAGACTTCTTCACAACTTTACTTCTTGGTAACTTACAAGTGCACTAGTTGACAGCATCCTCAATTAGCAGAGTCATTTCCATATCCTGGACATATACATTGATCAGAAAAGATGACAATTTATTTTTAGACAGACGCAGACTGCATATTTTAAATATATTTCCCATTTGGCAAAAATAGTGTTGTAGCTAATGTATGTACAATATTTCCAAAAACATTGGTACTTTCCCATAAATATCTTCCATATTTTTTTCCAGTGAGTAATAAAAAAGGTTGAGGTGGGATGTGTTTTATCCCACCACATTATATCATTCCTATTTTTCCTCTTTGTTGGATGGCAATCAGGGGCCCTGATGCCAAGCTTTGGAAGCAACAGCATCTGGCTCCTTGGCAGATCCTGCAGGCAGACTTGTTGCCAGCCTCTAAGCTGTGTCTGGGTCTGTTGCATGGTTTGGCTGCAGATGGACTCTCTGGGTTGCCTCGTGCTTCTGGAAGCCAGTCCTGGCTTTCCTTTGATTCTGAGGACTTTACTCATTTTTATTCATTTGTGAAGAAGGGCCCATCCAAATGCTTTATGAAACCAACACTGGAGAACATTAATGGATCAAATTCTGCCTTTGAAAAGGCAGAGGTCGATGTGTATTTGGACAGGAGATAGGACATTCTGAAGAGGGGTCTACACATGTCTGTGCGTCTTTCCATGAACTTCTATTCTAAGGAGCTTGGAGAGAGGCCAGTTATGTGTTATCATCTCTCCATCCCCCAGGGTGAGGCTGTGTGTTTACCTGGAAGGACAGGAACATGGGAGAGCTCAGACTTCCTCACATCAGTAAAAGCTCCCATTTCTCTTGTCTTCTCAGTGAATCAGACCCTGAGGAAATAAACACACATGATGGAGGTCCTCTCATATTCGCTCCTGTTCCATATTATTGCCCATGTGAGTATAGGATTCTACCACAGCTAGAAAGAAGGGTGAACATTAAGTCTTAATTTAGTCTGAACTAAGCACACATATCAAAGCCAGAGCACTTCCATTAGTGTTCCCTGAGACTCTGGCCTCCAGGGAAAGGCTATTGAATTTTCTTAGCATTGTGAAACCCTGTCACCATTGATTTTTAACCACAACAATCCACTAAAAATCTTTATGCCCTGCACACACAAACACACCCATAGCTTAATTAAAATATAACTTATTTTTGTCTTAAGGATTATAAGAATTTCATGAGTGCATTCACTCCCTCGTTGATTAACTTGTTAGCAGCTGTTTATTGAACATTTATTATTTGCCAAACAGAAAATATTGCTCATGGAGTTTATATTCTACCGGGGGAAGTTAGGAAATGAAACACTTATCAAGTCAGTTAACAAGATAATTTTAGGTAGTGATAGTGCTATGAGGAAAATAAAACAAAGTCATTGGATAAAGAGTGTTCATGGAGTAGGAGGAGAGCTACTTAAGACTGATTGGAAGGATTATTCAAGGAAGCAACATTAGATCTAAGACCTAAATGACAACAGAAAGGAGTCAGCTAAGCTGGGAGAACATGACCTGGAAAAGGAAATACAAGGGCAGAGGCACCATGATGGGAATAACCTTGGCACATTTGAGGAACAGAAAGACATTAGATATCACAGCAGAGCGTGAGGAGAAGAGCGAGTGTTAAGAGATCCTATGAGAGGGGTCAGCCGGGTCGGGATCACGGAGAACGTGCTGCACCACTGTGGGTCACGGCAAAGCGCTTGCAGTTTGTTCTAAGAGCAACGGGCAGCCACTGGAAGTTTTAAGTAGAAAAATGACATGATCTAATTCATATGTTTAAAAAAGTCACCCTGGCTGCTCTGTAGGGGAGGAAGGGTAGAAGCAGGAAACCAGTTGGAAGTTTGTTGCAATAGTGCGACAGCTGGGTTCAGATAATAATGCTAGTAATATCCACATTTATTGAGTGCTTACTGTGTTTTCAGGACCGGTCCTGCTTTACATTATGTGATCCTCAACAAACAAACAAACAAACAAAACCCTGCCTTAGGAGTTATTGTCCCCATGTAATAGGTTAAAAAAAACCCATAGGATTTCAAACTATAAATGTCTAATTCAGGTAGGCGTGCTATGTCCTCATGCTATGAAACCAAACCAGAGTAGAAAATCATTACTTTACTTTTTTTGGTATGCCTTCAAATAAGAAATAAAAAGGTATGCTTAGCTATCAAAGCTTTACCAATTAAATGAACAGTTCTTTCACAAACTCTAATTGGGATTTAAAAAAATCATGGCAGATTGCTCTCAGAAAACATGAAGAATTCAGACAGCAAGTAGTTAATCAAGGCTTAGGATACTTTTTTAATGCAATTGTAATTATGGTGGATGAAATTCTGTTTCTATTACAGAAAAGCTGTGTTTTCCTGGAAGACGTCATGCAGGTTTTTCCTTTATCCCTAAATTCCAGTGCCTCTTAGAATGCCTCTTAGTATACCCGTGGAGCATGGAAAAGAAGAATTTCTTTCCCCAAATTTATCAGGCGATATATTTCACATCTCTTTTAGTTAACAAAGTTATCTACGCATATTTACTTGAGTTGAAAGCTTCTGGAGATTTGAGAAAAGGAAGTTCTGATATACCAAGAAGTAGGAAAGGGCTCTGTCAGCAAATATGCATGTTTACTGCTGTCTGTGGTTGCACATGTAACAGATAACACAAAAGAACAACAAGAACATCCCCGCCACAGAGACACGCCTAATGGGGACAACCTGCAATACAGCGTTGTGTGTCAGTTGAGTTCTCCACCACACTCTCACGTCTGTGCAAACCTCGGACAAAGAAGCATTGTTCTCACATCATCACTACTTAGTTAACTTCACCAATTCTTTTTTCCTCTTTTTAAAATCATTACAAATGTCAGTTGCCTGTTACTTTTATATTGGTTCCCACTTCTAGTTTCTTATCACTTTCTATAACAGCAGAAGTTTGTTCTCCTTAACTTACATTAAACATCAAATTCCCTGGTGGTGCAGTGGTTAAGAATCCACATGCCAATGCAAGGGACATGGGTTCGAGCCCTGGGCCGGGAAGATCCCCCATGCTGGGAGCAACTAAGCCCAGTGCGCCACAACTACTGAGCCTGCGCTCTAGAGCCCTTGAGCCCCAACTATTGAGCCCATGTGCCACAACTACTGAAGCCCACGTGCCTAGAGGCTGTGCTCCGCAACAAGAGAAGCCTGCGCACCACAATGAAGAGTAGCCCTGCTCGCCACAACTAGAGAAAGCTATGTGCAGCAGCGAAGACCCAATGCAGCCAATAAATAAATAACTAAATAAATTTAAAAACAAAAAACATCAAGCCCCCTCAATTCCTCTAAATCAGTCTAATTCATGTAAACTGAAGTTTTTATCCCTATGAAGTAGATGTCTCTGCCAAGATGATGTGTTCATTTGGACTCAAGTCATCAAATCCTTTGACTCAAACAATCAGAATATTTTTTTAAAAAATCAAATATTTGACAGAATTAACAGGTCATTTGCCTGAATGTATCAATTAATTTAATCAAGAAAATAGAACCAATTATGTATACATGCTCTATCAAGGTATTGAAATCACTTTCATTTGAAGCCCATTTTTTTTATTTTTTTTTTTTAAATCTTTTTTTTTGATGTGGACCATTTTAAAAGTCTTTATTAATTTTGTTACACTATTGCTTCTGTTTCATGTTTTGGTTTTTCAATCGAGAAGCATGTGGGATCTTAGCTCTGAGACCAGGGATCGAACCTGCACCCCCTGCATTGGAAGGCAAAGTCGCAACCACTGGAGTGGCCAGGGAAGTCCCTGAAGCCCATTTTTAAACTAATACTTTCGGACAAAATATTTTCCCTTATACTATAACTTTGTATACTCCACCTAGGAACGAATACTTCCTTAAAGTTTTGCCACTTGTTTTCTGTCAGCTGAAAATGTTATGTCAGTTTAAAATATTATGAGATCTTTCCCTACAACCTATTATTGAAATATAGCTAGTTTCACAGACTTATTATCACAGATATTAGGATCCAGGCATAATGACCTTGAGAGTCCCCATTTAGGCATGAGCAGTGACTATTACTACTCTAATAAAAATACCATAAAACAAAAAGGGGGGGATGGTTTTGAAGACTGAAGTGTCCTTTTACCAAATGGCTCAGAATCTTCCTAGAACATTTAACTTTTCTGGCCTCAAACCTTCTGGGTTTCTTCCTTTACTTATGGAGTTTTTTGAAAACATGATATTTGAGTTCAGGTGACTAGGATCAGTTCCAGGAGAAATGTCTGGCCAGAGAGGGGGGTTGTCAGGATGGCCAGCATTCCATAGGGTCCTTTCCTTCATTGCAGGCAGCCTTTCGGTTGGGTTACATCACGTGTTATGTGAATCCCGCATTACAGCATTTTGCAGGCAGCTTTGGGGCCCTGTTTACAATTATAAATCTTTCAGAGCCATCTGATCTTCTGGACGGACCATCTCTATAGTGTGGTCCTTAGTCTAAAGATCCATTTAACACAAGCGTGGCAGGCTCTGTGGAATGCTGTGAAGGTTTGCATCTCCCAGGCAAATAACCCTGATGAGACTGGAGCAAAAGGTTGGAGTACATTCCCACTGAACATCAATAAACACTAAGTAAAAAATAAATAAATAAATAAATAAACATTAAGCAACTTGTTGTGGTTTCCTCTCCTCTTTCCCCATCTGAAAGTTCCCACCACCTTTTTGCTTTCCTTGACATCTGGTGTTGTTCTGAGGATGCTGCTTTCCTTGAAGCTCTTACAAGAGGAGGCTATTTTTATTCTACACCCTACATATCACAAGCTTTAGAGGTACAGTGGGTGTCCTTGCTCCCTTTGCTGCTTCCTCTTTTCTTCTTCAAAACCCTCCTTTGAAGTAAATATCATCAGACTTCATTATTCATCACTCCTCCTCATTTCTTGAGCCCACTGACCTCCCAGTCTCTCTCGGTCTTTCAGAGATGGTTTGGGCACCTTGCTTACTGACCCGCTTCCCACTGTCATCATTCATGGTGACTTCATCCTCCATGTTGATGATCCAGCTAACATCCAGGCCTCTTATTTCTTTGGTCGCCTTTGTTCCAAAGACCTTTTCCTCGAGAGGTCAGCTACACAATCCCATGGCCATACCCTAGACCTTGTCATTAACAGCAACTACACAACTTCCAAAATCTCAAGTTTAGGCATCTCCCTCTTTGACCACCATCTCTGATCCTTCCTGTTAATATTCTATTATCCCCCTCAAGTAGTACTGTGACACTAGCATGACTGACAATCTATTGGCCCACCTCCACTTTTTCACTATTCATCACCACCACCACCACCACCTCCCACACACACATATTCTCACTTCCTTTCTTAGCTGAGATTCCTGGCCCAGCAGCATAAACACTCCTTTGCAAATGCCCTTAACAACTGTGCCTCTTTCTTCCTCGATCATGCATGCTCATTAAAATTCCAGTACTTGCTCAACCTACCTATCCACTTATTCTTCTCTGGGACTCAAGGGCTAGAAGTTACTGAACTGAAATCACTTTGCTTCCTTTTCAGTGGAAGTGTACCTGCTTCTTTCTAAGGCCAACTCCTCCATTTATGATCTGTATTTCATCCCTTGTACTCGTCTCAAGGACTTTGCTCCTGCAATTATTTCCTCTCTTTCGTCTTTAATTTCTCTCTATGTCTTACATTCACGTCCATCAGTGAACAAACACAAATCAATAGCATCCACATTAAAAACGGTCTCTTGACACCTATTCCCATTCTAGGTCCTGCCTTGTTTCTGTGCTTCCCTTCAGAGGAAAATCTTTGAGATGATTGTTATGACTCATCATTTCCCTTTCCTCACTTCTCAGTATCTCTTAAAACCAGTCCAATCAAACTTTTGTCCCCTTTCACTGCACTGGAATGGCTTAGCTCAAGGTTACCAATGCCAAAGCCAGGAATCAGCTCTCTGCCCTCCTCCCATGAGAGCTCTCAGCAGCATTTGGTGTGAGTGACTGCCTCCTCCCCATGAAAGTACTTTCTTCCCTGAGCCTCTGGGATGCGACATTAGCTTGGCTGTGCTCCTACCCCAGCGGCTCTGAGTTAAGCTCCTCTCAGGGCTCCTTTTCTCTACTTCACTCTAAGTGTTGGGGTGCCCCAGGACTCTGTTCTTGACTTTCTAACTAATCTACATTCTCCCAAGGTGATCTCATCCAGTCTTATAGATTGAAGACTTATCTTTATGCTGTTGATCATTACACTTATTTATCCAGCTCTGACATTCTTTTGAACTCCAGATTCAAATACTCATCTCAACATCCCCACTCAGATGACTAACAGGCACCTCACAATCATCAGTGTCAACACTGAACTCAATTTTTTCCTTCCCTCGGATCACTTCCTCTCCATCATGACCAAATTTTCTCCCTTTCCATATATGGCATCATGATCCATTCAATTGTTCTGACTATAAACTTGGAGTCATTATTGATTCTTCTCCTTCCCTCAAGCTCTACATCTAATCTGCGGTACAATTTCTAAACTATATCTCCAATCAATGGTCCAAGATGCCATCATCTCTTATCTGAATTTATTCCCTGACCTCTATTGTCTATCTTGCACAGAGCAGATGAAGTAATTTTTCTAAAGCATAAATCAGATTTATGTCACCCCCCGAGCCCCTGCTAAAGTTCTCTTATGTCTTTTAATCATGCTTAAAATGAAATGCAAAGTGGCCACCACGATCTGGATCCTGCCTTCCCCTCTAGCCTCCCCTGAAACCCCTCTTCCTGTTATTCTCTACCCTCCAGCCTCGCTGGCCTTTCAGCCACACTCATTCTCATCTTGAGACCATTGCCTCTGATCTCCTGACAGTTTGGAGGACTCTTCCCTCAGATCTTGGTGTGCCAGCCTTCCTTTCATTCAGGCCTCAGCTCAAATGGCCCCTTGGTGGAGACATCTTAGTGTCCTTGCTGAAGCAGTGCCCTGCCTTCCAACCCCAGTCCCCAGGTGCTTTCTCCTATAGCGCTTTATTTTATCTCAGGGCACTTAGAATTACCTGAAATGATCACGTTTGTTTGTTTTTTGTGTTTGTTCCCTGTGTTCCTCAATTAGAATATGAGATGTCTGACAAACTAAAAGCTAAGATTATGTTTCTTTTCATCTATCACAGAAAAATGTTATAAGGTTTAATAAAATGAATGTACTTCTTTAATGTGATTATTCTCACCAGCAATTCTCACACTCATGAAAATATCAAAAAACACCCCATGAACTACCCTACAATGCTCAGGGTGAAATACAAATAGATCATAGACATACCTACATATTCATAATTGATAGACATACCTGCATATTCGTAATGATGGTTAATTGGCAAGAACAGATGCTAGAGAGTTGTGACTACCCCCTTGAGAGGTTTTAGTAGGGTCTACAGTTTAGTTTAGCCTCAGTCATGTGAGAATAAAGTACACGATTAGGATGGGGATGTCCCGTGAACTCCTGTAAATCTGGTTTGCTCACTTTCTAAATTGTATCTTTTGTTCAAACTGACACTAAACGCACAGTTGGCCCTTCATGTCCGCAAGTTCAGCATCCACAAATTCAACCAATCATGGATGCAAAATATTTTTTAAAAATTCCAGAAAGTTCCAAAGAGCAAACCTTGAATTTGATGCACACTGGCAACTATTTACATAGCATTTACATTATATTTACAACTATTTACACAGCATTTATATTATATCAGGTATTATAAGTAATCTAAAGATGATTTACAGTATACAAGAGGATGTAAGTCATATGCAAATATTGCAATTTATATATAATATATAATATGTGATATATTATATATATTTATATATATTATTTATATTTGTATATATTTATTTATATTATATATATTATATTTATATATTTTCTATATATACATATATATAAAATAGCAAGTATTCTTTTCTATAAGAGACTTGAGTATGTGCAGATTTTGGTATCTATGTTGGGGGCCCTGGAACAAATTCCCTGTGGATATAGAGGGTCCATTGTCATTGATACTTCCTGAAAGATGCAGAACTCTCCCTGGTTTGGGGGTTGCTGCAGGCTAGGGGGAGCCTGAGTTCTGACGATGGGGATTCCTTAGACACGGGACAACTTAATCTATGCCCAGTGAAGCCTATGGAAGGTGCTGGATGACTAATCCCCAGAGAGTACCCCAGAAGCAGGGCCAGTATGGCTAATGCCAAAAGCTATGGAGATGGTGCCATGTGGCTAGAAACACTTTCAGCGAGGCCTAAGAATATTAAGAGACACAAACTGTAGAAGCGGGGGGGGGGGGCTGGCGGGGAGGCGGTAATGGCAAAGGCATTCAAAGAATCCCTTTGCACTGGGAGTACAAGCAGGAGGAAATCCTATCTAGGAGGGGAAGTGAGTCAGAGCTTGCTTACAGCACTGGAGAAGAAGGACAATCGTATTTTGTAAGAGACCTAGTTTATATCCTTGGGCTTTAAGAAATTCTCAGATTTTTTCAGGTTCTGTTGTTGAATTCTAGAAAAGGTGTCTTGGGAAGGGTCTTAAGGAGAATCGGGCTGTGGAGGGAAGAACAGGTCGGGGCCCACACTGAGGGGCAGTCGCTCCGGACAGCACTAGGAGGGGCCGTCGAAGGCATTTCCCGTGTACCCGGGGCCTTTCTGGGGAGTTGGCAGTAGTTCAAGTACTGTGCCTTATTCCATCTATTAAAATGTAAAGCTAACGCTGGACTTAGCGCATTTAGGGAGATGATCTGTAGTTTACATCATACTTTCAGCTCCTGAAGCCAGCTCTGGTAAATGCTCAGAATAAATTGTGGGAAATCACTTAAATAATTTTGCAACCATCCATCTAATGCTTAAACAAAGGCCACCAAAAGACAAGGGCAGGCTACCAGGGGCGCAGTGTGCCCCGTGCTTGCGAGGCCAGGGCCAGGGTCAGGAGGGCCAGGGCGTGCAGAGATCGCCCATCGGGGTTTCAGCAAACTCTGCCCTAGTCCCTTTTCTCAGAATATTTTCCCCAACCTGGTCTCAAGCTCACTCTCAGAAACAGAGGAAGAACCCCTTTTCATTTTTCACAAAGTTATCAACTAAAATACCTCCATGAACGCTGGGGAGTTCTATTTAAAGAATAAATCCTGAATATAGCATTTCCTCCTGGCCCTGGAGGTCTTGTGACTCATTCTGCCATTTGGTATGAAATTCTCACGCGAACCATCGGTGGCCTGGGTGGAGAGAAGGATCCTGATGACACTGCTCTTCTCTCTAGGAGGAAACGGCAAACGGACCGTAAAAGCCAGCAAACCAGCCAGCACGTGCTAGGGCACACAGCGCCCGCCCGGAGGATGGTGGAGAAGCAGCACCTGCCCCTCGCCCCGCCTCACCTGGCCTTGCCAGGGTCCTCCCACATCCACCTCTCACAGCCTCCTGTTTAGAATTTCAGTTGTTCCTCACATAATGTCAAGTGGTGACAAGAAGCTATTGCTCTGATGGGTTCAGACCCTTAAGGTATGCTGTCACCTTGAAAGATGACTTCCAGTGTGATTTAGCAAAATTTATTTGATTCAACAACCACTTGCCCACTCTCTGTGGGTCAGCTTTGTGGAATCCCTGGGGTTCCAGAGAAAGAAGAGATACAGTTTCTGCTCTCAAGGAGCTCATGGTCAGTGAGAAACACAGCCCAGCAAACCAACAATGACAATTCCGTGGGCCATGCTGTCTATGAGGCGGGCACAGTATGTTAGGGGGGTACAGATCAGGGTAAAGGTAAAGATGCTTAAGCTGAGTTTTCAAGGAGAAAGAGAAGTTAGGAGAAATAGAAGAGGAAGAAAATTCCCCACAAGCAGGCAGAACTGATGTTAGGGTTTAGGTGTGAGAGGCAGCAAGGCCCTTTCAGAGATCTGGCCGGTGGAGAGGGTGGGTGTGGGCACCTGGGAGAAGCTCAAGCAGGCAGGAACGAAGCAACAAAGATCTCTCTAGGCTATACTAAGAGAGCTGACATTTACTCTGGGGAATCTGGTATGACTGGGCTTATATTTTAGAAAATTTATCCTGGTAGCAGTATAGGGACAGAACAGAGAGGAGCAATGCTAGAGGTTTAGGATGAGGGTGAAAGTGTGGGATTGAAAGATACTTCATGAACAGAAATTGATTACCCACAGTTATGAAGAGGGAAAAGGAGCTGGCTATGATTCCCAGGTTTCTGATTTAGAGAAGCCCACTTTGCTTATCAATGCACCATTGAAGGATATTTTTTAAAGGAGACAAGTCAGCTTAAAAAGTTTCCAAAGTTTCCAAACAGTGTAAAGTTTCTAAGGTAAACTCAAATACGTTGGCCAAACTTATTCTGGGTTTCACTTGGACTTTGAATCAAGAGGCAGAGAGCTTTGAGTACCCGAGAGGACTCTGGATTGCAGAGTTGAGTTATGACGGCTTGCCTTTCTCGGGGTATATTACGATTCCCACTTAAGTGGGGTGTGACCTTGAATGCACAAAGGATGAGGATCCCAAGAATAGAGATTCTGCTGCCCTGCAAGTGAGATATATAAATATGAATGTCAAGCCGCTCCAGTGCACAAAAGGCTTTTAAAATGCCTGAGCGTTCCAAAGTGCACTGGGCCTCACACAAGCACAATGACAGGGTAATGAGGACGGCTGGTAGCGGGACCCCCCACCAGCGGTTTTATTGCTGTAACTAGGAATGAAGGGTCTCCCTGGAACTATCGACACTGGATGGCGTTGTCATTTTTAGCACACCCTAAAGCTGTGATGGTGAAAGGAACTGTCTCTGTGAAACCAGAGCCAGACTATTTATGGACTCCCTGCTCCCACCGCATTCCTGCGCCATGGCCATAGGTAAGAAAAATGGAAAATGCTGCTCGCTTGCCACACATTTTCCCATATTCCTGTCCATGCTTCGTTAACTGAGGAAGAAATACGCTTCAGGGGCCTCTTTCTGGAGGGCCTGGAGCTTAAGTTCAGCATCGACTCCTACCTACCTCTTCATTCCCCATCTTCTGGCAAAACTTGAGTCCGCGTCCCCACTCAGGCCACCCACACAGCTCTAGGTCAAAGGACTATCCTTAACCCTGATGCAAGTTTCTCTCCCCAGTTCTAAATAGAGACAAAACTCACTTGCTTTCGTGTGTGGAATGCAAATATTAGGTAATAACTTCATTGTCCCTGCTTCAGAGACACTCACGGGCAGGTGCGCGTGGGGCAGACATTGCTGCCACTACCTGAGCTCTAGAAAGTGAGTGACGGAAACGGTTTTTGTGCCTTCTTTTCATTATTCCATAGTTAAGTGTACTTGACGCATGAAGAGTGTGGTGAAACTTTAGTGGTTTTAGAGTCCTTCCAACAGGCTTTTCAACTCAATAGATAGTCCAAATAGATGGACAGGAAGGAAGGCGGAGGGTGAGACATAAGTGGTCAGGTTTTGTTGCAAAACAGTCTTGCAAGCAGGCCAAGGAAAGTGACTTTGGGGTCAAGAAAGTTGATACATTTTCTTTTCCTCTAAGAAGTGTGGTTTCTCTCATCGCAAGTGCTGCATTCAGCTGCACACCCAGCTTTTTTTTTTTTTTTTTTTTTTTTTTAGGTGATTTCTAGAATGAGGGATTCATTCAAGAAATGCTACTTGTTACTTACTCACTGGAGTGAGTCAGGGCTGACAGGGCTGCCACAGTGTGGGGTCTCTTTACAGCACCTCGTAGGGTTGCTCCACGTAGTAAGAATTCCCTCTGGGCTGACGGACTAAGAAGAAGTCCTTAGGACCAAGAAAACTTGCAGAGACTGACATCCATCTGACAAGAATCAAGGTTGGAAACGTGTCGGTGCGAAACAAGAATGAACGCTCTCTGGTGAGTGGGTCATCACGTCACCAGGAGTTGTGGGACATCAACGTGAGGGGAGAAGGCATCAGGGAGAGGCAGTTTCAAGACACCCGTGGAGCCATTGCCAGTGGCCCTTAACTGTAACAAGGGGAGCAGGCTCTGGAGGGAGACACACCTGGCTCGGATTTGACCTTTGCCTTTCATGAGCTGTGTAGCCACAAATATATCAATCTCGTCAAACCTCAGCTTCTCCATCGATAAAACTGGGTATGAAAATAATATAACTTTCTCGTGGAATTACTGTAAGGTGCTGTGAAATAGTGCCTGGAACATGATAGCTCAAAATATTAGTTATTATACTATAGTTGGTATATGATTATACTATACGGGGCAAGAGCCAGGGATACAGATAGGTGATGGTCCTGGGTTTTGGCACAGAGTAGGGCACACATATATTATGACCCTGAGTTTTGACCAGAACTGTGACTTCCAAATGAGGCATAGCTTTGGAATAAGACACTTATTCTGGATATCACTGACCTTGTTGCTCTTCAACCCCACCCCCCCCCCCACACACACACACACTGCCCCCCTGCTTCACTGTTAATTCCAGTGCACGAGGGTTCACAGGACCATGTCAGGCCACTGTCACCACGAGACAGACAATTAGTAACACATTTTATCTTCAGTTCCCTAAACTCACAGGAAAAATACATGCCTGGGAACCCGCCACCCTTATTTCACCACTTTCAGCACATTTTTACATTGTCTACAGCATACATTTTGCTGCATTCCCAGCAAAAGCCACGTACTCAACAGGCCTAAGGTTATAGACTGCTCAGAAAACTCTCCATTTTCTCAGTAAGAGGAACTTTTCTTTGACTGGAACCCAGCAAAAAGCTTTCCAGGTTACAGTTCTGATTTTGAATAAGCCATAGATGTGTCTACATCTCTTGGACAAGAAGAGTTACAGGTAGGTAAGAAAAAGCCTGGCAAATATACCTAACATCCCATTTGCTAGGAGAGCAGGATGGAGGAGAAGGGGCGTAGGAGGAGGAGGGGAAGGAGAAAGAGGAGGTAAGTAAAGAAGATGGACTGGAGTGTGACAAAATCACCTACATACTTATTATAGATGGAATCTGACATGGCTTAGAGAAGAAAATCTTTGAGTTGAGAAATAATAACTTTTCTTATCTAATGACTCCAACTGAAAGAGGGGTAATTTTTATTGGTAAGTTTGGTTATTTTTGACTCCCATAATCTCTAAAGATGAATATGTATTTCATCTCTGATGTGGCATTACAACTATCACAGAATGCAAAATTGAGGATACAGTATGATAAATTGTAATTCATGCAAAAAATCTGCTTTTTGTACCAAAATGATTCCCTCTCACCTACTGTCATATAAAACACTCTGGGCCTATGTGTAATCTCTAAATATTTCTTGTTACAATATTGGGTGCATCTACAAGTCACGGGATTGTGAGATTGTAACTAAGAATTCTTGATGTAAATTCTATGATGTTCTCTGATTTTTTATTAGCTTTTGAAATTTAAGGTCATATAGAACTGAGTTAACAGGCACTTGCATACACCCAATGTCTCTGAATACTTTGAATTAGGTTAAAAATTTCTCAGAAAATCCTCAATATCCTGAACAGACACTTTTGTCACCTGTTAGATCTAAGTTGCTCAAAAAGCAATCAGACATAATGACAACATCATTCACAATAGCCAAAAGGTAGAAATAACCCAAGTGCCCATGGATGAATGGATAAATGAAATGTAGTATTTTTGTACAATAGGATATTATGCATAAAAAGGAATGAAATTCTGATATATGCTACAACATGGATAAAGCTTGAAAACATTACGCTAAATGAAATAGGCAAGTCACAAAAAAGACAAATATTTTACAATTCCACTTATATGAGATACCCAGAATAGGCAAATCCATAGCACAGAAAGAATCAAGATTATTAGGGACTTGGGGGAGGGGAGTTATTGTTTAGTGGTTATAGAGTTTCTGCTTCACCTGATGAAAAGTTCTGGAAGTAGATGTTTATACAACGTTACGAAAATACACAATGCCATTGAATTGTATACTTTAAAATGGTTAAAATGGCAAATTTTATGTTACGTATAGTTTACCACAACTAAAAAGAAAGAGAGAGACAGAGGCAGAGAAAAAGAGAGAGAGAAAGAAAGGGAGGAAGGAAGGGAAGGAGGGAGGGAGGAAGGAAGGAAGAGCGGGAGGAAGAAACCAGAGAGGTACCACTTGACTCTCAATATTTGGGACCTGTTCTTTGTATCTAAAACTTCTGAAGAACAGAAGTTTGTTTTGTATCCCTCTGTTCTAACAATAGACTAAACTACACCTCACGAAATGGGATCAGGATTCCCAGAGTGAATTAGGTACAAACATAGAGAGAAAGTAAGCTGTTCCTGAAACATTCAGATTGTGGCATATTATGATTGAGGAAAGAAGGTGGGGAATGGAAGGGTTTAAAATAAAGAGAGTAAAAAATACCCGAGTTTTGAAAGAGAAAAGGATCAGCAAAGAGAAATACAGTGACAAAAACTGAATAAGGAAACTAGTCATGGAATAATATTAGAAGCTCTGTATGTACTGCTAGAAGTTTCTTGCTTACACATTTTTTTCTAAATCCCTTGAAGAGAAGCTGAACAGTTTTTCTTTTTCAAACATCTAGTGTTTTTTTTTTAAATAACACTAAGCAGTTAGTATATTAGACTATTCTAAGCATTCACTTGCAGTGATTAAGATTATGTATACAAGGGAGCCAACTCAATTTCCCCTGAAGTTCATCAAGGATGAGGCCTCTAAATTTGAGAAATGTTACTATAGAACTTCTCAAGATCACCAGTATAGTCAAAAAAAGTTGGAATTATTAAAAAAATAATTCTTCATTTTAAGAAATGTGTCCCAAAGTACAGTAGCTGTTGGTACCCTTGGAAATGACATCAGGGAAGAACACAGTATGCGGGACTGAGAGAAAACTGACGGTTTTTGAGAATACTGGTGCGCATTCCGGCCGACATCAACCAGTTCGCTGTCCAGAGACAGAGTTCTGAGTGCTAACTGAAACAGCATGACCACAACCAACATGCAGGGTGGGAACTCGTTTAGAAAGAGCTAATAAAATTCAGGTAAAGTCAGTTTTTGGTGGTGGAATGCCCATGTGCCTTGTTCCTACAAACTCACCCCCCCCATAAGATGGGGAGAGGGAAATAAACATGAATCTGTCTGTGATGACCGTTCCTCCTAAAGACGCTGGCTTTGGGGAAAGAAGCAAGAATGCAGTCAGATGGAGTTGCACAGCAAGAGAGCTCAAGGAGGTTATATAACCAGTCTCTCTCTACTTAAGTTGACAGCCTACCAGAGCTAGAGCCCTATCAGTGACTGCTAACTATGAAATAGGACCATGCAGATCTGGAAAGCATTCTAATGGAGCTGGGTAGAAGAGGAACAGCAGAACTGCCTATATACCTATGACAGATACTGATGGGGTTTTTTTTTTTTATTTTGGCCCACGGGCTTAGTTGCTCCGCAGCATGTGGGATCTTCCCGGATCAGGGATAGAACCCGTGTCCTCTGTATTGGCAGGCAGATTCCCAACCACTGCACCACCTAGGAAGCCCCTCGATGGGGTTTTAGAGATGTCCTTTATGCTGACCGAGTTGAGAAAGAACTCCTGTGTGACCAGAAGCTCTGACCAAATTATTCACACGTAAAGATAACTTTTGGCTGGTGGTTGCAGCTGCTATGGACAGAGCTTTGTGAGACTCTGCCTGCTGGCCTGCTTTGCACAATAAGGAGTCATTCTGTCCCTCCCCACCAAGGCCAGGGTCAGGCGGTCCGTTTGTTGCTACTGCTGCTGCCACTGCTGCTGCTGTTTCTCAGCTGTCCAGAGCGAGGCCATGTGTTTGAAGTTGGGCACAGTGTGCTTTTGAGGTGGCTCTTTGGCCCATTGATTGCAGCTGTCCCACCTGTGCTGGCACAGAGCAGCTGCTGGGTCCCTGCACACATCCTGCCCACAGAACCCAGCATGGACTGAGTGCCCTGCAGTCTGGAAGGCTGCCCAAGCCACGCCCTGCTGTCCAGTGTGACTATGTCTAATGTCCACATGGGCAGCTACCTTTCTGCCAGTTGTTTAGCACTGCCCAGGAGTCTGATGTCTATGCGAGCTGGTTAGTTGCCCACACTTGTTCTGTGACTCCAGAAATTTCAGCTAACCAGGCACCTCATAAATGTGAGTCCCTGATGGCAGAGAAGGCTGGTCAAGAGAATACAGCCAGGCTGATGGAGACACGTCACTCGTGTTGCAAAAACAACTCAGCATTTTCCCTCCATGAGCAATGGGTTGGTAGGATCCCCACTCTATCCTGGGGAGCACGTTGGCCTCACCACCTCTCAGCTGATCTTTGCTGGTGCATTTAGTGGTGCTGGTCTTCAAATGCAATGTTGCCTTAATTAAATATTCTGCCTCTTAATAAGCAACTTTTTGACTGTACAACAAAATTTACTGGTAATTTAAAATATATACTGTGTGTACATCACTGGTTTTGTGGGGTATTTCACTGAAGGGGACTAGAAAACAAACCCAGTTTTTACCTAATCCAGAATAATGGGCTGAAGGTATAAATTAGATAAAAATAATCTCCACAGACTCTATGTCTATTATGAACTTCAGAATACACACTGTTCCTAGTGACTCCCTATTATGCAATAGGATAATGGACTAAAAGTATATTTATAGTATATTGAGTGGAAAATATTTCCTCAGAGAGAGTGACACTATCAAGATGACAACATCGGTCATTCTGACTTCAGTTTCCCTCATGGAAACTCTAGTTATCCACTATCCATAGACAAGACCGCACTGTGAAAATCCCAGAACCCAGGAGTGAGGCTGAAGCCTCGGCCCTGGACCACAGAGACTGAGAAGGACCACATTAGAAGGGTAAGAGAAGCAGCTACACTCTGACTGCATTGCCCCTCCCCCAGGCCAGCACAGTGCTGCATCAAGAGAAACCCCTGGGCCTCAGTTTCTCCAGTGTGGAAAAACAGAGCCTCATAAGGTGGACATCCAGTTCTCTGATCATTACAGGATGCTACCCAGGAGGCCCACTTGGGTCTTACCTCATGGGGATTACTGGAGAAATCTGCAGGGCTTGACCACTAGGGATCAGAGATGGAGAAGGGAGGCAGGGCTTATAGAAACCAGCACTCAGGTCTTGGCAGATCACATTCCTACTTGCAGTGGCCCCTAAATGGAGATCCCAACCAGTGGTCCTGCCCTTCTGCAGAGCCAAGCCAGTAGCTCCATATAGCCAAAGAACTTGGTTGTCAGTTCTACCTGATTTGGGTCCCTAGTTTATGAGGTGTACTGGCCATGGAGCCTGTTCTATGGTTCTACCCAGGTAGGGGATCAAATTTTCAGCACCACTCAATTGCTATATATAGTTTCCAGTACTGCTTGACCAAAAAGACTAGTCAAAGAACCCAGGCAGTTCTGTAGCCCATCCTGCAGCCCCGCTTGGGCAGGGATCAAAGCCAGCAGCTCTGCCCAACTGTTAATATGACCTCTGGCCTGTCCCTGCATAGCCAGGGAGCCTTGAAGCACAGTCTATGGTAACATCCAGCCATAGAGTCCAGCCTATGGCCACGCTGGATTATAGAACACAACCTGCGGCCTTGCCCAGGCAGGGAGCCTGTACAGTGACTGCCCAATGTGGAGCCCCGCCCAACTGAGGGATATAGCTGGAGGCCCCTCTCAATCACAGAGCCCAGCCTGCAGCCCTGCTCAACTTCAGGGCACAGCCTGAAGCCCCATCTAATTGCAGAGCACAGCCTGAGGTCCCATCCAACTGTGAAGCTCTCAGAGGCAAAAACCAAGATGGCAGAGTAGAAGGACCTTGGACTCACCTTTGAGCACACCAAAAACACAGCAAACTGCTGAACAGCCATTGATAAAAAAAGACTGGAACCTGCCAAAAAAGATATTCTATATCCAAGGATGTAAAGAAAGAACCAAACAAGATGGTGGGAGGGTCGCATTCACAATGTAATCAAATCCCATACCCCTGGATGGGAGACTAATTATATGGCAGAAGTTCTCCCACAGGAGTGAGAGTTCTGAGCCCTACATCAGGCTCCCCAGCCTGGGGACCTGGTATCAGAGGGAGGAGCCCCCAAAACATGTGACTTTGAAGGCCAGCAGGGCTTGATTGCGGGAGTTCCTTGGGACTGGGTAAAGTGGAGACTCCACTCTTGGAGGGCTCACACAAGGTCTCACACATACCAGGACCCAGGGCAAAGGCAGTGACATCATAGGAGCCTGGGCTGGACCTACATGCTGCTCTTGGAGGGTCTCTTGGGGAAGCAGGATGTGGCTGTGCCTCTCCCTGGCGATGTGGACAATGGTGGAGATTTTGGGGGAGTGTTCAGCTATGTGAATGTCGAGGAGACAGACATCTTGCTTGGGTCATCAGCACCAAGAACAGGCTCCACCCAACAAGCTGTAGGCTTCAATACTGGGACACCTCAGGCCAAACAACCAACAGGGTAGGAAAACTGCCCCATCCATCAGCAGACAGGCTGCCTAAAGACTTCCTGACCCCACAGCAGTCTCTAGAAACATGACACAGCCTTGCCCACCAAAGGGTCAAGATCCAGCTTCATCCACTAGTGGGCAGGCACCAGTCCCTCCCACCAGGAAGCCTGTACAAGCCTCTAGGTCAGCCTTACCCACCAGAAGGCAGACACCAGAAGCAATACTATAATCCAGCAGCCTGTGGAATGGGGTCTGCAAATACAGAAATTTAGACAAAATGAGGAGCAGAGATGCTACCAGCTGACCCACCCAGTAACCCAAACTGAGCTGACTGGTGAAGGCCTTTCCATGCCAAAGTGAACCTGTCAAGTCTGGAAAAGGAGACCACTTACTCAAATGCACAGATACAAACACAAGGAATCAAGAATCAAGTAAACATGACAGCACCAAAGGAAACAAGTAAAGTTCCAATAACTAACCCTGAAGAAATAGAGATCTATGAACTATCTGACAAAGGATAAAGAATAATCCTCTTAAAGAAGTTAGGTGAACTATATGAACACACAGACAGAGACAACTAAACAAAATTAGGAAAATGCTACATAAACAAAATGAGAATTTCAACAGGAAATAGAAACCATTTAAAACAAAACAAACAAACAAAAACAAAAACAAAAACAAACCTAACCCCAAACAGAAATCCTAGAGCTGAGGAATACAGTGACTGAACTGAAGAATTCAATAGAGAGCTTCAATATCAGACTTAACTAAACAGAAGAAAGAATCAGTGAATTATAAGATAGGTCATTTGAAAATATCCAGTCAGAGGAGTAAAATGAAAAAAGAATTAAAAAGAATGAAGAAAGCCTACAGAACTCATGGGACATCATCAAAGGAAACAATATACATATTATGGAAATCCCTGAAGGAGAAGAGAAAAAGAAAGGGTCAGAACATCTAATTAAAGCAACAATAGCTGAAAATTTCCCAAATCTGGGGAGGGAAATGGATATCCACATTCATGGGCCCCAAAGGACCCCACATAAGTTGAACCTGAAAAGGGCTATGCTTAAGAATTTTTATAATTAGATTGTCAAAAGTCAGATAAAAAGAGCTGTTTTTCAAGCAGAAATAAAAGGATGCTAATTAACATCATAAAAACACATGAATGTGTAAAACTCACTGGTAGTGATAAATATATATGTAGTCAAAGTCAGATTCCCCAATATTGTAATGGTGGTGTGTAATTCACTTAAAACTCTAGTTTAAAAGCTAAAATAACAAAATATTTAAAATAACCAAAACTACAATAATTTGTTATTGGATACACAATATAAAAATGATGTAAATTGTGACATCAGTAACATAAAATGTGTGGAAGAGAGAACTAAAAGTATAAAGTTTCTGTATGTTATCAAAGTTAAGTTATCAGTTTAAAATATGACATTATAAATATATTTTGTGTAAGCCTTATGATGACCAAAAAGAAAACGTCTGTAGTAGGTATGCAAATGATTGTGATAAAGGAGTCAAAACATATCACCAAAAAAAAGTCATCAAATCGCAAAGGAAGATAGCAAGAGAGGAAGCAAGGAACAAAAGATTTACGAAACAATCAAAAAACAGTTAACTAAATGGCAATAGTAGACCCTATTTACCAAAATTTACTCTGAACATAAGTGGATTAATTCTCCAAATGAGAGACATATAATGGATGAATGGATTTTTTTTTAAAACAAAATTCAATGATATGCTGCCCACAAGAAACTCACTTTAGCTTTAAGCATGCAGGTAGCCAGAAAGTGAGGGATGGAAAAAGATATTTCAAGCAAATGGTAACCAAAAGAAACCAGGGGTGGCTATACTTATATCAGACAACAGCAGTTCTAGGAGGAAGTGAAGAGTGATAAATGCATTTATCAAGAAAAAAGGAAGATTGCAAATAACTTTACTAAGGTTGAATCGGTAATTATAGATCACACAACAACAAAGAGACGTCCAGGTGATTTCTCTGGTAAATTCTACTACAGAATTAAAGAAAAGTTAATGCCAATCTTTTTCAAATCCTTCCAAAAAGTTAGAGGAGGGAACACCCAAAAACTCATTTTACAAAGCCAGGATTATCCTGATACCAAGGCCAGATAAGGACACTACAAGAAAAGTAAACTACAGCTCAATATCCCTGATGAATAGAGATGTAAAAACTTTCAACAAAACACAAGCAAACTGAATCTAGTAGCACATTAAAAGGATCATACACCACGATGAAGTGGAATTCATCCCTTGGATGTAAGGATGGCTCAACATATGCAAATCAATTAATGTGATTTGTTACATTAATAGAATGAAAGGTAAAAATCACATGATCATCTCAATAGAGGCAAAAAAGCATTTGACAAAATTCAGCATCTGTTCATGATAAAAACTCTTAAGAAGGTACCACAATATTGTAAAAGTCACATATGGCAAGCCCACAGCTAACATCATACTCATGGTGAAATGCTGAAAATTTTTTCTTTGTGATCAAGAACAAGACAAGGATGCCTACTCAATATAGTGCTGAAAATCCTAGCCAGAGCAATCAGGCAAGAAAAAGAAATAAAAGGTATCCAAGTCAGAAAGGAAAAAGTAAAATTCTCTTTGTTTGCAGATGATATAGAAAATTCTGATGACTCCACCAAAAAAAAAAGTTTTAGAAATAAACAAACTTGTTAAAGATGTAGGATACAAAAATCAACATCCAGCAATCAGTTGTGTTTCTATACACTAACAATGAAACATTTGATAAAGTAATTTTTTAAAATCTCATTCATAATAGCATCAAAAATAAGAAAATACTTAAGAATAAATTTAAAGAAGATGAAAAATTTGTACACTGAAAACTCTAAGACTTTGATGAAAGAAATTGAAGATAAATGGAAAAATAGCTTCTGTTGACCAATCAGAAAAATTAATATTGTAAAAGTGTCCACATTACCTAAAGCCATCTACAGAGTCAATGCAATCACTATCAAGAGTCCAATAGCATTTTTTAAAGAAATAGAAAAAAACTGAAGTTTGCATGGAACCACAGAAGACCCCAAATAGATAAGGCTATCTTGAGAAAGAAGAACAAAGCTGGAGACAAACACACTTTCTGATTTCAAAGCTATAGAAATCAAAACAGCATGGTATCAGCATAAAAACAGACACATAAATAGAATTAGAATAGACAACCCCCAAAAAACCCATTGGTATCTGCTCAACTAATATTTAACAGGGAAACCAAGAATACTCAATGGGGAAAAGAAGTCCTTAAAATATTAAAAATGGATGAATCTTGAGGGCATTATGCTCAATGAAATGTCAGACAGAGAAAGGCAAATATTGTATGATCTCACTTATATGTGGAATCTTAAAAACAAAAACAAAAAACCAAACTTATAGAAACAGAGAGAAGATTGGTGGTTGTTGCCAGGGGTAGATCAGGGCAGGGATAAATATCTTAGTTATAAGATGAATAAGTTATGTATGTATAGCATGCTGACTATAGTTAACAACACTGTATTGTATATTTGAAAGTTGCTCTCCTAAAAGAGTAGATCTTAAAAGTTTTCACCACAACTAAAAAATTGTAATAATATGCAGACTAACCTATTGTGGTAATCATTTCACAATATATATGCATCAAATCACTACCTTGTACACCTTAGACTTACATATATGTCAATTATATCTCAATAAAGCTGAAAAAAAGAAAAATAAAATATTTCCCCAGAATTTTGGAGCCAATTTTTTAAAACAAGCTAGCTTCACTACTACTTGTGCCTTTAAAACTGCCTGAATAAAGTAAGAAAACTGATGTTAACTTAATATTCAATCCTGAACTATATATCTAAAGATTAAAAAGGAGGTCATCCAGTTATAAAAAGGTGAAACAATTGGTAAAACACTATATTAATAAAAAAGTTATCATTTTAGTGAGACTTGACACTTATCTTCAAGGTACTCACAGTAAAGAGGAAAAATATGATAAAGAACTGATAGCTGCAATTCTCAATTTGAATTTTCCTGTCCTTACAGAGACAATTCTTGATTTGTTAAAATTAAAAATTCACAAGTTCAAAACCTAATTTTAAGTTTTCGGGTCAATTCAAATCTTTTATTCTATTTATAAATCTATTACATTTTGCAACCACTTTTAAGAAACATTTCACTATTTAATTGAATGTTTTTAAACATTTTAAAAAACATTTATAAAAATTATATACTCAATTTCTTTTTTTGGTGCTTCCATTTTCTGATTAAGAAACAAAAATTTCCCAAGTACCTACATTGCTCTTTCAAATCTAGTAAAAAGAAATTTATATGTATGATAAATCTTAAGCTCTTATAAACTATTAACAATATTGTTTAGAATCTTGGTAACATTCTCCTATACTTTTCAACTTAAAATCATAATTCAAATTAATTAACAAAACTGAATATTTTATTTTATTTTTTTAGAAGTTTGAAGTTAGAATGGCATTATGTTACATATTGAAATGTGCCTATCTCTCTTAAACATTCCAAATATTCAACACAGCAAATATACATATATTATATCCAAATTTAGCTAAAATCTTAATATATTTTATTTCAACATTTAAATATCTAATTCTTTATCTTCCCAGGATTAAAACACAAAACAGAACAACTAACTCAAGTAACAGCTTTGTCATCCCCCCACCCAAGCAAATATATTCAGGTTTTTTAAAGACCTAGAGATACCCTTTGTCAGATCACGGGCTTGATTCTTGCTGCAATCATAAAGAGACACAATGAAATCTCTTCCTTGTCACTATAAAAGCTACTTCAAAACTTGATAAAGGGATTTGTCTCTTGCCCATGTCCCAAGACTTAAATTTTATTACTACTTAGATTTCTACTTCCCCAAATCTACAATTTCCACCAATATATAACTAATTTCCTCCACTGCTCAACTGGATTTGTTTCTTTGACTCTTTTGAGGTATGTGAGCATCATCTTTTTATTTTTTAAGAAATTTTATTGAGATACAGTTAACTTACAATAAACTGCATATATTTAGAGTGTACTATTTGGTATCCCAATCTCCCAATTCATTCCCCCCCCCCAACCCTCCCCACTTTCCACACTTGGTGTCCATATGTTTGTTCTCTACATCTGGGTCTCTATTTCTGCCTTGCAAACTGCTTGATTTGTACCATTTTTCTATATTCCACATATATGTGTTAATATACGATATTTGTTTTTCTCTTTCTGACTCACGTCCCTCTGTATGACAGTCTCTAGGTCCATCCATGTCTCTACAAATGTCCCAGTTTCTTTGCTTTTTACAGCTCAGTAATATTCCATTGTATATATGTACCACATCTTTTTTATCCATTCATCTGTTGATGGACATTTAGGTTGCTTCCATGTCCTGGCTATTGTAAATAGTGCTGCAATGAACATTGGAGTGCATGTGTCTTTTTGAATTATGGTGTTCTCTGGGTATATGCCCAGCAGTGGGATTGCTGGGTCATATGGTAACTCTATTTTTAGCTTTGCAAGGAACCTCCATACTGTTCTCCATAGTGGCTGTATCAATTTACATTCCCACCAGCCATGCAAGAGCGTTCCCTTTTCTCCACACCCTCTCCAGCATTTACTGTTTGTCGATTTTCTGATGATGCCCATTCTCACCGGTGTGAGGTGATACCTCACTGTTGTTTTGATTTGAATTTCTCTAATAATGAGTGACGTTGAGCAGCTTTTCATGTGCCTTTTGGCCATCCATATGTCTTGTTTGGAGAAATGCCTATTTAGGTCTTCTGCTTATTTTTGAATTGGGTTGTATGTTTTTTTCATATTGAGCTGGATGAACTGTTTATATATTTTGGAGATTAATCCTCTGTCTATTGATTCATTTGCAAATATTTTCTCCCAGTTGTCTTTTGGTCTTGCTTACAGTTTCCTTTGCTGTGCAGAAGCTTTGAAGTTTCATTAGGTCCCATTTATTTATTTTTGTTTTTATTTCCATTAATCTAGGGGGTGGATCAAAAAAGATCTTGCTGTTATTTACATCAAAGAGTGTTCTTCCTATGTTTTCCTCTAGGAGTTTTATAGTGTCTGGCCTTACATTTAGGTCTTTAATTCACTTTGAGTTTATTTTTGTGATGGTGTTAGGAAGTGTTCTAATTTCATTCTTTTCCATGTAGCTGACCAATTTTCCTAGCACCACTTATTGAAGAGGCTGCCTTTTCTCCATTGTATATCCTTGCCTCCTTTGTCATAGATTAGTTGACCATAGTTTATCTCTGGGCTTTCTATCCTGTTCCATTGATCTATATTTCTGTTTTTGTGCCAGTACCATACTGTCTTGATCACTGAAGCCTTGTAGTATAGCCTGAAGTCAGGAAGCCTGATTCCACCAACTCCATCTTTCCTTCTTAAGATTGCTTTGGCTATTTGGGGTCTTTTGTATTTCCATACAAATCATAAAATTTCTTGCTATAGTTCTGTGAAAAATGCCATTGGTAATTTGATCGGGATTGCATTGAATCTGTAAATTGCTTTCGGTAATATAGTCATTTTCACAATGTTGATTCTTCCAATCCAAGAACATGGTATGTCCCTCCATCTGTTTGTGTCTTCTTTGATTTCTTTGTTAGTGTCTTATAGTTTTCTGAGTACATGTCTTTCACCTCCTTGGTTAGGTTTATTCCTAGGTATTTTATTCTTTTTGTTGCAATGGTGAATGGGATTGTTTCCTTAATTTCTCTTTCTGATCTTTCATTGTTAGCGTATAGAAATGCAAGAGATTTCTCTGTGTTAATTTTGTATCCCGCAAATTTACCAAATTCATTGATTAGCTCAAGTAGTTTTCTCATGGCATCTTTCAGATTTTCTACATATAGTATCATGTCATCTGTGAACAGTGACAGTTTGACTTCTTCTTTTCCAATTTGGATTGCTTTGATTTCTTTTTCTTCTTTGATTGCTGTGGCAAGGACGTCCAAAACTATGTTGAATAGTAGTGGTGAGAGTGGACATCCTTGTCTTGTTCCTGATCTTAGAGGGAATGCTTCCAGTTTTTCACCATTGAGAAGGATGTTTGCTGTGGGTTTGTCATATATGGCCTTTATTATGTTGAGGTAGGTTCCCTCTATGCCCACCTTCTGGAGAGTTTTTATCATAAATGGGTGTTGAATTTTGTCAGAAGCTTTTTCTGCATCTCTTGAGATGATCATGTGGTTTTTATCCTTCAGTTTGTTAATATGGTGTATCACATTGATTTATTTGTGTATATTGAAGATTCCTTGCATTCCAGGCATAAACCCCACTTGGTCATGGTGTATGATCCTTTTAATGTGTTGTTGGATTCTGTTTGCTAGTATTTTGTTGAGGATTTTTCATCTAAATTCATCAGTGATATTGGTCTGTGGTTTTCTTTTTTTGTAGTATCTTTGTCTGGTTTTGATATCAGGGTGATGGTGGCCTCATATAATGAGCTTGGGAGTGTTCCTTCCTCTGCAATGTTTTGGAAGAGTTTGAGAAGGATGGGTGTTAGCGCTTCTCTAAATGTTTGATAAAATTCACCTGTGAAGCCATCTGGTCCTGGACTTTTGTTTGTTGGGAGATTTTTAATCACAGTTTCAATTTCATTCCTTGTGATTGGTCTGTTCATATTTTCTATGTCTTCCTGATTCAGTCTTGGAAGGTTATACCTTTCTAAGAATCTGTCCATTTCATCCAGGTTGTTCATTTTATTGGCATATAGTTGTTTGTAGTAGTCTCTTATGGTGTTTTTTATTTCTGTGGTGTCTGTTGTAACTTCTCCCCTTTCATTTCTAATTTTATTGATTTGAGTCCTCTCCCTCTTTTTCTTGATGAGTCTTGCTAGAGGTTTAGCAATTTTATTTATCTTCTCAAAGAACCAGCTTTTAGTTTTATTGATTTTTGCTATTATTTTCTTTGTCTCTATTTCATTTATTTCTACTCTGATCTTTATGATTTCTCTCCATCTACTCACTTTGGGTGTTGTTGGCTCTTCTTTCTCTAGTTTCTTTAGGTGTAAGGTTAGATTATTTATTGGGGATTTTTCTTATTTCTTGAGGTAGGATTGTATCACTATAAACTTCCATCTTAGAACTGCCTTTGCTGCATCCTATAGGTTTTGGATCATTGTGTTTTCATTGTCATTTGTCTCTAGGTATTCTTTGATTTCCTCTTTGATTTCTTCAGTGATCTCTTGGTTATTTAATGGCATATTGTTTAGCCTCCATGTGTTTGTGTTTTTACAGTTTTTATCCTGTAATTGTTTTCTAACCTCATAGCGTGTGGTCAGAAAAGATGCTTGATATGATTTCAATTTTCTTGAATTTACCAAGGCTTGATTTGTGACCCAAAATGTGATCTATCCTGGAGAATGTTCCATGTGCACTTGAGAAGAACATGTAATCTGCTGTTTTTGGATGTAATGTCCTATAGATATCTATTAAATCAAACTGATTTATTGTGTCATTTAAAGCTTGTGTTTCCTTATTAATTTTCTGTCTGGATGATCTGTCCATTGGCGTAAGTGGGGTTAACACCCCACTTACATAATCCCCCACTATGATTGTGTTACTGTCGATTTCCTCTTTCATAGTTGTTAGCATTTGCCTTATGTATTGAGGTGTTCCTATATTGGGTGCATATATATTTATAATTGTTATCTCTTCTTCTTGGATTGATCCCTCGATCTTTATGTATTGTCCTTTCTTGTCTCTTGTAACATTTTTGAAAGTCTATTTTATCTAATATGAATATCTCTACTTCAGCTTTCTTTTGATTTCCCTTTGCATGGAATATCATTTTCCATCCCCTTATTTTCAGTCTGCATGTGTCCCTAGGTCTGAAGTGGGTCTCTTGTAGACAGCATATATATGGGTCTTGTTTTTGTATCCATTCAGCCAGTCTGTGTCTTTTGGTTGGGGCATTCAGTCCATTTATATTCAAGGTAATTATTGAAATGTATCTTCCTATTACCATTTTCTTCATTGTTTTGTTTTTGTTTTTGTAGGTTCTTTTCTTCTCTTATGTTTCCCACTTAGAGAAGTTCCTTTAGCATTTGTTGTAGGGCTGGTTTGGTGGTGCTGAATTCTCTTTGCTGTTGCTTGTCGTAAAGCTTTTGATTTCTCCGTCGAATCTTAATGAGATTCTTTCTTGTAGGTTCTTCCCTTTCATCACTTTAAATATATCATGCCACTCCCTTCCAGCTTGCAGAGTTTCTGCTGAGAAATCAGCTGTTACCCTTATGGGAGTTCCCTTGTATGTTATTTGTCGTTTTTCCCTTGTTGCTTTAGATAACTTTTCTCTGTCTTTAATTTTTGTCAATTTGACTACTATATGTCTTGGCATGCTTCTCCTTGGGTTTATCCTGCCTGGGACTCTCTGTGCTTCCTGGACTTGGGTACCTATTTCCTTTCCCATGTTAGGGAAGTTTTCAACTAGAATCTCTTCCGGTATTTTCTCGGGTCCTTTCTCTCTCTCTTCTCCTTCTGGGACCCCTACAATGCAAATGTTGGTGTTTTTAACATTGTCCCAGAGGTCTCTTAGGCTGTCTTCAGTTCTTTTCATTCTTTTTTCTTTATTCTTTTCTGCATCAGTGATTATCACCATTCTGTCTTCCAGGTCACTTATTGGCCCTTCTGCCTCAGTTAATCTGCTATTGGTTCCTTCTAGTGTATTTTTCATTTCAGTTATTGTGTTGCATATCTCTGTTTGTTTGTTCTTTAATTCTTCTAGGTCTTTGGTAAACTTTTCTTGCAACTTTTCGATCTTTGCATCCAGTCTTTCTTCAAAGTCCTGGATCATCTTCACTATCATTATTCTGAATTCTTTTTCTGGAAGGGTGTCTATCTCCTCTTCATTTAGTTGTTTTTCTGGCGTTTTATCTTGTCCTTTCATCTGGTACAAAGTCTTTTGCCTTTTCATTTTCTCTGTCTGTGGCTGTGGTTTTCAGTTCCACAAGATGAAATACTGTTGATACTGCTTGATTCTGCTGTCTGCCCTCTTGTGGAGGAATCTATCTAGGAGGCTCTTGGGTGCTTCCTGATGGGAGGGACTGATGGTGGGTAGGGCTGTGTGGACGGAGCTCAGTAAAACTTTAATCTGATTTGGTGGGTGGAGCTCAGTGACACTTTAATCTGCTTGTTTGCCAATGGGTGGGCCTGTGTTCCCACCTTGTTTGATGTCTGGCCTAAGGCTACTTAGCACTGTAGCTTACAGGCTCTTTGGTGGGGCTAATGGTGGACTCTGGGAGGGCTCATGCCATTGAGCACTTCCCAGAACCCCTGCCGCCAGTGCCCCTGTCTCCTCGGTGAGCCACAGCTGCCCCCCACCTCTGCAGGCAACCCTCCAACACCAGCAGGTAGATCTGGTTCAGTCTCCTATAGGGCCACTGCTCCTTCTCCCTGGGTCCTGGTGAGCACACTTTTTTGCGTGCCCTCCAAGAGTGGTGTCTCCATTTCCCCAAGTCCTGTGGAGGTCCTGCAATCAAATCCCACTGGCTTTCAACGTCTGATTCTCTGGGGATTCCTCCTCCCATTGCTGGACTCCCAGGTTAGGAAGCCTGATGTGGGGCTCAGAACCCTCAGGACTTCTGCGGTATAACTGTTCTCCAGCTTGTGAGTCACCCACCCAGCATTTATGGGATTTGATTTTAATGCGATTGCACCCCTCCTACCATCTCATTGCAGCTTCTCCTTTGTCTCTGGATGTGGGTTTTTTTTTTTTTTTTTTTTTTTTTTTGGTGAGTTCCAGTGTCTTTCTGTTGATGATTATTCAGCATTTAGTTGTAATTCTGGTGCTCTTGCAAGAGGGAGTGAGCACACGTCCTCTTACTCCGCCATCTTGATTCCTCTCTCGTGAGTATCATATTAATGGGTCCTGAATATCTCCCAAGTCTTTGCCTGCCTGGTTCCCTGCACACAACCGCAACCATGCTAACAGCAGAAATGTACCACCACAAAGGCAATGGTAGAAATATACAGAGATGCTGTGGCTGAGGGCTACTTAGCCTAGCCTGATAAACAGGAGCTAGCAGAGTAAGAATGGAAACAACCTGCTTAAATCCATGTATTAGAGAGAACACCTCGGCAGCGATGGGGACAATTTATTTGATAAGACTGAAGACAGGGAGGTGGTTGCAAAGTTCCTGCTGAGAGATGATATTAGGCAGTGCGAAGTTACACACAAATGAGGGGAGCACATACATTCGTATTCAAGAGCTAAAATTCACAAGACGGTGATAGAGTTGAGGGTAAAGAAGAAGAATCTATATTTTTCAATAGCCAATCTCTTAAGCAAGCTTCAAAAAGAGTTAAATTAGGGCTGAATTTTACAACAAGTATCTGTAGGTAGATGTTCCATGTTGTTGCTTAAAGTGAGAACAGAAATTTCTGAATGACAGCTGTATTGGGGTGGGTAGTTGGACAAAGCTGTCCTTTTGTTACAAACATTCAAGAGTGAGACTTGTACCCTCACTCCTTCTGAAGGTCATCTCCTTTAGCTTAAAGGCCACGTCTTCAGGAGGGAGCTTTCCTATTCTCTCACACTCAGTGAGGGTCCCTTTCACATACTCTCACACTCCCTTTATGCCTTCCTTGAATCATAGGAGGGAGCTTTCCTATTCTCTCACACTCAGTGAGGGTCCCTTTCATATACTCTCATGCTCCCTTTATGCCTTCCTTGAATCATACAAATCACACATGTGATTCATGTCTCTTCTTGCATATTCATGTGATTCCTTGAATGATGTGTCTCTCACTGTATGAGAACTGGGCCGTGCCTGTCTTTCTTGTTCGCTGATAAATCCCCAGCACTTAGCACAGTGTCCAGCATTGAAAAGGTGCTCAGTGACAATGTGGTGAGCAGATGAATGAATGAAAGACTGTAGGAATGACTGAATGAATTAATGAATTAAAGTAATAGGCAGCACAGGTCCCCGAAGGTGGAGGTGATCCAGCCTGTTTCTTACAGTTGCTCTGGATTTTTCTCAAGCACATGTGGAGCTTGAACAAAGGAGAGTGTGAAGGTGTGAGAGTGGTTAAAAGCCTTGACTTCAGCATCAGACAAATCATGCATTGAGCCACCTTCCTCATAAATAAACTGGAAGATCTCAAACAACTCACTTAATCTTAAGACTTTAGTTTTATCATTTGTAAAAATGGGAATAATTATGGTATGGTGTTTGTGTATTCAGTTTTATCTCAAAGAGTAGAGGATTATATATGAAATAATTTTAAGCTAAGCAAATGCCTCACAATGAGAAATTTAGTATTCTCTTTTATCTTACTTTGCCTTATATATAAAAAGGTGTATAGAACCTTCTAGAATGAAGGCAAAGGTGTCAGTTTAAAAGCTGAAATAAATAGGAGGAAAGAGATAGGGGAGGGCAGCCTTCAGACCTGAGAAAATTATGTGCAGCTCTCAAAAGAATCAGAAGAAAAGTAATTCCTTTGTGAATTGTTATCAAAATGATTAAAAGTAATACTAAGTCAGAAACACTTTAAATGGTGGTATAATGTAGGGCCTATGAGTAACTTAACCCCAATGGTTCATGTAAATGTTTGTCACATACATTCAGCATGATTACTTTGAGTATTACATTTAAAAAAATACTGTAGGAAAAAAAAATTTTATCACTGGGGAACTCTGACTCCAAGCCTTACATGAAAGGTAGCTTCTCAAATTTATTGCCAGGTTGATTATATTCTGGTTTATAGTAACATTTTAAAAAATACAGATTGTATAAACAGGGTTGATATTACCAGGGACTTCTGACTCCTAACCTTAGTCTGAATGTGTCCTCTCAATCTTATTGCCAGATTTATGATTTTATGATGCTCTGATCTATAGTTACTGGATGCTACTACACAGCATTCTGGTTTTTATCATAGTCATCTTTGAATGTGTATTTATGATCACATTAATACAATGCTTTAGTATTTCTGTGCCTCTGAAAATTTTCTGGCCCATGAGAAAAGAATCCATGGGACATCTGCTCCATCAATAATCCCTGGCTTTCTAAAGCAACTGATCACATCAAAATGTATTGATACAGTACTATTACTTCACATAAGACAATAATGAGGGACTGTGTCTTTTAATTAAGTAGATGTAAGCAAACGACTAATTCCATAAACCATATTCCTATATTATTACAAACATTAAGAGTAAATCAAAACCTGAAATCAGTGGCCACATGTGGCCATCCACAAATCACATCCCAAGACCCCAGTATTGCAGAATCTCGCTGAAGTGGCAGGAAGTAAGTGGGTGACCAAGGTGGGCCAGGGGCACAAAGCATCACCCTTAGTCTGGGGCTTATTGTGCACTATTCCCATTCCAGCTGCAACTGTTGCCAGGGAAGTGGTTTCTGGGGGGCAAGGGGCCCAGTGGGGAAAGCACCTCCGAATGTGAAAGTTGTGGCTTGCATGTACTCTACACAGAGGTCGTATTAATTCAGGCCAAGATGCAACTAAAAGCTCATGGCCATCCCCACTTGCCTTGTAGAAAAGCAAACAGAACTCAGAATTCGTGACATTCCTTACTCACTGCATTCACAGCCTGAGGAGCAAGACCTATTTGCCATTTTCTTAAAAGTGTGGGCTTTCCAAAGATAAGGCGCTCGAGTCACTGTCATGCATGTATCTTTGTTTAGTCATACTGAAGAGGAGTTGGGTTTTGAAATGTCAGAACACTGGCCTCAGTGGAGTGGGCGTGGTTCCCATTTGTGCAGCACAGAATTTGGAGAGACAGAGCTGGTTCTGAAATGAGTGTGTTCAGCTAGAATCCCTACCTGAGTCTCTGACTTTCCAGAGGAAATCAGTGTGCCTGTAGATAGTTGGATAAATTTAAGCAAAGCACAGAAAACCCACACAGCCTGCTGGGTCTTTAGGGGGTTGTGACTCCTGAATGTATATTTGGCTTCTGGAGCCTGTCTCCTCCGGTGAGGCTTCCCCATGTGCCTTGGAGGTAAATGCAGAGTCCAAGCTCTCTCCACTGTTGCCTCTCAGAAGGGTGAATCAGAGCAGATTAAGCACAGTCATGCCCCATCAAATGAGGCACCTAGCCAACCATGCATGTTGGCACGTATGGTAGATTGACAGGCTAAGCCATAGGCTAGAAATTCAAAGTTTGTGGATTTTAATCCCTGCTGTGCTGTGTGTGACACTAGGTCAGCCTCTTGCCATTCCTTCTGCTTCGGGGTCCACATCTGTAAAAGGGGAGGAAGGGCTGCACAGCTGGTAAATATTAGTAACGTGTTGCTGTTGAACTGATGGATGGGAGGGCCTCAGCACTGTGTCACCTGCTCCTTAGAGGATGTGGAAGGGTTCCAGGACATGAACCCGCCTACTGTTTTCTTAGATCCTCCACATAAATGCCTCATCACATTTCTGTATAAAACCTCATTTTACTCCTCCATTCTTGGGCATCTCTGGTCAGGCAGTACCCTTGCTGCAATTGCCATTCGAAGCCAGTGACAGGCTGAAATTACAGCAAGGACGAGGCTAAAGCAGTGGAGAAAATGGGAAGATTGCAGACCAAGAGAGGCAGGAAATAAAGCTGCACCCAGGCTGGAGGGGCTTAATGTCTTAGGGACACCATGGGCCTTAGAATGAGACAGACTTGGGTTCAAACTCCCATGTAGCTGTGACTTAACTGAACTACACCTCATTTTCTCCATCAATAAAGTGGAAATGACAATGGTGCCTACATCAGAGCATTGCTGTGCAGATGAAGCCCCTAGATGCATGCAGAGCCCCTAGCACATTGTTGGTGTTTGGTGATAGCTAATTAGGATTATGACTATGTTCACCCAATGCTGCAGCTAAAATGTAGAGGGTTTTTATTTCCTATTTACCATCCTAACTTTTTTCTGTATACATCTTGTGGCCTAAACTGGGAATCTAGATCTCACTGGGAGAGGAAGATTTATATTTATTGTATATTCTTTTTTTACTATTAATTTGTATTGTACATTCTTTATATACCTTGGGAATTTACCTACCCTCTCAGGGCTTCAATGTGGCCCCATTCACAATAAAGCGTCAGCTCCTGCTCTCCTGTGGAAGGTGGTTTCCTCCAGAGAAGACACACAGAGTAGCCTGAGCGGCCTCTAGAAGCAGCTGGGCTAAAGTTCAGATGGACTGTGGGGGGAGGACATCGACCTGCAAGAACCTTACTGGGAGACAGCTCGTCACGTGACTCTGTGGTTGCTTGTCTGTTTCTCTCTCTGAGCTGCCAACTTTAGAGGGGCAGGGATCCTCCTTCCCAGGGGTTTGAGGGGGTACATACGTAAAGTACTGAACACAGTGACTGGCATAGAGTTCTTATGAAATGGTCCCAAATTCAAATGCTGCTGCTGATTACGATGTTTACAAAGTTCCTGATGTTTATATTCTTAGGCTTTGGCTTTTAGGAGGCACTCAGTAACTGTGGAGCTTTTTTCACTAATTTATTTTATTCAAATATAGTTGATTTACAGAGCTGTGTTAATTTCTGGTGTACAGCAAAATGATTCAGTTATACATATATATATTCTTTTTCATATTATTTTCCATTATGATTTATCACAATGTACTGAATATAGTTCCCTGTGCTATACAGTGGACCTTGTTTTTTATCCATTCTATATATAATAGTTTGCATCTGCTAACCCAAAACTCCCAGTCCATCCCTCCCCCAAGGCCCCTGTCAAACTTTTTTAAAAGTCTGTGGTGATCGTTTATGAAGTCTATTCCTGTGCTAAGTAGCTGGGTTTGACATTCTTGAGCCTACAAAGTAAAGAATAGTGGAAAAAATTCTATTTTGTCTGAAACTCCAGGAAACGCTGTGGCTAAATCTAGGGGGGTGGTTTCCCATCATTCAAGATTGAAAGACAAACACAGAGGAAAATTCTCACAACTTCCCCTAAGTCACCCAGTGTCTAAATGTCCAGATGCATTCATTCACAGCAAAGTGGAAGCTGAAAAGCTGCTTAGTTTCCAGTGAGAACTGTTCTTTTATATCCATCAATATTATGTTGAGCCATTTCAATCATCCATTTTTTATAGATCAAATATTGGCATCATAATAATAAAGGTGACTTTCACAAACATTTATTGTGTTGAAATAAAACAAGAAATTGGTTGCTAATATAGATGGGTTTCAATGTCCATCTTCTCAAATGAGAACTCTGTAAGAGTACCATTCTATATTCAATGTAGAATGTTGTGACCAAAATGACCTACATTTTCCCTTTCTTAACAACAGCCTGGATATACATGTTTGAACAGATTTTAGTCTAGTTTTATGATTCTTTTTTTTCCCTAAGGATTACTGTGGGAATTTACATTATCACTGAACAATTTTTTTTTCAATTTAGCTGCAACCCAGACAGAACTTATCATGTGCCAGGCACTGTTTTAAGCACTTTGTACACATTAACTCATTTGTCCTCTTAACAATTCTATGAAATAGGTACTATTATTCTCCATGTTTTATGAAAGGGAACTGAGGCATGAAGAGGTTAAAGAAACTTGCCCAAGATCACACAACTGTTAAATAATCCAAGCAAGCTACAGTTCTCACTGCTGTATTGTTCCTTCATGCCAAAGATGGGCACTAAAATAATGAATAATGAAACAGGTGGACTAATACTGAATTTTTCATGTCTATCAAAAAGTGTCAATTCTATATTTTTACCTTTTCTAAAGGGTCAAATAAATCAGGTTGACTATCCAGTCCATGTAATTTAATTCAGTAAGATAAATAGCTGAGAAAAGATTCAAGCATTTAAAAGTGGTTTTGTTAGCATGTGCGGACATTTTGATGCTGCAAATACTTTAAGACATAGTTTAGTATGTATTCAAGAAAAAGATTCCGAAGAAATCTAAGGAAGCTTGGGACCAGAGAAAAGTGTAGTTGAATTGCAGCTCTACTACTAACCAGCAGAAAGACCTTGGAGAATGTGTAATAGGGAAGAATCTTTATATTCTACAACAAGTTAATCACTAAAGGAATATTGCCTATGAGTTTAAATTATACATAATGGCCCATCTCTGGGAACCCTGCCTCCCAGGTAATGAGCATTAAGCTAAAATACCTTTGGCTGGCTCACAGGAGACATCCTGACCAGGCCCACCTGTGAATGACTGCAAGAAGAAAGAAATTAACACATCTCTTGTGAAGGCTAACCGGAACCAGGAAATGTTTGATTTCACTCCTCTCCCCTTTTAGTATAAAAGAAGCCTGAATTCTAACTCTGGCAAGATGATTCTTTGAGACACTAGTCCACCATCTTCTTGGTCTGCTGCTTTCCAAATAAAGTCACTATTCCTTGCCCCAACAACTCATCTCTCGATTTATTGGCCTGTTGTACGGTGAGCAGTATGAGCTTGGACTCGATGGTAACAGATGTACTTGACCTTCCCGGGCCTCCATGTTTCTTCTGTATAGTGGATGTCAAATAACTTAGCTTAGAGACTTGTCATGGTGATAAGAAATAACATATATACAGTGCCTAGAACAGTGTCTGGCTCATGGTTGGTAATTAACACATGTTTATTCCAACCCCACCAACTTCCAGAGCTCTCAATATTGGCAAATACTAGCATCTACCATGCTCAGAGCAAATTCCTCTTAAGCAATTCCAGCACGTGATGTTTTTTCTCTGAATATCTTTTCAACAATTGTAAGAGTTTGATTATAATACATTAAAATTGTGAGTCATTTGTTCAGAGGAAAATTGGAAAAGAAGGAAAGTTTAGAAATTTAAAACAAAGATATGAGCAGAGATTTTGCAACAAAATTTTAGGAAATAAAAGCAGCTAAGAGAAATGAACCTAGGTTCTTAAAATTAGACTTCTTTGATGGAAAGAAGAGAAACAAGCTGTGTCTACGAAGCTGTGAGGTTTTCACTGCCAGTGTTATGACCCCATAACCAGATGTGTTGCAGCAACTTGCAGAAAGCCTTTTCTAATTCAATAATCCTAATTTCTATAAACACTGTCAAATCTGGAATGTGGGGATCAAAATAATACAATTTAAAATATTTGAGTATTTGAATGGAGAATTAGATGCAGAATTAGTATCACTATTATTTGTAAGGAGATATAAAATTACACCATCTGATTGAATGTTTGAGAAGGAAATCCTAGCAACAAAGCATTATAGATAAAAATTAATTTCATAGTATTCATTATTACTGGTTTGAGCAATGAAAAACCAGTAATGTGTATTCATTGCTGTGTTATTTTATTTTAGGGGATATAAAAATATATACAAAGCTTTTATGAATTCAGTCTGTGACCTGTTTCCCAGTAATCCTGTTTTTCCTACAAGGTCTTATGTTCCTCAGCTGTGGATTTTCTACCCTTTAATGTAGGAAACTAATTCTCACCATCTGAGGAACCACTAAGTATTGCATAGAGTTATTTGTGTATTTCAGGTACCTTGGAGAGGTGCTTTGTGACACCTGATTGATATGTCTTATGGTTTAGATTTAAAATTCTATGACTATGATGAAGGACACTTTGAATGAGTTGTTCACTACTGTTTTTGGTGCTCAGTAAATATTTGGTGAAAGAACAGTGCAGTACTGTTCCTTTCCTTTGGTCACCTGAAATAGCTCAGCATCATTGAATGACCATGTATGCTTGGCCTGCTGGGAAACTCAGAATCAAACTCTGCACCCAGTTGGTACAACTTTCTCGACAGGATTTCTTGACCTAATCTTCTCCCTCTTCTTGGCTGTTACTTTTTTTCTTTAATCTTCTGTTAATGGTTTGGGTATTATTGTACCTCTGCTTTTATTAAAAGTTGCTGAAATCCTCCACTCCCTTTTTAAAGATGCTCATGGTATATAAGTAATTAAATAGCCATTTAATCCTAATACAGATGAGCCTAGGAGACATTGTACAGGTCAGGTCTTTGTATTTACTCATTTCCTTTCTTTTTTTTTGAATGTGTGGGTTTTCGGGGTATGTATGTAGTACCCATGTTTTACTGTGCATTTATTTAGCTGACTGGACACATTTACCATGCAGTGGTTTTTGCCTGCATTTATAGTCCAGGCATTTCAATAGTGTTATTGACTGTTTAAATGAATTATTTATAAATGCATTTATATATGCTAATATTTGCATTTAATATAGATGCAAATCGTTCAGAGGATTACATTTTAGTCTGTGGTGAGTTACAGACTCATAAAGAACAGCAGTAAGAGCATCAAAGAAAAATTCCCAAATTTACATACAGGTAGCAAATGCTGAAATCATAAATTAAAAGGCAAGATACCACCAAGGTAGCCATCAAAACTTTCGGCTTGCCTTCAACCAAAATCCTAACCTATATCACAATAAAGAGTATATCTAATTGAGTAATGAAGCTTTCAAGAGAACCAGACCCTACATCTAACAAGACACCAATTTCTAAACAGCTTAATTGAATTAATGAGAAGATTATTCACTTGGCAGGACGTTGTGTGTGTGTGGTGGGGGTGGAAGTTGTTGATCACAGAGCAGCCAGATTCAAGCACAATTGGCTACTGCTGTCAATTTAATTAGTAGTATAGATCCTGTCTCAAATAGTTCTTCATTCCAGTATTTGGTGTTAAAAGAAGTATCAATCATCCTTGGTCTGCTTGGTTGAGTGCATAAGTTACTTCTCTGCTTTTCTTTTTCTCTCCTATTTATTCACTCACTCACTCACTCAACAACAAGCACCCATTGTGTAGCTAGGAACTGGGGATACAGGATGATGCAGAACCTTAAAAGGTGGACATTTAAGGCCATTTAGATGGACTCAAAGGAAACCTGCTTGCTTTGCTTGCAAAGAGATTTCCTTTATGGCTTCACTGATCATTTCAGGTCTTATTTTGAAATGCATGCATAACAACTTATCAAAATGTTAATATCAGAATTTTACTCTCTGCTTTGTGCCATTTAAAATTATGTTTCCTGAAATGCTTTGAGTTACATTTTCCCAGGGTGTCTTTTAGCATAATGGAAGAACTGGGATTTCTCTTGAGGTAGTCCCACGGAACAGGCCAGCCTCATAGCGCACTGAGCTGGTGAGAGCCAATCTGGTCTGATTTGAAGAGATTCAAGCCACAGCTCCCTAGTTTCCAAATCCCCAGCTCTCACCTGTCCTTTCAACACTAGACATTACAATTTTTATTCTCAGAGGCTGAGATGATACCAAGAGTTCCCTTTCAAATAAGAAATCTATAGAACAGCAAGATTGTGATGGGGGCCACTGGGGACGGCGGTGGGGGAAGAAACCTGAAAAGGGGAGAGACAGAGGAACTGAAGGGGGACCAGGGTACTCTGCAGCACTCACACCTGGCTTATCTTGGATCCTGTCATCTAGAAATGCTTAGAGGAAGACAGGAAGAAAGTATGTGGTTTCCTCTCTTCTTTTTGCAAGAAAGCAGCTGCCCTTCCTGATGCTGGTGAGGTGTTGGATGGGTGTTAGCCCCCAAACCCTCTGAAGACTTGCTATTTTGAAACCATTGCACACCTCAGCATCACCAGCTCAAAGAATGCACATTTTTATTGAGGGTGAGCTGAAGCATTTTGTCTCCAGGGTCAGGCTTCTGTGCTGCTAGCGGATTAGCTAACAGCAGGAACAAGCTAATGAATGGGTCCCAAAGCCACGAAGCCTGCTCTTTGTAATAGTGAATAAATATCTGATTACATACAGAGTTTAGCCTCACTGATCTCTCAGCAAGCCCAGGTAAGAATCTTACAGTGCTGTGCTGTTCTCCCAAGGGTGATATAATAACCTCTTACATACCTGGAAAATTTTTTTTATCAATGTCCTATAGATAGGAGCCCAATCAAAGCTTTTGCTCTAGAATTTTAGTGTCTTCAAGCAGACATGTTCTCACATTCAATGGTCGTTAGCTAAAATGGACACCACTAAAAGGAATGTCTTTATTTGCATGTAGTAACTGATAAGAGTAATTTGCTTCAATATAGAAGCTATGACTGATAGGACAATAGATGTGCTTAAATCATTCTAGAAGTATCATAGTCATGCTTTAAAAATGTCTTATGTGGGGGAGTGTCATATATGATAATATGTAACATTAGCCATGTACATACAGTTCTTTTCAATGTTTAAAGTGCAAGCAATAGCATCTAAAAGTGATTTATGTCAATAATGACTTATGCAATAATGTCAGTTCCTTAAGCAGAGGCTATTCTGGTTATCCACTGCTACATAACAAACCATCCATTAGTGTCATAAAATGTCAAGACCAATCATCATTTTTATCATAATTATTAGATGATGGTGATGATGATTGACTCACAGGTTTTGGGGGATTGACCAGGTTCAGGAAGACAGTTCTCACTCAGGGTCTCTCCTGCGACTATAATCAGACAACAGTGACTGGGACATTTCAAAGTCTTCCTCACTCACGTGTCTGGTAGTTGATGCTGGCTGTCAGTTAGTGTGTTAAGCATACCTTTTCATTCTGATGCTTTGACATTTGGGGCCTTGCTGACCCTGGAGGGACCGCCCCTCCCAGAACTAGCTGGTTCCTAGAAAGTAAATGACTTTCATATGCAAGCCACCACCTCCTTTATGGGCTCTCACACTCTGGGCCCCTAGCTACCTGCCCTAGTCACCCAGGGGCAGGTATCAGACAAATGGAGACGAGTCCTATATCCCAGAGCCTATTGAAATTACTCAGACTAGCCAATACTAAGCCTGCTTACCCTGCCTCATCTGTTCCTTCTTGTGGAGGCCACATGAAGGCTCTCGCCCACATTTTCCCCTCGCTTCTTCTGCCTCCTGGTACTTCCATGTTATTCTGTGTGGCATGTTATGTCTTCTGTTTACAGGGAGCTGTGAAGTCATGAAGTGACTCATTTTTGTGTCTGCAAGCCTTACCATTTCTGATTAAAATAAATTCTGGGTACATTTTAAAACAGCTGGGACCTTAGCCATTGGCCAGATCAGCTACACGTGGTATCTCCAGGTGGCTTGGTCTTCCTCACATTATGGCAGCTGCATTGCGAGGAGAGACTCCTAGGAGAGTTAGATGGAAGCAGTGTCAACCCTCTAACTGAGCCTCAGAAGTCTCTCAGCATTCCTCCTGTCACACTCTTTGTTAGAAGCTAGTCAGTAAGGCCAACCCACAAAGTTAAGGGAATTAAACTCCACCTCTCAATGGAAGGAGTGCCAAGGAATTTGCAGCCATGTTTTAAAACCGTCACTAGGGGTTTCTATTCGTGATCTACTCATAGCTTCTTAAATAGCTAATGAGCCCAGGGAATTCCCTAGAGGTTCAGTGGTTAGGACTCTGCTCTTTCACTGCCGAGGGCCCAGGTTCAATCCCTGGTCCAGGGACAGAGATCCTACAAGTCGCACAGCACAGCCAAAAGAAGGGACAAAAACCAAAAAACTAATGAGTCTAGTGTGAGAAGAACAGTTTTGTTCAGTTTGGACGTTTCCACATGTGGAGTCAGGTTCAGGTTTCTAAGTGCAGTTTCTATCATCCAACTTTCACCGTTCCATCTTGGCAGTGTACATATTTTCACAATTATACCTCCTTAGAAATGTTATGACTCCTTACATTGTGATCTTTAACGCCTTAGTGTTAAATTATTTAAAATAATTCAAAATTATTTTAAGTTCACATTTGAAATTGTATTTTCATCTTCCTGTCAAGCCGCTTCCTTAGCACAATTTGGAGAAAAGTATTCACTTAGAGAACTGATTGTGGGCCAAAATTAAAAACAAAAATAAACAAACATTTAAAAATCAATCAATTAAAACATCATTAAAATTAGGTTCTGTGGAATGTGGAAAATGGAAAACAGGCTTATGGCCATAGTGTTACTTAGAAGAATCTACGTTTTTCCACTTTAATTGTTGCCTTTATTTTCATTAGTTTATTTCAAAAGGGAAAGGATTTGAAGAAAATGGTAGGGAGAGCATTCAGTCTCCTAACTGATGGTCAAGTGATAATTAAAAATTCTTGATGACTCTTTAAGACAGTAGATAGGGAGAGAGGAAAGGTGTCACATAGTGGTTTGGTTTCATTGGTAAGTCAGCCCAGAATAGCTGAATCTTCTTCAAGGAAGTACAATATGGGCATTGGAAAGGTCAACCTCAGCATGACGACAAGGAAAAACCTGGCTGTCTGGGCAAGCCCTTCAAAAATAACCAAAATGAAGTGAGCCTTAGGGTTTGGAGTGAAGGAAGATACTCTACACATGAATCATAGAGATTAATCAATAGAACCAAAGCAAGAAGGGAGATGTGACTTATTAAAGTGCTTAGGAGAAATAGGAAACCCCCTACAAGGAAACATGCATGAGGAAACGTAGAGAAAACACTCTCCCATTTTTCGATGGGTCTTACAGGGAGAAGACTGAAAAGGCAGGCCTTTGTAGGAACAACTTGGTACTCAGTTAAACAAAAGGATTCTTTTTAAATCTACAGGTTCTGAAGGCTTCACCTCTTAAGAAATTTCTCAAATCATTGTGGAGGTAATGGTTCTCCTCTTCTTCACATGATGAAATAAAACACAATTACGGAAGGATCAATTACAGTGTTTGCTAATAACAACAACAAAAAAAAAAAAAATGGAAGGAGAAAGTCACCTAACAAGTCAGTCTTCTAACCTCCAGGAAGGACCACATCCAAACTCAGCTCACTCGGCTGATGCCACCCTCCTCCTTTTAAAAAGCTACAGGTAGCACAGGAAGAGTTGGTGTCAGGAAGGGACACTTAAGTTCCTCATCCAAGTTTCCTCTATGACTAAGCAATAAGAATATATCTGTCTTTTCTTCAGTCTGTGAAGTAGTGTGTTACTTTAGCTTTTCTTTATCAGAAACCCGCTCCTCATTTTCATTTGCGAAATGAAATGTCTCTATTTCTTCCAATTTTCCCTTAAGTCGTGAAGGCCAATCCTAGTCTAGAGAGCACTGATTCCCTTATGATTTGCTGAACTCTCTTTGTTTAGGCATCCAAACGTCAAATTCTTTATTTAAACTGTGGGGCTCTTTGCTGGGTATTATCTTTGACCCATGAGATACCCTGACCCTCAAGATCATTTTCTGTTCTATTCCAAAGTGATAACTACTCTACGTCTTTTCTTGTATTTATGTAGGGAGCTTCTGTTCTTAATTTTTTAAATGCTGTAAATTACAGAGTAATTTAGAGTAAATGCTACTATTCTATTGGGTTGGCCAAAAAGTTCATTCAGGTTTTTCTATAACATCTTGGCCAACCCAATACTTTGCATTAGAATTTTTTGTGTCTTATGGTTTCTATTTAATCAAAGTTCCTAATAGGCAGGAACTATTATTATTATTATTGTTGTTGTTGTTGTTGTTGTGTTTTTTATAGTGTTCAATCAAGAGCCTTGCATAAAACTTTGTCAATAGTACATAATGTTGAATCTACATGTACATTGTGTACCTATTATACTGTAGTGTAATCACGACTTATACTTTTCTATCTCCCTAACTAAACTGTGTTTCATGTGACTTTGTATACCCAATAACTGGCACTTAGAACGTGTGCAAAAAATGCTTTTGAATGAAATGTTGGTTGAATAAACTTTTGTTGAATGGATGGATGATGGATGGATAGATGGAACATCAACTTGTAATGCTAACCAAACCCAGAATAAATTTGAATTCACATTGGTTTACTCTTCCTGTCTTCCTTTTAGGCAGTCTTTAATCTGATTAAATGGTTATCCATTTAATTACCTCTTAATTAATTAATCTATTTAAATTAATTTAATTAAGTTAACTTTTGAAAGTGATGAACCTTTTCACAAATGTTTTCATTTACAAATGAGAAAGGAATGCGGGGAGGGGCTCTGCTGGCTGACATTGGAGGGATGGGGTGGGGCAGGGGGGCGGGGCTGGGGGAGGTTGTGGTGTCTGTCCTCTGTGTGCCCTCCTGTTAGTCATACTCTGTGAGTCTATAGACCAAAATACCTGCAGAAATATGTTGCTTCTGTGCTCTTTGCTTTCTAAATAACAGCAGAGAGTACTTTGGGAAGAGGTGGTGAGGTGCTTGGAGGAGGAGGTGGGTCTGAAATGCCTGAGGAGGTGGAGAAGAGACCCTGGAAGAAGAGGATGAGGCCCAGGGCCCTGCTGCCCCCTCTGCTGTGCTGGGGCATGTTGCTGAGCCTCAGTTCTTTCATGAGGAACATTTAGGGGCTGAATTGCTTAATTTTTGAAGTCCCTTCCAGCTCTAAATTATCTTGAGTCTCTGTGAAGACAGAATAAAGAAAAAATGGTATCTCTGTATGCATATGTTCTTCTGAATAACCCAGCAGGAAAGTAAGAGGCCTGCGTTTCCAGCTCGCTGCTTTAGACACCAATCCACAAGGCATTCTTTAGTGTGAGAGACATTGTCTTCACACCTTGTGAAAGTGAGTCCAGTTGTGTATGGGCCATGGTGTTTACGTGTGGGGAAGAGGGAGAGAGAGAGGGAAAATCACATTTGGCCTATTATCCTGACCATAAGAGGGCACCACTCCCAACACCTTTCCATTCATGATCTGATTGACTCTGTAATTTGCAAACCTCTCCAGTATTTCAGATACAAACTTTTCCAAAACATTGCCTCTTCTAATTTCTTTCAAGAAGGAAGAAAAAACCAGCTGCACCCATTTAACACTCCACCTCCTTTTTCTCAGTCCTGTAGTGTCAGCGATGCAGTGGCATGCATTTTGTTGTTGTCTTCTTGGTTTTTAAACTATCTTAAAATACTAGTAAAGGAAAAGTGACCAACCGATTCAAAGAAAGAAGCGTACGTGGTTCACAGAGAAGCTGCTTTTCCAAGGGGGAGCACTTACAAGTCCAAGATGAGAATCTTAAATGTCATTTGCCTGGAAAAGAGAAGAGCAGGAAGACAGATGTTACTCTCATTATTTTTATTTGTAGACAGCATTGCTGCTCTGATATGTCACCACCTGAGAGGGCCAGTGCAGAGCAAGACAGCTGTGCATTACCTATTCTTGTGACTTCCCCAGGACATGGGGAAGGAAACTGTAGCTTGCATTTTTTCTCCTTAATTTAGAGGCCATGGCTTTTATAATAAAGATATTGAGCCATCATTTGTTTCTATTGTCATGAGACAGACCACCCTTTCTTCTCTTTTAGACCAGTATCTTGCCCTGTTGCTCTTGGTGGATAGCAACTTTGTAAGAAGTTGAAAACTAAGCAAGGAGAATGGGCAACGTCAGGGTCACATGGATATCTTTCCCTTCTGTCAGTCTGTTTTGAAACATACATGCCATTTTTTTTAATATCCCAAAGCCCCAACTAATTCATGCTGGGGTTTTGCTGCATGTTGACATATTCAGACTTGGGTAATGACGTTCAGGTTTTCCTCATTCAGTGAGAATGTGAGCATCTTTTTCCAGGTTTACTCAAGCCCACCCTTGATGGCTGGACCTGTGCTACTGACGGTCCAGGAAATGCTGCATTTTTGTGTATGTTGGGCAGGATTTCCTGCAAAGGGTCAAGAAGACATATTTTTCCCTTGCTTTGTTTAAGCTGGAGAAAGCCCTTGTGTCCAACTGGAGATCCTGTTCGTCACCGCCATGGCAACTAAGGAAGATGGCCAGGTCACTCACTGGCACTGACGGTCACCATCCCAACAAAAGCAGGTGATAAGACAAGTTGTTTCTGAATCTGCCCTTGAGCTCCCCATGGTCTACTCCCCTTCCATTCACCTCGTTGGTAAAATGGGAAAACTGCAGTTGGGACCAAATGGAAGCAACATAATATGAACCAATACGCTAGAGGTGCAGTTTGGTTTATCAGCACTCTTTCCTGATCGCCTTTGTATGATCCATCTCCTTATGAATAATAGGAGAGAGTATCAGTGTGTAGGAAAAGGGGAAGAGAGGGTCAGAAATAACTCTGTGGATCTTGCAGTGATTGTCTCAAAGTCTTGCCTTTAAGAGACAGAGTTCTAAAGGGGTTGATGCTGATGTTAAAATGGGGAGCTAGACAACAGACTAATGATCTAGCATGTGGGATGGCAATCCCAGGTCTGGTGCAGCATCTAACACCGAGCTGGCAACAATAAAGCTAACAATGAAAGCAATGAGCAGACAATCTGGGATGTGACTTTCAGGCTCAACAGATCTGAGCTCCACCCACCACAACCTGGAGCTTGCTTCTGAACTGCAGGCTTCTGTCAGCTGGATTTTCCTTATTTTTCAACTACTGTCTTCTACTCCCTCGATATCCTTTAAACATCTTATACTTCTGTGACTTTACAGAATTTGTTTGTGGCTATTTAGAGGTTTTCATCCACAGTGAATACACTGGGGCCATTTGCTAGGTCAGTGTTTCCCAAAATGGCTCCATTAGGAAGCTACATTTCAAGGGCTTCTTTCCTTATCTCTCAGAACAACTCATTTGCTAAGGTCCTGAGTGCATAATAGAGGTCATGCCCACCAGCATACTGGGGACTGAGAAGGCCTGTTATGCTAGTAATGGGCTGAAAGAGAAAGTAAGTTATATAGAAAAATATTCTCAGTAGGGTTGCATGTTGGTTCTTGACAAAGGACCTGCCTGGCTTTTAGCAAGAGTTAAATAAACAAAAGAAAACAAAAAGGAAAATGAGAATAGGCCATAGGTATAAGGATCTTTCAATTGCATTATAACAGCTTGGTGTTTCCTAGGTTGAAGAGGAAGATAAATCACCTGCCACATCATCACTAATGGGACCCTGTGATACTCTTCTCTTGTCAATCAATAAAGTCTCAAGACGGAGGCTATGAGGCTAAGAACAGTGTTTAAGATAAATCCAAAAGGTCAGCAGTAAGTGAACTCCAGTCTGCAGAATTTTCCATTAATACTATCGAGATGGAAAAACCTTATTTTTTACTCTCATGCACACTTTCAGAAATGCTGCTTAAATTAGGCAGCGATAAATTGACCCAGAATAATTTTACACGCGTGCACACTCAAAGTAGTGTCCTAGAATGATGACAAATAAAAAACTAGATCCAATTCTCAGACAAGTTCTTAAGTCTACATCTCCATGACTTGATTGAATTACATAGGAGCACCCTGTTTAATGTATTCCATCCAATACAGGTTCCAGATTCTGGTTTCTTCCTACCATAAAGTTACATAAAGAAACTCGTATTCTCATCACTTAAAAAAAACCACAAAATTTATAAAATACAGCGATCCAGGCAGCGTGTTATAAATGCCAAAAGATAAAAACTGTATGATTCCACTTATAAAAAGTACAAAACAGTCAAAACTAATCTATGCTGTTACAAATTAGAATAGTAATTACCCTCATTTGGGAGGGGGTGGGGCTTAAGGTGTTTCTACATTCTGTTTTTTTTTTTTTTATCTATGTGCCGGTTACACGAGTATATTCAGTTGTAATAACGTAAACTTATGCATAATTTTTGTATACATGTTAAAATTCAATTAAATTTTATTTAATTACCAAAAGGTGCCATGGACCTTAGTACAGGAGTTCAGAGGGATCACACACAGGGTCTGGCTGACTCTATGGAGAGAGTGAGATTGAAGCTGGGATTAGACTGTTGGGGAGGATGTGAATCTGTGGAGCCAACTCAGTCTTGAAACTACAATTCCCAGCACACAGCAAGCTCTAAATAAATGGTTGTTGAATAAGGGAATGAATAAATAAATGAAATATGCACATTTTCCAAATGAAATATTCAATAACACAGCTTTATAGAGCAGACAACCAGGTGAAGTTTCCAATGTGTCAGGTTCCAAACCTATCTGTCAGTAACTGCATTCTAATGAGTCAGTGAAGCAGTTTTTGTAAAGTTCAGGATCTCCCATGATGGGCCAATATACGTGTTTATGTATGCCTGAACACTTACAGATGCACGTAATCTCCCAATTTGAGCCAATGTTTGTTTGGTGGGTTCATGCAAGATGTGAACTAGGCAGACACCTGATGCACTCTCCAAACTGATACACAAGCACATCTCAGAGCATGAGCTCTCAAGGCCTGTTTTTTCCATCTTTATTACTAAGACCTGGCACAGATGCTGGCACACAATTAATGTTCAAAGAATTTCAGCTGAATAAATGAGTGAAGGCGAGGCCTTTGTGCAGGCTGATTCCATCACAAGTCTTTTTAATTTTTAAAAAATTTTTCATTTATTTTATTTATAGGCTGCATTGGGTCTTCGTTGTTGCACGCGGGCTTTCTGTAGTTGCAGACAGTGAGGGTCTACTCTTCATTGCAGTGCATGGACTTCTTATTGCAGTGGCTTCTCTTGTGGAGCACGGGCTCTAGGCACGCAGTCTTCAGTAATTGTGGCTCGAGGGCTCTAGAGCGCAGGCTCAGTAGTTGTGGCACACAGGCTTAGGTGCTCTGCGGCATGTGGGATCTTCCCATACGGGGGCTCAAACCCGTGCCCCTGCTTTGGTAGGCACATTCTCAACCACTGCACCACCAAGGAAGGCCGCATCACAAGGTCTTGCTCCACTCCTTTGTGGGTTCAATAGCTATAGGCAAATGCTAATGTATTTTTTTCAGTGCTTGTGGCTGAAGAGTGGAGGGTGGGGAAACACAATAGCCCTTCTGTTTGAGTTTGAGCATCAGAAGTTATGTGTCCTTAATGCAGGCCTCACAAGTGCAGGTCTCGTTCTCAGTTTTGTGGGTCAAGAAAGGTGAATTAATGTTCACCCAGGAGTGACAGCCTCTAGAAAACGACTCATAATAATCAAACACTCGAAAACTTGATTTTTAAGCAAGAATTATACGAAAGCATATTTACACTTAAGATGAGAACACTTACCTCATGTCATTAGGACTTTTTATTTCTACTCCAAAAGTTTTCTTGAGAAATTAAATTAGCATGAGAAGGTTGTTTGGCGAATACAGTCAGTGCAATGGGAGCTGGGTGATCTGGTTGAACATGGATTTAAATTTTATCGAGCACCTACTGTATGTCAAGCACTGTGATAAATTCTGGGTACTTTCACACATCATTTCTCTCAACCTTATTTAATCCTAACAGTAATCTTGTACAATTAATGTTCTCACATTATAGATGAGTTAATCAGGGTCAGAGAGGTTCATTGATATTCTTAGCACCATGATTTGAGTGTAAATAGACAAGCAGTAAGTACTTACAAAATGAAGGAGTAAATTAACCAGTAGAAACCTGCTCCCAAGCAAATAAGTAGAAGATATGTAATTTGAACCCAGGTCCTCTGATTCCAAGTACATCACTCTGAAGATTGTGATAGCCTGGTATGCTCATGGACAATATAAAAGTTGACCTGCCACTTAGATTGGAATATCTCTATCAAGGTACCCTTTTCCCCAGCTAGTGGTAGAGATACATGGACAAGTTATTTTTCTCAGGTATACAATTCATTCATTTCTTCAACAGATTTTTAATGAACACTCACCATGAAGCCAGCACCATTAGTTAATTGCGCTGAGACTAGGATAGATGGTAAGTAAAGCATAGTAGTTGCTCTTTTGCATGGTTATTATAAGTAAAACCATTGTCAGGACAAAGAGACTAAAGACATGATTCCTGCTTACAAAGAACTCAGTCTGGTGTAGAAAAGACAAGAAACCAAGTAAGTATGGTAACGTTTCCTAGCGAATTTGTCTTGGACAAATTCAGGTTGCTATAACAAAGTACTAGAGTCTGGGTGGCTTACAAAACAGAAATTTATTTCTCACAGTTCTGGAGGCTGGAAGGGTGACATCAGGGTGTCTCTGTGGTCAGGTTCTGGCAAGAGGTCTCTTCCTGACTGCAGACTGTGACTTCACGTTGTGTCCTTACATGGCGGAGAGCAGAGAGGTGATGCAAGCACTCTCATGACTCTTATAAGGGCACTGATCCCCTTCATGAGGGCTTTACCCTCATGACTGTGTCAACCCTAATCACCTCCCACAGATTCTACCTCCTAAACCATTGCATAGAGGTTGGGGTGTCAACACAGGAATTTTGGAGGAACACGTTTAGTCCATAACAGAATTCATGAATGAGCCTGAGAGAATATTATTTTTTTGTTTTGCCTTTCTGTTACTTTGATAATTGCTTTTATTTTTTAAAAAATCATGTTTAATATCAACCATGTTGTAATGATATCACTGCTTCTAGTAAATATAAGCAATGCTATTGTCCATGGTCAGGTAAAGCAAAAATCACCACCACCACCATGACATGGTACTGAGATTAGTTTCCTATAAATAACAATGAAAGGGAATGTACCCTGGCATCCCTGCCTTTTTATATAGGCCCAAGTGAAGTTGGGGGAAATGTCATGGAAAAGAAACAATTGATGTCTTCTGTTTTTACTACTGAACATCATGGGATACAAAAGCCACAGTGTTCTTGTGTGGCCAGTGGAAACACAAATCCGATCAAGCTACCCATTCTCTCAATGCATCAGACAGGTAGATATTTTTGGCCTTACAAAATATGGCAGTGCTCCAACACAAAATATTTTGTTTTCATGCATCTCTCTAAGCTGCTTACAGTATTTCCAAGGAAAAGAAACTACACACAATTCTGAAACCACATGTCCTGGAAAATAGTCAAAGACTTCTAGTTTGAATCAGAGAAGAAATATTGAAACTGTATCTCTGTCATATAAAGTCATCTATTCCAGAATCACCAGTACTTCTTTAATCATTTCTCATACCCGTTTGATAAAGGTCATGGAAGAACTGGTTAATAAGCCATTTCCCTTGAAGACAGTTACTGACACCTTTCAATTCATCTAGCTCTTCGTTTTTGACCATTAGGTACACACTGATACAAGAGAACTCTAGTTTTGTGAGTCCCTTTTGGAAACTCAAAGGCCATTGACATCTTCAAAATTATTAAAAGTTCCTCTGCCACACAAAGGTCTAACTTGGACACAAAAACTTGGTACCGTGCTTGTTGAATTGATGAAGCACATGCTATGCTTGGCATCAACCCACTTGGTTTTGCTTCTTTAGTAAATAAAGAAGCACAGCATACCACCGTGTCTCATTGCTTTTGACATTGGCATGTGCTCACATCTAAGACTTGGCCAATGATTTTGAAATCATGTTCACTGCTGTGTAGAGTTTGTCAATTTTATCAGAGTCAGAGCCTTGAATTTTCCATTAACTATGTATAATGAAGAAGAGATACTATTCAAGAGATTTTGCCAAGGAAGTAAAAGAAAATATAACATTCTTCCTCTATTCATGTAAATTTAGTGACTCCCCAGATGTCAAGTCTTGGAAGTATTTGGTTGAAACTCAGGCAGAAGTTATTTGTTGTTATTTGCTTGTTTGCACTGAGAAGAAAGAAAGGCTTTCTCTCAGAACCTAGAGGAGATTATTCATGGGCTTGACTTACTTGGCAGATAATATTTTTCTTAATAACAATATCAGTCTTTCCATTCAAGGCCCTGCAGTCATCATATGGGTGCTACCCCTCTGGAAGAAGAGAATGCGGGCAGACGATTACGTAAACTTCCGATTCTGGAGGACTTGCTTCTGTAGGTTGAAGTCAAAAGGGCCAAAACTAACCAATGTCTTTGAAGAAAGATCATCTGTTGGGTGGTGGTTAGCCTCCAGAATGGCCCTCCGTGAGTGTCACCTCCAAGAGTTCATGCCTCTGCGTAGCCACCTCCTACAATAAGTAAGCATGATCTGGGTAATCAATAGAACATCACTGTCACATTGGCGTGTGATTTCTGAGGCTAGGACGTGAAAGACATTCGGCTTCCATGTTTATTTATGTTGCTTCTTATTCACTTCTATTTCTAAGTGTACTGTTTCATGCAATTACACGCCCATTCAGGAGGCGCATCTTTTCTGAAGTCTATAGCTCCCAATGCATTGGGTACTTGGAACCCACAAGAAGGAAATCAGTAACCAGTAAAGGAGTTTGGGAAAGAAGAAATGTAGCTTCAGCAACTGGCTACACTTGGGGATGCTATCTAACAACACAGCATTGTGGGAATTTCTTCTGTCTGCCCGATTCTGCCTGCCCCTCTGTTTAGGAGAAAATCTGTTTAAAAAGAATCACTGAGATTAAGCTTTAGGGACAGGATTTTATAACTCTACTTTTAGTGTAAAACATGAACAAATTTTGTCTAGATATAAATCTTTTTCTCAGACTGAAAGGCATTTAGATATATTCAAGCTTCACATTTTACTTTCCTTTGTTAATTAGCAGGGACATTGCATTAACACAGGTTCATTAATTTATGATCTAGTGAGTCTTTTCTACCTCTAACTTCCCTGATGAAAGAGAATGAAACAAAAAGGAACTGTTTGATCAAGATTTCTCCCACAGTTTTAAAAGATGGCCCTTGAATAACATTAAAGGTATTGATTTTGCTGTTGTCTTTTTAGTTTGTTGCGAGATAAACGTATTAACCAAAAATGGAGACATTAAAATTCAGAATTTGTATTACTGCTTGCTAAATCATTAACATGAGAACACGTTGTCATTCTCTTTAAATTCTAAATAAAACCAAATGTCAGTAATGCCAACCCAAGGTGTACCATTTCTTGAAACTAAAATCACAGCTTCCTCTGAGGGACTGTCAGAAAATATAATTGAAATGATAAATAGTTTTGTTACACTTACTCATTTGGGGCACAGTCTCATCCTTCCATATCCATTTTCTTCTCTGTCTGAGTTTGAGTCTCGGAGAGTTCTGCTGGTATAACATTCTGAAGTCATTCGGTCATTAATTCCAAACAGAATCCTCAGAAACAAAAAGAAACATGTATCACAAGTATATTAGTTTCCTCCTGCTGCTGTCACATGTTACCACAAACTCAGGGCTTTAAAACAACTATTGCCTTACTTTTCTGGAGGACTGAAGTCTCACTCAGGTCTTACTGGGCTAAAATTGTGGTGTCCACTGGGTTCTATTGCTTTCCAGATGCTTTAGTGGACAGTCCACTTCCTTGCATTTTTTTAGTCCATTCCTGGACTTTGGTCAGAGGTGACCCCCTTTATCCATTTTCAAAGCCAACAACAGTGGTTGAATCCTCATATCACAACTCTTTGACCCTTTTTCTGTAGTCACATCTCCCACTGACTTTTCCTCCACCTCCCTCCTCCGTGTTTAAGGACTCTTGTGATTACTCTGGGTCACCTGAACAATCCAGGACAACCTCCCCATCTCAAAACCCTTGACAATCACACCTGCAAAGCTTCTTTTTGCCAGGTAAGGCAACATAGTCACAGTTTTAGGGATTAGGAGGTGGGCATCTTTAGTCTGCCCACCACAACAATTTTTAGAGCGTCTAAAAATAACATTCCAACATTCATTTAGAATGCAGTGCATTCTTCCTCCTGAAAAAAAATTTGTGTTTTATAAGTTACAAGAAGGAAATGAATCCCCAGGACTGCAACCACTAAACTATCATATACAGGTATCATATACAAATAAACTATACTTAAACAGACCATGGCTGCCAGCAGCAAGAGCATCACTTTCTTCGCAGTGAACTGTCCTCTGATCTGACCATGAAAAGAAGAGCAGGGAGTGCACAGTCCACACAACAGCACTATCTGGAGAGGCACCGTGCATTTCACAGCAGTATTACTGTGGCTGTCTTTAAGCTTCCATCGCAGGATCAAGCATTAGTCCTATAAGTATTACTGTTGTATTTAGAAATTTCTATTTTCAAAAATATTTGATCCATAGGGAAGAAATATATGTCTTACATTTGTTACACATGAAAGAAATTGGTAAGGTGGCCAATATTTCTTTCCATTTAGCATTATTCTAGTCTCTTTCTCCCAGAGGCAGGCACATCATAGATCCACATTTTGGATTATGTTAATCATTTCCTTCCCAACAGTCATTATTTATTGACTTGACCAAGCAAGACGTTTCTTAACCATGCCATTTTCCTAGGAATACTTATAATATGTTTTCCTATGGAAATTCACGTGTTCTTATTTGCATGATGTGTAATTGGTATTCTATAAAATTAGAGTAGTTGCATAACTCTGACAGTATGGTATTTGTTCATTAATTATATATATACATATACATGTATATACATATGAAATTATATGTATAATTATATATTTGAAATATATATGAAATTCATTCAATTTTGATCAGATTAGGAAACACAAATGAAAATAAAATAGCTACGATTACAAAGAACATTTGTTTAACCAGCTAAAAATTTCCGTTAAATATATATTCCATATGTGAATTTAATATACCTGAAAATTCCGCCTGGAATTCCAAACATGAAATAAGATGAAATGATGTCCTTTTGGGCTTCTCAGAGAAAATCAGGGCAAAAGTGAGTAATGGAAGATTTATTTCTCTGCTGGGCAAATAGCACAGATTTCCTTTTGATGGTCAACTGTTTCCAACACAGTTAGAAGGAGCCCTGGTGTTGCAAGCTCCACCCTTGATCATAAACACAAAGTTACAATGAGGATAAATGTAAGACATATGCAGCCCATATTTTTATTCCCATAAAAGTATCTTGGACAAATGAGAAGGAAAGAGTGTTTTTTCAAATCCTGCAGGTGGTTTCAGTTACTCAGTATGTTTGTCTAATTGCTCAAAAGTTACCTACACAATATTGAGAGCAGATATTCTTTTGTAAAGTTTCTTAATCAGCTTCTGAATGTTGCCTGCATCCTCTTTAGTATAAATCCCCTTTTTCTGCATGCGAAAGCTGAAATATGCCATGTTCTTGTTTTACCCTTTGCCATCCAGTCGCAAGAAGCTGGATCTGACGAGCATAACATTAAAGAAAATGGGCAGGGGGCTGCCACCAGCTGTTGTTAATAAAACAACTGCAGCCCCTGCATTGGTAGCTTTTTTCCTCTAACTTCATATCCCCGTGGTGCTGGCAGTAATTGGGAGGGGGATTTCAGGGGCCTTTCTCTCTCAAGGCAGACAATAAGAATATTAATATTAATGCAATATCTGCTCTTTCAGATGGGAATGGATAAGATGAAATGATTTAAAGATCAATCATTCCATTTCTTGGCAAGAAAATGATGCCTTTGCATTTAAGAAAGAACATCTGGGTAGAATCACAGTGGTTAAAAGAACTGGGTTGTTGGCAACCAGAAATTCACCTTCTTGATAGAGTTAGGTTCTCTCCCTCCTCCTGCCCTCCCACCACCTTCCTTTGGGACTTCTGGCCCTGCTGGGGGCAAAAGCAAAACTTTGAAATGCTTCACTTGAAAATATGTGCTTACATTTCAACACTTTTTGTGACCTTGCTGCTTACTGATTTATTAGCAGGGTCTAAGAAGGCATCTGGGGTAGCTGGTCAACTTGTCTGATTCTGAAGAAAGGGTGGCCACCCTGGGAGGCTTTTTGACTCTGTGACCCCACATCTGGCCCACGAAGCTCTTTCTGCTCCCATGGTGGCTTGAGAAGCGCCTGCAACCAAGAGCAATGTGGACAGTTAGTCAAATCTTTCAAAGTCCGGGAGCGCTGAGAGGTTGCTGCTTGCTTCTGACCAGGGCACCAGCAAGGCTGCAGCACAAAAGGACCGTGCACATGGCAGATAGACATGGGTTTCTTCAGACATTAAATATTTCAAGGTTTTGCTACTGAAAGCACAAGCGGAGCCTTGTGTAGAAGACAAAGATGTGTGGCCTCAGGGAGGGGGTGGGGACGCTCTGCTCCTTTACTGTTCTCTCTCTGAATAGTGATGACCCAGCATGGAGACATTTGTGACCTGCATCCCCCTTGCCAGATGCCAGACGGCCATTAGTTAACCAGTGACATTCTTGCCACCTGTCCACTCTCCCAACTTTGGGAGTTGAGGCCAAAGGTACAGAGCGAAGGGGGGCTCATCAGGGCAAAAATCAGCACAGGAGACAAATTGGGAGGCTTACGAGAAGGCAAAGGCACCCAACTCCAAGTCAGAATAAAGAGGAGAGAGGTATTCAAAAATGTCTTCCAACCTAATGTGAGTTTTGAAGATCACAGTGACACCCTAAGGGACAACCCCCATCTTCCCCAAGAGCATTCCCTCACACAGAGCTCATTCCCCAATCTTTGCATTTCTTTGTGACACCTTAACCGTACACCCCCCTAAAACACCTGTGCTACCTTTAATACCATGAGGCTCATCCTAGGTCTATTCCCTGGCAGAACAACCTGGGAATCACTATCTCAGTCACAATTGTTCCTAGCCCTCTCTCCTTTCCTCTTATTTTCTCTTATTCCTTATCTTATCAATACGCTTTGCTTTGATGTTATATTCTTGCAAAGTATTTAAACTATCACTAACATCATCAAGAAGCACCTCTATATGCATATTTGCACATGATGTGACATTTCTTGTGTTTAAAGAGAATTTTCTTGCTTTCTCCATTAGAATGTAAGCTCCATAATGTCACTGAGTTCCCAGTGCCTAGAACTGTATCTGGCACTTAGGTGCTTGATAAATATCTGTTGACTAAATGAATTAATGAATGAATATAAGTCTATTCTCGACCATCTAAGAGCACAGAGCCTAAGAAAGTACATATGTGTGTATGTGACCTAAAGCAGAAGGCTGACATATAACCAACCGGTAAAATACTGGCCAGGTTCCATTTCATAAGATGTTGATTGATTCCATTAATCATTGTTGTTCCATTTTTGGACCACAAGCAGGTGAGATGCTTCAAAACCCTTCATGGAAACATGCATCCATACACGTGGTTTCTAAAGAAACACTATTCTACTCTTTAGTACATTATGTTATTGCTATGGAAACAGCAACATTTTAAAGAACACTGGAACTTTCCAAATACAGTATTTATTCTTCTGGTACCAGCAAAATAATGTGTTTCGCCTAAGAACTTGTTAGGTGGCCTGCAGCTAAATATAAAGAGACAGATTCTCATCATGTGTACGTCTATGGGAAAATTTGGACACCAGCTTTTCCAGATACATTTTAAAATAAACTCAGTGCAAAACTCTAGACATAATTGGGGCCTTCATTGAAATACTTAATATGTTAGATTTGTTTTTTAGCTGGAAAAACTATTTATATTTGAACCCCAGAAACCCCTCTGCAGGATTGCAAGCTGGCATTGCCTTTGGGTTTGCAGAGGAACAACTTCATGTGTTACTTTCGTCTATTACTTCACCAATACCTCTGTGATGCTCAGCTGGCTAGTGTGGCCCTGGGTCTCCTGGACTGGCATCAAGCTTTAACCAAAAGGCTTTTGAGAAAAAAGTATAACCCATATCTAGGCTCCAATGGCACAAGAGAAGAGGAACCAAGTAGGATTAGATGGGTATTATCAAAGGTCACTCAACTCTAGTTCACACACATGGAAGTTCAGTAAATATCAATTCACAATATCCACTTATACAATTTTGCCATCCTTACTCACCTGTTTCTAAAGCAAACCTAGATAGACGCAATTTGAAAACCGCTCTTTCTGCTGATAAAAAAAGTAGGAGTAATTTGTTAAGATGTACAATCCGGCATTATAGTGATCATAATTTCTGCCTTGTGTTATGTGCAAAAATTGATAGTGTTTTCACATTTACTTTTAGTTCAAATACACTATCCATGTGCGGAGGTGGTAACACCCCTCTTCTTTCCTGGTGATGGAAAGACCACAGACTGGAAGCCACGAGACTAGGCTTGGCCTCTGCCTTTGCCACTTGTGAGCTGTTTGCGCCCGAGTAGATGACCACCTTCCTTAGCCTCCCTCCGTTCCCCAACTTGGCTGGTTACCCAAATGAGGACACAAAACAGGTCTCAGTAAGCAGTAATTCTCTTCTTGTCCTCAATAAAATAAAATAACCATTGCATTTGTCCTTATTTTTGTCAGCCTGTTAAAACACAAATGTCTTTAAATCTTCCAGGATTTGACCATGGACAGAATTCACTTAAACCAAACGTCTCCTTGTTAGTAATTTAGCTCAAATACACATCAAATAAACATGTATTTGACAAAATATATTACTTGTATTATCATCATTTGTAACTAAGTGTCATCTTCTAAACATAAGAGCGCAAAGGGCTGTGCAAATAAAAATACTTGCCATGCATATATAGTTAGATATTGGATTTCAGTTTAGGTAACTAATCAAAACAAATTAAGTGATTTGCACATGATTTTGTGCTATTGAATTCTTTGGTGATAATACATGAGAAAATAAAAAGCTTTCGTATTCTCTCTCTTTCATGAATGGCAAGTTTGTGCTGTGTCTTCCCCACTCTCCTCTTCTGGGACCTGACAGGCCATCAGACACTGGTTGTAATGCTGTCTCACACGGATCCTCAGAACTGTTAACACGACTCTCCAAGCAGCCACATCAAGCAGGTGGAATTGGTTGATTAGTTTGTCTATTTGCTTCCTTGAGTTAGACTTATTTTCCAAGTGTTGTCTACCTTAGCAATGAATTCACATAAGGGAGCACAAAACTTCACCTGTGTGCTTCCTTGCTATTATTTTTTAATGTTCACTAAAATATATCTTTGAAAATTTAGTTATTTGTCAGTTTTCATGGGACCTGACACAATTACATTCCTCAGTAAACCCTCAGAGAAAGAGAATTTGCTGAAAATCCTCCTTCCCTGTTATTCAGAGAAAATCGTGCCTATTCAGTTCTCCACGACCTCCCTCAAAGCCCACACAGGCCTCCATCTTTTTACTTACTGCGTTTCGCGGCTGACCCCTGATCCCGCTGTCTGCTCCCTGACCTGGCTGCATCAGGTTTCCTCTTTCTGCCTTCTCTCTTCCATGTTTCCTTTTCCTAGATCGTCTCACACTCAGATTTTTAGAGGAAACCACCATCCTGTCTGGTTCCACCGCAAGTGCATGGTTCCAATTTCAGCCGGGCCCTTAGGACTGCTCAGCAATTCTTCTACATGACCGTAGTTGGCCCCTTTCCTCATCCATTTCATCAGAGCTTCTAAATCTTCATCAGTCTTCTCAGCCTCCACCCCCTGGCTCCTTTGACTCAACAGATGCCAACCTGTCATAGAGAACACAGATGCCATTAGATATGGACTCCCAGCTCCCTGAGCTCTGCCTGAACCTCTGCACACACTCTTTCTTGGCTCTGCTTCACCTTCTGTCTCCACAGTGTCCCTCCCCTTGGCCCTGTGCCCCACACCTGATCCAGGACTCTATGCCATTGTTTGCCCACCCCTCCCCCCCAACCCACCTTTAAAATATTTTCTTGGACAAATGCCCCTGCGCCTAGAAATGAGACCAAGAGTGTTCCTCACCAAAAATAAACAAGCAAGGAAGCAAGCAACAAGGAACTTTCTTTGAACTTGAGCCTGACACTTGTGCTTCATCCCCCCTCTGAGTTTTCTCTTCATGCTCCCTCTGCGTGGGGTAAAATCCTACCTATTTCTGTACATCCAAATCCTGCCCATTCCTTAAGACCAAAAGCAAATGCATTTTCCTTTGCCACAGCCCCAAATGCAAACAGTGACTTGCTTCCTTGAACTTGCATATTGAGCTGTGCCTCTCTGCCAAGAGTACCTCTCCTCTGTGTTGTAATTATGTTTCTGTTTGCTCTCATAAGGTCTGGAAGCTAAATAAGGTCAGAATCTGTGTCCAACTTATCTTTGTATTCCCAAAAATGCCCAACACATGCCTGTATACTGGAGGTATTTACTTAGTCATTGGCATTTTAGAGAAGTTAGGAATCTGAGGCAGGACGCTCTTAGAGATGGGCCCTAAATCACAAAGCTGGTAAACTGCAAAGTTGCCACTAATTTTTGTTCTCTTTCAACTCCTTGTAAAATCTGTATTCTTAAAAAGTTCACTGCAACTATTTCAAAATTATATAAATTATATCATTTTTGTGGTCTGTAGCAAGTTTCTTTAAATGTCTATTTTCCGGAGACTTTTCAAGCATTTTTATTTTATGTTGCACATAGTAGGAGCTAAATAAACATCGAATGAATGAATAAATGAACAAACTTTAGTTAATGACAACCATAAAACTTAAATTTGTTAAAGGTAGAAAAATAAGAAGTGTTTTTGCCAGAGGGAACCCCACGGGAGGCCAAGGTGAGGATACTAATAGAGAAGAGTTGCCCCTCTGCCCAACTGTGAGGTCCCATTCTTTTTGTTGGGTTGAGGATTTTGACAATTTAACATATTTTAAAATTACAATGTAAGTGTCATTTGTTTTCTGAATTTGGTTGCCAAATTCTGATCCTTAAGGTCTGAGATAAGATTATTACCTGCCAAAGGAGAATATCAGGAGATGATTTATTTCCTGCTCCCAAATTTCATACTGAAGAAGCATCTTCAAATGTTGAGCCAGGAGAGCAATTCCAGACAATTAAAGAAAACCAGTCAAGACCATTTTATTATCCACTTTCTGTAAGGGCAGGTGGAATATAAACTTCAGTATGGGTACAGTTGGAGACATCTTTGTTGAGGAGACTGTGGGCGCCTTTGTTGCTTTTCTGGTTATTTACGGGGATTGATGTTCACCTGGATCTAAGTTTTATTACATTTGACAATAATAGGATTATGTAAAAATTTCACCGGCACCACAGGTATTTTGGGGAGATCAAAGTACAACCCCTGGATAATAAGCACTTTGCAAATGCTAAGGAATGTACACTTTGTTATGGATGGTACACTTTGTGATTCTGAATAGGGCTGCTTGAAAAACATTCACTTGAACGCAAAAGAAGAGTCTATTATCCAAGGAGTGTAAGAACTCTATTGCACCTTAAGAGAGAGAGAGAAAGAAAAGAGGTTTAGTAGCAGACAAGAAAAGAAGAGTATTAGCCCTCAGCAAAATTCCCAGTAATTGCCTCACTGAAAAGGCTCTAAATAGAGTAATCACCTAACGGTAAACTTAATGATAGAAAGAAATGATTGAGCACATTTAGGTGGGACAACTAAAGTCTGGAGGTGTTTGTTTTTCATTCCTTCCTGGAAGGCAGGAGCTGTGTTTCATAGCTACGGGAAGGACCCATAGGATTGAATACGGAGATTAAAATACACAATTGCTTCAGTCGAATGAACAGATTTTATATATAAGAGGGATCTGTAAGCATAATTTAAGGACAGTTTTGCATGGAAATGAATTATGTTACAACTCTTAGTTCCCAACTACCTTATACAACTTGTCTCCCCAAGATGGATATTTTAATCTCCAATTTATTAAAAGACGAAATGTTGGAATGTTGGATAGATTGAAATCATTTGTCAGATCACGAAGTCCTCATAACATTTCTCAGCCTTAATAACACATCTGCTCTTAGAATGTGGTCTCTTGATAATAGCTGTCTGAAAGTGTCTGAATTTAGGGATTATTTGAGACAACAGATTTCCTTCTATTTGGAATTGAATGAGGCATCTGCTCCCTCACCGTTAGCTTTGTGTGATAGTCTCAAGGCATTCATAAAAGGGCAGATCATTTTGAACATTATGAGGAGGAAAAAAGACCTTTGTTGACAATATGAGATTTGGAGAGAGGAATTAAAAACCTTTAAAGATAGTATTTTATGTTTAGAAATATTATTCCTTAGTTCCTTTTCCAATCTTGGGAGAACAAGGTGGCTAGCACTGAAGAATTAATGTGGTACTCCAAAACCAACAATTTAGAGAAGACTTTGATAGAACACTGAGTAGAAATTCACAAAATTTTATCTAATTTGATTCAGTATAACCAACAGAACTCAGTAGAAATGGACAACCATAATCATTCCAAAGACCATATGCCAAACTAAGTGTCCAAATGCAAGAGTAGACTGAACAGAGTGACAAATAATACATAAAAATTACCTTCTCCATTTTACTTCCAAGGGAGACTATCCCAAAAGATGAAACCATAACAAAAGCTTTGTGCAACTTCAAGAATAAACTATCCGTACAAAGAAATGCAGGTCAAGAGCTCAAATATCTTTGAAGGTGCAAGGCTGATAAGAAAGGAACCATTGACAGCTTCTCAACTTTAATTACAAAAATTATCACGGATAGTTGGACAAGTTCAATTTCAAACGATGGTATTGCCCTTTTGTTTCCACACACACCCACAAAAATATTCTTTACATTTAGAAAGAAATAAAGGGAAAATATTAGCTAACTTTTCTGATTTTGCATATTGTCATCTTACAGATAGCTCCACAGATGGTATTAATAGATATATAACAACAGTGAGATAACATTTTTTTATTATAAAAACCACACTCTTCCTATGAATCAAGCCATATTACATGTACATATACAAACATATTTTTTAATAGAGCTAGATTTTCAGATCGTATAACTGTGTGAAGATGATTGTAACAATGCTGCCTGAAAAAATACAGCTGTCCCATCACTTACCATATAGGACAACACCTAGCTGTTTTGCAATAACTAAAGGTGTTATGAGAATACCACCCTGTTGTCTTTTGTTTTTCAAGGCGTCCTTGTTCTTTGGTCTTTCTGTTACATTTGACACCACTGATTACCCTCCCTTTGGGAACCCTTTTGCCTTTGGACTTTCTGCCACACTATTATCTCTTGGGGTCTCTTGGAAAATCTTTCTCTGAATTCAGATTTTCTTCTTCTCCAGAGGGGTTCTCAATGGGCTGGAGGGTCAGGAACCACATCCTGGGGAGAGTTTGGATATACGTGTAGCCTCTTCCTGTTGTCCAGTGAAGTGCTATCGGCATTTAATGTGAGGGAGGTGGGGGAAGGGAGAGAAGCAGGAATGCTAATTTTCTAGGATACACAGAACAGTTCCATAAGACAGACTTGTTATGACATAATGCAAACAGCACTTCACTTTGGGGAAACACTAAGGAGGAAAACCAAGTTCTTGACCTTTCACTTATCATTTCTGAGCCCCTACCCTCAAGTGCTTTGCTTCAACTGGGGTCAAATCTCCCACATACATGTAAGACCCCAAGACTGTCTCTCCCACTCCATCCCCCAGTTCTCCTCCAGGCCCTCCATGCCAGTTGCTGTCAGAGATGTCCTCATGGGCAGTTCCAACAGAGATCCACCCAGAAGCCTGGCAGATGGCTTGTCTTTGCTTCTACTTTCTCCTCGCATCCAAATGATTGAGTTCTGCCAGTTCTTTTTACCTGCGTCTTTTGGAAGTGTTTCTTTTCTGTTGCCAGAGTAATCCCTTAGCAGACACCTGTGTTTACCCCATATCTATCCTAATTGGCTTCCTTAAGGTAATCCCTGCCTTTACCATCCATTCTATAAACCATTGCTACAATTATTTTTATGGACCACTCCCCATCATTTTTGATAATCCATTATGACAAAATCTTGTCTCAGTTCTCATCGTGACTCTTCATGACTGTCATACCTCTTTTCCACTTTTCACCCTTCATCTTTTACTGTCCCCTTGTTTAGAACTTCCGTCCCAGCCAAGCTTATCTGCTTAAAAGTATAGTTTGAGTTTTTTACTCCTTCCTCAGAACCTTTGTACCTATGACTAATGTTGACCCCATCTCCTCTCCCTCCTTACTTACAGGCTCAGTAACAGTACTGTGTGGAGTCAAATCAGAGCCTGAGAAAAAAGGAAAAATCAGTAATATCCATTCTGTTTCTCTTTAAACTTTTGACATTTTGTTTACTATTAATTTTGTATTACACAAATTTAATTTTAATACTGTGATTTTTTAAAGTATTGCATTAAAATAGTCTTTACTTTGATTTTTGGCATCCCTTTAAATTTTGTACCAGAGGTAAATTCTGCACTCACCTTGCCCTAGTCCTAGCCCTGCTCTGTGGTTTCCTCTCCTCCCCTCACTGCTCCTCCTACAGGGGAACCCTGATGAAGATTTTCAGTGCTGGGAGCCCCCTTAATGTAACCCTTGTCCATTGTCAAGTGCACCATGGTTATATGTTACCATAGGGGAGCGCTTGTCTTCTGCAGGTTTGGGGTACTTGGTCCCCCTGTAGGACCAAGGTTCCTATGCTGTGCTCTTCTCAGGACTAAATACCCTGCCCCCCACTCAGTGGATGCTTAATAAAGTTCCATGAGCATCACAGAATATAAGAGCTGGACAGTGACTGAAGCTTCAGCGAAGACAACACGATGCAATAAGAATATTCACCTCACAGAATATCAGAGAAACAGGCAAACAAAAAACCCTCACATTCTTCCACTAGTACCTGTGAATAGGTTAGGTTTATCTCATCAAGAATCCTAGAAGACTCCTCTTCCATGAATAGAAAAGTAACATGGGCTTTGGCGCCATTCCTGTGGATGGTCGCCTGGGGGTGTGTCTGAGCAACCCCTGAGTTGTACTGGGTCCCCTTCCATCAGTCACTTTCCAAAGGGCCACTCCCAACTTTCACAGTGAAAAAAGAGTCGGAACAGCTCCTGCCACCTCGGCTCAAAAACACACGGCTATCAAATAACAAGGTTAAGTATTTCTGAGGTATGTGGTGGAATACATCAGTTTCATCTCACTAAAGAAAGAAGACATACCGTGTTGGAAGATAAGCCTGGGAATCTGAGAGGGAGACTTCAGACACTGAACCCGCCTTCGGTGATACTGTTTTGAAAATGAATAGAATCAGATATTTGGACTCTTTAACTTCATACTTCTAAAAGTTCTGTTCTCTGCCCCTCCCCCCAACAGCATTTAATTGAGTTCTGATATTCAAAGAATGGGCAGCTGGGAATCTAGGTCAAACCTGCTTCCTTTCTCTGTGCCTCCTTCTCTTTCTGTCCCACCTCCTCCACACTCACTTCCCTTTCCACTTGCTTTCCTCTCCTCTCCCTCCCAAATCACCTCTTACATATCCAGATATGGTTAATAGCTCTAACAGCACAGGAGCAAAACTGAGTAATCTTGGTAGCAATAAATTATTTCTCTCTATATACACCTTTCTAAATAGTTTCAATGCATGATATTTTTTTACACAGAGGAAACATGTAAATTATATACGAGGCTGTTCCAGGCACTTCTAAAACACAGTAAGTTCTCTAAGATTTGATTATTTTGAACATTAGACAAGTGGCAAAAAAAAAAAAAAAAGAGAATAGGAAAAGGGATATAAGTACGTGAATTCTCTGTTGCTATTACATTGGGACCCACTTAACTACCCAGTTCTGATGGAGTTATTAAGAGGCGTTAGGCTGTCTGTCCTGCGTAAAAGGCAGCAAATTTAGGCGCGTTCCCTCAGGATGTTGGAGGGCAGGGACTAACTGCAGAGAAGGTTCTCCAGGGTCTCTGTGGGGCCCACTTCCCCTCCAAGCAAGGTCTCTTCCCCCAGGTAGTATTAGCTCACTGGGTCTACTGGCATCAATAGAGTTTCTAGCACAAAATTCTTAATTTACTGAACAAAAGTTCTATTTTAAAAATAATTGGTACGCATTCTTCTACTATAAATATTTGAAAAGCCAAGAAGAAAGACATTTGAAAATCATTACATATCTGTCCAAACAATGTTTTATATTGTCTGACCTCTAAATGATGACATTTAAAGAAACCAATGTGAAGCATGGATAGCAGTTTGGCGAGCTCAGATGTTAAAAGAAAACACATGGAAAGTGGTACATTTAAACATAAATAATATGTATGCAGAAAAAGAGGAGACAGAGCATACAACCCAAGGAGATTACAAAAGAGTTTCAGGAACACATAAGAATAATTTAAGGGAGTGTATTAGTTTCCTGGGGCTGCTACAACCACCAACTTGGTGGCTTCAAACAATTGAAATTTCTTCTCTCACAATTCTGGAGGTCCTGAGCCTACTGCAAGCTTAACACAAGGTAGCATCACATTCCAGCTAGGTAAAAATGTCCACAGCATCTAATGCTCCAGTCACAGAAGCCGTGTCCTAATTATGGGAGTAATGGAAATTACAGGCAACGTGGCAGCGTAGAAAGCCCATGAGTCAAGTTGACCTAGGAGACGTGAGCAAATTATTTTAAATTTCTAAGGTCTTATTTACTTGCCTATATAACACATGCCTGAAAGGATTATTATGTAGATTAAAAATAAATCAAGAATGAGGGCCTGGCACATGGTGAGTTATAAATAATGTGAGTTCACTTCTTCCTTTCTCCTCCTTTAATTTCTATTGTACTTTGTGCAAGGCCAGTTGTGGATGGAACAGTGGATTTAATTTTGGCCACTACATTTTAAGGAACACAATGACAAACTACAGGCATAACCAGAAGAGGGACGCTAGGTTGTTGAAGTAGCTGGAAACTACATCTTATTGTAATAATAACGTCTTAATGTTTCTTTAACATCTTATAATTTTCAGAGGGTTTAATCTCCAAAACAGTACTCTCAGGTAGGCCGATAAATGTTAATTTATAATTAATATAATTCATGTTTTATGAGTAATCTATAAGTGTCCAGAGAGATTAAATGGCCCCCCAAATGTCACGTGTCATATATAACCAAGATGGGACACAAATGCAAGTTTGCTGAGCACTCACTAATAACTTTGTCTTTATTACACTGCCTCCCTTACAAGCAATGGTAGAAGGAACTGGGAAATATTCTGGAGATGTCTACAGAAAGACACGATAACTGCCTTAAAATATTAGAAAGATTGTCCTGTAGTAAAGTGAATAGAACACTCTATCCAAAGTACAGACCAGGATTGATGGGTGGAGATTACAGCCAGACAAGCTTTGGCTCAACATCAGGGGACTCTTTGGAACCTTTAGAGGTAAACAACAATAGACTAAAGTTGACGAGGGAGATATTCAGGGATGCAAAGCAGCGACGTCTGTGTTGGGATATCGGTTGAACTAAATCCATTCAATTATTCCATTGTTAAATACCTAATTATTGAGCAAAACCCTGTGCTAGGCATTGTGGGAGAGAGAGAGGTAATTAAGATGTTGTCCTCGACTATGTAGATCACCTCAAATGCCCCCACAACTTTAGAAATCATATGAGTGTTTGACATTTTTATTTAAACAGATTTTTAAGACATTTGGGAAAACACAATTGGCATAACAGTGGAGACTTCAACAACTGACAGAGTGATGCTTACATCCACCTAAATGTTGCTTTATTTTTCAATATTGAATGGACATATGAACAAGCGTGCATGGCCGTGTGAGCACTGTGTTCATCTTTCTAAATGAGAAACAGACAACGTGACAGGGTGACAGTTGTTTTCTCTTTCTACATCCTCCCTTTGAGGGACTAATTCTACTTATTCCTGAACAATCTAGAATGCTAGGTGTAGTTTGTAGGGAGGGCAGGTCAGTATATCTAATTCTCTATGCCTTTGAAATTTAAAAAAAAAAATGTAACCATGTGCTATTCTAAAGCATTTCAATATTTGCATTTCTAATTCCTATAAATTACAAGCATGTATTTTATGAAACTTGGAAAGATCGCTATTTGTCTCAAATTATACCAGTTATGCCGGCATCACACCAGAACACAGAATTACGGAACATATGAGATAGAAACCTGACACTCAGTTCTCTGCGATGTGTTAAGCAAAGAAAAAAAAATTGTACTGCTGTATAAAAAGCTGGATAATCAGTTGCAAACCTCAAATTATAAGATTAAATCAGTAAAGAAAACAATTGAAAAGGCACGCTCAAATCAGAACCTCTGAAGAGAGTCCAAGGGACACAATGGAGAGTTGAGTAATGAAATGAAAACAAACATTCTCTTAAACCGCTATGGAATTTATAATCTGGATTAAATATGGATTTTGCTCAAATTCATAACTCGTATATTTCTCTTTAAATAACATGTTGAAGTGTTGTTTGGGAGTTAGGAAATGGTTACTGTTGTTGCTTCTCTAAAAAATAGACAAACACACTTAATGGCACAAAGGAAAAAATATTTTCTGCAATTGAAAGAAAAGAGACAGTGATTATCTTTTCCAGTAAATCAGTTTTAAAAGCTAGACCTAGTCCACGGGTAATTTCCAGCCCACCAGATTTTCCCAGGCTTTCCCACATTTATTAGTATCAAAATAATGATGCATCTGGTAACAGTAAGCCACCAGAGCCTTGAGATAGCCCAAGAAACAGTTCTTTGGATCAGAGTTCCAGATTTTATTAAAATTCTTACTTCCCACAGATTGATTTATCTCTGACATGCTCTCTCATGTCTCCCCTCAGAATATCCACACCTATGATGCTCACAGATTAAAGTAGATTTCTTGCTAGAAGGGGACTAACAGACCTTCTACAGATGTTTGTTGAGTAGATCTCGAATTCCTGATTCAACTGCCACATGCATAGAGATTTTTTCTTTGATTAATGATTAACTACTTTAAAAAGTATAAACTTAAAATCTTCATTGTTTCAAAAAGCTATTATTTTATTTCTTAAGCTTTCAGAATAGAAGTGAGCTACAAATTTAAGGGTCTATCAAGGATTAGAAAATTTGCCTTCCTTATAGCAGCAATGAAAAGGAAAACTTTTTTCCTCTTTTCAATGGCGTTACAAGATTGAAACTTGTACCTGAAGAACAGGAAAGAGGCTGGTCTAATTTTATTTAATTAACAAATATTAATTCAGGAAAAAATCCTCTTACTTGATTCATGCCCTTCCTTCAGCAGTGACTCATTTCTCATCCAAACTGTCATTTTAAGGTTCAGAATGATGGAATCTCATCCAATTTTGACTCCCAGGCTTCTCTTATTGAGGTCTGCTTACACTTGGTTACCATGATTCAAATGACTTGTTGCTAAAAGAAAGTTAAGCCAGGAGGCTATTTAGAATAGCATGATAATTGCAAAGTCCTAAAGCAAAAAAAAGCTAGACCCTGCCTTTGAATCTTCTCTACTTCTGTTCAAAGGAAAATCTAACCCACAGTGAAATAGGTTCTGTTACTTTCCTTCAAGACACGTTCCTGCTTCTCACAGCTCTCTACTGTGGGAAAATATTTTATGCATCTAATCTGAATCCTTCATATTCCAGCAAATGTTCACTTATTCCCCTCCAATTTAAGAAGAACATGTTACCATCCTCTGTGTGATATCACTGTGCCCACGAAGACTAGAATCAAACAGTCCTGCAGCCTGCAACGGGATCTCCCCTCAAAGCCCTACTCAAATGCTCCCGTTATGAACAATGTGCCTCAAAGTCTATATCCCATGGTTAACACTTCAAGAAATCTAAACTACACATGTGTATTTTTAACATAATGACTGAAAGCACAGTTTTAGGTGTCAGGCCTTGGTCCCTATTCTGACTGTGATTTTATTAGCTGTGTGATTTTGGGCAAACTGCTTATTACAGTGGGACTAATAACACCTTCCACAGAAGTTTGCTGAGAAAATGCAGTAAGATAACACACGGAAAATGCTTAGCACACTGCCTAGAACACTAAGTACTCAATAATTGGTAGTTAATATCGCTTCCATAATTTGTAAGCTTGGTTATCAAATCTATAGATTTAGATGTTGAGTTGTTACAAATTTAGGGAATTACCATGGGCTGAAAAGTTAACTTCCTTGTGTAACTTCAAGACCCTTATGATATTCAGGTTGAGATTTAATATCAGTTCACATCGAGTGATTCTAAATGACTCCCTACGAGGGAGGGAGGGAATACGGGGATATGTGTATAAAAACAGATGATTGAACTAGGTGTACCCCCCAAAAAAAAATGACTCCCTAATAACATTATAATAACAAATAAGCACCGACAGTATCCTAGTACTCTGGAAAGTTTTGAGCAGACGTGATCTAAGAGATCTAAGACCTCACCCACCTATAATGCATTTAACTTAACTTGCAGATGGGGATTTGGGCTCTCTAGGCCAGTCCTTTGCAAATGTTTATTTACTAACAGATGTTAACATTTTCTTTAACCTAATCTAGGAGAGGGCAAGATGAGACAGTGGCTCTGACCAAATAAAGTGGCAAAGAAGGGAAAGAAAAGAGACTGAGAGAAGAGACTTCCAAGATGTAGTTAGAAATGTGAGGCGTGAAGAAAGGGTTGATGTGGCAGGGAGTGTGGTTACAATGAGATGGGGTCCAGGAAGAAAGTGAGATTGATTTGCTGCAAGCAGCCTGACTTTGAGCTAGGTCTTGATTTGGGAGGGCAGTCAGAATGTGGGTTGACCAATGGATGGAAGAAGGGAGAGCCTCAGGAACTCTGTCACAGGCATCCTTTGGGTTGGGGGAATCTTGGCTAATACTCACATCTCAGAGAGGGCTTCATGGTGTGCTAGTGTATACTGAGCTGGGGATGAGGAAAACACTGGACTAAATGAACTTTCCAAAGCATCTACTATCAAATGATATTTTAAGAGACTTTTTAGACTATTTCATATAAAAAGGGCACTTTTAGTGTGCTGTATCTGAGCTCAAGGGTAGTAATGGGGTCTGTCCCCAACACAGGGAACACAGATCTTGCTCAGATCTGTACAAATATAGTTAATACATCCATGCCTGTCTGCTTTTCCTTATTTCCTCCTTCCCTTCCTCTCTCCTCTCCTTTCCTCATACAGATATTAAGCAGTTTTGCTCATTATTTAGTTCCACATCCTCTACAGTTTTTTTAAGTATGTCTGAAATACATCCCAATGATGAAAAGCTACTCACACAAAGTACTTAATATGGAATATTTATTGAGACAAGAGAAAAGGAAGGTTTCCTTTTTCAAAAATAGTGTAATACTATGTATATGGATAGGTAAGTAGGTAGATAGAATTATGGGTTGATCTAGCTGTAGCTCTCAAATCAGAAAGAAAACTTTTTTAAGTGATTTCTCAGAATAAGCCTTATACTTTGTAGTATTCACCAATAAAGTAAGCAAAATTATGAAGTTGACCATTTTCTAAGTCAATTGCATCTTACTCTACAAGCATTGCCAAAAAAGGGAAGAATATTGGTTTCAAACTTTCAAAAAATTCATTTCTGAAGGTAAATTGTGCTTTCAATAATTATTAGATGTTCTTCCTAGAGAAGCCTTAGTGAAGGGGGCCAAGTCACTTTGATTGGAAAGTAAAATACCTGAAAGTTAGAGGTTACCTAGTTGTGGAGCATCAAATCCTAGTTTTGATGAAAGTCTCCTTTTAATGTCTCAGAGTCCCATTTCTGATACTCAGGGAGTATCAGAGCTGGATGTTCCCTGGTTCCAGCTTCTAGTTTCACACTGGGGACCTAAGACCCCCAGGAAGGTAGGTGACTTATACAAGATCCCCCAGTTAGTAATTAGTAGAGCCAGGACTGAAAGTGTGGGGGTCTCTTGAATCCCAGTTCAATGCTTTTTCCACTACAACTTGCATCTTCTCTTGACAGAAATGGAACCTGCTTCAAGAGCCTCCTGGGAGATGCCATGTGTGTGTTTTGTTTTTTTTTTTTAAGTGTAATGCATTTTTTTATTCCACTTTGAGAAAAATGCTGCCAAACTGTTCTCTAGGGAGTGGAGCCTCTATAAGGAGAGGAGAGCTTTCATGCTTGGAGATCACAATGAATAATCACTCATTTAACACCTAGACTGCATCCCAGAGCCCACAACCACCCTGGGGAAGATGATCAGATGGAAAGCATCTGAAATGGGTTCGGGAGAAAAAGACACAGGGAAAAGTTGAGGAATTTAGCAGCCAAGGAATGTTGGAGTAGAATTGAAAAGTGAGCAAGACTTGAGAATGGAAGAGCTATGGGTAGCAGAAGAGAAGCTCAGATCATCTCTATCTGAAACAAATATAATATTATCTTTATACATACACAAAATATTTATTCTTTATATCCACTGAGAGCCCAATAAAGAACTAAACAGATATCTTTTGGCTATCCTAGGGGGTTGGGAATCCAGCATTTTTCCATGTGTACGTTTTTCATCCATTAATCCCTTGGGGAGTAGGGGACGGTGTGGGAGAATAAAGGAGTCTGAATGGGGTCAGACAAAAAGAAAAAAATCAAGAGATGAATAGAAGTGAAACATAATGGCCGGATGGGACAAGTACAAAGTGTTTTGCGCCCAGCTTTGCAGTGAACCGGTGATCAGTTTCCTTAAAAAAAAAAAAATTCTGAGGATTTCCCCCCTTTGTTTTAGAATTATCTCAATTCAGTTTCCTTTATTTTACCAAAAAATAGCTTTAAGTTAATCTAAGCCTACAGAATAAGTCTAGGTATTCTACATAGTACACCAAAATTCCAGATAAGACTTTTTAGAAGTATTTTATTTTACAGAGAGTATTAGATATTTCTTCGCCTGTAGTAGGTGCTGAATAGATATTGGTTTAGTAACATCCAATGGTTTGTTAATGGACTTAAGATAGTAGCACCTGTGTAAAACCAAGTTCCTGGCATGTACATATTAGCATCCTTCACATGTTTTCTTCCCTAAACACAGTCTGAATATAAGAAATCTTATGAGATCTCATATCTAACTGATTTGTTTTTCTTTTCTCACTGATGTTGAGAGAAGAGTCTTTTCAGCTATTCCCAGGAATCATGCTCTTTGACACGTCTTAAGTTTCTCTCTGCACCACCTGACCACAAAACAATGCAATGATAGGAAAAAGTACATTTTTTTCTTTGGACCAAGTTCACATTTATTCCGAGAGCAAGACTGCAGGTGTCTACATGGTACTCTAATGATGACTGCACAGACAGTGTCAGATGAAATAAAAGACAGGTCTTCTCTCTTCCTAAGTGTCTTAGATCCTTGTCTCTAAATGCGGACCGTCCAGGTCCCTCTCAGACAACTGCCCACAGCCTGCTGCGACACGAGAGTTCGACAAACACAAGCGCCTGTAACGTTCCTCAGGTTTCCAGAGTGTCCCAGGGAAGGGTATGATTTTGCATTGAAAGAGCATTCCCTAGTTTTGACCAAATTTTCAGTTATGACTTCCTCAAAAGAGAGCCTTTGAAAAAACAAAACCATTTCTACTTACATGAAAATACATTCAATGGATAAAAGATGTAAACCTCTATCCAGAAAAGTATTAAATTTCCATTATACATTCGACAAACTCATCAACACCACAGGTGGCTTGTTGGGACCCCTGAGTCACTTATGTCTCAAACAACAGACCCCCAGGTTGAGACAAGCAAACCCCTGAGATTCATTAAGTGGCCACACCCTCTCAGAGTGAGGGATTTCTAGAAAAATGCAAAGGTGACATTATGTTTCATCCAAAAAAAGTGTTACTCTAGGCAAAAATTTTTCTTTGTGTCTTAAAATTCACTTTTGATGAATTTTATTTTTTTCTTTCACTTCTAATAAGTAGCTATGAACAGAGAACTCATGGTTTTCAAATATAAACTTTTAAGCAATTCTATCAGTTCTTGTCAATTATATTATTGTTTTGGTTGTTATTATTATTTCCAAATCCAAGGAACTATGCTTCCATGTTGTTTATTTGGAATAGCTGAAACTAGATCATCCTTCAAAACACTTCTATGTTTTGTGGTTCATTTGAATTGAAGTGCTTATGATTCAGTATGAACAAGCAGCAAACGACCTTTGTAAATACACCTAATTTACTGAGTCCATTAGGTTTATGATAATAAATAAACAATAATGCCTTTCAGATGATTCTCTCTTTAATGGCCAATTTCAGAGCATTAAATGATGTTAACAATCAATTTCCTGGATATTATTGTGCTTCAGCTTATAAATATCAAATTATATAGGTCATAGTGTCACCTATGCAGGCCAGTTGCAGGATTTATGTTGATATTCTGTAGAATAATTGCCAGGCATTGTATCATGATGATTTTTTTTTTTAAAATCTGATTCTCAGCAGGTTACCAGGCTTTTACACTGACACTTTTCTCTAACTTTTTCCCCCTCAGGATCAGGTAATTAAAAGGGTATTGATGCAAAGGGAAGCCGAACACCACATGGCTTGGCAAAGTGTCTCCATAAAGTCCTGTCCTGTAGCTGTGGATACAAACTCAAGCTGGTCATGTGCAGAACTCCAGCATGTTGAGCCCACTACCCCTCGGCACAGCCAAATGTTTCAGCAGCTGCCCTTTTGTCCTGTTTCTTAAATAAACAAAGAACAGATACAAATTAATGACCTAGATTTATGGCAAAACACACTGCCTTCCCAGAGCAAATAGCCTTAAAAGAACAGATGCTAAAATCACATTTCTTACTCACAGACCCCTAGAGACGATATTTCTGTGAGCACGTTAGTTTCTATTCTATAGAAATTAATAATTAGTAGAATGTAATTGTGGTGTACACTGTCACGCTCACCCCGATTTCACGAGCTTCCAGGCATGGGCAGAGCCCATGGTTTGTTCCATGATCTGCTGCCCCATTTTGCTCCAGGATCTTAACAGCTTTATTTTACTTTTGCATTTTACTTGACTTTTTGCTAAGAATGATCAAAAGATCATTTTCCTAGGATTTTAAATGATACTTCACGAGTAGATTTGGTTAATGTCATGGCTACTATGGTTTCTAAAGAGTGTCAGGCATATCAGGAAATTTCCTTTGTTTTACTCTGAACCACAGGATAGAATTATATGAAAATGGGGTTATTTCCTTCAAATTTGGTTCCAAATTTGCTTTCTGCTTTTCTTTCTTGGTTTTTGTTTTAGCCAATGCCAACTACACGTAACGAGACTGGATAGAAACAATAAAAACCTTGCTGCTGCTTTTGCGTCCAGAGATTTAACAGTAGCTTCTAATTTATGGCAAATGGGAATGAAGCTAGGTCACCTCCAGGCAGGCATTAGAATGCAAAGGTACAGGATGTCATTGGCCACACGTTGTGCATGCTCTTTATCCCACACTGTACAATATTTCCAATCTTATTCAATAATTTAATATACATTTTCTTGTCAAGCTTCTTGGCAGCAGGCTATGCAGCTTGCAAGATGGACTGAGAATGCCACAGGTGGGCTGATTAGCGGGTGGCATTTCTGAATTCTAACAAGCTGTTAGCATTATGTCTGTTTGCTTTAGGTACAGATGTGAAATGATTTGACAGTAGATTTCAAAAGTGTGTGAGTACATTTTTGTATGTCAAACTATGGAAATATGTTTTTTTTAATTTCACACATTGATGGTATGTATTGTATTTATTAATTTCAGAAAGTATATGCCACTGACATGGCACAAAAATTAAAAAGCAGTATCCATAATGTATAAAATGAACAGATTGAATAAACATCCCACCCCCAGTTAATCAGAAAGTCTCATCTCATGCTTCAGAAAAAGTCAGAGGTTGGAATAGCTCAGCCACAAAATAAGAGTCTTTGAAAAGTTTGTTTTAATTGGGTTTACAGTGTGATGGTGATTTTTTTAAAGGAGAAAAAAAAGAAGCAAAAGGGAAAAGAACGACCACACGCAACAAATGGCGTGTGGAACACTTGCCAGTCACATTAAGTGACATCTGCCCTTGTCTAAAATTTCAAAGGTGATTTCAGGATTTATAAAGAGAAATCTGCTTGACATACGTAAAGGAAATTTAAAATAAACCTTAGAAATGTAAATTTTGGTGTATGCTTAAGGCAATGATACAGATTTGGAATTGGAGACAGACACCCAAAAGTTAGAGAGCAAACTAGATGGCATGTAAAGGTAATTCCAGGTAGTGGTGGAGTTGGGGGTTGAGGTGGGGAGGCTTTCTCTATGAGGATGGTTTTGCTGGGTTACAGGAGGAATTCAAAGGCAGATATTTGTGCTCAGGCTTGTGGGGGTGATTCTGCTTCGAAACTCTGGTAGAGGATTATGATGGCTCCATCAGTCTCCAATGTATTCTCTTCCTCAGTCCTTGGAGAATACATCCCCACTAAAAATAGCCACACTTCTGCCTATAGAATAGCTTTACAGTAGATGTAGGTGGAAGGATGACTCCACCTTTCTCTAGTAGGAGCTGAGAAGTCTCTCCATTACATTCTAGCAGGGTTAGAAGGTAGACCTCAGCATCTGAGCATAGCAAATACTTAAGGTGATTCCATTGCCCATAGAGGACAGCAGGGAATGTAAGGAGGAAACCCCCAGAGAGATCTTGGTCAGAATTCTGCCACCTTTGGCTCCAGTTGAGTCTTCAGGATGTAAGTGCCGGTCAGCATACCACATGAGGCATGAGAAGTCATTGCAACAAACACCAAGCAACATGAAAAGGATTTTGTCTCCAATGTTAACACTGTCATTAAGAGCTCTAAACGACCTTAAGAAATAGCTAATATAATGGTCTGATTTTGAAGATGAAAAAACCATACCTTAGAGAAATCAAATCATTTTACAAGCAGTGCTTCGTTTGTTCGTCCCAGCGGTGCTGTGAAGTGAGTTGAGATAGCATGCTTCCCAGGTGAGAAAATAGACTTGGGGGGAGTTGCTTGTTCATGGTCACACAGCAGGGCTTCTATATTGCGAGTCCACCACTGCAAAGTAGTCACTAAACATCTTTATAATAATAATAGTCTTTCAACCAATCTTTGTTGGGCACCAACTTCATGCCAGGCACTTTCCTAGGTGCTGAGAATAGGCAGTGAATAAAACTGACAAAAATCCTTGCCCAGGGCAGCCTACCTTCTCGTGGGAGAGACAAAATGCCATATTTAAGAAGCTGAAAGGACTCAAGAAAAATGAAGCCAACAAGAGTGATTTCAGAGCGTGATAGGTGGGATGACTGTGGTCCAGGAAGTCCTCTCTCAAAGAAGAGAGGCAGGAGCCATTCAGAGATGGGGACCGACTTTCCAGGCAGAAGGAACCAGTGCAAGTCCTGAGGTGGGAGCAGGTCCTGCAAGATCTTAGAATAGCCACTCCCTGGAGTGGCTAGAACAGCTCAGGGAGAGCAGTCCCCAGGCAGCCCCAGAGGTGCTAGTGGAGGGGGTGGGTCTTGAGGCCACTATAGAGACTGAAAGGGTCTCCAGGGTCACAGGAACCTAGCCATGATGAAAATTCCATATGTTCTTATGGAGGAGGACATTGCAAATTCTGCTCAAGAGACTTGCAAAGTGAGTTTTTGAAGCCCAACTCACTTGAAAATGGGAGCTTACCATTGGAGACCTTACAAAATGGGCTAGAAACAATACTGTCCCATTTTGGGTTCAAACACTTTCTATACAAAACTGGAACATTCTCTTGTACAAAATGGTTCTTTTTTACTTTTGTCATGCATGATTTTCCCCAGTGTACCAAGCCTCCTCCTCTTACCAGGGAAAGTATGTTCTCTATAGACATTTCCATCCATTTCAACATCAAGAATATAAAGTAATAATAATAATCCTAACTTCTACACCGTAGAGATTGTTTTCCTGTCTTGTTTTTTAACTAGTTTTTCTCACTAATTAGCTTTTGGCTAGTAATTTCTTACATGCTTCTATATTCTACCATATTATATACACCCAAACCTTAAAACTAGTAAGAAAACGGGTATGATATGGCGTCCACAAGGAGATCCTCGAGAGCCCAACCCAAGTGCGGGTCTGTGTCGTTACCCTTATCCTCGATGCCTGAAGGATTGTTAGTGCTTCATACAAATCCGCTGAATGTTAAAGGCATTTTCATCAGAAAAAAAGTGGACAGCAAAGGAAAATTATTTTTCATTTTACCTTCTCAATACAATTGGAGTGTGGTTTATTTTCTCCTCCATCGTCCAACCTACTTCCAGAAATAGCATGTGCAGGAGGAGTGTGACACCATCTCGAAGGGCCTGGAGCTAACAGAAGATCTGTCTTTCCTGGGTCAGCATCTTGGGAGAGGTTCATATACAGAAAATCCACTGGGTGTTATTCACGGGTGAGGGTCTTTGATGTCTCCTACCGTCCAGGGAGGCTCAGGGAGAAGTCAGCGTCCACAAACACTGCCTGACCTCTTGCATTTGTCCAGCTGCTACAGGTTGTTTCAGACTCCCTGCTGGAGCCCAGCTGCTTCATGCTGCCGTCGCGTGCCTGACATCACTCACCCAAACTGTCAGTCTCTAAGTCCCAGCAAGTACACTTCCCCACCCACAACAGCACCATACATGATACCGTTTAAAACCCAAGTCATGAAGTAAATGCCAGTCTACATTTGTTTTCAGCACACACAAAAAAGACTCCCTTTAAAACAACACTGATAGAGTTAAAGAACATTTCTTGCAATGTGCCCATCTCGGTGCAGAAAGAGACCACTGCTGGTTTGTCTTGTGGAGGACCGGCACTTGAGTGATGCATTTGGAGAGATGATGGATTTGCACCACTCCATCCCACTCCCAGCTTGCCTGGTCCCCTCTGTGACCAATGGCAGGCATTTGTGAGACAGCTGGCAGGGTGAGGGGTGCAGGCTGAGGCTGTGCTAGAGCTCACTGGCCTCTGCACGGATCACAGACTCATTAGCATCCCGCTCTCACCAAATCAACTTATTGGCTCAGACAATCTGTATTGCTTTAAGCCTTTAGACAGCTATAAAATGTATTTGTCAACTAGGCAGGGTTAGGATTTGATTTTTGACAGGTCCCATCCAAAGACAAAAGGTATACAATCCCAAAGGCATACATATTGCATATGTTGTAATTCTGGTTTTATGGCAAATACAAATTAATAATTTTTCCCAAAGTAGCAAAATAATGACTTTGGGGTATAAAATATGACAAACAGCCCACAAGGAAATTCAGAAAATATCTTGACCTGAAAGATCTGGTGACAGACTACTCAAAATATGACTTTATGGTTTATGATGTTTCAAGAATTCCCTGAAAGATTTATAAGATTGTAGAATTTACAGTGTGGCAGTGCATGTTTCCTAGACTATTGAGTATTACTGTTCGTGTGGCTCAGTGGACAAAATGAAAGTGGAGAACTCAAAAGACACTGAGTTCTAGTTTAGATTTTACTACTGACTAATTGTGAGGCTGATAGAAATTATTTTACTCCTCTGTGTTCTAATTTTGCTAGAAATAAGATGGGAATTATAATAATCAGTTATTTACCTTTCAAGTAAACTGTGGAAAGAATAATTTAAAAATTGAATAACCTCTTCATGAAATGTAAAGGTCTAACTACAAGATAATGAGAACTGCTTTTATGTATAAGGGGAACTTTATTGTTGATGTGAAAAACTTTACATTTTGGCTTTGTAAGTTTGCCCATCCTGAGGATTCTCTGTGTAGGCTGTTCAGCCTGCTGGAAATAGCAAAGGTATCAACCTTTCTGCTGTTCATTTTCCTTTTAAGAATCCTCCAGTTCCCATTACGTTATTGCCTGGAAGGAAAAGAAGGCAGCAGCCTGTTTTTCAGTTGGAGCTTGACGCTATCTGGGTGGTTCTCAGGTACTCAGAGCACCAGGAGGCATGCAGACTGTGACTCCCACCCTCCACCAAGCTTCCAGAGGCAGAGTCGGCCATGGAGCCGGTACCTCGGGAAAAGCTGATAGGTTTGTGGTCCCTGGAGCTCCGGTCCACCTGTCCAATTCATGGAAATGTTAAGCCTGCAATGGCCAGATTCTTGGTTTTGTGGTGTCAAGTATAGCAGTTAGGGAGGAAGAACATTTAGTTAGATCCAAAAAAGGAAATCATGGAAGGTATATAGAGATCTTAAAAAAAAAAAAAAAAAGATTTAAAAGTGTCTCATGCTGCAGGAAGTGCAAGCAGGAAACAGCTGTTGAGTGGAGGGGATAATGGATGGTGGGTCTGGTGAGCAGAGCGGAGGAGATGGCTCTGTGGTCCTGCGCAGGGGTGAGGATGCTCCTGCCAGGGAGAGGGGAGTGTGTCAGGGCAATAAATCAAGCCAGGGATTCCAACCACTGGGTTTGCAGTGAGGATTTGCTTCTCAGCGGGTTGCATTTTCTCACTAATAATTCTCTTCAGTGGAAAAGAGAAAAAAAGAGAGAGAAACTTTAGGCCCATTTATATTATGAACTGATCGGGGGTCACATTGAATTAAATACTGCTCATTTTAAAGCCAACCTCTAATGAAAGGGCTTCTGCCTTTTCACTCTTTGCTAAGCATGTAATTAGGCACTTGAATTCCTAACCATACTGTATTTGCCAGATAATGGATGTACAGTAGTTTATATGACTTAAAATTGACTTTAAAATCGGAGATGCTCACTCTATGAGTCCTTAGATGTTTTCTGAGCCTCGATGTTTTAGATTCCACATCCTAGTGTCTTTTATACAGCTACTCCCTGTATACTATTTTATGCAAATCAAATAGTTTGTCTACAGGCATATTAACATTTTTAATAGTTTAAAACCTTTCATTCGAGTATATATAAATTAGATTTTTCAGACGCCTTGCCATGTATTCATACTTATTTATATGAGGTTAAATTTCTATTAGACTAATAAGCCATTTCATTTCTTAAGTGATAATGAAACATATATAAGGGTTTTTAGTGAACAACATGCTTTCACATCCAGATTGAGCATGTTTTCAGTGTTGGGTTGATTTTTTTTTTTATCCTATACATTTTACTAAAAATAGTTTACCAAAAGCAAAGTCTGCTTTAATTTAATTATACTTTAAAAATCCATCATCTGCCAGCAATTAATTACAGTAACATTAGAACCTGAAACTATAGTCAGCAAAAGAGAAATCCCAAATAAAAAAAATTTCACCATCAGGATGCAGAAATGCATCTTTTTACTGGTCTTTTCACCTTCATTTCCTGTGCTGGGTATTTCATAGTTAATGGTGAAAGGGAAGGATTTGGAGGCAACCTGGTGCTCTGTGAGGTGGGGCAGAGGGCTCTGCTGGGCGCCGTGGAATGACGGCATCCTCTTGATGCTGATACAGAAAGAAGGGTCATAGCCATGCCAGGACAGTGACAGCAGGGGCAGCTGCCACCCCCACTGGCACATACCACTTGACTCAGTGCCTAAAGATAACAAAACAGAGCCATAGGAAAACAGAAGAATTCCATTAGCTGGAGCAGTCCTCCTCCGGGAGAGGTGAGCAGGCTTCAACCTGCCAAAGTACCGTGAGTAATGAACGCTGCCCCAGAAAATTTATGGATTCCACAGTTTTCAACCACCCTACAAGCTTTTTCGATGCCCATCAGCAATTTTAAATGGATGCTTCTCTGCTGCCTCCTCCACCGCCATGCTGAATTGGCAGCTTGGAAAGCCGAACCTCCTCTTTCTTGGAGGGGCTGCTTTCCTCAGTGAAAAGAGCTGGGTTTAACATTTAATACAGAAAAGAAGAGGAAAAGGGAAAAGGAATAAAGCAAATGAAGGCAGCAGGGATGCAAAGAGAGAAAGAGTTTAAGACAATGAAGTTAGTCTAGTGCAGAGCAAAGGAATAGACAACAGGCAATAAGCATTGTACTTGCCTTCTTTCAGAGAGCTTCCTGGCTTATTCAGGAAAGAAATATGGAATGAGAAATCAAGATGTACAAAGAAAAAAAATCCTCCAAGCAAAGAAAAGAATGACTATGACACTAAGATAAAAGCGTGAGGTACATAAAAGTCAGAAAATTTGAAGTACCATGGGAAACACCACCAGAAGTGTAAACTAGATATTTAAATGTGTAAATGTGAAGGTCAAGAAACAATTTTTTTAAAAAAGCATTCAAAAGGAATTTAAATCTTAATCTAAATTGTTTGGCAATATCATCTTCCAGTTACCGGTACTAGATAATTCAAGCTCAACCTGGAAACACTTAATTGTCCAGGTAAGCACAGATAACTATTTAACACAGTTAACTGCCTCTTTAAAGACCAAGGAATTCTTGTTGACTTCAAATCATTATTAACTTCAATCCTTATATTTTTGGTAAAAGCCCATTTCCTCCAGTTGAGTGCAGTTAAGAGCATGGACTATGGAGTCATACACATTTGAGTTCACATGCTAGCTCTGTTCTTCCTAGTTGTAGGAGTTATGGTTATGTAACTAGTTATAGGCAAGTTGCTTAAAATTCATCTGTATAACAAGGACAATAATAGTAACTTACTTATAGGATTGTTGTGAGGATGAAGTGAGATAATGGATAATTAACACAATAAGAACTTAATAAATCTTGTATTATTATTATTACAATTTCCAGATTGTATGAGGAGATATAAGATCTATCCATTATCCCAAATATTTTTCCATGTCACTTTTTGCTATTATAAACTTGTTTTCTTGGAAAGCTCAATTGTCTCTACCTTTAAAATGGAATATATTGGGAGATGGGCTAGACAAAACCGGAGGGGAGGGAGAATTTGACCAGTTTGGGATGACAGAGAGGTAGGTTAATCTTCATTGATATTTCCAATATGATGAATTATAGCACACTTAGGCACAAAGTCATATTTGTACATCTTTGCCATTATGCTAACATAAAATGGAAATCCACTACTACTTTCTGTTTTATGTCTGTCTCCTAATACTGAGGTTCTAGTTTTTAAAATACCTCCACATGTGGCCAATTAACTGAAGCAGAGCATGACATTTTCGAATTATTTTTAAAACATTGTTTAGCCTATATTACTTTCTAAAAATAATGCAAAAACAGAGTCAATGAACACGCAAAACTTTAAAGCACACAGCCTAATTTTTGTGGGCCACCAACTCAGGGCAGCTCCAGAACAGAGGGATTCTCAAGAACCCAGGACTGTCCTGTGCCCACTGAGAATGGAGTTTAGCATGTGTGTGCCCCGCAGGACCAGGGAACCCAAAGTCACCGGGTAGGCAGTGACTAGGATGTTTTCTGGTGGAATCAGAGACTTAAGAAAACTCAGTATCAATACCTGTGGGATAGGAAACTGACTTCCCAGCTAAAACAGGATCTTGGGAAAATCTGCTGGGTGAGTCTTAGAAAATATACATGTTTGCAGTCTCCATTTTATATTTCTTTTAGAAAACGGCATTTAACAGCCCAGAGACTTCTCACATGGTGCAGGGAGTATGCACCGTCTGAGCCCTTCAGGTACTAAGAGGGTCTCCCAGGAGCGACCCTACCTTGCATTGGGAAGTTGACAAGAATCACAGCCCAAGATGATATGACAGCAGCTTGATGACTAACGGTTATCACAACAGATGGAAAACTGCAGACAAAACTTTCCGTGGAATGAGTCTTCCACAAAATCTCTTGATGAGACAGAAGGATGGTTAGCTACCACAGAATTATTCCTTACTTAACAGAATAAAATTGCTGCATTTCTACCCACCCCTTTTGATAATTTTCACAAACCTCCAGTGACTTACTAGGCGGGCACATGCTACTTCTGAGGGCAGCAGGCTGTGTGCTCAACGCGTGTGTGTGCGTGCATCCCTGAGAAAAAGAGACTACATGGGGCTTCTCTTCAGCAGTTCATCTTTCCAGTGGGTCCTCATACTTGGACCTCTGCTGCTGAGAGAAAGTGAGTTCTACACCCGCCACCAGAATGTTTCTTGATCATTTGGGTTGTTTTGCTTCAACCCTGCTTTTTGTTGTTTGCTTTCGTTTACAGCGCAAATAGCCTCAGCAGACGCTAACCGTTAATTCTGGAAAGCAGAGCCAGAGTCTCTTTTATTCCCTCCCTCCCCACACGGCCCGGCTCAGTGTGGAATAGAAAGGACCTGGCCCTCCTTCTGCCGCTGCTGGAAGGAGAAAGGACAGCCGGCCCAGAAGGCCCGGGAAGCCAGGAGGGTCCCAGAGAACCGGCTTCAAGACAGAGGGAGGTGACAGCAGCCCAGGCGGCAAGATGCGAGGAAGGCTCCTCTTTCCATCCAAAGAGCCTTCCAGAACTGGGTAAAGATGCCAGTCTGTGTCTGAGTCTTCAAACACTGCTCTGCACTCCCTTTCCCAAACCAAGGGGAGTGCCCTCCAGCAACTCTGCTTAATTATCCTGTTCTTCTGAGAAGCTAGAAAACTCCCTCAGCTGAGTAGTCCACACATTGAGCCTGAATTGCCAGCAGATTCCTGTCATAAAGACTATTCAGAGTATCAATTATACTAGTGAACACTCTGCCCCACTATTAAAGAACTGAATCAAAAGGAGACCGCACTTGCTGCAAAACATCAGCACAGGCACCCTGTCCGTGAGGGGCTTCCGGCACGGGAGGTGGAGAGCCAGTGCGTTTCTGTCCCGCTGAGCTTGAAGCTGCCCAGCACCTGACGGTCCTGGGCAAAGATGATGGGGCTGAGCTGGGGACCAGAAGATCTGGATTCCAGCTCCTGTCCCCACTCCTCGCCAGCATGCCTTGGACTAGTCACTCTGCTCACCATTTCCCCGACTGTCAAATTCGAGGAAGGAATTCATAAGACTGGTGTGAGAACGCAGGAGATAACAAAACTGAAAGCGCCTTGTAAACTCTAAGGGGCTGTACACAGTGAGGTCTTTGTCCTTGGCGTGAACCTACGGGCAGTATGCGCAGGTCAGGGAAGGAGGTACCCTCTCAGGCTCGGGCTGTCCCTTCTGTAACTGGTGTCTGCTCACCGGGTCGCAGCAGTGGTGATATTGCCAAAGCAGACTGTGAAAAATAGGGCAAGGGATATTTCACATTAAGAAAGGAAATGGTATGGTTGAGATTACATGTAGGAGTTGGGGATCAGAGAGACGGGGTTCAAAACCTTTCTCTGCCCCTTGTGTGCAATGCTGGGCAACTTACTTAGCCTCACTAAGCCTCTGTTTCCTCAAGCATAAAATGGGGATGATAATGACATTGCCCTTCATGGCGCCATGGTGATGCTTAAATGAGAGAATGCCTGTTAAGCATCGGCCCAGAACCTGGCACAGGGTCAGGGTCAATAAATGTTACAAAATCTTTGTCCTGTGGAGTCTGACTGCCCTGTTTGTAAACGCAGTAAGCGTTAGGTGAATTGGTAGTGTTCAACCATTCACTGAGCTGCTTTTACAAGCCATCCAAGGTTTAGTTCAAATGCTGCCACCATCACAAAACTTTTCTTGGTCCAGTCCCAAGCCCTGCTCCCTGGCCTATACTAATCTCAGTGTTAAGTTCAGGGCCAGCTTCGTGGGCATAGGACCTGAGCAGCTGGAAAGGGCCCCACACTCACCAAGGCCCCACAGTTGGTTTAATGCTCTGTTGTTGCTGCCATCTTTTTGAACAAGCGACCCTGCATTTTCTTTTTGCATTGGGCCTTATAAGTTATGCAGCTGGCCCTGGTTATAATACTTTGCTTTTGCCTCAATTCTGACTTGTAAATTTTATAATTTGTTGTTAACATGCCTTTAAAGAACACAGTCGATCCTTATTATTCACGGATTCCATGACTGCAAATGAGCCTACTCGATGAATTTATTTGTAATCCCAGATCCACGCTCACAGCACTGGTCTAGTCATTCGCAGACCTGCATGGAGTGGTGAAAACTTGAGTGGCTCAACACACACCTTTCCAGATGAGGTGGGACAGGGGACACTCTGCCTTCTTGTTTCAGCTCATACTGTTAACATGCGTCCTTTTCACAGCCTATTTGGCACCATGTTTTCCTAATTTTTCTGCTTTTCATTGGTGATTCTGCTGTTTAAAATGCCCCCCAAGGGTGGTGCTGCATTGCTGTCTAGTGTCCTAAAAGCAAGAAGGCTGCGTTTTTGTGATGTGCTTTATGGAGGAAATAACGTGTGTCAGACACGCTTCGTTCAGGCATTAGTTTGTTTCAATGTTAAGGACTCAACCATATCTATTAAATAAGGTGTCTTTAAACAAAAACACACATAAAGGAAGATTATGTATTGACTCATTGGTGAAAATGTTGTGACCAAAATCTCACAAGAACCTGACCCTGTATTCCCTTCGGAGAAATGGTTCAGTATTCGCTTAATTCAGCGCTTGCAGCAGTTTTGTAGCACGTAAGTAAAGAGAATTGCCTCTGACTCCTTTAAAGGCAGTGACCCTGTTTTATTCATTTTCTCATTTTCTGATTGTAGTCTTTGTCCCTCCCTCCAGTGCCTAGGAAAGTGGCGTCAAGCGTGAACTAAAGTACGTATGATTCTGACTTTGAAGAAATGTTAACAGCCCATTGTCAATTCTGAGATTTTCCTGCTGGTTCCCTACGAAATGAAAGTCTGCTTGGGATATTGTGGTTATATGAAAGATTACCCCACACAGCGAAAGTTGTAAGTTACTCTCGATTTTTCCCTTGGTGAAATGGAAGAGTACAGCAGCGAGTGGTCATGGACTAAAACACCTAAATTCTGCACAATCTTCGGACAATTACTGAGGACCTAGACTTGAAATTTGTTAAGAAGGAAGTTGTCATAGAGTTCTAAAGGGTTGTATAGCAAATTAAGGGGTTTGTGTTTTCCGAAAAACAATTTTGTAAATAAAAGAGATTTCTATTTTAAATCCTTCTCAAGTGAACCATTTAAAAGAGATTCGCTGAAATAAATAGCCTGGCAAGAATGGCACCCACTACCTGGGACAGATGTTAAAGGCATCTAGAAGAAGTAATATACTTATCATCTGTTTAAAGCAGACAGGATTACTGGATTCCAGGCTGGGAGTGCCCAGGAGTCTGCAAAATGCAGAAGTGGGTGCAATAATTTGCTCACTTATCAATGCATGATGGTAATGCCCATTCTATCACAGATGAGCCTATCTCCAAATCTGAAAAACATGCATTTTCTACTGGCTGAGTCCAAAACCTCCTCCTGATATCTATTCTGATCTTCCTTGGAAGGAAAATGATTTGACTTGGTTATTTTATTCATTGCATTTGAAGAATAACGTGTATCTAAAGGGGTCAAACTAAGCGAGCACCTGGCCCCAGGACACAGTTACTCCTCCCACATCCCCCTCCTACCATCCACCTCCATGCTCTGGGCTCTGGGCTCTTGACCCCTGGCTGCTGGCTCTGGCCCCTCTATCTTCACTCTGCCTTTTCTTCTTCAGAAGGTTGTCCATAGCTAGGTAGGCTGCTTCAAAAATTATCAGCACAGAGCACTAAGTAAACAAGTAAGGCTGAGACAGACCTATCCACATGAAAGATGAGGTTCAGATTTGATGGATAAACCATTGACAAGACAAGCATGAAAGCATAGCAGGTAATGAAGAAATTATTGATGTGTCCTGACAGCTGATGAGTATAAGGTGTTAGACAATGTGTCTTTTGAAAAGAGGAATTAAAAGATCTTCACCACCCTTGATGACATGTCTCTTTGGGTTTGGCTAGTAAACAGCAATAAGGTTACTTGAACTGAAAGGCAGGGGAGAAAAGAGGCGATTCCAGCTGAAGAGAAGAGAGGTCCAAAAGGCCTGGAAGGAAGAAGTGAAACTATAAATAGCACACTTGGGTTAGAGTGTAGAGTATGAAGTTGAATGTATGAGGGGAAGAGGGAATAAAACCTGAGTTATTCAATTGAGTCATATGATAAAAGCCCATGAGTTCAAGGAGAAAGACTATGCACTCTAGCAGGCAACTGGGATCCACTGAGCATCTTCCAACAGGGGAATAAGGTACTTAGAACTGCAATTAGAAAATAAATGCAACAGTGGCACATAGATGTTTGGAGAAAGACAAGAACAGGGACAGAGGCCAGTGAGGAGGCTTTGGCAACAAAAGACAGCAGGGCGGAGTGAGGAGCACAGCTCGTGGGAAATGACATGCCGTAGACTGAGTCTGTGGCCTTGGAAACCGAGCATGTTGGGGTGAGGGTGCACAGAGAGAAGGAGGATTCAAAGATAGGGATTTTGAGCCCCAGTGACTGGGAAGCAGAGGTGTCTGGTGAGTGAGGTGGATAGAAGGTTTTGGCATGTGGTGTTTAAGATGCTGGAAGCAATTGAAAATTGGCAGAATTTAGATATGACTTCATCTGAATTACATTTCAGATATTAACGCACCAACTGTTCCGACTTTATTTCTCTGTTACCCACCAGCATTTCTCCAAGAAAGTGTGTCCAGGCTTGATTTCTCCAACCTGAGGTAATCTAGGCAGAGTTTAGCCTGGCTCTGATATACTGTTGTGTGTTAGAAGTGATGTTCCCCCGAAAGACTCCAAGTGGAGATTGTAACATCTTTAGATCTTAGATTATTTATAGAATTAGCAAAATCTTTCTCTTATCCTTTGTACCCTTCCCCCAATCTCATCCTTCCAATTAAATAACACACACACACACACACACACACACACACACAATTGAATTTCTATTATTCCAAGCCCAGCGCTAGTATCTGCGAAGGATAGATACAGAGGTGAATAAGATGTTGTGCTCTCTTCAGAAGGGCTTATGGTCTGGTGAGGACTCCAGTAGTTGGCTACATTGATGGTTACTGAACACCCACTATGCACTGAACACCAGGTTTAGGAGGCACTAAGAGGCAACGAATGCTGCCTAGCAATTAGGCACGGATTGTAACAGCTATTGTGTAGGCCCTGGAGCCAAGTTAGCTGGATTCAACGTCTTGCTCTAGAGCTTATTCATCATGAGAATTCAATCAAATTCTTAATGGTCCTGTTACCTCTGTTTTCCTATCTGTAAAATGGGAGTAATAATATTTTCTTGATAGGGTTGTATGAAGATTAAATAAGTCAATAAATATAATCTACCATTTTGTGCTAGGAGCTCATACATGTTCCTAGCACATAATAAGTACTCAATAAATCTTAGCTATTATTGTTAGGCAGTACCTTCATAAATATGATCTCATTTAATCCTTATATTAGTTCTGCAAAACTAGTATTATTTTCCCCATTCATGAATGAGGACCTTAATACTCAGGAAGAATAGCTGACTTGCCCCAGGTTGCCATTAAATGAAAGAGCCGTGGCATGAATCCAGGTAAGTCCACTGCTCATTCAACAATATTGCAATACATCTTGTTACAAGGTAGAGTGAATTAAAGAAGGATGCTATAAATCTCAATATGATCTAAAACCTTGAAACCAAAGACAAGTTTTAAATGGCTGATAATGAAATAATCAATAATGATTAGAGCTGCTAATATAATTTCCTAATTTAAGCTTATTCCACAAATAACCTTTTAACATTATTTGATTGTGATAATGAATTAGATTGACCAGGTATTTTCCTGTTTGATTTCATGAACTATGCCTAGAGACATGGTTTATTGAAAAATTAGCTCCTAATTTCCTATGGCTGAAACCAGTTTGCTAAAATTAATAAATAAATTGATGAATTTTTAGAAGATATCAAGTTATAGTCAAGTGTCTGAAGGCTCTGTATGAATGTTAACAAGGGATACACACACACACACACACACACACACACACATAGAGGTACACAGGTCAGTTATGAGGCTGCAAGAATGAGCTCTGTGTTGCACAAAATGAATCACATCATAGGAGTTGGCTGCTTCCTGTCCATGAAGCTGATGTGAAGAAGTCCAGGCTAGACTGACTTTCCTTTGGGCTCTACATAGCACTTTTACATTTCGTCCTAAAGATTCTTTTCAAACGCTACCTTTAATTTGCCATCTGGTCGACCTCTAGGAACTAAGCTTGAATCAGGCTCCTGTTCAGGCTGAATTAGATAAGATGTTTGCCTGGAGTGGCCCCCAAACCCACATAATCCAAAGGGAGAACATCAACCCTAGCCAAAAATGAAAGCCAGAGGCCAGTACAAAAAGAGGTGTACCAACTACCAAGACAAAGACACAAAGGTGAAACTACAAATGAAAAATGGGAGATAAATCTGAAATCAAAAAGATTCAGAATGGTTCAAGAGAATGGGTGTGTTAAGGAGAAACTATTTCTTACATGCAGGAGAATTCCAGACCCATTCTTATGAGGTGCTAGCCTAGATCTGGACAAGAGAGTAGCTATTTAAACATATGTCTTCTCTGCACTGAACTGTAAGCCTTTTGAAAGCATGATATGATGTGTATCTTGTCATTTTTGTATCTCCCATAGAGTCTGACATATGGCAGACACTTAGCAAATATTTGTTGAATGAATTAAGGAATGATGAATAGAGTTGATGATGCAATGCCAGCACTACTACCTCAACCAGTAATAACACATCACTTTTGGGACATTTGCTATGTGCCCAAAATTGTGCTAAGCACTTGACATATATTTTTTAATTCTCACAAAACCTTATAAGGCAGGTGCTATTCTTAACCCATTTTATAAATGAAGAAACAAAAGCTTAGAGAAGTTATCTTTTTCAAAATTGCATACCTGGCAAGTGGCAGCAGTGCATACTACCCCAAATCTGCCTGACCCCTCAGTCCATGAACTCAGTTACTCAATTACACTGTTTTGTAAGCCCAACTTTGTTTGACCTTGAATTGGATTCTACAGGTTGTATAAGAGAATTCCCTGTTTTCCCCTTCAACCTCCACCAACCAAAACTGAGTTCAGTGCCCCTCTTCTGTACTTTTTGGGCAAGTCTCCACCACTACACTCAATACATTGTCAAATAGTTATATTTAGATGGGCATCTTGACGGCAGGGACACAACATTCCTCTATCGTGAATACCACAATGCCTGGAATACGGAAAGTGTTAAATAAATGTTTGTGGAGTTGACTAGTTATTGACTTCTGAATTAATGATGGTTATTAGAAGACTATGTTTACTAGAGACCACTTTGATTTTGATCCATGGATTCTCTCATGTAGGGACCAAGAGGTCAAGAGATAAGATAAACAGGGCTGTTTCAGTACCTCTCAGCTGCTACATTTGGAGCTGGATTTATTGCCTTCTGGGGTGAAATGTTGGCCCTCAACTTTGTTGAGCTGTCACGAGCAGTGATTTTAGGTGTGGGGCTGTCAATTGCCCCACAAACTTACTTTTTAACTCAAAAGTGCCATCTGGCACTGGAATTGGAGATCTGCAATGAGGAGTTCACAGGACCACTGGACCTCCAAGGAGGTGGGGCAGAGGAGGCCATCAGAAACAAGGATCACCCTGTTCCCAACTTTAAAATTAAAATAGTGAAATAAAGGAAGAAATTCTAAACTATAAAAAATGTAAAACTTTTAGTAAAAAAATAACAACAATAAGAGCATCCTAGAGTAGTGATTAAACAGCACACGCTTTGGAACCAAACAAACTCGTTTCAAATTCTAACTCCTCGCTCACTACCTGTGTTATATAGGGCAAGTCACAATCCTAAGCCTCAGTGTTCTTGTCTGTAAAATAGTACGAATAATGACTACCTTATATGATATGCATTAGATAATGCATGTGAAATATTTAAATCAGCACCTATTATATAGCAAAGTCCCAATAAAAGGTAGCTATTCAAACAGTTAAAGCTTATTTATTTACTTAATAAATATTTATTCAGCACCTACTGCATGCTAGGCACTATGCTTTACCTGTCAACATAGAATAGTGAGAAAATATGTACAAGGCCTGGGCCCTCACAGAGCTTCATGGTGAATTGAAAGCATTGCCACAGACTCTTCCCCTCCTTGTATCCACACCCCAACCAGGCCCTTTGAGTGCCTTCCCTCTTTGACGCTAAACTTGATAGTGTGACTTGTTTTTGCCAATGAGATGTTAGCCAACATGATACATGCAGAGTCTTGTAAAATGCTTGTGCTTTGTCTTGTCTGGCTGCTCTTAGAAACTCTGCTGCCACCACCATGTCAAGAAGCCCAAGCTAGCCTGCTGGATGTTGAGAGACATGAGGCCCAATTGTTGCTGTCTCCTTGTACAACAGCTGCCAACTTCTAAAATGTGAGTGAGTATAATACAAAGCTACAGTAATCAAGAGAGTATGCTACTGGCACCAAAACAGAAATGTAGATCAATGGAACAGGATAGAAAGCCCAGAGATAAACCCACGTACATATGGTCACCTTATTTTTGACAAAGGAGGCAAGAATATACAATGGAGAAAAGACAGCCTCCTCAATAAGTGGTGCTGGGAAAACTGTAAAAGAATTCATTCTACTTGTATAAGAATGAATTTAGAACATTCCCTAACACCATACACAAAAATAAACTCAAAATGGATCAAAGACCTAATGTAAGGCCTGACACAATAAAACTCTTAGAGAAAAACATAGGCAGAACAATCTATGACATAAATGACAGCAAGATCTTTCTTGACCCACCTCCTAGAGTAAAGGAAATAAAAACAAAAATAAACAAATGGGACCTAATGAAACTTAAAAGTTTTTGCACAGCAAAGGAAACCATAAATATGACAAAAAGACAACCCTCAGAGTGGGAGAAAATATTTGCCAATGAAGCAATTGACAAAGGATTAATCTCCAAAATACACAAGCAGCTCACGCAGCTTAATGTCAAAAAATCAAACAACCCCATCCAAAATGGGTGGAAAACCGAAAGAGACATTTCTCCAAAGAAGACATACAGATGGCCAACAGATACATGAAAAGATGCTCATCATCACTAATCATTAGAGAAATGCAAGTCAAACCCACAATGAGGTATCACCTCACACTGGTCAGAATGGCCATCAACAAAAAAATCTAGGAACAATAAATGCTAGAGAGGCTGTGGAGATAAGAGAACCCTCCTGCACTGCTGGTGGGAGTGTAAAGTGATACAACCACTATGGAAAACACTATGGAGGTTCCTTAAAAAACTAAAAATAGAACTACCATATGACCCAGCAATCCCACTACTTTGCATATACCCAGAGAAAACCATAATCCAAAAAGATACATGCACCACAATGTTCATTGCAGCATTATTTACAATAGCCAGGACATGGAAACAACCTAAATGTCTATCAACAGATGAATGGATAAAGAAGATGTGGCACATATATACAATGGAATATTACTCAGCCATAAAAAGGAATGAAATTGAGTTATTTGTAATGAGGTGGATGGACCTACAGTCTGTCACACAGAATGAAGTAAGCCAGAAAGAGAAAAACAAATACCGTATGCTAACACATATATAGAGAATCTAAAAAAAATGGTACTGATGAACCCAGTGGCAGAGGAAGAATAAAGACACAAATGTAGAGAACAGACTTGAGGACACGAGGAGGAGGGGAAGGAGAAGCTGGGACAAAGTGAAAGAGTAGTACTGACATACATACACTACAGAATGTAAAATAGATAGCTAGTGGGAAGCAACTGCCTAACACAGGGAGATCAGCTCGATGATGGGTGATAACCTAGAGGGGTGGGATAGGGAGGATGGGAGGAAGGCTCAAGAGGAAAGGAATATGGGGATATATGTATAAATGCAGCTGATTCGCTTTGTTGTACAGCAGAAACTGGCACAACATTGTAAAGCTATTATATTCCAACAAAGATCCAAAAAATAATAATAAAAATAAAAATAAAATAACATGTGACTGAGGCCATGCTCGGATTGTTGCCTCCAGCGGACCCACCAACCGACCACCAGAAAACCAGAGGGCCCAGCAGAAATCAGCTGACCAGAAAAGCTACCCAGACAGCTCATATAATTGTGAACTAAATAAATGGCAGTTGTTTTAAACAGTTACATTTTGGGGTGGTTCCTTATACAGCCAGAGCTAACTGATACAAGTTTACAGCCTAGCATGGGGGCCAACAAACTTTTTCTGCAAAGGGTCAGATGGTCAATATTTTGGCTTTGCAAGCCATAAGGTCTTTGTGGAAACTACTCAGCTCCACTATTGTAGCCCAAAAGGAGCCATAGACAATTTGGAAATGAATAGTCATGCCTGATTTGGCCTGAGGGCTGTTCTTCACTGTCCCTTGCTCTAGCACAAGAAGCAAACATTACTCAAAGAATCACAAAAAGAAATACATTCAGGGGACTTCCCTGGTGGCACAGTGGTTAAGAATCTGCCTGCCAATGCAAGGGACACCAGTTCAATCCCTGGTCCAGGAAAATCCCACATGCCATGTTGCAACTAAGCCCGTGTGCCACAACCACTGAGCCTGTGCTCTAGGGCCCACGAGCCACAACTACTGAGCCCACATGCCACAACTACTGAAGGCCACGTGCCTAGAGCCTGTGCTCTGCAACAAGAGAAGCCACTGCAATAAGAAGCCCACTCACTGTAACAAAGAGTAGCCTCCGCTCGCTACAACTAGAGAAAGGCTGTGGGCAGCAATGAAGACCCAACGCAGCCAATGAAAAATAAATAAATACATAAATAAATTTATATTAAAAAAAAGGAATTACATGCATATGGTATGTAATAGCTACTGTATAACCAATGCTTATCATGCTATTAGAAAGAATAATTGGAAGACCTGTCCCATTTACTCATTCATTTACAGTGTCTTGGTTAGATTTCCCCAGGAGCAAACCCAGAGATAAAGATTTGAGTGTAACAGTCTGTTTGGGAGGTGACCCCAGGAAGCATGGTAGGAGAGTAGAGACACAAGACAAAGAAAAAAGCCAATATGAAGCAAGTTAATGAACAAGTTACCTCATTGTCAAGTGAGACTTAGTCTGCTGAGCCTCTCTGGGAGATGCCCTAGGTCACTGTGCGGTGAGGAAGCTGGGCTGTCTACTCTCTGACTCCCATCCATCAATGTTGGAGGGTAGCTCCTGGAGGGCTTCACTCGCTGATGTTCTGGTGGGCAAGAGCACTTGGGCAGAGAGTAACAGTTCACAGTAAGAGTCTGACCTGGTAGCGAGGTGTGCCAAGGGCTGAGGGTGGGCTCCAAGAGTGACTGGTGCACAGAAGGCTTCCCTGTGGGAGTCAGGTCTGAGCTGAGCTCTGTAAGATATAGGATTTACAGGCAGAGAAGCCATAGTTGAAGCACAGATGCAGAGGAGGATATGTAGAGAAATAAAAAGAAGCCTAGAACTAGGTGTTTAGGAAAACCTACATCAAACGTAGGATGAGCCTGAAAGGGGACTATATTAGTTTCTCAGGCTGCTGTAACAAAGTACTGCAAACTCAGTGGCTTTAAGCAACAGAAATTTATTCTCTCACAGTTCTATAGGCCAAAAGTCCAAAGTCAGCAGGACTCTGTGTCAGCTGGGGCATACTTTCTCTGAAGACTCTAGGGGAGGGTCCCTCCTTGCCTGTTCCTAGCTTCTGCTGACTCCTGGCAATTGGGATTCCTTGTTTTGTGGATGCATCACTAAAATCTCTGCTCCATCATCACATGGCCATCGTCCCTCTGTTCGTGTCTGTGTCCAAATCTTCCTCTGTTTATAAGGACATAAGTTATAGGATTAGAACCCACCCTAATGACCTCATTAATTTGATTACATGTGTAAAGACCCTATTTCCAAATAAGGTCACATTCTGTGGAAGTTAGGACTTGATCATATCTTTTGAGGGGACTTAATTCAACCCATGACAGAGACTGACAAGGAGCAGCCACAGATAGGAAGGCAACCCGGAGAGTGCACTGTCAGGCGTACCCACAGGAAAGCAGCGCTTTGAGGAGGAGGGAGAGATCATCACAAAGAGGGTGACGACCATTCACTGGATGTAGGAACGTGGGCAACATGGTTCTTACCAAGAGTTGACTCTGCAGAGAAATGGAAGGATAACAGCAGGGAATACAAGATTAGGGAACGGAAATAGTGAGCATTCCACTCTATCAAGACACTGGACAGTGAAAGGGAAGAAATAGATAGAAGCAAAGGTTTACGGGGTTGAGGGAGGATATTCTTTCAGATGGCAGAGATGGGAAGGACCCAGTTTTGAGGGAGATGTTGAATATGGACATGACCAGCAAAACACAGGATCCTGAGGAGACAGGAGGGAATGGGTCCCTGGGACCAGGCTTCTCTGTTGCAAGAGGCGGGAAGGACGAGTAGAGACGTGCAGACCCCAGAATGATCTCTGTGCTTTACACCCTCATTCTTCCCACCTAATGGTCTCACTTGCCAGTCTTACGACAGCCCACTTGGTAACGAATACCAGCTGATCTGCCCCCAGGGAGATCTGTTGTTCCACATTTTCCTAGTATTTCCCTTCCATTTGTGATCCTTGATCAATGTTTATCAATAACTGTGTTTCGTGTCTACCAAGGGTCTGTCTAAAAGGACTGTCCTGAGAGGAGGGAGCATAAGGTGCAGGGCTTTGGTCAATGCGTGCGTTATTTATTCATCTTGAAAACAGCCTCAACAGGTAGGCAGGACAGCATCATTACCTTCACCTTACACAAGAGGAAACTTGACTCCAAGAAGCCAAGGGTTTTAGGCAAGATCACACGGATTTAAACCCCCATCCTTAGATGTCCTGTTGGAACTTTTTCCACTGCAAAGAGCCGCCTCCCTCCACGTGATATCAATAGTGGTTTAAAAGTTACATCAGAACAGGAATATTACGGCTTCCGGAAGGAAATGGAATATTTTTTTTTTCTCCAAGATTTGTGGAGTAACAGGAAATATTTATGGCCCTGTTTTCTTAGGAATAATGAAGCAGGCTGATGTCTTGGGAACTAAAGTTGCCTTCCTTGAGAAGGCCAACACCTGAATGACCCAGATGAAAGTACACAGAGCCATTGTCCCACTATCTTACAGCATTTTCTATCCAGCAAACAGTTACTGAGCTCCTATTCTGTGCCAGGGATTATTCTAGGGACTAAGCATCATCTCTGTTCTCAAAGACCTCAGAATCCAGGGAACAGGCAGGCACGTGTGTGGGCAGGCTACCCTGGTCAGGTGGAGCCGTGGGCCCTAGGAGTGCAGCGTTTGGGGACTGATGATACTTCAAGGAAGCTGGTGGGACATAAAGTCTGTGAGAAGAGAGGGGAGGGAGGAGAGCAGGCCACAAGAGATCAGGCCAGGGAGGCATAATAATAGTATAATAATAATAATAGCAATCATAAAATACACTTGTGTGGCATTTACAGTTTATAAACACTTTTATATACTTTTTTTCATTTAATTTTTACAGGAACACTTTGAGACGTAAACAGTGAAGCACGCTCTCCCCACACAGGTAGCTCTGCGAAATGAGCTTTCCCTATGCAGCAAAGTATTCAAAATGAATAAAGTAAGAAATCTGCCCATATTATACTACAAATTCATTAGACTTGTCTTTCTGAGTCTCACTTGACAGATATTGCCTACTCTGGGGTTGGGGGGCCTCTAATTTATCATGTTTAGCCCAAGCAGTGCTCCACACTGTCTTCTCTTAAAGATTCCTAATTCTGCCAGCTAAACTCTGAAAGTTGGTTGAAATTCCAAGCCCTGCCTTCCCCACGTTCTGCCCCCTCAGCCAAATCTGTGTTATCTGCCATGACACAGCTGCAGTCCTTCCTGGTCTTTGTTAACGGATCACCAGGGTAGGCACCAAGAATTGACAGCTTCAACTGGAAAACTCATTTAGGTGGCGTTCTAGGCAAGTCTCCTAACGATGACTTCCTTCTTAAGAAGTGATTCATACACCACAGTTTATCCATCCATCATCCATTCATTCAACAAATGTATTAGATGCCCACTATATGCAAGACACACTGAGAGACCTTGTAAGGGACTCAAATAATAAGACATGTATTTGGAGTCTATTGGAATAATAGGATAAACACACAAATAAATAACTAATGTGCAAGTCAAAGTGAGGTAAGTGAGAAAAGGGAGCTAGGATCGTCTGTTCCTTTGTTTCTTCAGCAACCATTTATTAAGCCTCAACTACAGGAAAGGAACCATGCCAGGTTCTCTCCCATATGTTACCTTATTTAATCTTCACAACAAGGAGACAGATGCTCTTAGCTCCATTTTACAGATGAGGAAACCGAGGTTCTCCTTACTTCCTTCTGTGGAAGGGCTTCATGGGAGAAGTTTTTGTTTCTCTGTTTGGGGGTTTCTTTGCTTGCTTTGTTTATTGTTGTCACTGATGTTCAAGTTTGAGGTTTGCACATGATTTTAACATTGGAATCTAGGAGGATTTAACAGGAAGCTGAAGAAACTTGACCTTCAAGGACCCAAGTTTTCAGGGGTTCCTTTCATGGACTCCTAGGAGAAGCCACAGACAACTGTTCACGTTTTCACGTTTTTGTAAAATTTGCCAAAGGAACATATTTTAGCATTCTTCCTAAAGAGGCTATCCGAAATTGTGTACACTTCAGGTCCCACAAAATCTGGACACACCAGTGAATTTAAAGATAGAATAAAGAGCATGTGAAAAAGAGGAAAGTGCTGACAAATGCAGTGAAGTGGCAAAAGGCCGGGCACACGTGCAAGGAGTATGTGTGGCTCTTTCTGCGCAGAAGCAACTCAAGGCAAGGCTAGAAAAGACAAGATGATGGCTTCCCCAACCCTGCATCTGCCCCCACCGGTCCTCCTCTTGGCAACAGTGAAAGAGGGACCTTTCCTCCCCGGGGCCAGTCTCTCCACCCAGACTCAGAGTCCCTCCCCAACAACTCTCTCTATGGAGCATCCCTCTCCTTCCAGGGCCCTCGCCTGCTCCTGCTCCGCTGGTCCCTTCCCAATAGAGTGCGCTCATGGTTCCTACCATGGGAGAGAAGGGAGGGAGGGCAGGAGGAAGGAAAGAAAATCTCTTTGAAAGCTTTTTCCTCTCCAGTCCTTTCTTTTTCTCTCCATTCTTGGCCGAAGTTCTTGACAGAAATCATCTTCACATACTGTTTCCATCGTCTCAGCTCAGATGACTTCTCAGCCCACTGCAGTCTGGTTTCTCCCCTACCAGCACCAACTCCTCCTGGAAGGAAACTGCTCCTGCCAAGGTTGTCAACAATCTCCTTGCTGAGACAACAACCAACTCTCACTCTGCGGTCCTCATTTTCCTTGGCATCCTGACTTTGAGGACCAGCTCCCAGGCTTTCCTCCTGCCTCTGTGCCTCCTCCCTCTCTGTCCCTTTCCATGTCCAGCCTTGAACACTGGTGTTCCTCTGCTTGTCCCCAGTCACGATGAATAGTTCTCCTGTGTGTCACAGGCACTGACTCTCATCATGTCTGAAGCTGAGCTCAGCCTCTCACATCCCCTCCCAGCCCTGCCCAGACCTGAGAGCTGCCCGTCTGATGCTCTGGCCCTGGAAAGGCACCATCGTCCACAAGCTGCCCAGACCAGAAACCTGCGGAGGGGGCTTGTCATCTTGTCATCTCCCTCTCTCTCACTCTCTGCCTCAAATCATTGCCCACATTGCCCTCGATATCTCAGGTCACTCTCACATCTGTCACCCTCCACCCACCCCCGATGCCACGATTCTTGCCTGGATTCCTGGGTGTGCCCCCTCACTAGTCCCCCTGCCTCTCTGCCCCCTGACCATTTCTCCAAAGTGCAGACAGAATGGACTTCCTAAAAGGCAAACCTGTTCACGTTAGTCTTGTGCTTACACCCTTACTGTCCTCCCACTGCTCTCAGGACTCAGTCTGCACTCCCGCCAGGGTTTTCAAGCTTTTTGTAGTCAGGACACCCTCCCAGGACACGTTCTTCTCATGGGCTATAGCTCAACTGTGCTGCTCACATTCTCTTGCTTCCGGCCTTTCACCACTCTGCATCTCCTCTGTTTTCCTGCCCGCCCCCCACACCCTCCAGCCTGGGCTTTATCTGGATCCCTCCTATGCCTTCTGACAGCAGGCATAGGAGGAACTGAAGCAAATGACTTTATTCTATTTTATTTTATTTTATTTTTAAGAACTTTTATTGAGATACAGTTAACATACAATAAACTGCATATACTTAGAGTGGACAATTTGGTATCCCAATTTCCCAACTCATTCGCCCCCAATCCTCCTCGCTTTCCCCACTTGGTGTCCATATGTTTGTTCTCTACATCTGTGTCCCTATTTCCGCCTTGCAAACCGATTGATTTGTACCATTTTTCTATATTCCGCATATATGTGTTAATATACGGTATTTGTTTTTCTCTTTCAGACTCACTTCACTCTGTATGACAGTCTCCAGGTCCATCCATGTAGCAAATGACTTTAGACAGGAAGCCTTCATTGACTTCCTGGGACTGGATTAGGTCTCAGGGTACAGAGCTGCACAGCACTTCCCCCATGGGCCCCACCACTCTCAGATCCTAGAGAGAAGGCACCAGGACTTTGTCATTTTTGTATCCACAGTGGCGACCCCAGTGCCTGGCACATGGAGAAATAAATATGTGCTGAGTAAGTGATGAATGAAAGATTGGAGGCAACTAGGTACACATGTGCACTGAGTTCCAGGCTGGGGAGTTTGGGTTTTATTTTGTGAGGGAAGTGGAGCCAATACAGGATTTGGCACAAGGGAGAGCGATGACCTGACCGTGCTTTAGAAAGTTCACTCTGGTGGTACAGTGGTTGGAGGCCTCATAAAAACAGACGACTCCTAAAGCAGGAAGCCCAGTTAGCAGGCCCTTTTGAGGGTGCAGGCAGGAGGTAGCCAAGCATGGGCACAGGCAAGGAGATGGCAACAGAGAGGAGAAACAAGGCAAAAATCACACTGGCAGACCCCATCAACTGATTAGCTGGGGAGGCTGGGGGAATCTGGTTGGCCAGGGATGGTCTGAGACCTGTTCTCTTTGTCCTCTGAAGTTTCAGGGTCTGAGACTTCATGCTTCTGCCCTAAACCCTTATATGAAGAGCAGACATTTGTATAGCATTGTGATTTTATTCCTGTTTTTCTTGTTTTTTATCCAAACAGACCTGGAATTGTGAAATCGACAATGGCTTGCACTGGTGTGTCTTTACACAGAGAGCATGCCCCCAGCCCCGCCAGGGCTGTAAAGAATGTCTAAGGCAGAGGATTGTGGGTTTGGCATTTTATTTTGTTTTTCAATCTTTAAACGTTCTGCTCAGCCCACCTCCGTGGATCTGTCTTCTTGTTCACCTTTCCTGGGCGGTGGCAGCAGCACTAGAGCGCGAGGCACTAAGCCACAGCCAGCACAGGGGCAGCCGCCACCACACGCCCCAGAGACCCGACCACGGTCAGGGGGCCCAGCGGCAGGCTCTCCGCTGGGTGGAATTGGCAAGGATCTCATGTCTTCTCCTCTGCTTCCCACCAAATGCAAACTTCAGGGCACAAGGTTAATTTGAACATGATTTGTCATCACCCGGCATAACCTCACTGGGGTTCCGGCATTCAGCAGTTTCACCAAGCTTAATATTTCTGAAGCACTTATCCCTGTTGGACAAGCTCTTACTGGCGAAAGCAGGAAGGCTAAAGACAGGAATGTTTTCACTGAGTTCAATTGCACTATGCTGCACTTACAGATCACAGCACAGGACACACAGGTCTGTGATGCTGGCAGTGAAGAGTGTGGACCTGGAGGTCAGACCACATGGAATCAAAGCCCAGCTTTGCCATTTACTGGCATCAGGACCTTTGGCAAGTCATTCAAGCTCTCTACACCTTAATTTTCTTATCCATGAAATGGGTGTGATAAAAGTAATAATGCCAGGGCTGGGCAAGCTGTTACACGCATTAGATGAAACTATCCACATAAAGCACTTAGCATTCAACACTTAGATACTGTGGTTTCTCTACCTGCAGACCCCGCAGCAGAATAAGTAATTCTAATGGCTATCTGATTCCCTTTCCAGGTCTTTATGATTCCCTACCCCAAGCGCTTCTTCTTATTCTTTTTTTTTTTTAATTCATAAAATTACATTCCTTCTTAAAAAGAGCTTCCAAAATGTAATTGCCCCTGGAAATGATTAGTAATAGTTGGGGGTTTGTTTTTTTTTTTTTGTCTTTTTTTTTTTACACTTAAAAAAAATGTGGTAAAATTACAAATATAAAATTTACCATTAGTGACTTTGAGTACATTTACAATGTTGTGCAACAGTCACCACTATCTAGTTCCAGAACATTTCATCACCCAAAAGGAAACCCCATACCCATTAGCAGTCACTCCCCATCCATCACCCCAACTCCAGCCCCTGGCAACCACTAATCTGCTTTCTGTTTCTATGGATTTGCCTACTCTGGGCATTTCATATTAAATGGAATGCTTCTTTTATTCCTAAGACAAAGTTTCATTTCCCCTTGGAAGCAGTAAGTCAGCTCTGTCAGGCAGGGACTTTTGACTGTGCGACTGTGGGCAAGTTACTTAACATTTCTACAACTTGGTTTCCTCCCCTGGAAAGCAAGGATGACAGTCATAGGACCACCCCCCCCAGGGCTGTGTGAAGAATGAACGAGATGGCACGTGTCCAGTGCTTAGTAAGTACTTGTGCACTGTCAACAATCACTAATGTTATTTTCAATTACCCAAGTAAATGCAGGCTCTTTGGAAAAGATTTGGAACACAGAAATGCACACATAAAAGAAAACTGCCCACGTCCCCCAATTACACTGGCGGTTGAAGGTCAGTGGCCACCTCTTACCTTCGTGTGGGCAGTGCAGCCCCAATAGCAGGTGTTGGGGTAACACCTGCTATTGGGGCCTGCCTCTCTGCACTGTCTCTCTGCACTGTCACAACATGGGTGACCTTGGACAAGTCACTTAACTCCTGTGAATCCTATTTCCTCATCTGTCGCAATAGGGAAACATCCACTGCAGGAGGCCAATGTAAGAAGCAAAAGAGAGGTTCAACATCAAGGGCCTGACTCATAAAAGGGTCTCAGCAGTCAAGGGCATGACTGGGCCCCTGAGAAGGTAGCTCGTGAGGAGAGGACTCAGTTACAGGCACTGCATGCAGCAGTCGTGCAGCACCAGGAAGAAGGTGGGGGCCTGAGGGGTCATCAGGATTTGAGGAGGCAGAGACTCAAGGAAGGACTGTGCGGACAGGGAGAAGGCGCTGAGCATGGCAGGGCTGGGGGCTGTTTCGTTCCCTCACTAACCTTCACGCTCATCACTTCTATCCCTCTATCCTGTTCACTCTTCCCCGGGTCCCTGTGTTCCCAGGAAAACGGGCACTGGGTGGTGCAGAAGATGTGGAAGCTGTGAGTAGCGACAACTACAGCAGTAGTACGTGCTGGATTCACAGGGAGGGTTGCCAAGGGCCAGGTACCGAGCCCACTGCCCATTCTCACTTCATCCTTGACTCCAAGGGAGGGTGGGATGAGGGAGCTCCTGCTATAACAGCCCTTGAGGACAGAGACAAAGAAGCAGAGGGGCTGCCGCAGCGCTGACATGGAGGCTCCCGGTCTCCACGGGCCTCGGCTCTCCCAGCCTCACCTCCTTGGAATCTGCGGAACCATAGCTTTGGAGAAGGGAACAACCAACAAGAAGAAGGCAAACACGCAGATGTGTGTTCTGTTCAGAAAGACCCTAGAAAGCAATAGGCCAGTTCCCTCCGGTATTGGAAACTGCCATATGAAACTCCAAGTGCTAGGCCAAAGTCACATGCTTCTTTCAGAAAGCCAAAGCAAGGCCACCTCGGCTCAGAATATGCCAAACATCAATTAAACGTAAACTGATCCCTTAATGCACAGCTGACCTGAAGCAGGGCCAAGGTTGCTCACTGGGTTTCGCTCACATGGCACCTGGCAGTGGAAGTCTGACTCCTGACAGAGGGTACATATAGGTTGGCCGTGGGGATCCCAGAGCATGTAAATTGTTGTGATGATTGCACTGCAGTTTGTTCCATCAACTAAGAGATGACTGTGATCATTCCCAGCACTTCCACGAGCCACAGATGACTAGGGTAGAGCCATCTCCTTTACTGTGCTGAGTAGCTTGGATGGTGGAAGGAACACCAGGCAAAACTGTTTCATCTCCATGCCATGAACCAGCTGTGTGACCTTAGACCAGTCACCTAACCTCTCTGGGTCTCAATTTCCATACTTGATAGTGAGGAATTTGACTGAAAGAATCTAAATTCCCTTCTGGCTCTACATTCCTTTTTGGGGCCTTCTCACATTGACTTTTATAAATTTATTTACTTATTTATTTTATTGGTTGTGTTGGGTCTTCTTTGCTGTGTGCGGGCTTTCTTTTTAGTTGCAGGTGAGTGGGGGCTACTCTTCATTGTGGTGCGTAGCCTCCTCATTGCCGTGGCTTCTCTCATTGCAGAGCACAGGCTCTAGGTGCATGGGCTTCAGTAGTTGCAGCACATGGGCTCAAATAGTTGTGGCTCACGGGCTCTAAAGTGCAGGCTCAATAGTTGTGGCGCACGGGCTTAGTTGCTCCGCGGCATGTGGGATCTTCCTGGAGCAGGGATCGAACCCGTGTCCCCTGCATTGGCAGGAGGATTCTCAACCACTGCGCCACCTAGGAAGCCCTCGCATTGACTTTTGGAGTCAGCAAATGAGGCCAGAAGAAGCTGTGGCTACATACACTTCCAGATTGAGCAACAAACTCCTCAGCCAGCAAGGCCTCATGCAGCCCACTGGGGGTGCTCCTAAAACCATGGTGGAAAGTCAGATGGGTGAAAATTGTATCATAAGTTCTAGAATCACTCAAAATTAAGAAGACTAAAGACTGAATTCTTTTGCAAAATGAAGAATACTTCTGTAATGCCCCAAATTCCCTTTCATCTCTTTTTTAATTTGAATTTTCACAAGTGGATTTAATAGACTTTGGAGTCAGCAGAACTGGGGTGGAACCCTGGTTCCTGGAGGAGTAACTCACTGAACTTCAGTTTTCTCATCTGTAAAATGGGTGTTTATACCTTTCTGGAAACATTGTTGGAGAGATTAGCAGGGATTTGTATTGAGTGATACAGAATGCATGAAACTTGAGGTGCCCATTAAATGCGTTTTTGTGCCAGTCCTAAAGTAAGACACATGGCATGTATATTCACATTATTCTCCCTAGTGTCTTTTAGGGCCTCCAGGACAGGGAAACATTTCTTCTCCTCCTTGGTAAAGCCCACAATGTTTTACACGACGCTGAGCAGAATAAATGAATTCATCAATTAGTGAAATTACTCATTTGTTCTTCTCTAAGGTTCTGCCTTCCTTCCCAGAGTTCACACCATTTGCCTTCCTCTTTGTGGTGGCAGGTTTAAGGTCTGTCATGACCTCTGCAAGTCTTAGAGACTGTCCCTTCTTGAGGAGGACTCCTGGCGTTGGCACTTTCCAGCAGAACACATGTCCGCTGAGGACCACGAGGCTCCAGGCAGCCTGAAGGTGGAAAGCAGAGGCCTCCCCACTACCCCAAAGAGCAAGACCAGCCCCTCCCAGTGGGGTGAAAGGGGGTAGGCTGTTTACACTGTGTGCTTGTCCAGTCCCAGGAAACCACACAGGTCATTAAGCTCACACTCCTGCAATAGCTCTGCAGGTACACACAGTTTCAGCCCTGCCCTCTCCATTTCCCAGACTAAGAGCCACCGAGTAGGAATGGGAGGGAGGTGGCAAGAGATCGCACAGAGAGTGTGTTGTAAGTGAGGCTGGAAACGCGCCTGAGAGGTCAGGCAGAGAGGCTGTGCTTTCCAAGGGAAGACCGTTCCTCCTCCTAGGACTCAGGTTGCGTTTCCTATGTCCCCTCACCCCTGGGCTGGACTGGAGAAGCTAACTCATGCTCCTCCTAACTTGACCTGTGGAGATTGTCACACCAAAGGGAAGCCAGGAAACCAGTGGATCAGGAACGTCCGTGAGCAGAGGGGAGGTGGCTGCTGGTAGAGTGAGCAAACAGCCAGAGCTGGGAACCACGGTTACCGTCAGCTCTATGTTCCCAGCGCTAGCCCGGTGCCTGGCCCACTCGAAATGTTTGTTGAGTGGCAGATGCATAAATGCAAGAAGAAATGAGCGAATGAATGAATTGCAGCTGGAACTAAATTGAACAAGTACTTCAGGTCCCTTTTCAAGGGGCTGTGATCACCATTTCATACCTCATGCTGCTTAGGAGGGACAAGTGAGAGAATATTTGTTGAAGGTTCTGGGACAGTGGAGAGGGTAACTTGTGGGCGGGTCCCAGGAGAGAAGAGCTGCAGGTGGGGGTAGCCAGCTGCCCAGGAAGCAGATGGGGGAGGAGGAGGTGGGTGCAGCTGAAGTCTGGGGGAAGTCCCAGAGGGAAGAGGGTGGTCGAGCAGGGGGAGAAGGGGGAACCTGCACATTTGGGGGGCCCACGTGGTGTAGGTCATCATCTAGTCCCCCAGAGCCCTTTGAAGTCAGTATATCATCTCCACTTTATTGAGGAGAAAACTGAGACTCAGAGAAAATAAGAAACATAATGAAGTTTGAGAAGCTGGAAAGTGGAAGTGTTGGGATTTGCACCCAGGTTTAGCCAATTCCAAGGTCCACATTCCTTCCCTGTCCCAGTGCTGCCTCCTGCAGAATGCAGAGCGCAGTGATGTGCATTGTCCACGAGGCTCCCTCGACCTCCATCCTGCCGCCCGCCACTTACAGCCAACCAGTCCTGTTGACCGGCTCTCCTGAGTGGATCTATGATCCCCCTTCATCCCTTGTTCAGCCACTGCCTCAGCCCAGCTCCCCTCCCTCTCACCTGAAACACAGCAAGTCTCCTGACAGACCCCGCCGGCTTCGCGCTCACTGCTCACCCACAGCCCACTTCCACAGAACGAGCAGAGGGTTTTCCAGAATGCACATGGAAATATCACTGGTCTGCTCTAGGATGAATCTCGGTTCCCTAGGACCCAGCATTGCCTGCCAGTCCAGAGTGTCTCTCCCTACTCTCCCGTCGGCACTGGGCTGAAAGGCACCACCACGCCCCCGAAAGATACACCCACTTCCTAACACCCCGACTCTGTGAATGTTAACATCTTTGCAGATGTAATCAAGTCAAGGATCCCGAGATGAGGAGATCATCCTGGATTACCCAGGTGGGCCCTAAATCCAAGGACAAGTGTCCTTATAGGAAGCACAGGAGGAGAAGACACAGACATGGAGTAGAAAGTCTCGTGCAGATGGAGGCAGAGGCTGGAGTTTGCAGCCGCAGGGAACGCCTGGAGCCACCAGAAGCTGGAATTTATGAGTGAAGGAAGGAGTGAGGCCCTGCTGACATCTTGACTTTGGACTTCCAGCCGCCGGAACTATGAGAGAATAAATTTCTGTTGTTTTAAGCCACCCAGTTTGTGGTAATTTGTTATGGCAGCCCTGGGAAACTCATACACCTTCCCCCACAGTGCTCTTAGCCGTACTAACTGGCCTGAGAAAGAACTAATGGGCTCCTGAAAGCTGCCTGGTTCTCTTTCTGGGCCTTTCACATGCTGATCCCTCTGCCCCAAACACTCTTCCACCCCCTTATTGTGTGACTGACTCCTACTCTCCTATCGCTTCCGCTGAAAACTCTTCTGTGACACATCAGCCGGGCTGGGTGCCCCTTACTGTGTGTTGCTACTAACCATATACTTCTCTTTTCATAACAGGTATGATACTTTACCATTTTTTGTTTCATTGTTTCATTAACCAGTAAGTTCTATGAGGGTAGGGATGTTGTTCGCTCAAGTGCACAGTTGTTACTTCGTAAATATTTGCCCTCTGCTGCAGTCACTTTTTCCTCCCCTCCCACACCCAACTCAAATTAGCCTTCCTAAGCAGGAACCCATGAACAGAAATTACCCCTGTCCTTGGCTCTCTGGTACAATCTCCCTCTCCTGTGTTTGGGCCCCTCAAAACTTTCTACAGTTCTACTTCCCTCTCTGGGAGGCTTGAATTAAGTCTCATAAAGTGGCTATAAAGAGCCATTGGGAGTTCCCTGGTGGCCTAGTGTTTAGGATTCTAGGTTTTGAGCTGTGGTCTGCGTTCAGTTCCTGATCAGGGAACTGAGATCTCGTAAGCTGCATGGTAACGCAAAAAAACAAAAAACAAACAAACAAACAAACCCCCCACATACACACACACAGAAACGATTATATGGCCCTAAGCCTACCCAAGCATAGTACCCCCTTTCTCGGGTCACAGTGATTGTCTTGTAGATAAGCGCATTGTCTAGGTCAGGGTAGAGTTCTTTTATTAGGATTTAAATACAGATGTTCAGAGGATGCCATCCTCTTCCTTTTGGGGTCACTGGCTGGAACAAGGCCAGCTAGCACCATCTGTGTCCAATTTCCCCATCATGTGAGGAAAGCCCATTTTCAGGTATAAATACAGAAGTAAACCCAAGAGTGGGTGGGGAGGGAAAGAGAGTTAAACATCATTGTCATCTGAGTCCTTGTGCCCAGTCATCCTTGAGGCCACTGCCATCCGCAGACCTCCCCAGACATGAGTTAGTGAATTCCCTTCTTTTGTCAAACTAGTCTGAGTTTATTTCCGGTCACCTGTGACTGAAAGGGTCCTGGCAGATGCAATGCCTCTGCGGCTTTAAAGGTACTATATCGCCAGTCCTCACGGCCCTTCTAAGAGGGAGCTGCAGTAAATTCTGTTTCGATAAGTCAATGTCTACCTGAGCTCACAGCCACGACTCAGCTCTGCCTACCTTCAAGTACAAACTCTTCTCCTATCCTGACTTCCCAGGTGCCTTCACAGGCAGGCAGGAGGGGGAGGTCAGCAAAGGCTGGAAATAAGATAACATCTTCTATCAGTCCCCAAAGCTCCCCCAAAGCAGGTCACAATAATTTGAGCAAAAACAACAATGACAAAACCCAAGGTGCCTAAAATATTCATATTCATTTCCTACAGAGTCTGTGACACCCTGAATTTAGCCTTATGCTTCTCCACCTTGGCCTTGAGGCCCTAACTCTAACCAGGAGCCTCCTTCAAACTCTGGTTGTTTTGCATCTTTAGGGAGCAGGCAGTGAGTACCCAAGAAGTGACAAGTCAGACATCCAAACAGCCTGTGTCTGCCATTTAAAACAATCTGAATGTTTTTCCTGCCTCAGGCTGGGGAGCTGTGTCTCCCTGGGGCCCACTCTCTCCTTCCAACAGGCAGATGCACTTCCCAGCTGTGATACTGTGACCAGGGAAGCACCTGAGAGGGCTAACGCGGCTTTGCTACAAGACAACACCCTGGCTTGGAAGACCTCACTCACAGTAGCCAACATCGCCCCCCACCCCCACCCCTGCCCCCAGCCCCTCTGCGAGCTGCCCCCGTGGATCCCTGTCCCAGGTTGAGAACACACGGCTCTGGCCTGCTGTCGAGCTCTTCGTTGCATCATCTGCTTCCTACACTCTGAACAAGGAGAAAGGGAGAAGCGTCTTCTCTGTCAAGTGTGCTCTGTTGCCTGATCACTCCCCGCAGTGTCCATGGGGCTCCTGGATCGCTCCTAAATAGCTAAGAGGCAGGGTCGGCAATTAAGTTCTGTGGCCTCACCAGGATGAGCCAGGTAAGGATTTCATTAAAATGTGTATGAACCTGTTCCAAGATTACCAAACGATAGGTACCTGGAGGGACATTAGATGAATGAAGTGAGATGAAAATTAATTTATATTTTACATTACTTTAGAAAAACATACATTATTTCATTTAACTACACGGCCATGGGTTAGAAATTAACTGGTGTTAGACCACAAGGGAGAATATATTGTTCTCACTTGCAGATAAATAATATCTTTTCATAGTTTCCCTTTAATTTCAGTAGAGAAATGTAATGAGCCCCTATTATTTTGTCAGCTGAACACCAGCCTCATTTCAAGGAATTATCTCCCCATGCCCTGGAGACTGTACCCCTGTCTTTCCCATACCTGTGCCCTCCACATGCATATGGCTACCACGGGGCCTGTGGATTGGTACAACGGGTGTGCCCTTAGCACAGCCCGTTGGTCAAGCAGTGAGTGCCCAACTCTCCCCCAGGATTTGGGAACTGCAACTGACAAAAGAAGTCAGCCTTTCCCTGGGTGTCTGAAATTGAAGACATGTAAATGCAGAAGCAGTTGGCAATCTTGTTCCACCATGTGGACTGAGGAATAGAAAATGCCAATCAGCAGAAAGAGTTCAGAGGCAGGGAAAGGAGAACAAATCCTGACAGCCTCTGAGCTCCCACTTCTAGCTACTCCCAAGGCCTGTCCATATTCCTCTTTTGGATTCCATTGAATCCATGTAGCCTTATAATAAAATTCTTGTTTGGCTTAAACTAGCTTAAGTTGGATTTCTGTTCCTTGCAACCAAAAGAGTTTTAACTAATATAAGAATGCAGTCCTATTTCAGTCTCACTTACATGCTAATCTTGAATTCCTCAACCATTTTACTTTGTGACTTCGGGATGAAAAAAATAAAAGTGAAAATATTTGAGTTAGACTCTAGCACAAATTAGTCCGCCATCATTCTCTTGGACTGTTTTCTCCACCCAACAATCTGGTAGGGTTTTCCTCCATAGTGGAATGGATTAAGTACAAGTTAGACATACAGGGGATGACTAGGTCAGTGGTCTAGCTGCCAATGACAAAACAGGGGATTTTTACCACAGTCGCTAAGAATTTGGTCTTCCCTAATTTTAGAGTCCATTTGTGAGTGTTGTGTGTTCTCTTTTCATGATCCACCTAACTCAAATGACCTCTCATCTGTAGACCTATCAGTAGGCCCCTTGGACACTCCGAATTTGGTGAACCACGCCCACAGCAATAGCCTGAGTGGGCCCCTTCCTGTGGAAGCCGCCTGTCTACCCGAATTAGCCCTTTTGTTTACAAGCCCTGTCCTAAGAAGCTGGCAGGGAGCTGTCCAACCAAGACTTCTTGGAGGAGCTGAACAAGCACAAAAACCTTTGCAGGACTAACAGGGACGACTCCTTAGCCAGGAGCCCTCAGTACTTGTTCACGGCAGTTAAAATAATGAGTGACAACAACAAAGGTGATGTCGTCCCCATTCACTTTCCCAGAAGTATGTGTGGCACTAGATAAACTCTTGCTTGATATCTAGCTAGGATTGCTGTGTTCGCCTATGAAAAAATAGAAATGAACCCAAAACTCCCTGGGCTTGACCAAAGACAAGGAGACGTGTCTCGCATGTGCATGGGAAAACATAGCTGGATATTAAAACTCCAGAGGAGGGTAGAAATGCTCACCAGCCTCGCCTGTGCCCTCCCCTGTCTACGTGAGTCTGACTTTGTTCACCACGAGCCTCAGAAGCCTTCTACTCTAATTGGAAACTATTTCCTTGTTATCAGCCCAAGTTTAATCAGCATTTCATTTAAACAGGTTTAAAATACCCGAGGAATTTAGAGCTGGAAAGAACCTCAGAGTCATTTGGCCCAAGAGTTTATTTTACAGATGAAGAAAAAGAAGCCCAGAGAGCCACAGTCACTTGTTCAAGAGGCACAGCCAGTGAGCAGAGAGCTGGAGAGCAGAAGCGCCGCACCCCGCGCCGGCTCCAGGCTTCTGCATCGCCGGTGCTCGCGGTCAGCCCTGCACGCGCCGAGGCCTTGATGTCCAAGAAATCAAGGGCACTGGCTCTTCTAAATTCTCCACGGAGAAAGTTCCAAGGCGCTGGGGGCTGGTGCGGAGGATTTTCAAAGGCCTGCAGCGGAGCCCTGCTCACAGGGACACGGGCCAGATGTCCTCACGTCCCCTCTGCAGACACTGGGCTGCCTGCTGCAGTCCACCCCGGGCGGGCCGCACAGCCGCATCAGGCTCCCGCAAGCCCCGGGCGGGCGGCGTGCAGAGCACACCTAGGGAGCCGCCGAGAATTCCCGCCCCGGGGGAGGTGCAGGGGCGGCGGGAGGGCTGCGAAGGTCAGCCTGGCTCCCCCTCCTCGCCGCCTTCCTTCCCTGGTCGCTCCCTGTGGCGGCAGAGAAAACAATGAACCCGCGGGGCGCACAGAAGACAGACTAATGCATCCACTCAGAGGAGAGGGCCCAGTGGCTAAGCGGCTTGAGTGGGGTCGTGAGAAAACCGTGGGGTTTTCACAGAGCAGGCGGAGTTCAGTGTAAATGCGGAGCGTCTTGCCAATCATTGGAGATGGCACCTTTGTTCGGCTTTAAGAAGTGCAATTCCAGGGGCACTTTTTTTCCTTGAAAAAGAGACTGCAAAGACAATATAAATTTGTTTACGTTCAAGACGTGAAACAAACTGATGCCATGCCTTCTCAGCTTTCTAAGTTAGGGATGGCGGTGTAATTTAGCATCACCTGAAGCCGAAACTCACCTGAGTAGAATTAGGAATTATCAGTGAATCCCCACTCACATCTCCAGAGATGAGTCTGATTCTTCTGGACTCACACACACACACACATAGTGAAATAGTTATCCTTCTCCTTGGCCCTGATCTCCTGTTGAACAATAGATATGCCCAGGACATGTGAGGTTTGGAGAATCTATCCTGAGAGGAAGAATATGCAGGATTTTTCAATTCCTATTATTCCCCTTCATGGTTTGTGTGTCAGCCGCTACCTGAACAGAGGTGGCAATTCCATATAGGCTGGCTAAGAGAAGAAAACTGTTCTCACTCGGGTTCTATAAATTACTCATATTCTCACTTTAATATCAAGTACGATATGTATTAGAGTGCATGGTTTTGGCTAGAATCAATTTGGAAGGCTGTCAAATAAAAAACAAAATAGGAAAATAAATCCAAAGTAAAATTTATGACATGATTTTACTCCCATTACATTCCACTTAACAAATGCATATGTTTTACAATATCTTTAATAATAATTATTAAACATAGTAAAATACTTCCAAACTTGGCTCATTGCATAATTGTACTTCAAGTGAAAAAAAATTATCTGAAGCCTTGTCAATATGCCACTTCCTCCTCCCCCAGCTTTTAACAGAAGCAGCCTCCAGTGGAATAATCCAAGCTGTGTTCAAGAAGTTGGCAAGTAGGTCCAATTAAATGTGGTTTTACTGTATTCTGGCGTTTGCATATCTAGTTTGCCAAGAAGTAATCTTTCACAAAAAAAAAAAAAAAAAATCTGTACTGGCCCAGACACAGCCTGGATGGTGCAATGCATCACATAACTTTACCCCATGACTAAGATAATCTTTTTTTCTTAAATAGCTGTGGAAAACGTATCGTACATCCATCATCTTCCTATATGAATCACAAAACATCGTCCTTTATGGAGCCTCTTCCATTTATACACAACAAAGTGAAATTCATCTTAATAGCTCTGTTTATTTTAATTATTAAACTCAAAGGGGGTTACTTTTAGCCACCTGAGCTTGATGTATTTATTCAGGTGTACTCCAGTCGGATTATCTGAATGAGGCTATAAAGGACCCTATTGACTATGAAATGCTGGCGTGTCCAAGCTGCAGTCATCCACATTCACAAACCCAGGGACCTGAGACTCAGGGACAGACATGCTCCTCTGAGCTTTGCAAGTGAAATCCCGGGCCGTTCTTTGCAGATGTTTTACACACTCCTGATCCCTTATGGAGGAGCTGACTCTCATAGCCCCTTCCAGCTAACCTACTCACTACGTGAATGATCAGCCGTATCCAAAGTCCAGATGGAAAGCTGTCAACAAAGAGACTCCTTCCGCTCTGCCTACCGCATGATTCATCCCTGGCATGAAGACAGGCCGGAGATGGCCCCACCACCTTGACTCCCATAGGTGAGCCAGGAGAGGAGCACAGGTGCCCATTCCTCAGGTCAGCAGGGAGGGATCGGGTCAGAAAATGCAGCAAAACACACAACCTGGCCTTTGTTATCAACCGTCATGAGCTCATTAAAAACACATGCAGAAATGGTTAAACAAAATCTTCTAAACCGTTTACAAAATTGCCAGTCTATTAGAAGGACTGAGCTCACAGCAAACTCTCCCTTCCAATGTGTGCAATGGAGCAGCTAATGTCCTTTGGACTCCTGTCTATGGCACCAAGCAGAGGGAGGTGGGGGGGGGGGGCCTTGTTTGTTTTTGGTTCTTGTTGTTGTTTTTTTAACTTTTTTAAAACCAAACTCTTAAGTATATCAACCAAAAGGACTGTTTTACCAAACACGTACTGTTGAAGTCATTGCCTTGTAAAAAAATCTATGAAAACTATGAAATAAAACGGGGGATTTGTGTCATTATATCAAGGAGAGCAAGAAGGAAAAGAAAACCAGATGACTGTGGCACGAATGCTTTTGTGAAGTGGCATTGCATCAAAGAGAGAAGTGGACTCACTGAATGGGGATTTTGAAGCCTGTTACGTAGAAAAGTTGGATCTTAAGCTTGATCTGGGCAATATTTACTCACAGTTTCCTTATAAGGAACAGAGCCTTGCATTCCATCGAGTCATGGACTTTGACAAGGTGCATCTTCCTCCAAATGGATGTATTCGCTATGATGCGGTTTGACCATAGATTTGCAGTGCAACACAACGTGGCTCTAACAACACATAAAATAGCACATCGGTGACGTGAGGTCTGAGATTGAGATGCTCTGAACTCTGATCTGGCATGTGCCACCTTCTCCCAGTGAGATCAGAGTAACTCATTTAAATCTCTGGGTAAATCATTTTAACATGTGTGCTTCCCTGGGGAGTTGTGTTTGTTCGTTATCATTATATATATTAATCATACTGCTTTTTATATTATGATCCAAGATTAAACATAAGCTGAAGCTTTCAGTCTTGGTCTCTAGCCTTAAGAGAAAAAATATGTCCAACGTAGGCTTTTGGATTAATCAGATAGAGAGTTGAAAGGGAGATTCGTCAAAAAGAACAAAAGTATGATGTAAGTTCTGTGAGGTTTGTGGTATACCTAAACATGTACACACCTACAGACATACCTGAGACTGTAGGACCTTTTTCATTCCAATGGTACTTGGACTTTCACATTTCATGCAGAGATCGCTTTCCTCAGGGCCTGTTTGAAACTGAAATAAAGTCCAGACTGTTAGTGCTCAATGAATTTAAATCATAACAATTCACATTAGAAAAAATCCACATTGGTAAGAAGGCTCTATAAGGAGAAACTTCATCTTGGTGTAAAAAATAATCATGATTATAGTAGTGAGGTCATTGCAAGTGCACATAGCATCTTTTTTTCTGAGAACTTAATGCTTTTGCAAATTCATTTGCACACTATTCCAAGGGAGAAGAGGGGAAGGGCATTATTTTTCTGGTCTTTCTTACAAGTGGAGAAATGAAGGTATCATGGTGGGTTTCCTCCCGTGGCGTGTTGGTAGACCTTTCCTAACTTTCTCTTAAGCCTCCTTTCTCTTAAGCAGATGATACTGAGAGAAGAGGGTGAGAAACATTCCAAGTAACCAAGGCCAGTTTTCAGATTAAGTGGAGAATTATTCAATTTTCCCCTTTCAACAGCAAGCAAGTTTTGAGGTTCCTGTCTGGCTGCCACCCTCTGTCGTGCTTCCGTGTTTCTTCTCCCCCTCTTGCACGTCCAGCCACAGCTCTGTCAGCCCTGCAGTTACTAGCCTGCAAGTAGCAGTGCCTCGTTGTGGTTGAACTAGTAACATGTTTGGAAACCAAAGCAACCCTTTCGTGGCTGGGAGCAGAGAGGGAGAGTGTGTCAGTCAGTAGAGTCCAGCCAGGGTCTCAGCTCTCAGGGAGCCCGAGGTAGAGGGACCTAAACATGTCCTCCTCACTCTCAGAAGAGAGTGTTCTGCTGTGATAATTTTTTTAATAGTTGATAGGATCCAAGTCAGGAAGAGAAATATTCAATAGCATAATTCCAATCTTAGATTCAGCTTGTAAACTTATATAGCAGACAACGGTAAGTGCAATCATGGTAAATATATATTTACATATTGCAAACTTTACCATTTGGGCATAACCAGAATACTGATTTTAGATTCAGACTTGATCAAAGATGTGCCTCGAACAAGGAATTCAACCTCCATGTGCCTCTAAAGAGAAAAAAACCTCTTGTCTAAAATGATAGATAACTAAAGATTTGGGGAATGTATGAAATGTTTGCAAAGTGCTTTGGACCTCTTCTCTTCCCTTATGCCTTGCCCTGTACCTGCTCTTCCACTTTCAGGATGAATAAACTGGAAGTCACTTTTGTCCCTTCCAGCTCTACATTTTTGTGATTTTTTAGGAAGAACATGTGATACAGCAATTTGTAAGGGGAAAATATCAGACACACAATATAGGTCTTCAAATAATGGGGAATAATTGGGCCATTCTGGCCATTAGATTTTTGCAATTTGAATAACAAAATTATCTCATTATTTCAAAAGCAATCAGTCTAGATTTCAAATTTTAAAATTCAGGATACAGATGTAAGCTGGGAATTGTTTTTGTTTATAAGGCTTAAGAGTTATGTTATTTTAGGAGAGAGGAAAGATTATATATGTATTATTAAATAAAAACAATATGAGGATTGATTGCCTCATACTTCGAGGGCGTTGTTTGACTGACTTTTAAACAGAAACACTTCAATCATTTAAAATTCTTCCATGCTGGTCAAGCCTACAAACCTCCTGTATTTTGACTGAAGTATTATTTTTACTGCAAGATAAGCACCTTTATAAAGCGAATCGAATAAACGATGACAAACCCGCCCTCCCTCCCCATTTTGCACATAAGTGATTCTAGTACTGCTTTGAGGCATCCCTCAAGTAAAATAACATATAAATAGAATGTGAGAAATTACCACGTTTTCTAGACTTCACACTTAGTATGAAAAACAAAACTTCATTGTGCCTCAACATATCCTCTCATTTTTTCCTCTTAACCTAAGGATTTCATCGAGTTCAGTGTGGTTTATCATAATGAGCGCCTGGAAATGCCTCAGCTCCTTGGTCTGCAGGCTCCGGCCTCACTCACTGGATGTGTGCATGTGGTTTGCTGGTGCAGACTGGAAAATAAGACCAAGTTCAAATATAGTTTTCATTCAAATGTATTTCAATTTTTTCAAAATGGTAGAAATTCACACATGAAAACAACTTGGTTGAAAAATTCCATTGTGCAATGGTATCAAAAAATCACTCAATGCATAAAATTTACCCTCTTATAATTAATAAAAGGACACTGGGAAAAACAGTGAGCAGACTATAAAATATGAATTTTAGTTTGAGTCTCAAAAAAAATAAAAACCTAAAAAATATTCCATCTGCCAGCCTTCAGTTTCTTTTTCATTTATTCAGTTGCAAAATCTTGGGGATTCTGAAGGGATCTTAGATTTCACAATAAGGGCATGTGTATAATATCTACGCTTTGAATATAAACCTATACCATTTCTCCCTCCTGTCATGCTCAAGAGACCCTCTTTCTCAAAGGCAGTTAGTTATAGAAATAACCTTATAAGTTAGATTTTCTTGGAATATGGTTCTATGCTCAAATTCCTTCGATGAGGATTTTAAGTACACAGGAAAAAACAGTTATAAATGCGAAGAAATGGATTTTTTTTTTGCACTAAAAACAAATAGATGGCACAAACTTCTGTGGCTATGGCTCACAAGCAATAAATGCTTTTCTTAAATGTTTTAGTTATCTATTATTGTATCATTGTGCTTTTCTAGAACTTATCCAAATAGACATCCTAGGAAGCATTGTTGTCTGTCTAGTAAACATGCAATAGGCATTTCAGTATTACCAAACGGCTCGTTTACATGACACAGTTCCAAAGAAATGGTCCACAGAAAAGGTATATACGTGTAATTTTTAGTCTCTTTTGAAGAATAAATTTAAGAGATTCAGATTAAAAGCTTAAATGCTCCTACTTCGATCATAGATCATTTCAGAGCAATAGACATATACAAATAAATGTCAGGGTGTTTAGTAATCCCCTCAAAGGTGAAATGCACACTGTACTAAGTATGATTTTTTAAAATGAGGTGAATATGTCCTTATTTATACATAGTTTTGAGTAATCTATACAAGATATATATTCTTTTAAGTTAGCTCTGATTTGGCACAGCACATGTAAATAAGGTTATGCTGTTCCTGCATGTTCGGTATCATTGTACTTACATGTATTATGTATTCAAACAACAGAATTAATCTATCCTATAAATGTTTACAAATATTCAAATATATTTTTCCATGTACCACTTCATATTAACTACAAATATACTTTTTACAAACTTGAATATTTAGGCCAGTATGACATTTTAAAATTCCTATATAGTCATATTAAGTCAATGCATGTTGACACTGAATAAAAACTACTTGATTTAATGATTAAATACAGAGATTATAATAAACTGTAAATAAGTCGTTTCCGTGAATGGACTCTATCTGTGTTACACGGTCTCTCAAAGCCACTCTAAATATCCTCACTGAAACTGTTACTAACTAATGTGTTACATTTTAAAGCCAAAATGGGTTTTTGCTCCTCTCCTGCCAAACGAACTAGAGAGAATTGCCTCTTATAGCAAAATGCGAGCTCAACTGCAAACCCATTCCTAAAGACGATTAGAAAAGGGGGACAAGTGCCTGAAAATTCAAGAAATGTTTTAGTTTTGACAGAATTGTTTTGCAAACTACCCTTCAGCCAAAGGAAAGTACCATGTTCACATAAACCTAGGGATCATGATTAACAGTAAATTAGTTAATGTTAGAATACAATCAGGAAAGTTAACTAGATAGTTCATTTCTCTACAAGAAAAAAAAATCTGATTTCTTTCAAGTGCTTGAATATTTTAGGAAAAAGCTATTCTATGAGCCTGAATTACCTGCATAATTAATTCAACAAATTGTTTAGTGTAAGCAGATATTTATAAAGTAATTGGGCTTAAAAGGAAAAGTTTTCAAGTTACAATTTCATTTCTATGACCTCACCCATCCTTGTTACAATATTTTAAATTTGGAGTTCAGTTTCTTTCACAAGAAATTACAAAAATTAATTAGTAAAGATTTTTAAGGGATCAGTTTGCAAATGCTAAAAGTTTAATTTCTAAAATATCTCTGTAAATGAATTATTTCTAAAAATCTCGTGTCACCAGTATGATCTGACTGCTTTAGCTCTTCTTTTATATTAAGAAAATCTAAGAAGGGGTAGAGAAGGCTAGAAACATAAAATGTTTCTTTCTATGTAACTACATTGACAAAGTCAAAAGATAAGTGGTTCTACATTTTCCACCAAAGGCTCACATACAAAGATATTTTGCCATGTTTCGGCAGGCCAAAGTTAGGAAATTTTTAACATAAGGACAAAATCTTATCAGTGTAATAAACTTGGACTATAACTAAAATGAAACTCCTAAAAGTAATTTGCTTTTAAAAAACAAAATTATTGCTTTTTTAAGAAACGGTATCATCTCTAGCATGTTAATGGCAAATGACTTTAAAGAAGGATTGAGCTCTTCCGTCCTGGATTTCAAAATTAACACTTACTCATTTTACTGTAACTTATCAGTGTTTCAAACATTGAAACAATTACAATGAAAATTTATATCAATACCTATAAATTGAAACTAAAATTGAGTTTCCTATCCAGATGTATGTGAAAGTTACCCTCATTATATTAGAAACCAAAGAATCTTTTAACCTTTATAAGAATAAAATGTTAGTCATATAATACAGGAAATTTTGAGATGGTAAAATTTTTTTTTAAAAAGTTCTTACCTGGTACAATGGAATTTTTAAAGTCAAGTTTTAATAGGTTTTGTGTTCTATTGATAAAACTTGAGAGATTCAAGATTTTTTAAGTAGTATTACTTCTTGGGTTAAAAAACCAATTGTTTTCTTTGATAACAGTTCAAAACTTTTGTTTTACCTGGAAAATGAATATTTCAGCCATTTTATTGTGAGCTATTACATAATTTTAATAAAATGTTCACCTTTTTCTAATCTTCCAATAACCTCTGTAGATCATCACAAGTCTATTACAAAAAAAAAAAAAAAAAAAAACCACAACTCTACTTGATTCACCTATTAATCTGATAGCATAATAACTAGAAAAAAAATCCAAAACCAGTATCCTTAATATTGTATACTTCTTGGATATCCTTGGATATCCACCTTGCACACAATGCTGGGGCCACATTAATCTAGGGCATAACTGATTATCTAAAAGAAAGATTTTTCAAAAGTAAACGAAACCACATATTTAAAATATGTGTCAGCCAGATGTCAAAGGGGAGATCAGTCTGAATGGTTTCCAACATGACATGAAAAATTAATTTCCTTTTTAAAAAATGTAGTGAATAAACAACTGATTCCTTCACTTATCAAATGGGGCGATTTGTGTAATTGTTCTAGTTTTACAAGGAATGTTTTAAGAAGTTATTCCAAATTTCATGTGAAAATACTGTTTTTATAAGTGTATCCAGTTAAGTTTTTATAAGTGTATCCAGTTAAGTTTAAGATACTGTGCCTCATTTAAAAGTAGATGCTAGTCAGTGGGACTAAATTATAACTCTCAATATCTTCAGAAAGCTCTGAGATACTGTGACCAGTTACTACAGGAACTGAGTCCCCCTCCCCAGCCCCCCACCCTTTTTTAACTGCTTGTAAATAACTGCCCAAGAAATTATTTTATGGAGCTCAAATGCACATTCCCCTCTCATGTGAAACAATGTCTGGTTGGTTAAAACTAAGCAAATGTCATGTAATAGAAATCCTGTTTCAACAAAAAAAGGGAAATTTAGGATCCCAGATAGCAAATTATTGACTGTGCTTTATGGTAATCTTTTGGGATTCCCATCCAAAGCCATCAGCGAACTAACAAATGATAGATTTCCAAGCTCCAGACCTTATATCCCACTTCTATCAAAGTTAAGAATAGTAATCTTACTATAGGTCATTTAACATAAAAGTATTTAATTTTGACAATAATCATGTAAAACTGTATTGTCATAGGTATCTTTAAGGCTGGAAGTTATGGACAATTATAGATTCCAGAATTTACAAAAACTCTCAGGTCAGTGCCAGCCCCGTTCATACTTAGGATGGCGGCACGTAGCAATTCCTCTACAGAACCATCGGGCACGTGTGAGTGGTCTGTCAGTTCTTCAGGTCAACCAGCAAATGTTTCTCATCCTGACGAGCTCAATGAGGCAAGCATGAAGTTGGGATGATCACAAATATTAGGGAACAGTTTTTTAAATGGTTGCATATATCTAATTACATTTTAAAGTTAAAACTTAAGAATTAAAACCTGGGAACTTTTGAGTTCTCCCAGCAACAAAGAGGATGTATACAGCTATTCTTGAACAGGCGAATGCCTGCTAATTAGATTGCCTAGAATTCCAGTCATTAGCCAAGCAGTCTTCCAAATTAAGACATCCGGTCTCCTTCAATTTTCCACTTAAACCAGAACACAGAAGAATAGATTTGACCAATCAACTTAAGATAAAATTACCCATGAAAATATGACTTATGGTGTGTGGACTAGTAGCTGTACAGCGTATTACAAAAAATCCATGCTGCCACTTGAAGTCTCACAGATTCACAAATTTCTAGGGAATTACCTTAACATTCCTGATCTAGGATGTAGAAAATGGGTCACATGTTTAAATGTGCATTTAGTATCTTCTTAAATGACTAGAAGCAAAATTTTTGCACACTTGCATTTGAGTGATTTAAGGCATTCTAATAATTCATAAGCTCTTAATAGAACCGATATTAAAAATAAAGATGCCATGTATGATACACATTTAGGAACATATGTAGTACATAATCACAATTTAAAAAAACACACAAAAATTCTCAGTTCATATAATTTATTGCAGTTAGCACACAGTTTAAAAATTCACCAACACACCAATAGTACAAAACTAAACAGCATTATAAGTTATTCCCCCCTCAGGAAAATAAAACATACTATGATTGTCAAAGCTAGATGTCAGTCTAAGTTTTAGAACAAAGGGAAGAATGTGAAACTAATAAAAGGAAAAAGCAATCACTCGCAATGACCACAAAAAGAAAATCCAAAAGAAAGTCCGTTTTCTCACAGACATTGATTGTCTTTTCTAAATTAATAAAAATTATTTTAACATAAACTGTATTTAAAAAAAACTAGAAACTCTTCAAGTAACTAAAGATAATGCTCCAAGGCCATTTTCACAGCTTTTTGTTTGTTTGTTTGTTTGTTTGCTTTAAATGCCATTACAGCCAAATTAACACACATTTGACCAAATATTTCCAAAACAGTCCAGCAACACACAATGGAGTTTTCCATTCAGTATCTTAAGCACAAAAATAGGCTATGTTTACAGTAGTTAAGGCGATCAAATTTTAAACAAAAGCAATTAAAAAAAAAAGGGAAAAACAGCAAACGTTTTCCATGCTACTCCCATAGACCTTATTTGTAAGTGCAAGACAGGAAAACAAACACTGTGCAAAATGCTTTGCCCTGCGTGCTGGTCATTAAAACCACACGTTGGGCTGCAGCCTCTGCTGCCGCGATACACATAGTCTACTAACCCCCTTCCCCGTGTCAATCAAGGCAGTCCAGTCCTTTCAGCCTGGGGCTTTTTCAGTCCATAGAATCTTTTCATGAAGTTGGGGGTGGGGGTGGGGGTGGGGGATGGGGGAGGGGAGAGGAGGGAGGAAGGGAGGGAAAGGAAGAAGGGGAGGAAAAGAAAAGGGGAGCAAAAAAAGAGAATGACCTATTGTCAATTTGTGCAGTAGTTATTCTAAAAACGCTCAACTGGGTAAATGTGTACATCTAAACTTTGAGCTGGCCTGGGTTTTGTGCAATTAGAAGTTTTGTTATAAATGCACACTGCACATGCAAATCTTTAAGCCGTTTGTAAACATTTATATTTTCCTTGTTATGTAGCGAAGTTATCAATTTGCAGCTTAAGTTTTTATTCAGCTTAACAGTTTCAACTTAAAGACAGTGGGAAAGTCAATTTAAATTATATAAAATAAAAATAAAAACAGTGCATTAACGTTCTTCATAACACCAGGTTTTTTTCCAAATGGTGCTATTTTTCTAAGGAAATTAAATAATTTTAAACTCACTCGTTAAAGTTATACAATGCAAACAAAGACAAAAAATATATTGAAACTCATGCATTTCTGTAGCGTTAATATTTACTTTTCAAGACTCAACTAAGAGCATCAACACAACCTGTCAAGTCCTTTGACACCCCCCCCAGCCCATGTAATCAATTACAGTATACAATAACAGTAATTCACATTTTTCAACACACAGTTCAACACTGCTGAAGCTGCAATATCCTTTTTCATCCCAAGCAAACCTTCACAAAGACAGCGTCCCAGTGATCCCAGTGTACTTTCAGAATTTCTCTCACTGGGAACCGTCAGAAAACCAGAAGTTGCCACAGAAAGTTTTAAGTCAACTGCTTGTTTAAAAATAGATAATCCAGCATTTCAGAAATTTTCCATTTGGGTCTAAAAGCATTCAGGTTTCCAACAGCCAGAAAAGATTCATGCAATTTGAGACATATAAAGAGGCTAATAAAACTGGAGGGAATTTCTACTTAAAAAAAAGAAAAGGTGGGGAAAAAAAAGAGCTCAAAAGACACCACAGTGCTGACAAAACAGGCCCTATGAAAGCATTTTGTGGTAGGACGATTTGTTTCAAAGGTTCTTATTGGCTTACTTCCCCTACCCCCTCGAAAGAAAGAAAAACACCTCTCTATTCTCCGACTTGCTCTAAAGTTTCTTTTATCAGAATGCTAAATTAGTGAGATTCTCATGCTATTCTAAAGTGCAAAAACAAGTGAATATCCCAACCTTTCAGTTCCAGGAAACGAGACTGCTTTTAGACCGTACCACAACTATATAGAGATCTATTTATATATAGGTATATATATATTATTTATATATATATAAAATTATTTCCAGAGTTCTTGAGAGCTATCTTCTAAGGTCCAGTCTCTGACAGCGGGCAGGCTCAGCGCCTCGCTTTTGACCGACAAGGAGTTCACCAACTCACAGTGGAACTTGCGGATGTGCCGGTACAGGTCCCCGGACTGCGTGAACCTGCGCTCGCACCACTTGCAGGCGTGCGGCTTCTCGCGCGTGTGCACCACGGCGTGGCGGCTCAGGTTGTGCGAGTACTGGAAGCTCTTGCCGCACTGCGTGCACGTGTAGGGCTTCTCGCCCGAGTGAGTCCTCTCGTGGCGTTTCAGGGTGTACATGCAGGAGAACGTCTTCCCGCACAGCGAGCAGGTGGGCACGTTGACGTCGGCGGCCGGCTTGCTGCGCAGGCCGTCCTGCTCGCGGAAGTGCGTGCTCAGGTGGATCTGCAGGATGTGCGGGCTGGGGAAGACCTTGTTGCACAGGGGGCACATGAAGATCTGGCCGGCCGGGCTCAGGATATTGGAAACGTAGGGCAGCAGACTGCTCTCCATGCCGCCCTCCACCTGGACCCGCTCGCTCTCGGGGGTCATCATCTCGTCGTCGCTGGCTTTGTCCTCCCGCTCCAGCTCCCTCAGGACCGAGTCCTCCCTCAGAGGAGCCAGATGGGCCGGCTCATACTGTACCCTGTTATTAGTGCTCACACTCTCTTTCACAGTGCTATGTTCCATGTCATAGTCATTAGTGCCAACATCACTCTCATCACAGGAAGCCTCTTTCTCCACCTTCACCTGCACCAGGTTGCTTCTCAGCACGTCCTGTGAAGAGAAATAAGAGCTGTTCAGATTTTCAACTCCTGAAAGGCTGGACTTGACAGACAGGTCCAGCACACAGTCAACATCTGCCGAATCCCTCACGGAGGTGACAGACCTCTGGGACAAAGACTCTGTTGAGCTGCAGGGGCTGGCTACTGTTTTTCCAGCTGCTGTGGCGTGTGGCTCTGCCTCTCCGCCAGCCTGGGGGATGCCTGCTGAGTCCGAGGGCAATCGCATCCACATGTTCCCAGGCTCGGCAGCCAAGTCCCTTTTGCTGGGCAAGATGTTCAATTTTTCATCTTCCCCTTCATCTTCATCACTGGGCAAATCGCCTGCCATGTGGCTGCTGCCATCAGAGAGACTCTCGACTTTGTCCGAACAACTTGAAGCATCTTCTTCCTTTTTGGTGCTGTCTGCCTCCGTGGTGGCTTTCTCTTTCAGCTTCTTTTTGCAGACTTTGACAATGTCATACATGTGGAGATAACTGGCAGCTGCTAGCACGTCTTCAATGGGCAAGTCTTTGAACTGGAGTTTCCCTTCATACATGAATTCAAGCAGGAGAGCGAAGGCTGGGGCTGTAACAATGTCGCTGTTCAGATGAACAATGTCTCTTTTGTCCAGCTGGTCCTTGTAAAAGAGGTGGAAATACATGCTGCATGAAGCCAGTACAGCTCGGTGCGCTCGGAACTGGGCATCTCCCACCAGAACAGTGCAGTCACAAAGAAAACCCTGATGTCTCTGCTCGCTCAGACACTGCAGCAAATGTCTACTATGGTCTGGAAACTCCATACTGTCTTCATAACCTGGGAAGAGAGAAATTTCTCATGAGAGCCTGGTTAGGAACAACTTTTCAATGCTCTAGTCCCCATTAAAAAAAAAAAAAAAGAAAAAATCAGCTTGGGCCACAGAGGTACATGTTCCTGAATTTTAATCAGGCTTATGACCCAAACACTACCAAATCACACACACAAAACCAAACACAAGAAGAAAAATGTACACTTTTGAAACTTCTTACCCCAGCCAAACAGTGTCTGATGCATCTCCACCTTCCCTGAACTTTTAGTCAAGTTTTAAAAGCCTTAATTTCAGTACAGTCTCTTCCTGAGAATAAGAATTTAGGTCTCTTTCAGAAGAAATTCAATTAACTCTAATCATCAAATTATGTCCTACAAAACCTACAAAATAGCTTTAATTTCAAAGGGAACAACTCAAATAATGAACAAAGAAAAGTCCCAAACGTTCTGGAAGATTCAGAACACTTGTTCAACCATCGTTTTTTATTTTATTACTTTTGATACTTGACTGCACTTAGAAAGCACAATTTAAACACACACATTTGGCTGAATCAAGAAAAAAAAGTGAAATTGCATAATTAGTCCAGAAATTAGCAAACAACTTACTTTTAAAGTCAGAGTGTTAAAACAACAAAAGCCCTGTGTATAAAAACAGATGTTAATGCCTTAAGATTTGCAGGTATAGCACACATGTACGAGATCAGAAGGAACTACACCAACAGATGGAAAAGATCGTCTTTACTATGAACAAATCCAATTTTTTTTTAATGAATCGAGAGAAGAAATGGTTATATGTCTTTGCAAAAACTGTACATCTAGAATATTAAGAAACAGAAGGGCTTTATTTAACTCTGAAAATTCTCATCTGAACTTTGATCTGTTGCAAAGCAAAATCAGTTCCATATTAAAATTAATGCAAACTTTTAAATAAAGGCATATTACGTTCAAATGAAACTCAAAAGTTTTATAGGTTTGACATACCAAAACAAAACAAAAAAAAGAGGCTTGCTAGTAAAAGAGAAACTATTTTTTTTTTTACTCTGCCATACCTCAGTCAACAGAAAATACTTTGTTTCAACATAACTTGATATATTTTGTTTTCCCACTAGGTTTTATTCTTTCAAATATGCATTGTTGCCCTTATTTTCTGGTGAAAAAGGGTAAAATGGAGGGAGGAGAGTCGCAGATGTACAAAGGGTCAAAATTCAACAGCAAAATTCAACTCCTTAAAAATAAAGAAAACCGACTTCCCCTTTACTATGACCAGAAGCAAGGTTCCACACCATCCATCTCAAAAAGTGCATCTGGGGAATGGATACATATTAATTTAACATTTAAAAATTACTTCCCTGCTTCTTCTACACTTTGCCCAAGATGGACTAAAACTTTCATCCTAACCCAATACAATCTGCAAGATGCCCCTGCTAGAATAAACCAAGATTTACAATACAATCACTTTAAGTGCCCCACAGCTAACATCAATCCTAATCCTTGAGAGGGCTAAAAATAAAGATTGGAGGGCAGCTCACAAGGTAGCCGTGATCAAATTAGGAGGCTGAGAGGACAGAGAGGGACGAAGAAGGAAGCTTATAAACATCTGATCCAGCTGACTGTGGCCATATGGCAGCTGCTGCCCAGATAAAGAGATTAAGAATAGAGGAGTGCGATTACAGCTGTCTGGCCAATTCAGGCAGCTCAAATCTACAAGTTCTAAATTAGTCGCTAACACAAAAACTCCTGCAAATAATTATCGTTATGCTGAAATAAAAGATCTCTTAAATATATATTTGAAAGAGAAATGAGGAAACCAGTCAAACTATTCTCCTGGGGACCAAAGTTTTTTTTTTTCTCTCTCTCTCTTAAAAAAAACCTTCGGTTTCAAAAGCACTACAGCTGTATGTTTCAGTAGCGCTGCTGAATGTTTTGAAGAATAAAGTTTCACAGTGGAATTAATTACACAACAATCTAGCTTCTTAACTAGAATAATCTTCTCATATAAGTTTGCATGCTGGATTCCAAACAATTTACTATTTCTCCCCCCCCAACTCCAAAAGCAAAAGGAATCTAAATAGCAGTGAACAACAACAACAAAGTATTTTAATCCAAAGTGATCTCAAAAAGCAATATTTCAAAGCCTTTCTTAACATTTCAAAACTTGAAATATTTCTGTATATTAAAGTTATTTACCCGCAAAAAACAAAAGGGATAAAAATTAAAGCTAAATAAGCCCAAGACTTTCAACTCCAATAAGATGTTCATTTAATACTCAATTTCATATTTTATTCTTAAACTGGATTACAAAAGTAATGTGATTTTTTTTAAATTAAATAAACAAAACACCAAAACAGAAATATGCTCAATCTAATCTCTTGCTACTCCTACCTTTAGGACACATAAACCTGATTAAGTCCTTTCCTCTGAGTCTTGCTGGCTCCAGGTCTGTTACATCGGTGGAAAAAAAGCAGACTAAGAGAGACAGATGCAAAGTGGAGATGATGTTAGAGAGGAATGAGATACCTTCTCCACCACAGATCCGCACACACTAACTCCCTGTCTGTGTGTTAGAATAAAAGGCTGAGGGATGGCAGGCTGTCAGCTGCTCTGACATCATGTTCAGATGGAAATGCTACCTCCAGCTGTGCTCCTTTTAATGCCATATGCTACTCCTCTACACTCCTGCCACCAGCTTTTTCTTAGGAGAACTTTTCTCTTCTGTTAGTATAAACAAAATACTTCAAAGTCTCCCTTTTTTTCCAAACTTTCTAACAGAAGAAATTGAAAAACTCAGCATATGGAGTTCTACTGTATTTATGGAATAGCAACACTTCTGTCTTAAGTTGGTGGACTGGCTTACATACTGACAGCACACTCAAGCCACGGTGCTATTCAGGAAATCCAGATTCACTTTTATTCAACTCCAACGTTTAGTTTCAAAGGCAGCTTAGGAATATTTTTAACCAACCCATTTGACATCTCCAGTCCCGTTTCAACATTATTACGGCACTTTACTTTTTTTTTTCTGCTGAGATAATGGTATACATATCTCAGAATGTTGGAAGACTATTCAGAACTACTGCTTCAACCTGGTTCACCTTATTTCACTCTTATATAACTACTTATCTAAAACCACCTTCTCAGTAAAATTTCTCACACTGCCAGTTAATGCAAATTTCAACTCTCAATATCAACAAGCTGAAACTGCACTTTCTGAAATCCTGGAAAGTACTTCAGTTCAATGAGATAAATTAATAAACTGATACAACCTGCTACAGCCACTTAAAATGAATGCTGCATCTCTGTAGCTGATCCAACTTTACGCTCAGAAAGAGCAGAACTTTGTATTCCCCTTGATCCGTGTCCCATAACAATCTTTTTTTGGGTCACTTAGTAATGTTCATGATCACAAGAAAACCTTTCAGGGAGAAAGGGGTGGGGGAAGCCAGCTCTAGCAAGTTGGGGAACTTTTTGGCTAGATTTGTGGGTCTTTTTCGAATGGCTGATGAAACTGTAACATAACCCGGACTGGCGTGACCAGTGCCCTGCAAGGGGCTGCGACATCTGTGAATGTCAAATACATCTCCACACACTCTGATGGGGGTGAGGAGGAGAAAAGGCGCTGGGGCCTGAGGCGCAAGTGTCACAGTCCCGCTGATAACCACTCCGTCCTCATTAGAAAACCATGGCCAAGAGTTAAAAAAAGAGTAACAAAGACCAAGGTCTCTATCCTGTGCTTCTTGCTTTCCCAAAGTCACAAACCCAACTTTCTCTAACTTCGAGATCAATGACATAATTATGAATGCCTATTTCAAGAGTCCCTCTTTGGAGATAAATTCCTTCTCAGCCACACCACCTATTCTGCACAAATGCCCTCGCCTCATTCCAATATATCAGACATTAATCACCCCATTTACCCAGTGGGGTGGGGGGCGAGTGACAGTTTAATGAGTCCCGAGCACCGCAATGGGCCAGCGACTCCCACTCCACAAATCAACCCCTCTGCGCCTCGCAGCCTCAGGTCCGGAGAGGTTTTGTAAGGTTGGGTTTTGTTTTTCAAGGAGGTGGGGGCGGGGGTGCGGAGCAGGGAGGGGGGAAGAAATGCAAATCTTCACGTAGTTGGCTGTGCATAAAACACTAGGGGAAAGAGGAAGGTTAAACCACAGGGAAGGAGGTGGAGGGCGTAGAGCCGGTGCAGCAGGAAAACACCTTAAACAACAGACGAGAAAACAGACCCGGGTCACGGCAACAACAAAAGAAAAGTCGTAAGAAGCAGGGGGAGGGTGGCTGCTACCGCTTCCCCGCCGCCACGGCGCGAGCCCCCGGCAACTGCCCCGGCCCGGGAGGGGCCTCCCCGCGGGCGCCGCCGCAGCTGCGAGGGTCCCCGGAGCCGCGGCCGTCCCGGCGCCGTGCAGCTGCACCGCTCCCAAGCCCCCGCCCCGAGCCCCCCGCCCCCGAGAGGCGCCGCCGCAGCTGCACCGGCCGGAGCGCGCCCCGCGCCGCAGCTGCACCGGCCGCACCCCGCCCGACCCGCAGCTGCGGCGGCCGGGCACCGCACCGGGCCCCCCGCCGCTGCGGCGCCCTCCGCCACCCCTGGCTCCACCCGCACAAACTAACTCCACTCGCGGGGCCGGGTCGCCCGCCCGCCCGCCCTGCCCCGCCGGCCGGGGCCGCACAGCCGGCGCCCCGCCCGCCAGGGCCCGGGCGCGGAGGGGGCGCCGGGTCGGGGCCGGGGGCCGGCGCCGGGACTCACACGGAGCGGCCCTAAGTCACCGCGTCCCCGCCGCCGCCGCCGCCGCCGCGTCCTCCGCCTCCCGGCCGCCGCCGCCGCCGGACTTGGTGGGCTTCCTCCTCCGCGGGCCCCCCTCCCTCCCTCCCTCCCGGCCCCCCCGCCCCCCAATCCCGGCTCCGTCGCCCGCTCCCCCTGCCCCCTCCCTCCCTCCCTCCCTCCCACCCCCGCTGGCAGCCGGAGGAGCGCGGCGGAGCGAAGAGGCCCCACTCTCAACGGCTCCCCATGGCAGCAGCCCAGCGGCGGCCGCAGCCTGCCAGACACAGCGAGGGAGCGAGCGAGCGAGGAGCGAGCGCGGAGCCCGGGCCGGGGGGCGGGATGGGGGGGCGGGGGCGGGGGGAGGGGCGGGGGGACGCACCACGCACGCACGCGGCGGCGGCGGCCAGATGTTCCCCCCCACCCCGCCTCCCTCCCTCCAGGCGCTGGGCTGCTGCGATTGACCGAAAGCTGCCGGACCCGTGTTCCCCGCCCGCCCCCAGCACTCAGTCTCCTCCAATAGGAGAGCAGCTTTTCAGGGGGGCGGAGGCAGTGACGGGCAATCATCGAACTGACAAGAGGGCCCGGCCAATGGGAGAGGGGAGCTGGAGCTGCCGCTCTCGCGTGCCAATCGCAAGCAGAAACTGTTGGGGTGGGCGGGCACGGGCGGGCGGGGCTTAGTAGAGAGGCGGGGCGGGCGGAGTCGTCGGGCGGGCGCAGCGGCGGTGGCGGCAGCGGCGCCCCTCTGGGGGACTTGGCCGTGAGAAAGTGAAAGGAGCCCGCGGGCGGCGGCGACAGCTGCGCTGGGAGGGGCTTGTTTCCAGGCTGGGAGGCCTCGCGCGCTCACGGGGCTGCGGAACAAGCTTTTCGGTGTGCGCCTTGACAACCATAAATACACTTTTGAACGTAGTGGGGCTGGGCTGCTCGAAGTTCCGGAGGTATCCGCGGAGGCAGGGCACCCGGGACACACGACCCGAGTCCGGCATGAGGTGGCTCCCTCTGCTCCGGCTGCTGTGGGTGGCGACGCCCAGGCCCTCATCTCCCAGCCCTCGCTCCATGCCGCGTTGCCCTGTCCGCAGGTGCAGGTGCGCATCGGGCTCAGCGGACGCCACCGGCTCAGACGGGCAGTGTCCGGGCGTCATTCTCTGGGCATCTTGTCACAGGCACAGCAGAGCGCCTGTGTTTCTCACAGAACCCTCTTGTCACGTGTATTTGCAGTGTTACAAGTAGCCATTCCCAAGTGACCAATATGTAGAGAACTACAGTAAAAGTGATACTTGGGAAGCCATAGCCTGATTTCTTAATTCGTACGCCTCAAACCACGAAGTTAAACTACGGAGGGAAGATGTAAGACGGTTGTATCGTTTCTCCCTCCCTTCAAATAAACTTTTATTCGATTCCTGTTCTTTGCAATAAAACTGTGTTCATCACGGCCGCCAGGAAAAGTAGAAACGTCTACCTCAAGAAATCGGAAATCTTGTTTAGCAGGCAAGAACTACAAGTAAAAAAAAAATTGAATGAGAAGGGGGAAAATGGTTTAAGAATATAAAATAGAAAACTGTAGCGTGAGGAAGTTAGTACACTAGTAATTGTCATGTGAAATGTGTTTATTCTTCGCTAACTGAACTGAGACTGGCAAGCCTGTTGCTAACCAACTTGCCGGGAGACCTTTCAACTGGGCAAAATGTGCTTTCACTTTGTTCCAGGTCAGATGGGTAAACTAAGTTGAAAGTATTGTGTAGGCAAATCAGACATATTGAATTACTAGTGAAGTAAAAACAGGAGCACACGGAATTTCTGCAGCTGAAATACTATTGGAATATCCTCTTAGACAGAGTAATGATATTCTCTACCCTTTTCTCAACATTTTCATGTGCCCTCATGATTGATAACTGAGGTCAAGGCCATCCTATGACAACTAGAGTTTTTTATTCCATGAAATATATTCTACTTGTGCTTTTGGTGAATTCTGCATCTTTTACTCTGTTGGTAGAAGGCCCAGTCTCAGTCTGACCTGTTTAAAATTGAGGAAGTTTATAAATATTCTTGATAAAGGAAATACACTGTTTAAAAAACAGGTGAAAAGAAGTACATGCTTTGCCAACAAGTTCAGGAAAAAATTGGAAAAAGAAATATTTGCATTCTCAAAATTGTTTCTCACCTACTAAAAGTTAAAAATAAAGAAAGCAACAGGGCTTCCCTGGTGGCACAGTGGTTAAGAATCCACCTGCCAATGCAGGGGATGTGGGTTCCAGCCCAGGAGCCCTGGCCCAGGAAGATCCCACATGCCATGGAGCAACTAAACCCATGCACCACAACTGCTGAGCCTCTGCCCTAGAGCCTGCGAGCCACAACTACTGAGCTCATGCTCCACAACTGTTGAAGCCCGCACACCTAGAGCCCATGCTTCACAACAAGAGAAACCACTGCACTGAGAAGCCCACACACTGCAACGAAGAGTAGCCCCCCTCACCACAACTAGAGAAAGCCCGTGCACAGCAATGAAGACCCAACGTAGCCAAAAATAAACGAATAAATAATAAATCTTAAAAAAAAGAAAGCAACAGATCTTTGGACAAAAAGATAGTAATTAATAGTGTCAGCATATTAAATAATAAGTTCATGAGAAAATTAGAACATTAAGATTATCCACAAAAAGTTTAGAAACTCAGCTCCATAGCAGGTAAAGTCACAGCTCTGACAAAAGGTTTTACAAAAGGCAACTACAGGTAGAATAACAGCCACAGAGGTGTGCTGGGGAGAGACACTGATGCATCCAAGTTATGAGCATTGTTTTTTAGATGTAATAGTTATCACTAGGATCCATTTTGAGAGCTGAGTAGTATAGCCAGGAAAGGTAGATTAAAGAGATATTTAAGGAAGCAGTATGTAATCTCCCCATTATTTAAAAGATTTTCTAAATTCATGAAAATGCATGGAATATTCATATATTGTCAGAATCAATAACGTTTCTGCAGTATTTATTGTGTTCAAGAAAGGTACTCTGATGGGATACAGAAGACAATAAAAAAGTATGACAGCTTCTCTCCTTGGGGAGAAATGGAAGACATCATTTAGTTGGGAAAGAAAGTTTATGGTAACTAGTTACCATAAACTAAATGGGAACTAACTAAATGGGAAAGACACCATTTAGTTAGGAAAGAAATGGCATAAATATATAAAAATCTGAACCAAAGGAAAAACTAAATAACAACACAATAGGATATGAATGTCACAGCTAAATTTAATATTAAATTTTTATAACCATCTTGTCCCTGGTCTCTGGTTGCCATTGCATTTTTCTCTGCCCTTTTTTTACATTAAAAAAGATTTTTTTAATTCTTTTTTTGTGTCATAAACTTACTGTAAAAATGCTACTTTTAATCATCTTTGGAAAGTCATTAGCATACAAATTGTAAATAAAATAAAACTGATTTCAGAGGTATCATAATACAGAATGATGACTATTTTTATTGGGCACCCATTGGAACCATGGAAGATAAGTCAGACTCTAAAGCACCCCTTCAGGTAAGCTTCTCAAAGTAGGGACTATTTACCTCTACACAACAGGCTTAGCAAATTAGCAAAATACTGAGCTACTTGACAGAGGTTGAGAGCCAATAATCTTTCTTTTTTTTCTCTCCCACAGTGGGAAAAAAATCCAAAAAGTATAGTCTCTAAACAATTAGAAAAATATACATTGCTTCCCTATGGAGGATTCCTAGTCCTGTACAGTTCTGATTAATCCACACTTTTCTGGGAGTCCTGAAATTTAAAATGATATCAGTCAATCTAACCATTCATGGTTAGATTTCTTGCTAGAGAACAAGATTTATGTTTTACTAACACATGCATTTTGACCAATAACTATTTATAACAGATTGACATACCAAATAAAATTTAATTTGATGAGCAACTCCATAAAGTGAATGTCTAACTTTTAAATATGAACCACAGGTCAAATCTCTGGAAAAAAAAACCAGTGGTTTTATTATACTTTGTGCAATAGGTCATGTTGAAAAAGTTATGTGAAATTAATTTTTGAATATTGACTTTTTATAAACTTCAAGTATAATTAGAATTTTTCTTAAAAAAATAGGGAGGCAAGCATTAACAATAAAAGACCAGATATTCCGAGGTGTAAAGTTTTAAATATAAGAACTATAAAATGTGACAAAATGTGAGAAGTTAACCTGGTTTCGAATCTAGAGAAAAAATACACTAGGGTGAAAAATTTGTTGAAGCTTGTATTAAGCTGACCTTCAATATCATAGCACACATGAAATTCTATTAACTTATTTAGATACTCTCTCTCCCTCTCTCTCTCATTCTCTTCTGACTTTTAGAAATGAACAGGTTGAAATGGCCTAAAGGGAGGAAGAGACACAGAAACACAGCTGACACAATAGTAAAAAAGGAGAAGAGCAAACTGCAACACACACCACTATAATGAAATGAAGGAGCATATTTCCTAAAGCATAGTTTATATATATAGATATGTGTGTATATATATATACATATATATATATAATTCCACATAGCTCATTATATACCAAATTGTTTCTTGGGTTATAAATTCTGTAATACTTGAACCTATTAAATTCCTGAACTATGATAAGCCATAAATAGGAGATAATTCACCCTGATTCTCAGCCCTGAAGACAGAAATGTTACCATAAACACTTGAGGAAAGGTCCTTAGCAGATTTACACAGGGCATTGGGGATAGACCCCCTATACTGAAAGCAGAATGAGCCTGCACCAGTAATTCAAACCTGTTTGAGGTCTGTTAAAAGGGCAGAGAGGAGCAAAAGATACAGTCTTCCCAGAACTGTTTTTCCTGTACAGCCACTTTTCTGTTGCTTACTGTAAATCAGTGCTTTTACATGACCACCATAAATCCAGAGACAGCATAATGGCTGAATGAGACTGACAGCTTGGTTGAGACCAAGACTGGCCCCTTCAGAGAATTTAAAAAGAAAGCAGTCACCCAACCCACACCTCTTTCCTTTCTCTCTCTGTCTCTTTCTCTCTTTCTCTCTCTTTCTCCATATCTCTCCACTAAATGCATTATGCCTTATGGCATATGGAAGGACAAAAATGCATGTAATGACACTTTTTACAGTTAACTTTGTGCTATAATAGATTCATTGTTCTATTGGCATACGATCCCAGGTAACTCTCAAAACCCAGGTTGGTTCTCTTCCTTGCTACACAGAATGCCTTCCTGCCATCCATTGATATGAGGTCAATTAGTTAAAAAGTATCTAAATGCTATCCTAAACAAAATAAATTTGTATGGACAAGTCTACCACCCTGAAAAATCATACAGTTCCTCCAAAATCCAAATGTTGGAATTGTTCTACTGTTTTGGAAGTTATATTAAAGATGCATTCATTTTATCTGTGGGATTTTTAGATTTAATTTTAAAAAGTAATCTGAAGAAACATAGGACTTTTCCAGATGAATAGATTCTTTTAAAGAAAGGTTTAATATGAACCTATGATATTCGTGCCCCATTTCTAAAATAACATAAATCTTTGAGTATTGATTGTTCTAAAATTCTGTAAAATATATAGAGAGAGGTAGTTTGTTTTTGTTCGAAATGAAAGAATAAAACTTTTAAATATTTAAATGTTCTTAAAATTATATTCAGTTGCTTAAATTTGGGTGCAAACGAACTTAAAAAAATTGAAGTAAGAAAGATTACCAGAATTAACACCACATACCAACTATATGACAAGTATTGTGATTCTGACCAAAAGACAGAAACTTCTATCTGTCTGCATTCCAATACATGGATAAATTTTTCCTTCTTTTCAGGCCTGCTCCACCCTCAAAAGCAGAACCTTCTTGGACTTTAAACCAGCAGAAAGGAAAATGATACATCAAAAAATTATTTGCTGAGAACTTACAAATGCATAAGAGAAGCATGCAATTGCGTTCTCATGGTTCTTATAAAATTTCCACCATGTGCTAGGTGCCAAAGATACATGAAATAATATCATCCCACCTTATATTTAGGACTTCATTAGGCATAAATGTCATTGTGAACCCACTGGACAAAGATAACATTTCATTTTTCACCCGTGGCTAATAAATGCATACCAATCCTAACCATCATAACAATACAAAATTGTCTGAATAAAAACCTTTTCTTATGAAGAAATTTTTATGAACTTTACACAAAAGTCTTGATACATACCGAATTCAAACTGTTCCTGGTAATAAGAGCAGACAGAAGGTTAAATTTCACTCCAGAAATTTACTTCGCTCTTAGCAATAACATGCAATTCAGGAAGTTCCTTCCCTTACAAAGAACTAGCATTTATGCTTAAGACTAAAATGATTATTTTTAAAGTACTCATTTTACAATGCAAATGTGTATCTAAATTAAACTCAGTAAAAAAAAAATAAGCATTTTAAGTTGAAGCTGCAGTAATGACTTTAGACATTAGGAGACAATAGGAAAAGTGGTTGTTGAATACGAACCCAGAAGAAAACAGATTTCAAATTCCTTCTAGGTGTCTTGAAGATTTCTTTGTTCCTTGGTTCTGTACCTTAACATTTTGGCACATGTTTAACTGAGAACCCATTGCTCTGAAGTTGTTTTATAAAACTAAGGCTGTTCAGCAAGATCATAGCAAAAAAAAAAAAAGGCAAAAAACTGACAGCTGATCTACATTGCCAAGCCATGCCTTAGCACTTGGAACATTGGACAGATTCAGGAATAGAGGCTTACTAAGACAGAACAGCAACAAAGGTCTTTGTAACAAAGACACATGCACAGGAGAGTATTTTATACAGAGACAAATGACAGGGACGGGCAACATAAGGGACAGTAGCTTTAGAGGGGAGAGGTGGGGTGAAAAGGAAAGTGAGAAAATGGTGGTAGTGGGGAAGCATGATTGAAGAGAGGTGGAGAGAAGGAAGGGTCCCCACGGGAAACCTGTGGTAGAGGCCTGGGTGGTAGAGATGGTGCTGGTGGAGGTGGGGATGAAAGAAAGATAAATACAACAGAGATGCCAATATTTCTTCCTGGGCTCTGCTGATCCTATGCTGCTATTATTTGTGAAATCATATCTTGCTCACTGTCCTTAAATAATGCTTTATGAAATAGCTAGCCCAAAAGTAAAGCTTAGAATATACTTGGTATTTAACTCTTTCCAGACATTGACTTGCCACAATCAAGGCAACTCTGTGTGTGTGTGTGTGTGTGTGTGTGTATTTGTGTGCGCGTGTGCCCTAATGTGCATCTAGGTCATTAGTTTGGCTGATTTTACTGATAAGACCTGCTTGATATAAACTAGGTTTTCTTAATATAGAGTTAGAGCTTCATAGCACTCTCATTATGTAGATTTAGGTTGATCTTATAGAGAAACTGTGGGGGTGTACTGACATTTCAGTGAGAAATATGACCTATTCATTAACTAATCACATTTCAGAAATTCATTCATTCAACAGTCACTAAATAACGTGCATGGGGCCTGGTACTAGGCATATCAGCCTCCATATAAAACATCTGACTTAGAGCATACCCAGATGCATAAATTAGCACGGGAAAGAAACAGGAGTGAACAACTTCAATAAAGAAAAATTTCCCATGATCTAAGATAGCGACTCTATTTTTGTTTACTATCTTCCTTGATAGCTCCCTCAGGATGAGAACTTTTTTTACAACATTAACAACTGTACCTTTAGCACCTAGAATGGTGCTTGGCACAAAATAAGAGTTCAAGAAAGATTTACAGGCAGGAAGGGAGGGAGGGAGGGGGAAAGGGAGAGATGGAAAGAAATAACTTATAACTTTGCATTTTTCCAGAGGCTGGAGGGAATAACAGTGGCTTACCTGTTCAGCTGTTCCCTTCAAACTCAGGAAAAAGTGAGAGGTACAGCTTGTTCTATAGACTACCAGAAAAGTGTCCGTTTACTTTCTTAGAGGTACTCTGACCCAGTATAGAAATAACCCAGGTGGATGTGGTAGAGACTTACTCCGGATGGAATCATAGCAATTCTCTAGCATATGTAAAGAGTATTCCATGTGTGAGGCATTTTAGAAGTTAGTTATTCCTCAATACATCGCCTATAGGCAGGGATGTGTTGTGATTTTTGTTACTTGGAGGAGAATGTTGATACAGAATGGCTAAGTGGCCCCAAATTAAGACGGATACCTTGCAAGTCTAGTCATCAATTCCTCAAGTCACTGCTCTTCAGATATTTAGGCCACGCTGAAACTAAAAGAAAAACCTCCATTGCTTTCAACAAACTTAAATCTACTAGCTTTGAAAAAATACAACCTATCTGGTCTTTCTCCTTAAGGAAAAAGTCCATGATCTCAACTGAACCACACAGACAAGCTAAACATATAATGAAAGAAATTATCCCTGACTTTTCAAGTATAGCTTCAACTAAAGACATATGCCCTTGATGGATATAAATGAAGATGCTTCCAAGCAAGAGATGTTTTCCCTTTCTGGATATCCTATTAAGACGGTAGGGTCCTAATAGCAGTAAATCTGATGCAGAGGTATGTGTAAAACTATATACGGGTGCATTCTGTGACTATGAAAGATAAAAGATTATATTTTCATTTGTATGGTTTGCTGGGTTTTACTTGTCAGATACAATAACACAGGCTACACGGAGCCCGTAAAACAAAGTGAGAACAGCAGCTCATTTGGTGGCAGAATGTAATAGTTATGGCTAAAGGGCTTACATAATTCATCTCAAACCCTTATGCCTATATTTACTGTTGTTTAAATGAAAATCAAACTCTCATGGCCATAAGGAGGAATCTGGTCAGAAATTTGATTGAAATCCTTTCTTCTTACACAGCTTCTGAGATGATCAATCTGCAACACTTAAAAACAGCTACAGAAATATCCAAAAATAAGCATACATTGCCTAAGCACATTAGTACTTCATGTCTCCAATCCTGCTTCTCTAAACAACTCTGAAACTCCCACAGAACGAGAGTGAGTAAAGAGAGAGGGCTTGTTCTTTATTTTGACCTGGAATTCCTAGTTAGACTCAGGGAAGCCTCAGAGCAATTGTAAGCCATGGTTAAGAAATAATGTTTATCTTTCAGTGGTGTTTAGTGCAAAATAATTCTTTGGAGGGATGGGGTACAGCAAAAGGGGGCAATACAAAAACAGGGTTGAGGCATGTGTCGTTTAATATTGTTAAAAGTGTCTCTATTTAGATCATATCTCTAAAAGAAGATTTTTAAATTCAGGATTTCTAGTCACTTTATTCTTGCTATGTTGCAAGAGTGAAAACTTTGGCTCGCAATTGTGACTGCTCAAGACTGCAGGATTTTCTGTTTTGGGGGATGTTTTTTGTTCTTGTTTTTGTTTTTTTAAGAATCAGACCTGAAATATAGTTTGTTAAAGAGATATCTATACCATATTATCAAATGTACATTTAGATAAGTTTTAAAAATATCAGTGATTATCACACCAATTTAGTGAAAATGGAGCTATATGACTTAAAATAGCTGTGTAAAATAACATTATAGCTTTGCTTTCTGCAGGTGTCATAGAAGTAACATATAAAAATATTGATATATAAACATATATTTTATAATGTTCATTAAAATTACATGCCATCCAATTAGATAGAAATGTTTAATATTTCTGGGCTATTGTAATATTTGTAATTGGTCTTGAAAATAAAAGAATTAACTCAATCATCTTTAAATGACTAGCTTACCTTCTCCATATAAGTTTAATAAGTATGAAAATAAATAAAAACATGTGGCCTAAATTTTACCCACCATGAGCAAGTGACTATTTTTGAAACTGGGTTATTCCTCTTAATTTTAGAAATTCTTTATTATTTTTAAGTAAATCAATGTGGATATTAAAGTGATTAGCTCTAACTTACCAAATTTGAAAATTTTATGCAAATTAGAATGTCACATACATACATGCACCAATTTGGAGGGAAAAGACATAATTTTTTTTAAAGTTATTTTAAACCACTACTAAATGCAAGTAAATAATTCATTTTCTATATAATAAGATAATTGATAGACTTCATCTTGCTTTGGTAGTAAGCCCAAGCAGTGTGTGTGTGTGTGTGTATGTGTGTGTGCGCAAGCATAGCTTTAATTGCATATTTCTCAAGTTTAATTGGGAACAACTATGAGAAAAAAACAAAACCAAACAAGGAACATTAAAAAAACAAATAGGATATTATACATTTTCATTTGAAACCAAATGTTATGTCATAAATATATTATAACCTTGTGTATTTACTCTTGTCAGAAAGATGTTTCATTACTAATCCATATTCACCTTTCAATCAGCTGATTTTTCATGGCCTTCTAGTGGCTGCAGGGAAAATCTGGCAAGTAGAAAGGAAAATAAATGGTAAGCTAACACTGATTAAGAGAATTTCAAAAAGAAAGAAAAGAAAAGGTCAAAAGGAGATAAAAATGAAGAAAGGAGAATGGAGAGATCCAGATAAAATTAGGCAAAGTTCTAGGAATAAGACATTATACAAGTTTGCAGTTAATTCATTTTTCCCAATATATAATTTTTAATTGGAAAATTATGCTTTCATATTTTAATTTAAAAGAAAATCTCTCTTTACTAAACTAAAAACAGTTACTTAATGCCTTGTAAACATGAATAGTCAAATTCTAAAATCTTGACAGCTAAAGGGGCTCTGCTACTGTTTTGGATTGCCACCTCACTAAGAGGTGCATGGACTTCCGAAACAGGAGAGAAGAGAATAAGAAAATAAAAAAAATTTTTTCATTTGAAGACATTCCAGCATGAAGAAGCATCACTTTCTGAACTGCCGGTTATCAAGGCAGGTAGATGTTAGTTTGGTCAGAGCAAATATATAGATTCCATTATTCTAGATGAGTGAAAGGATTGATTTATGTTTTTCTCCCACCTCCATGCTATGTGCCTTCAAACCTCAGCTCATCACAAATATTTTTCTTTTCATTCTTTTATTTTTGAATTCTTCAAGCATATTATTGTTATTATTTTTAGTATTGCAATCTCCAATAGTCCTTATTTTCACTCAAAATTACAATACAGGGGACTATGGCCAATGCTATGCAGATGGCCAAACAGATAATAAAGACTCAGTTCATGAATAATATCCACTCAGAAAGAGGACAAAAGCAACAGGAAAAAAGAGCCCAAATTGGACAAAATGTGCATTCTATATTTAAAAAAACACACACGCGATCATTGTCAGAGATCATTAAGGGTGCCCTGTAGTTTTAATAATATGCCAGTGGCACCAATTTAATGTGACTGTTTGCTCTTATAGTCAATAAAAAAAGTCATAACTGCTATCAAATTTAAATTTAATTTATTTTCTACACAGCCCTTTCTGTTTTCCTTGTTTTTTCTTTTATAACATTAACACTTTTTTTGTTAAAAAAATGTGTGAAAGATTAATTTGTAGAATGAGGGGAGCTGTGGGTGCACAGCATAGGACAGATGGCGTGGGTGGGACGTGACAGTTTTCGTCTGTGGCATCATTTTGTTGTTGCTATTGCAAGTGAGCAAAATAAAGCTACTGCCACCATGATCATTTCTTGGGAGCCGTTCTGCTAAGGTGTGTTGCTTTTCCTCAAGTCCAGCCCTGCCACTTGGAGCCTCAGCCACCTTCTACTCTATAATCAGCCCGTTTATGACCATTGTTAGTCAGCCTGAGAGCACTGGAATTTTAAAATTGCACTTACATAGAATTCCACCTGACTTTTGTATACAACAGAATGAAATATACTCTTTCTTGGTGAGCTATTTTGAAATGAATTAATGATCTGTCCTCTCTGAGATCCTGTATTATAAGCCCAAACACATGAAACTATAGATGCAGGAAAAAAATGATTCTTTTCAAGGAGAAGATTTTTGGGGTTTTTTGGTACCAGTCTAAAATTCACACTCACACACATTCACTTTCAAGGGAGGGAGAAATGGTGCAGATTTATGTTCAAAGTTTCGATTTTTGCCTTGGAACAGCCCTAATTTACACATAAGTGTGGTAGGAGTTTGCTATTGTAAAGGTTCTTATTGAAGAATAAAGCAATTACCATAGAAAATCACTGTCAGATGGCACGCACAGACATTCTGAGAAAAAGTAAAAGTTTGAGAAGGAGGAAAAGGGGAATTCAGGACAGCATGTGGGAGGGAAGATGGGAGTTCTTTTTATGCACAAAGAGATCCATTAACAACATCCTTATCAGTTTCCTTTTTCCGTGTTAAGTGAACCGACTTGCAGTGCCCAGAACACGTGAATGTTATTGCAAATGGAGAGGGGGGAGGTAAATAAGGGAGTGCAAGTCAAAATGGTTGGTGGGTAATTCATGGCAAGACAAGATGTGCCTGAAGAAAAATGTTCACGAAACCTTTGCCTCAAACTAGTGCTTCTGTCAGAGGAAGGCAAGATGGTCCACAAAAGGGTGTTAGCGGCCACAGAGTGGAACGTGTAATTCTTCCGCAGTCATGAGGCCACTTCAGACTTGAGATTAATGTGCTCTGGTGGGTAGGGTATTGATATTCGTGTCATTTTATATTATTATGTTATTTTCTTAATTCAACTGTAGGCTTTCCTAGAGAGGGATTGCTCTACATCAGGTAGCTCTCCACAAGTGCACTTCGCTGGCTACCAGCACTGTAGGATCAGGGGTATGGGGAGGGGCCGAGTTGGAGGTAGCATGACAAAGGGGTTACAAGCATGGCTTTTGGGGGCAGACCATTTGCACTGGACCTCAGCCTGCCACTAGCTGTGTAACTGTAGCCAAGTTATTTTAACACGTCCAAGCCTTCGTTTCCACACCTGTAAAACACAGGTATGATAATAGTAACATGTACCTTCATTATAGGGCTAGTGGGGAAAATAAAGAGACAGTCCTTTCTAAAGCATTTGGATAGTGGCTGGCAGGTAGTTAATTACCCCTCATTTCCTAGGAGTCCCTTTTTGGACTTTCCCAGTACCTGATGCCCAAGGGCACACAAATCTTTGGTATGAAACATTTCTTCCTCTCTTTCATTGGGGATAGTTGGGGAAAATACAGTGTTGGAATGTCCGCGGGTGGATGGGTAATGAGGGAGAAGTGGATACAATTTTAAAACCAAATATACAGTATTACACAGGGGAAGGGTGTCACCAATGTCTTAGGAAATAGGGGGAAATCTGGTGTATGTGTCGTATACCTGTAAAACAGGGCATGCAGAAAGGAAACGATGATGAAAGATGTCTACCACATATCTAATTTAAAGATAGTTATTTATTTTACATTTATTTGTTCTACCAGACTTTCTCGATGATTCAGTATAGTAGTGGGCATTATACAAATGGAGGACAGCAAGTTCTGCAATAGCAACAACAAACACATGTACAGACATAAACAGATGCAGAGTAGAGCGTATGCATCAGTTAGTACCAGGATCACAATACTAGCCCGCTTAAATTGAAACAATAGCAGAGCTTGTTACTTATACTTATGTGCAAGTAATTACTTCTTTCTATGCATCCTGATACACAAATGTAAATCCCTATTCTTCCTTTGTTGTCTGATGCAGTTATATTTATGTCCAAAACACAGGAGAATAGTTAACTCACTAACTCCAGAGGAATTCTGATGAGCTAAGACTAGGGTGGAAATAATAAGCTATATGGATTTCAGTTTTTTAAAATATAAACAAAAAATGTATGTATATGTACACAGATGTATTTCTAGAACTGCATTTTGTATAAGTCAATTCTTCCTACACAGTCAATTCTTCTTGTACTTATTAAATGTAGCAAAGTTTTCTGGAGGTCTACCCCAATAGCTGTTCTTCCTTTTTTCTTTAGTAATAAAACTCTCAACTTTTACTAAGTATATGGCAGCTCAAGATAAAAACTGCATTTCCTAGCTTCCTTTACAGCTAGCTCTATCCATATGATAAGTTTGGGACAATGAAATATAAGTAGAAGTGTTTTGTGGCGGTTTAGAAGAAGCCCCCTATAAAAATAATTATTTTACCTTTGGACCCCTTTCTTCTTTGTCCCTTTTACCGCCTGGAAAATGGAGGTGATGGCTGGAGCTTGGGCTGCTATAGTGGACTGTGAAAATGAGAGCCACACTACAGTGAGGGTGCAGAAATGAGCTGGAAGAAGCTTCTGAATTTAATGACTTCCTGAAGTAACCATATCAGCCCAGGACTGCTTACTTCTCAACTTTGTTTCTGTAAGAGAGAAATCATGTTTATCTTGCTTAAGGTCTGGTTGAGAGTTTCTTCACATGCAGCTGAATTTAATTCTAACTGATGCTTTATATATACCTTTTCATAAAGCACTATAGAAGGTAGGGTGTATAATACCACCAGGGTTTGCACCTTTAAAATGGAATATAATGTCATGTAACTATAGCAACATAACAAAGGCTATATTTAATCGGTTCTAATATACTTACAAAACACATATTTAATACATACAAAAATATTAGTTACGATAAGTAATGTTAGCTGTTGAAACAACCAATCCCCCCGACTTCAGTGGCTTAATTTCTAAAAAGTTTATTTCTGACATAATAGTCTACTGTGGACTGGTTGGGTTGGAGGAAGGATGTGGAGTCCCTGTTCCATGCTGGTGTTCTGACACCAAGGCTTCTCCTCTCTTAACCACCAGAGACCCGGGCCATTTGTCATACATGGCCTCCCAAGTCTCAACAGAACAGAAAGAGAGTGTATAGGATCAGACACAGGAAAATTTCAATGGTCCAGGCCTGGAGTGGCATTTGACACTTCTGCCCACGTTCCATTAGCCAGAACTCAGTCAAATGGCCCCAAACTAACTACAAGAGAGCCTGGAAATGTAATTTAGCTGGGTTGCCAGGAAGACAAGAAGGAACAAGAGCACTAGCTCTCCCTTACCTAAAAAATAAACAGAAAATATAGCTTCCAATATCCCTGTTTCTAACTTCTTTTCTAAAGGCCATATTTAAAAAGGACCACATGCTCAATACAGTTCACTGTGCAGCAAGATATTCTTCATAGATCATTTTGATGTTGAAACATCTAAGAGTCAAACATTTATGATTATGGAAGATGAGTTCCCCAAACAGTGAGGCTATATGCACAAGCCCTGGCCACTACTGTTATTCTGATTCCTACTATTGCTCTTGCTCCTTGTTCAAGTGCTTTTCCTATGATGAGAGGTAATTCTTTAACATCTATGGAAGACATTAAGAAAAATCTCCATAGGCTTTATATTGCTTAGCAAAAGAGTTAAAAATGCATTTAAGTGATGGTCTGGGAACTATAGCAACAAAACAATGGAGATAATAATGGATCATTAAGGTAGAGCTTTTCCATTTCCTCTTATACTACTGTTGTACATTTTGTAGGCTTTGTGATTATGTGCTACCTGTTACTTGCATAAAATAGGGTCATTTAGGGTATTTTTAATATGCTTAGACCCTCCAAAAACAGATTGAGAGAAAGACAGAGAGAGATGATAGATAGGTGATAGATAGATAGTTGATAGATAGATAGATAATAGATAATAGATAGGTAGATAGGTAGATAGATAGATAAATAGATAGATAATAGGTAGCTAGATGATAGATAGATGGATAGATAGATTGAGATAGGTGATAGATAGATGATAGGTAGATAGATGATAGATAGATAATAGATAGATAGAGATAGATGATAGATAGATAGATGACAGACAGATAGGGCTGGATGGGTGGATGGGCGGGTAAGTGGGTGGATAGATAAAACTCTATTTTTCCTTGAAAAATTAATCATGATGGTTTTATTGAACCAACATTTTCCTCAAATTCTGGGTACTTATTAACAATAACCCATTCAAGGAAACATGATTGAGATAAAGAATAATAGATTCAAGAGGAATAAAGTCCAAGATCCCATTTCAACTGAATTACTAGTTTGTGGCCTGCACCTGCATAAAAGGACAAGTTATCCCATCACATTTTATTTTGAGAATCCTTTTTTAATTTTTATAAAAAGTTTGAAAGTCCTTTTCCAGAATTGTCCTGAAGATGTTGTTGCTATGAACTATTATTTCCTTTCATGGATTGATTTTGTAGTTCAGCTCTCTTCCAGAGGTTCAAGGCATACGATAGGTAGAAGGTAAATTTTAGAGTATCTATTTCCCAGGTGAAATACAAAGCAGGTTTTTTTTTTTTAATTTATTAATTTATTTATTTATTGGCTGTGTTGGGTGTTTGTTGCTGCACACAGGCTTTCTCTAGTTGTGGCGAGCAGGGGCTTCTCTTCATTGGGGTGCACGGGATTCTCATTGTGGTGGCTTCTCTTGTTGCAGAGCATGGGCTCCAGGCATGCAGGCTTCAGTAGTTGTGGTGCATGGGCTCAATAGTTGTGGCTCACAGGTCTAAAACATGGGCTCAGTAGTTGTGGTGCACAGGCTTAGTTGCTCTGTGGTATATGGGATCTTCCCAGCCCAGGGATAGAACCCGTGTCCCCTGCATTGGTAGGCAGATTCTTAACCATTGCACCACCAGGGAAGTCCCCAAAGCACGTTTAATGTTTTGAATTGTTCACTGGAAACATGAGTGAATTTTGAATTTTTGTATTAACAGAAGAAATCTGAAGAATTGATGTTCGTACAGAATAATAGAGGAAATTGGTACAAAAATGCTTTTGTAAAACCAAGAAGAGTTTTAAGTTAAAAATGAGAAGACTTTCAATAGATCTCTGTATGTTTCAAGGAAAACCCAGTTTAGAATTGTTGGATTTAGGATAACTGGGGCCACATGTTAGGTTGTTACACATCTAATGAGCCTGGCATATAGTAGGCACTCAAATAGATTTTGAATGAGTGTATGTGAATGACTAGGACCCCAGAGTTCTGGGAGAAAAGGGTGAATTGGGAGACAAGAGTTGGGATGGTCTTCACCTCCAATGAGAAATGAGAGGACTTTCAAGGATGCCTGGTCCTGCAACCCCAGCAGGAAGCACTCCTGGATAAATGGGACTCCAGCATCTCTAAAGGGATGTAGTGAATAAGGTCCCTGGTGTGAATAGAATGAATATTCTACTTATCTACCACAAGGGAATTACCAAGAATTTGCCAGGGTTTTGTGGCTTACGGAAGGAGAGATTTCTCAGCTCTAGACCTCTGAGGTTTAGGAAAACCATCAGGAATTCTTCAGCCTTCTAGTGCTTTTTGGTGTGGAGCCAGAACTGAGCTAATCTTTTTTCCCTCAAATCTTCTTCCACGTATTCAGGCTTGAAGGTATGGCCACGGGCATAGGTCACTAATTCACAACATTTTAGTACTCATTAGAATTATCTGGGGGCTTTTCCCAAAATACTGTTGCCAGGGTTCTGCCTTAGACTTACTGAATCCAAATCTCCAAGAGGGTCCAGACATGGGATCTGGGGATATATGCCTTTAAAAAGCCTCCCTGTTGAATCTGCTACTTGTCAAAGACTGAGAAACCCTGGCCCGCCTCACCTCCGCAGTTAAATGAAACTCAGTGTTAATTGGGGCTTTGAGTGCAATTGTCACAGGTTTTGGTCACCAGCTTGATACAAAAGGACTAAATCAGTGTCCTTGCTCATCAGTGATGGTGATTATGAGCAAAATGCTAAGCTTGCCGCAGTCTCTACTGCCAGCCACCTCTAAGGGGCAGGGTATAGTCTGGGCATCTTCATATTGTACCATTGTCTTAAACACTTACAACTTACCTATCTAATTCCTAACCATTTGGACTAAGTTCCTGTGACTATATGAGCACTAGAAAAAGACTGAATGCATGTAGGTGGACTATTAATAATTATAAAACTATAGCTAACAACCTGGATACTCATTTAATACCATTAAAAAATTAATGCATTGCTTAGTATATAAATAAGAGGCTAGAGTATGATGAAATATGATTTTCTTCATTTAGAAAATCCAGAAAGTAGATTATATCTAGTTACGAACAATCTGGTCTATAACCAAAGATACTTTCAAACAAGAAGCCAAAGTCAAAATATTGGATTGCAATTATGGGACTATCAAATAACAAAAAAAATGGGATCATTTCCATCACCATTTTCCAGGTTCCTTTTATTACTGCCAGTGCTATAATAAATTGCAGACAGAAAGAAACAAGGACTACTTGGGATTAATGTTGTATGGTATTTTTTATTTAGCCTGCTGTCTTTTTGAAACGCTGATTTCCATCTATTCTGAGTCATTTGATATAGATCAGTTAAAGTTGAATGAACAGAGCCTTCTCGTCTAGTTTGCCTTAACCTAATGACAAGAATGGAGTGTGCTTTTTTCCCCTTCAGTAGTTTATAAATAGTCCATATAAAAGTGCCCATTACCTTTTTATACATACTAAGCTCGTTATTGAAAAATTACACCCCCTCAAACCTCCAGGCTTTTTTGCATCTAAATGAAACTCTCTGCATTTAAATATACATGGCAGGAAAAATCAGTAAATACTAATGTTCAAACCCCAAGGGGGCAGCCTGCACACAGATGAAAATATGACCAGGCATGTATACAGTTTTTGTTGCATGGCACCAGCCCTAGAGAAGAAAACGAAAGCCTGCATAAAAGATTTCACTCGGAGAAGTAAAAGAACCCAGTGTTCGGGTATATCTAAGCTCATATATAAACTCAAAAGAGTCAGTAGAAATCCAGACATTGTTTCAAACCACAGCATAAGATTAACAGTGCGTAAACCACAGCACATTTTTGTTAAATTCACATTTACTTAATAATACATATCACCAACTTTGCAGTCAGATGTCGAGGCAGCAGGCAAAACAAGTTAACTTTAGGAGTCTAGCCAAGGACCATTTGCTCATTCATGAGTGGGTTCTAAGAAGGCCAAAGCCAAAATAGCAAGACAGACCATTATCTGGGCAGTGGTTGCTGGGCCAAACCAGCTCACAAGTGGAGTGCCGTCGACCGCACAGGAAACTAGATGAGAGACAACATGTGATTAACACAGGCCCATTACTATGATGAGAAAAACAAGCATGAGCATAAATGCTGATGGTGGTCAGAGCATTTTGTATTCAAAGACTGGCTTACAGATTGCTCTGGCTAAGACTTGGCTAAGGGGTCTAACATACAAAATTTATCTGGAGACGAATTCATTTCTTAGGAAAGAGATTTAGGTAAGGGGCAAACAATAGCAGCGATTATATCTAAAACTGAAATGCAGTTTACAGAGTTCCTATTGTTTCCTAACTGCTACCAGAATGGCAAGACCATAGCTTCCAGTTCTCATCAAGACAAATTACGGCAAGTCAGAAGCTCTTTCAGGCTTATAAAGCATTCTATAGAATGCCTTTGCAATGTGATATAACTGGGGTCTGCTAGGAGAGAATAGCAGTAAGAAATGCCTCGTGAAGTTAAGGATGCAGGATGCCACTGTTATTAATTTATTTGTTCAAGAAAGCTTTGTTGAACTCTTTCCAGAAGGTGTGTACACTCCAGGCATGAGGGGTACCGAGACCCACGCAACACTGTCCCTGATTTTCTAGGCCCGTTTATTCTTCCCGTCATTGACGAACTATCATCATCATCATGTGTAAACAACTACTCCATGCAACAAATACAGTTCCTTGAGCTTCCTATAAAGGAAAGGGGAGAAACATCTATCTATACTTGTCATTGCTGTTCATTTTTGGGTAATGATTCTCATTTCGGCGAGTGCAGCACAAACAGGGTTGATGGCCACATTCTCCCTTAGGTGGAGCCATGTGACTAGTTCTGCCTGATGGGCTATGAATATGTGACTCTTACAGGTCAAAACTCAGAAGAGGCAATGCTTACCCTCCAGCTGTCTCCCTTGCTGGGACAGTCAAGGAGGACTCATGAGGAGATGACAGAGACACAAGAGCAGCCTTGATTGTCGAGCTACAGCCTGTGGACAGACGCCTGGGAGGGTCCTCCAGCCTACAGTGGACTTCCTGAGTGAGAAACAGACCTTTGTGGCATTAAGTCGCTGTGACTTGGGGGCTGTTTTTCACTGCAGTATAACCCCCTAATAAATGTTTTGCCTAGGACTTTTCGATGAGACAAGAAATCACCCACTCTGTAGAAATGAAAGGAACTTCATGGATTAATAATAGACTTGCCTAGTGCAGATAAATATCCCAAAGGGAAAAAGAATTTCTCCCTGTGATTTTTTTCCCCCTCAATCAACCCCAGCCACACTGACACTTCCCAGGATGCTAGGCTGTGACAGCTGCTGCCTCCCTCATGCCTGGTGTCTTGGGCACCCAGATACCTCCAGGTATTCCAGCCTCGGTGTATTCATAGCTCTTTTCTTCTAAGTTTAGTGGAGGCAATACTGGGTTTTGCTAAGTGAGAATTTATTACTATGAAATGAAGATAAAGGAAGTACAAATGTATAGAAACAGATGGATTTGCTGAGTACAGATTTTTAATCAAAGTGTATTTGACCCTCCTCTTCCAAAACATTTTCAGGATAGTTTTTGATCCTTGTATCCTGAATCCATTTAGTTAAGACCAACCTGAAATGGAAAGGGGAGATCTGAAACGCCTCATGACTTGGCCAGATGCTAGTTTTAATTATTCACCCAAAATTGTAACAACATAAGACACACTCCTTTCTATGGAACAATCATATTCCTTATGAACAATATAACTCTTCAAGAGCAATAGTCTCATTAATAATTAATTTGTGGTTTTAAAGCACTTTGTGTGTTCAAAGTAATAACTGTAGTATTGGGAACAATAATAGTCATCACCATATTTTAAGCCTATTCATGCACAGAAGAGAGTAAGGAGGTTCTTTATAATGTAAATTATTCCTAAGTGCTAGGAATTCAGTTTACCCTTATAAACATTACTTAATTTCAAATTCTTCCATTAAAATATATAATTGTTGGGACAACAAGCTCTATATTTAATTGCTAATTCTTTCAAAATAAAACAATATTGAATCTTACTTTGGGTGAGAGAAAAGTGACCACAGATGGAAAGTTAATACTTTCAGGGCATAGTTTAACACGTTGGAAGAAGTAAATCACGTGTATTTCTTGTTAAAAAATAAAACTAAGCACCTTTCATCTTGTGGGTACTATGTTTTAACCCAGTATTTAATAGGAGCTGTGGTATAGTGGTTAAGAGCATAGACTCTGAAGCTGAAGTAGGTTTTAATTCCTCCTCTGCCACTTAAACTATCTGTGTGACTCCGACCAAGTTCTTTCACCCTCCAGGGCCTCATCTTACTTGTAAAAGGCAGATTATAATTGTCCCTACTGTAAAGTAGTACCTGATATAGTACATGTAATTATAGTGTTTGTTGAATAAAAGTGAATTCATAAACTAGCTGTGAAGTAGAAAAATGATTAAAAATACCAATCCCTGATTCTCTATAATATTCTAAAGTTGAATGCAGAAAAGTTTCTCATGCCATCCTCCATAATGGCCACCAAAAAGCAATGCGTACAAAAACTGGCTGTTTGGGGAACTCAAATTCTGAGGACTCTCAGACTTTGGGTAATTACATAAGAGTGAACAATTCCCTCAAATATGCCAAAGTTGGACTAAAGAGTTTCCAGGGCTAACAGGGTCTAGTGGGACCCTACTGGTGGAAGTGAACCGCAAGCCCAGCTCAGGGTCTAATGAGTCCTGGCGTTGGGAGTGGACGTCCACACTCACTTATCTGCAGTTACAGAATCCAGAAAGCTCTGACAACCAAACGTTGTCTGTTTGTTTTTAATAAGGGAAAAGCAAACTCACTTAGCATCAAAATTTTTTTTTTTTTTTTTTTTTTTGGGGGTACACCAGGTTCAATCAACTGTTTTTATACACATATCCCCATATTCCCTCCCTTCCTTGACGCCCCCCCCCTCGATTCCCCCCCACCCTCCCTGCCCCAGTCCTCTAAGGCATCTTCCATCCTCGAGTTGGACTCCCTTTGTTATACAACAACTTCCCACTGACTATTTTACAGTTGGTAGTATATATATGTCTGTACTACTCTCCTGCTTCTTCTCAGTTTCCCCTTCACCCCCCGCCCCCTCCCATACCTCGAGTTCTCCAGTCCATTCCCTGTATCTGCTTCCCTGTTCTTGTCACTGAGTTCATCAGTACCATTTTTAGATCCGTATATGTGAGTTAGCATACAATATTTGTCTTTCTCTTTCTGACTTACTTCACTCTGTATGACAGATTGTAGTTCTATCCACCTCATTACATATAGCTCCATCTCATCCCTTTTTATAGCTGAGTAATATTCCATTGTATATATATGCCACATCTTCTGTATCCATTCATTTGTTGATGGGCATTTAGGTTGCTTCCATGTCCTGGCTATTGTAAAGAGTGCTGCAATAAACATGATGGTACAAGTTTCTTTTGGGATTATGGTTTTCTTTGGGTATATGCCCAGGAGTGGGATTACTGGATCATATGGTAGTTCTATTTGTAGTTTTTTAAGGAACCTCCAAATTGTTTTCCATAGTGGCTGTACCAACTTACAGTCCCACGAACAGTGCAGGAGAGTTCCCTTTTCTCCACACCCTCTCCAACATTTGTGGTTTCCAGACTTTGTGATGATGGCCATTCTGATTGGTGTGAGGTGATACCTCATTGTGGCTTTGACTTGCATTTCTCTGATGATGAGTGATGTTGAGCATCTTTTCATGTGTTTGTTGGCCATCTGTATGTCTTCTTTGGAGAAATGTCTATTTAGGTCTTCTGCCCATTTGTGGATTGGGTTATTTGCTTTTTTGGTATGAAGCTGCATGAGCTGCTTGTATATTTTGGAGGTTAATCCTTTGTCCGTTGTTTCATAGGCAATTATTTTCTCCCATTCTGAGGGTTGCCTTTTAGTCTTGTTTATGGTTTCTTTTGCTGTGCAAAAGCTTTTAAGTTTCATGAGGTCCCATTCGTTTATTCTTGATTTTATTTCCATGATTCTAGGAGGTGGGTCAAAAAGGATGTTGCTTTGATGTATGTCAAAGAGTGTTCTGCCTATGTTTTCCTCTAGGAGTTTGATAGTGTCTGGCCTTATATGTAGGTCTTTAATCCATTTTGAGTTTATTTTTGTGTATGGTGTTAGGAAGTGTTCTAATTTCATTCTTTTGCATGTTGCTGCCCAGTTCTCCCAGCACCACTTATGGAAGAGGCTGTCTTTTTTCCATTGTATATTCTTGCCTCCTTTGTCAAAGATAAGGTGCCCATATGTGTTTGGGCTTACTTCTGAGTTCTCTATTCTATTCCATTGATCTTCCTTTCTATTTTTGTGCCAGTACCATACTGTCTTGATCACTATGGCCTTGTAGTATAGTTTGAAGTCAGGAAGCCTGATTCCACCAACTCCATTTTTCCTTCTCAAGATTGCTTTGCCTATTCGGGGTCTTTTGCGTTTCCATACAAATCTTAAGATTTCTTGCTCTAGTTCTGTGAAAAATGCCATTGGTAATCTGATCGGGATTGCATTAAATCTGTAAATTGCTTTGGGTAGTACAGTCATTTTCACGATGTTGATTCTTCCAATCCAGGAACATGGTATATCCCTCCATCTGTTTATGTCATCTTTGATTTCTTTCATCAATGTCTTAAAGTTTTCTGCATACAGATCTTTTGCCTCCTTAGGCAGGTTTATTCCTAGGTATTTGATTCTTTTGGTTGCAATGGTGAATGGGAGAGTTTCCTTAATTTCTCTTTCTGCTCTTCCGTTGTTAGTGTATAGGAATGCAAGAGATTTCTGTGCATTAATTTTGTATCCTGCTACTTTACTAAACTCATCAATGAGTGCTAGCAGTTTTCTGGTAGAGTCTTTAGGGTTTTCTATATATAGTATCATGTCATCTGCAAAGAGTGATAATTTTACTTCTTCTTTTCCAATTTGGATTCCTTTAATTTCTTTTTCTTCTCTGATTGCTGTGGCTAACACTTCCAAAACTATGTTGAATAACAGTGGTGAGAGTGGACACCCTTGTCTTGTTCCTGTTCTTAGAGGGAATTCTTCCAGTTTTTCTCCATTGAGAACAATGTTGGCTTTTGGTTTGTCATATATGGCTTTTATGATGTTGAGGTAATTTCCTTCTATGCCCATTTTCTGGAGAGCTTTTATCATAAATGGATGTTGAACTTTGTCAAAAGCTTTTTCTGCATCTATTGAAATGATCATATGGTTTTTATCCTTCAATTTGTTGATATGATGTATCACGTTGATTGATTTGCGTATATTGAAGAATCCTTGCATCCCAGGGATAAACCCCACTTGATCGTGGTGTATGATTTTTTTAATGTGCTGTTGCAGTCTGTTAGCTAGTATTTTGTTGAGGATTTTTGCATCTATATTCATCAGTGATATTGGTCTGTAGTTTTCTTTTTTTGTGACATCTTTGCCTGCTTTTGGTATCAGGGTGATGGTAGCCTCATAGAATGAGTTTGGGAGTGCTCCGCCTTCTGCAATATTTTGGAAGAGTTTGAGAAGGGTAGGTGTTAACTCTTCTCGAAATGTTTGATAGAATTCGCCTGTGAATCCATCTGGTCCTGGGCTTTTGTGTGTTGGGAGATTTTTAATCACTGCCTCAATTTCTGTACTTGTGATTGGTCTGTTCATGGTTTCTATTTCTTCCTGGTTCAGTCTTGGAAGATTGTATTTTTCTAAGAATGTATCCATTTCTTCCAGGTTATCCAATTGATTGGCATATAGTTGCTTGTAGTAGTCTCTCATGATGTTTTGTATTTCTGAGGTGTCCGTTGTGACTTCTCCTTTTTCATTTCTAATTCTGTTGATTTGCATCTTCTCCCTTTTTTTCTTGATGAGTCTGGCTAATGGTTTATCAATTTTGTTAATCTTCTCAAAGAACCAGCTTTTAGTTTTATTTATTTTTCTTATGGTTTCTTTCCTTTCTTTTTCATTTATTTCTGCTCTGATCTTTACGATTTCTTTCCTTCTGCTCACTTTGGGGTTTCTTTGTTCTTCTTTCTCTAGTTGTTTGAGGTGTAAGGTTAGGTTGTTTATTTGATAATTTTCTTGTTTCTTAAGGTAGGACTGTATTGCTATAAACTTCCCTCTTAGAACTGCTTTTGCTGCGTCCCATAGGTTTTGGGTTGTTGTGTTTTCGTTGTCATTTGTTTCTAGATACTTTTTGATTTCCTCTTTGATTTCTGTAGTGATTCCTTGGTTGTTTAATAGTGAATTGTTTAGCCTCCATGTGTTTGTATTTTTTGCAGTTTTTTTCCTGTAATTGATATCTAGTCTCATGGCGTTGTGGTCTGAGAAGATGCTTGATATGATTTCAATTTTCTTGAATTTGCTGAGGTTTGATTTGTGACCCAAGATGTGATCTATCCTGGAAAATGTTCCGTGTGCACTTGAGAAGAAAGTGTAGTCTGTCGTTTTTGGATGGAATGTCCTATAAATATCAATGAAGTCGAGATGGTCTAATGTGTCATTTAAAGCTTGTGTGTCTTTATTTATTTTCTGTTTGGATGATCTGTCCATTGATGTAAGTGGGGTGTTCAAGTCTCCCACTATAATTGTGTTACTGTCGATGTCCCCTTTTATAGCTGTTAGCATTTGCCTTATGTATTGAGGTGCTCCTATATTGGGGGCATAGATATTTACCATTGTGATATGTTCTTCTTGGATGGATCCCTTGATCATTATGTAGTGCCCTTCCTTGTCTCTTTTAATAGTCTTTACTTTCAAGTCTAATTTGTCTGATATGAGTATTGCTACTCCAGCTTTCTTTTGACTTCCATTTGCATGGAATATCTTTTTCCATTCCTTTACTTTCAGTCTATATGTATCCCTTGGTCTGAAGTGGGTTTCTTGTAGGCAGCATATAGAAGGGTCTTGTTTTTGTATCCATTCAGCCAGTCTGTGTCTTTTGGTTGGAGCATTTAATCCATTTACATTTAAAGTGATTATTGACATGTGTGTTCCAATGACCATTTTCTGAATTGTTTTGGGTTTGTATTTGTAGGTGTTTTCCTTTTCTTGTGTTTCCTACTTAGAGAAGTTCCTTTAGCACTTGTTGTAAGGCTGGTTTGGTGGTGCTGAATTCTCTTAACTTTTGCTTGTCTGGAAAGCTTTTGATTTCTCCCTCAAATCTGAATGAGATTCTTGCTGGGTAAAGTATTCTTGGCTGTAGGTTTCTCTCTTTCAGGACTTTCAGTATATCCTGCCATTCCCTTCTGGCCTGCAGAGTTTCTGTAGAAAGGTCAGCTGTTATCCTGATGGGTTTTCCCTTATATGTTGTTTGTTGCTTTTCTCTTGCTGCTTTTAATATTTTTTCTTTGTTTTGAATTGTCGTTAGTTTGATTAATATGTGTCTTGGTGTATTTCTCCTTGGGTTTATTCTGTATGGGACTCTCTGTGCTTCTTGGACTTGGTGAATTATTTCCTTTCCCATGTTGGGGAAGTTTTCCACTAGAACCTCTTCAAATATTTTCAGAGACCCTTTCTTGTTTTCTTCTTCTTCTGGGATGCCTATAATTCGAATGTTGGTACGTTTAAGGTTATCACTGAGGTCTCTGAGGCTGTCTTCTAGTCTTTTTATTTTTTTATCTTTTTCCTGCTCTGTGGCGTTTATTTCTTCCATTCTATCTTCCAACTCACTTATTCGTTCTTCTGCCTCAGTCATTCTGCTGGTTATAGCATCTAGAGTATTTTTAATTTCAGTTATTTTGTTATCCATTGCTGTTTGTTTTTCTGAGTTCTTATGAACTGTTTCTTGTACTTTCTCTAATTTGTTATCGAGATTTTGTATCATTTTTACTATCATTACTCTAAATTCTTTTTCAGGCATTTTTCCTATTTCCTCCTCATTTATTTGGTCTTGTTGGTTTTTTTTCCTGCTCCTTTGCCTGCATGGTGTTTCTTTGTTTCCTCATGGTTGTCCAAGCTTTTGGGGTTGCTTGTCCTGGTGATAGAGGTGTTTATAGAAGACTGTCCAAGCCTCAGACTAATGTCCAAGTATTGGATTAGACGAATATTCAGTCGGCTATGTCAGGTTCTCCGCAGCCCTTTCCGGTGTCCGAGGCCGTCTGCTGGTGTTCAGCTGGTTCTCTGTGGGAATGACTGCATCCTTCCGTGCATTCCCAATGCATCTGTGGAGAGGGATGCACTCCACGTCTCTCTACTTCGCCGCCATCTTTTTCCTCAGCATCAAAATTTATCCTGAGTGAGGATGAGGCTCTTTGGAGTCCTTATGCCTGGTAGTGTGGATCTTCCTATGTTTCACCACAGAAACAGTAATACATCTTTTTATGGGTATGTCCTCAGACCTTGCTGGGATGTTATATGATTTATGCACCATGTTACCTTCCTAAAGTTTGAAAAGTCCTGAGTTTCGAATCCCATTTGGCCCCAAGGATTTCAGGTAAGGGATTATGGACCCAGACCTTCTCACATGTGATGCTTCCTATTTGGAAATGGGAAAGTCACGGACAACTCTAGGCTCTCTCCAGTGTTGAGATGTGAGCACCATGGAATCTTCTCTTGCCTCCTCAAAGCCAGAAGGTGGGAAAAAGAATGAGAGGGGAAACTTTGACAAAATATTAGAATGACTCTGGAAGTCTTTTCTCTCGAAATTGCTGCAGGGAAGTCTGCTGTAGAGATTTACAAGGAATGGCTGGGTAAGGACCAGGACACAGAAAGCACAAATGACCAAACCTAAGAGGTTCAGCAGCAGCAGCACTATTCCTTCCTCAGTAAGCTGTGGGCAGAGAGTTAGCCCTAAGGAGTAAGACAGGCACCCCAGGGATGCGTGCAAAGAGAACATCGATCTGATAAGGACCACAAGGAGGTCTAACAGAAAGGCTCCGCTGCCACCCAACCCACGTTTGTTTTCCCATCTGATCACTCAGTTCTCCAATCTTGAGACAAGCTGGGACCTGGGACCTGGGACCCTTTGCTGCAGTGCTTGCACCTGGATACACGTCTCCTCAAGCAACAAAATACAAAGAAACTATAGTTAGTAAAAGTAACTGCATGCATGCACAGTTGGGGCAAATTATGGACAAGAAGATACAAAAAGACCAAAAAAGTCCAAATGCCACTTCTGAAGAGCCAGGAGCAAAAGCAGGGTACTGTGCATGCCCCTTGGATGCACCACTACCTTCACCCCATGTAAGGAACCAACTCGCCCCCACTCCGGGAGCAAGCAAAGGAATCTGTTGCTTGTTTTTGCTCCCTCCTGCAGCTGCAGGAGCCCCCAAAAAGCCTTGCCTGAATTTCTTGACTGGCCTCATCACTTGGTTGGTTGGGGAAGGCCAAGAACCTGATCGTTATCAACTGCACATCTCAATCTGGGTTTGCCACATTTCAAGTGCTCAGTGGCCACATGTGGCTGTGGCTGCCTTATTGGATAGAGCACGGTTAACCTGGTCTTCCCTCCACCCCACCTCTCTTACTGATCCCTTCCTCACACCCCCACAAATAGTCCCAGGGAATTCTGAATTCCTCTTGATTATACAAAGCCCGGCCCCAGTTTCTGCTCCTTTATTCCAGGTCTATTTCTACTCAGTCAACTTCTATCTACCTACTATCTATCTATCATCTATCTATCTATCTATCTATCTATCTATCATCTATCTATCTATCATCATTTACTTCTTTATTTATTTATTTTTAAAATTTTTATTGGAATATTGTTGATTTGCAATGTTGTGTTAGTTTCTGCTGTACAGCAAAGTGAATCAACTTCTATTTTAAAAGAGCCACTTTCCTTAGAAGTAAGTTGGGCATTCAATAGCAATTTCTTTTCTCCTCTTACATTATAGAAACTATTAACATATCATGATCTGACAGATAGGGAAACTTAAGTCCCAAAAGTAAAGATTCATCACCGACACACCATAAGACCATGGCAGTGCAGGGTGAGCCCACAACTCCTGAAGGGTTGCCTTTCAGCTTTAAAAGTTAAGAGCATGAGGCCACAGACTGGCAGATTTGTTTTCCATTTTCCTTCTCTGGGTCTGCATTGGCCTCTGTCGGCTTTCCAAAGTCTCAGGCTTTTGCTCTTTTCTCTCCTTGCGCTCTCTCTAGCAATTGAAACTTTCCTCCAAACTTCAGCCTGCATCCCCAGCCGTCTGCTAGGGTTCACCTTCCCCTCCCCAGCCCTGCCCTCCTTGCCAGGTGCCCACACCTGCTCTTCTGAGGCCATTGTCTCTATTAACCCAGAACTTGGGTCTCCTTTGGTCTTGGACCTCCCAGGCTCGCATCTTGCTAGTTACCATGCCCTGTGACTACAAGTTTAAAAGTAATTTCAAGACTTATAATGGAAATTTTAAGTTAAGTTTGTAAACACTATTCAAATGTCTGATAGAACTTAAAAGTTATATTATTAAAACTCCCAATTTACTAATTTAAAAAACTCTAAAATCACTAGAAGATTTTGTTTGTCAGCGTCATTAACTTGCTAGATCAGGCATTAGAAGTTGCTTAGAAAGAAAATTAAATGTGTTAAATCAATCACTGCATTTTATTTTATTTTAAGAACTTTTATTGAAATATAACTGACATACAATGAACTGCATATATTTAAAGTGTACAGTCTGGTTTTTTTTTCTTATCAGTAATGTGTATATGACAATCCCAATCTCCCAATTCATCCCACCCCGCTTTCCCGCCTTGGTGTCCATATGTTTGTTCTCTACATCTGTGTCTCTATTTCTGTCTTGCAAACTGGTTGATCTGTACCATTTTTCCATAGATCACTGCATTTTAAGAGAAACTAATAGTTAATGCAAATGGCACTAATGGATTACGGGGAATTTAGTCCTTTCAAACTTGAGTCAGTCAAAAACTAATCAAAGGGGTCTCTATTTTATACAAAATATACTAAATTTATAAACAGAAAAACTAGCTTTGTAACTTAAACTTAGAGGCTTTAGGAAACTGGGATTTTAAATGTGTAATTTTAGTATGCTGAATATGAATTTAAACCCCCAGCTCTATTGTGTTCTTTGAAGGGGCTGGGCAGCTTCTTTAAGCATCCATGACGGTTCCCCACTGGGCCTCCACACAGCTGAGTTTATCAAAGAAGCAAGGCCATGGTTAGGAAGTTTCCAGCGTGAATGATGGCTTGGTGATGCCACAAGGAGGCAAGGAGAGGGGCCAGGGAGGCAGGGAGGAGGGGGTGGAGCAGAGGAAGGTTGGCTCCTCAAGCCCGACTCCCCTCAGTCTTGAAGGGGGCTGGAGTTCAGAAAACAGAAAGAGGCTTTTATCAAAAGTGCCCTTTCTACACAGGCGGAGGCTTGGTACTGTCCTCAGAGCTCTTCTGTGGGTGCTGTCTCATCTGCTCTCAAGGACACTCATTAGATCCAGCTGTACAGTTGTGGCAACCTGCAGCTCTGTGAGGTTCAGGACATGCTGTTTTTTGTCCACTTGAGCTGCTGTAACAAAAACATCATAGCCTGGTGGCTTAAACAACAAGCATTTATTTCTCATCGTTCTGGAAGCTGGGAAGTCCAGGGTCATGGCAACAGCAGATTTGGCATCTGATAAGAGCCCACTTTCTGGTTCATAGATGGTCTTCTACCCACTGTGTCCTCATGTGGTAGAAGGGACAAGGGAGCTCTCTGGAGTCTCTTTTAAAGGGCACTAATCCCACCTATGAAGGTTCCAGCCTCATAATCTAAACACCACTCAAAGGCCTCATCTCAAAATACCAACACACTGGGGATTAGGTTTTAATATAAGAATTTGTGAGGAACAGAAATGTTCAGTTTGTAAAGTACTCAAATCCCAGGACAGAGGCAACAGAACCTGAGCTGAGTTCTGTGCCTCCTGGTCCCTGGTTCTAATGTCACCAGCACATTCCACTGTCTGTAGAAATCAAACACAATCTTTAATGGAGAAGCAGAAGGGTCCTAGCTAGAAAACTGAATAAATCCATAAGCACATATTACGCAGCAATCTTGAAATAAGGCCTGAACAATACTTGTCATGGCTTTAGTGCGTCTATTCAGTGAATGTGACTATTGTCTCTCTCAGTGGATTCCATTTTAATGACATGGCACTGTCCCCAGCAGGAGACTGTCTGGTGAGTGCAAGAAGGGCCAACAGTATTTAAATCACATTAGACATCATAGACACTCCAAGATGGAAGGAGAATTCCCTAATTAAAATTTTGTTAGATGGCTGTCTTAACCATTATTAATTTTTATCAAAGCAGGGCTTCTATAGAGTGATTAAGGGCCACCACCTTCTCAGGCAAAACTCTGCTTTTGAGGGAAATGGGGAGCACAGCACGGAGTAAAAGATATTTCACAGATGCTTAATGAAATATCTATACAAGGCGGAAAAGAAAATAAAGCAGGAAAGCATTTAACCCATTCATATTTTTATTTGTTTCAAATCAATTGTAATTAGGAGACAAAATAGAAAATTAATAAACTAGACCCATTGTCAGTTGTCATTTTGGTCATCAAGCCATGTGCCCATCGTGCCTCTTCGATAATAGTCAAACACAAGAACTGGGACAAGAATGATGAATTGTCATGATACTGGGAAAAACAGTTTTTTTCTACCCCATAGAGCTAACCTTTGTCACTTATCTGAGTTATAAAAACAATGTTATATTAGGGTTGTTAGATTTAGCAGATAAAATATAGGACATTCAGTTACATTTGAATTTCAGATAAAAAATAAATAACTTTTTAGTGTAATTATATTCCAAATACTGCATGGGACATAATGCAATATTTAGGACATAGTATACCAAAAATTCTTAAAATTTTTTCATTGTTTGTGTTAAATTCAATTTTAACTGGGTGTCCTGTATTTTATCTGGCAATCCTAATTGTATAGTCATTGGGCTTATGTCCACCAAATATACATTTATTTGAATTAGCATCAATAGAAAAAAAAAAAGAAAGAAAAAATGTAGTGCAGGCACAGTTTTCTTTAGTTCTCATTTCACAGTTGGGTAAAAAGGTCTTTCTTAATCTTATGGAGTTTCCATCCTAGGGAAATGGAGTATGGAGGAACTTGCTCCGGGCCATCCTGTCAACGTGCAGTGGAGCTAGGATCTGCAGGAGTCCAAAACCTGCTCTTCACCATGACCCTGCATTACCTCTCAGATGCTGAGTTAGTAACATAGGGAAACCACTTTTTTTTTTAGTTCTGATAAAATTACACATAACATAAAATTTACTTTAAATACTTTTTAAGCATGCAGTTCAGTTGTGCTGAGTACTTTCACATTGCTATGCAATCAATCTTCAGAATTCTTTTCATTTTGCAAAACTAAAACTCTGTTCCCAGTAAACACCTCATTTCTCCCTCCCCCTTCCCCTGGCAACCACTGTTCCACTTTCTGTTTCTATGAACTTTACTATTCTAGGTCCTTCTTATAAGTGGAATCATACAGTATTTGTCTTTTTATGATTGCCTTATTTCACTTAGCATGATGCACCAGAACTTATGCATGTTGTAACATATGTGAGAATTTCCTTCCTTTTTAAGGGTGCATCATATCTCATTGTATGTTTATATCACATTTTGTTTATCTATTCATCTGTGAGTGGGCAGTTGGGTTGCTTCCACCTTTTGGCTACTGCGAATAATGCTGCTTTGGACATCGGTGGACAAATATCTGTTTGAGCCCCTGCTTTCAATTCCTTGGGGTATATATTCAGAAGTGAAGCCGCTGGATCGTATGGTAATTCTATTTTAATTTTTTGAAGAATTGCCATGGTGTTTTCCACAGTGGCTGCACCATTCTACATTCCCACCAACAGTGCACAAGAGTTTCAACTTCTCCACATCCTCAAAGTGGTTACTTTCTGGGGTTTTTGTTTGTTTGCTTTTTATAGTGGTGTCATAATGGATGTGAGGAACCACTGTTTTTGTGTGTGTGTGTGTCCATAATAAAATCAAATATGAACCATAGAGTTTGATTTTTTTAACTGATTTAACTATTTATTTTGTTGGAATCTGCAGAGACTATTTTACTGAGTTATTTGTTCTGTTTGCTGCTATCATCTACACTATCATCAGCTGTTATAGATAATAATGACCAATGTGCACTGAGCCACTGGAGGCCAGGCGTTGGGTTGAGCAATACACAGCCATCCTCCCATTCAGGCCTCACAACCACCCTGCCAAGTGGATATTCACTCTTTATTGTTCCCATTGGACAGAAGAGGAAAAGGATGCTTAGAGGGAGGTTAAATATCTTGTTCACTATTACAGAGCCATAAAGCTAAAATTTAAATGCAACTAATCTGACTCCTACTTGATTCTACCTTTTGGTGGATCTTGATAAAAACACCTTCCGAATCAAGTTGCCACATTTGAAGGGAATTAAAATTTGTTGACTAATGGGATCTTTCTAATATGACTCCTTTCAGAGAACTTTAAAGGTTCTAAAAAAAAAAAAAACAGCTTTATTGAGATATAATTTACTTACCATAAAATTCACCCATTTAAAGTGTGCAACTCAGTGGTTTTCAAGACATTCACAGTCTGTGCAACCATCATCACAGTCAATTCTAGAACATTTTTATCACTTTGAAAAGAAACTTTATACCCTTTTGCTATCACCCCTTATCTCCCATTCCCTCCTAGCCCTAAACAACCAATAATCTACCTTCTGTCTCTACTGATTTCCCTAATCTCGACTTCAAATGAATGGGATCACGCAGTATGTGGTCTTTTGTTCCTGTTGCTTACAGTTAGCATGTTTTCAGGGTTCATTCATGTGATAGCATGTTATATCAATGCTTCATTTTTTTTTACGGCCACGTTAAAATTCCATTGTGTGAATGTACCACATTTTGTTTATCCATTTATCCATTGATGTACATCTACCTTTTGACTATTATGAATAATGCTGCTATAAACATTCGTATACAAATTTTTGTGTGGACGTATGTTTTCATTTCTTTTGGATATATACCTAGGAGTAGAATTGCTGGATCATATAGTAACTCCTATGTTTAATCACCTGGAGAACTGCCAGACTGTTTTCCAAAGCAGCTGAATCATTTTATATTCCCACTAGCAATATATGAAGGTTTTGATTTTTCCACATCCTTTCCAACACTTGTTATTATCTGACTTTTTATTCTAGCCATCCTTGTGGGTGTAAAGTGATATCTCGTCGTTATGATTTGCATTCCTCTGATGACTAATGATGTAGAGCATCTTTTCATATATATATTAACTATTTATATATCCTCCTTGGAGAAATGTCTATTCTTGTCCTTTGCCCATTCTGACATTGGGTTATTTGCCTTTTTATTATTGAGCTATATGTGTTATTTATATACCCTAGGTACAGATCCCTTGATACAAATCAAATATGTGATTTTCATACGTATTTTTTCCATTCTGTAGATTTTTTCATTTTCTTGTTGGGGTCCTTTGAAGCATAAAAGTTTTAAATTTTGATGAAGTCCAGCTTATCTATTTTTTTTCTTTTGTTGCTCATGCTTTTGGTGTTATATCTAAGAATCCTTTGCCAAATCCAAAGTCATGAAGATTTCTTCTAAGAGTTTTATAATTTAGCTCTTACATTTAGGTCTTGGATCCAGTTTGAGTTAATTTTCGTATCTGGTGTGAGGTAAAAGTCCAATTTCATTCTTTTTCACGTGGCTATCCAGTTGTTCCAGCACCATTTGTTGAAAAGATTATTCTTTCTGCATTGAATGGTCTTGATGTCCTTATTTAAAATCAGTGGACCACAGGTATATGGATTATTTCTGGACTCTCAATTCTCTTCCATTGATCCATGTGTCTATCCTTGAGCCAGTACCACATTGTCTTGATTACTGTTGCTTTGTAGTAAGTTTTGAAATCAGGAAGTGTGAGTCTTTCTACTTTGTTTTCCTTTTTTTCAGGATTGCTTTAACTATTCTAGGTCTCTTCCAATTTCCATATAAATTTTGAATTAACTTGTCAGTTTTAACAAAGAATTCAGCAGGATTCTGATATAGATTGTTTTGAATCTGTAGATTATTTTGAGGAATATTGTCATCTTAACATTAAGTTTTCTGATTCATAACATGGCATGTTTTCCCTTTTATTTAGATCTTTAATTTCTTTCAGATATGTTTTGTAATTTTCAGAGCGTAAGTTCTGCACTTTTTTGTCAAACTTATTCCTAAGTATTTTTATTCTTTTTAACACTATTGTGAATTGAATTATTGTCTTAATGGCATTTTTGGACTTTTTTTTTATTGCAAATGTATAGGTGTATAATTGATTTTTGTGTGTTGATCTTGTATCCTACAACTTTGCTGAATTTATTTATTAGTCCTTGCTGTTTGGGGGAGGTTTTTTGTTTTTGTTGGTTTTGTTAGTGGATTTTTTAGAATAAGAACTTTAAAGCTTCTTGATTTTGTAGAATAATCATTGATCTCATGAGATTTGCTGTGAGAATAATTTACTGCCTTCATAGACCATAAGATGAGATCCAAAATCTAATTGAAAAGATGAAGAAAATCTGAAAACCATCAATGCAAACTCTAAGATAAAAGTTAATAGGTCAAGGGCTTCTCTGGTGGCTCAGTGGTTAAAAATCCGCCTGCCAATTCAGGGGACATGGGTTTGAGCCCTAGTCCAGGAAGATCCCACATGCCACGGAGCAACTAAGCCCATGTGCCACAACCACTGAACCTGCGCTCTAGAGCCCTCAAGCCACAACTGTTGAGTCCACGTGCCACAACTACTGAAGCCCAAGCACCTAAAGCCCGTGTTCTACAACGAGAGAAGCCCCCACAATGAGAAGCCCTCGCACCACAATGAAGAGTAGCCCCTGCTTGCCACAACTAGAGAAAGCCTGCACAGCAACAAAGACCCAATGCAGCCAATAATAAATAAATAAACAAATACATAAATTTTTTAAAAAAGTTAATAGGTCAATATGGAGGACACTCTCATTTTGAGTAATATTAGGATTGAAGGTGCTGGTTGTTGCTTAGGAAAGGTACAATTAAGCTCCAGAGCAACACTATCCAATAGAACTTCCTGTGATGGGTGGTAGTGTTCTATATCTGCCTTGTCCAAAACAGTAGCCCTTGGCCACCTGTGAATATTTAAATTTAAAATAATTTAAATTAAATAAAACTTGAATTTCAGTTCCCCAGTCACACTGGACACATTTCAAGTCCTCATTAACTGTATACATCTAGTGTTGGATAGCACAGATATAGAATATTTCCATCATCACAGAAAGTTCTATTGGACAGTGTTGTTCTAGATTCTCCAGTAAAGCAACCACTAGGTATTTACAGTTGTGGGCTGACGGGAAATAAGAGAGGAGAAAAAGATATTTGTACTTTTAAATGATCCATAAAAGAGCAAATTCAGCATATTAGACTATCCAATTAATGCCTCTATCCATAACTATACAGAGATATTAGAAGAAAAGAAGAATTCACAATTTAATGGTTCCTCTGTACTCTCCAAGAAAGGTAGAAATGTGAATGAGGGAGTAAAAAGAAAGAGTTGCAAATTCTAGAGAATCATGATGTTGAAAATCTAGTGTTAGTTTTAAGGAAAAGGGAAAAGTAAAAATCCGTGGTGCTATAATACTTCTCTGTGAAATCCTGCAGACTAAGTGACTAAGACCTGGGTTCAAGTGCAAACTCTGCACTTACAAGTGTGACTTTGGCAAGTCACTTAATGTCTCTGTGTTGAGGTTCTCTCTTCTGTAAAACAAGAAAAGGCACGTAAAGTACTTAGATGTGCATCTAGTAAATAGTAAGCATTCAATACACATTATCTATTATTATTACTAGAGGATGAGATAATACTGTACATAAGTGTGATTTGTGCTTAAAACCCTTGAAATGACTTGCCATTGCCTACAGCATAAAACCCGAGGTCTTCAGTGTGGCCCCCAGGGCACAAGTCTAGTCTGTATTTAATGCTCAGGTTTTCACTCTGAGGGATCCACCTTGAGATTTAGCTTTATTAACCCCACACAGCTTGTATGTAGTTTTCCAAACACCACATCGTTTTACATGTCTACGACTCGCTCATGCCATTCCTTCTGTTGAAAGCCCTCTCCAGTTTTCTTGGCCTAGTCAACATGTACTAATCTTTCAGTTCTCAAAGAGGTTGGGTTAGGGGCTTCTCCTGTGGACTTTCATTGCTTCTGTACCTACTGTTTTGATTATCTGTTTAGGGGTCTGTCTCCACCAATAAGAAGAAAACACTATGTGTTAGATACTGTGTTATGCTTTGAGGGCATAAGGAGGAATGACAACATAATGGTCCCTGCCCCTCATTAAGCAGAATTTGGAAACAGGGAGGGATCATATCTCTGGTGTCTCTATATCTTCAAAATATAGCTTGACACATGGTATTGGCTTAAAAATGCCAAATCAGCCAGAATCTAAAAAGTAGAGAAAGGACAGCCTAGCCCAGTACCAAAGTTCTTCTTAACATGTGTTCCGCTGAGTGTTTTAAAGGGGAAATTGGAGCTAATAAGCAGAGTGAAGACATTACCTAGCGTCTCTCAGGCACACTCCACAATTCAGCTTTCTCTAGTACTTTATGAGGACACCAGTACTCAGATACTCAGCACTGTCTTAGCTATCCGTGGGCTCCTGGCTTCCTCTCCATTACAATATCTTCTCCCTTCTGTTGAAGTGATTTTATTAAATAAATTAATTCCTTTCCGATTAAACCAAAAAATCATTTAACAATTTGTAGCCTAAAATTTAGCTTATGTCCCTTTTTCTATAGCATCATCCTTCCTGATACAGAAGTTCAAGTGTAAAAATCTCCTCTCATATACAAACAAGGAGCTCTTGCTGTCTGGGATACACAGATGATGCTACCTCAAATAGAGAATTAGCCCCTTGCCCAGTACAGAAGCAATATCTAGACCATAGCAAATTTCTAACAGAAGTACTTGAAAGTCCTGATGATTTAAAGTTAATCTGATTAATACAAAGTGAAACTGGTTAAAGAGTTAAGCTTCTTAAAGAAGATTCATTTAAGAGGAAATTTTAATGCTGGCAATAAAAATTGTCAGCCATATAGAGAGACAAGGCTGTATGGAGTGGGATTCTGAGAACCAGTAGAACCTCTAAGCGTTCTCAATTATAGCAATTTGTGTTTTTCCTGGATGGGTATTATACATATGGGTCAGTTTACACATATAATATTATGTCACATAAGTAATAATATTTAATATTTTATCAGATAGTATATTTTTATTAAAACAATCCAGGAGTCTCACACATAGTAAAGGTTACTTCCTAATGACTATAGCCACAGGACACCAACTTCCAGTTTTTTTTCCCATACACAGCCTCAGGTAATCAGGAACAAGTGTGTGCCACGTTGGATGAAGATGTGTAGCTCTCGCTCACCACACTGTGAATCCCGTAAAGACTGGGCCTCGGGCTCATCCATCTCTGGACCTATAATGCCTAACGTGGTGCTTGGCCCAGAAAAAGAACCCAGAACTTCTTGTCAAATGGGAGAAAGAAGAAGCCCAGAAAAGAAAAAGAGGGATAAAAAGGAACCAAGGGCCAAAGGTAGTCGCTATCCAGGGAGTTAACAAAGAAAGATAGGAACAGTAGGTGGTACAATCCATGCCAACCAAATATAAATGGAATCCCATTTGGCAAAAGGTACAATAGTTGAATTAGATTGGTTTTACCAAAAGCTCTATTGTTTCAATTAATTATCTCTTCAGAAGTTGCATAGACTATTGTACATTTTATTGGCTATAGGCGCAGTTAACACTTATAAGTGAAAAAGTTAGAACAACCCTTCTCCAGTTGTTCATAACTTTATCAAATTACAGCCTTTTGTTTAGCATTTTCTCCATTTGCTATCAATCAAAAGGCAGCTTTTGGAAGTTTGAGAAATAACTCTCATGTTATTTTTAATTTAATAAAAATTAAATCATCATATTTCCCCCTTAAAATAAAACTCAAAGTAGGAGTGAATTATAGAACCAAATATCTTTCCGAGGTGAAACAACAAGAAGTTGAGGTTCAAGTTAGGAAATACTAATGATCACTTTTCCTGAATCTTCGAAAATACATTTTTGTTACAAATTTTACTCTGCCTTTTGACACAGGCCTAATGACATTTTATCTTTAAACTATCCCAAGCCCCAGTGCTAAGTTATGTTTTCTTTCAAGGAGGATATAATTTCATATGCAACCAGCACAGCATGTTCAGGCCTACCAATTAAGTCTGTAGAAGGAATTATTACCCTTCTGGTTACGATGTCTTACCTAGCAAAACTGGAGAATGAAGTGGAAGGGCCAACAAAAAGGTTAGGAAAGCAATCCAGTAAAGTAAAGGAAACTGGCTGCTAAATTTTGAGAGCACCATTATTATTTGCTGTGCTTTGCATTAATATGTAGTATTCCTGCCTGGAGAGGAGATATTTCCAAACTTGGACTTCTGCAATGATTAAATTTGGAGTTTAATTTTGCCTCTTAATCTTTGTTGGCACTGGCACTGAGCTTGCTTTTTTATGGCTGGCTCTGTTGAACAATAAAAGTAACCATTTGAAAAGTCAAACAACGGGAGTGGTTTTTAGGAAACCCCAGCAGCCAAAATGATTCACCGAGTTGGCCTCCTTCCCAGGGATAAAGCAAGGCTAGGTAGTTGTGGTAGCAGTTGTCCTGGGTGAGAGCAGAATGCTTACACTCAGGATTCTCCACTGCATGGCTGGTCACACGAGTTAAAGAATGTCTAGGATGAGAGCAATAATGGAGGTGACTGGACTAGAGCAAGCCTTGAATTAAGTTGGTACATTCAAAGTTGCCATAGAAACCCTGTCTGAATGTCCTCACTTCTGCAGAACTGATTTGATAGTTCAATGTTAGTATGCCTTCTTACATTTAATGATATATGAAATAGAAAATAGATGAATATGGACAAAAGAAAACATACCCTAATGTCTGAAATACTTAAGAATGGAATACTTTTCTAATGCTAAGTCGTCCTTTTAAATCGATGACCAAAGAAGAGGCAGCTTGAGGAGCCGTGGCTGGGAGCTGTTTAGGAGAGTCTTTCTGCCTTTGCGTTAAATGCCGCACTCTGAAAGGCACTGCTGTAATTCAGCTACCCAGCTTGCACTTGAAGCCAAATGAAATGCAAAGTTGCCTTTCAATAGCAAACCTCACTGAGGAAATGCCAGTTAGCAATTGTGAGAAGTTTCAGCTACTATATTTTCACATATTCAATTTTACCACTAAAAGTCCGTGAGAAGACATTTGGAGGCTCTTTAATGCTGGTTACATGATCAATTAATCCATAGTGTGTTTTAAATAAATATTTCTATTAAATGTAACAGAAACCAGCATCTGTATTGCTTGCACCTAAATAATCATCATCATTGCGAAGCAGATGCGGATCGCAAGACGAGGCAGACAATCGGCACTGTAATTTGCCCAGTAACATTGTTTTAGATCTAATTAGTGCTTATGCAGATCCTTTACAAAAATGTGAAAACTGCACCAGGATGTAATTGTTTAATGAATTTAGTGCAAAGCACATCTGCATAAATTCCATTTTCGCTGAAAAAACTAAGTTCAACTGCTATTTGCTCCAGAGCCAAAACATTGTGAATTGTGCCCACTGTGCTTTAGCCCTGCTCTGCTGGCTTGGATATTTCAAATAAATACTACGAAGTTAAAGCCTCCAGCTGCAGACCAACCCATCTGTAGATGTTTGTTATATTTGGCAGTATTGTAAATGATTGTGCCTTCCTGCTGAGGGGAGAAAAAAAAAAAGAAGAAGGGGAAAAAAACAGGTTCTGTCAGCAAAAGAAAAAGGAGGGGTAAAAGTTTGAAATATGCATCACCCAACAAAAGTAGCATTTTGCATCTGAGTCTAGTTTACCTAGCAGTGAATTTTAAATACCTGTTCACATTGCGCCTACCACATAAGCTGAATAATATCTTTTTTCTCTGTTCTCCCCAACATTTAATTTCTGTTAAAATCACAGGAAATTCAATGGGACACGAGTTTGATGAAAGTGGAACTTGAGCCTTTCCTTTAAGTTTTTAGAGATTTTACTAGTCACTTTTTGTGATCCGTGTTTAAATATAAAAATCCATAACATCTACAAAAAGAGATGAGTTAGTCATGGATGTTTACATGGTTGACAAGAAAGGTAACGCTTTTCAGTGTTTGGGTTTTTTTGGTTTTTGTGTTATCTGTTTGGCTTCTGGGGTTTTTGCTTGTTTGCTTTGTTGGTGGTGGTGGTTGTGGTGGTGCAGCATACGTGAACTGTTTGTTCTATTAAATGACTCCTGTACACAAGGGGTTGGTGTGGGGTGGCAGGGCTGGGGAATGGGCAGGATGGAGATGTCTGGGACTGAGTTGGAAGAATTTTGTCCAGTGATAAGCTGCATATATCATTCTCCATCATTCACCTGCATGTTTCAGCTTAAGATGAAACAGCCCTGAAAATCTTGCAATTGATGTTCAGGTTAAACCAGCAATATTTGTGATTTTTGTTGGTTATCACTTGTAGTCTCAGGCTGTCTTAAGTTAGGGTTCCCTGGGAAACAGATGCCAAGGAAGCAAAGATGTGCCTGCAGGAAGTTTATGGGGGAGTGTGGAGGGTGGGGGACCCATACCTGAGGGAGTGGGGGAGAAGCGGGACTGGGCAGAGGAGTCGACTTTCGGTGCAGTTAAAACAGAGGCCTCAGCCAACTGTGTGGGGTACTTTGAAGCTGAGGTGTCCCTTCAGTTGACTGAACTGAGGCAAGAGCCCTCAACTTCCACCCCCACATCAAGTAGGCATCAGATGTGGGCTGCCCCTGGTGAGGGGCATGGGCCTGGGTAAGGCAGCTCCCTTTGGCGGGGGGGCTTCAGACACTGACTGCAGTCACCGCGCACGGAGGCTGGGGAGATGAGTGCCTGGGTCCTGAGCAGGGATCTTGGTGGTGAACTCCATGTGCACTCCAGTCCAGTCCTAACACCCTTGGGTCCGCGTTGTGTAATAACTTCACCCCATCTGGGAACCGGGCCTCCAGGATTCTCACTGGTCTCTTTTCCTGCAGAAACTTCAAGAGGAAGATGAGTGTGATGAACGACAGCTGTGGTTGGTCTCCTCCTGCCCCCGCTCCCCACCCTGTGTTCCCCTCGCTCTCAGCCAGCACCTCTACCTGTACAGACGGCTACCTGGTGGAACAGACACCTGTACCTGAGCCCCATGCTTTAGCCCCTGCTCACCCTGCACTTCTCGGGCTGTGCTGGCTGTGCTAGTCTATCATCAGTATTTATTTGCCAGGGGAGCACCAACAGACCCCAACAGAGGTCACCTGGGTGATGAGAAAATTCTCCCCTTCCCCGCTGCCTGACAGCAACCCTACCTCCCCCTGATGATCAGAGTAGATCACTTTCACCAGGATAGTGACCCCTTTCCTTGCCTGATAGTCTCTGGGCACCAAGATCCTGGAAGAACCCGTGGCAGCTGTACCTTAAAGTTTAGTGAGACACTTGCTCTGCCCCCTGGTGGAAGCATTCCCTTCCTTGGAACCAAAACCTCTAACCCGGCAAAATCCAGTGCAGAGGGATTGGAGGCACCAGTTCCCCAAGTGAGTCCTGGAAGGTATTTCCTCCTTTTACTCTACGGTTCCTAGACCTGTGTATCCTACTTACTGGGGACACGATACCATATGATGGTCATTGGCTTAAGGTCCTAGAGGATGGTGTCCCGTACTTAAAAGGAATTATCTTCAAGCCAGTGACTAAACTGCTCCTTTACAAGCTGGTGCCATCTCTCTATCAGGCTGGCAGCTTCTAGATGGGGCAATATGTGCTAGGACTAATAGCACCCACGGTCAAATGCTTCCAGCTGCCTCTGCTTCACTGTAAAGTGGATTGCTTGGTCCAGTGCAATAATATATGGGCTCTGTGTCAGTGGAGCAAACATTCTGTAGACCCTCAGGTAGTGATTTAGGCCCTGCAGGCAGAAAAACTAACCCATACCTGAAATGTGTCAATTCTAATCCAGATAAATCACTTCCCCTTCTGGGTGGAGAAAGTGCATTGTAATTAAGCTCCAACTAAGTGACAGTTTGGTCTCTTTGAGGGATGCTACTCCATCAGGGGCTCAGCATTTCTCTGGGGCTTGCAGGTTGGATGTTTAGCGGTGGCAGTGACTGAGCCAGACTTGATATGTGGGACCCCATGCTACCAAGCCCATACACAGCTTCCATCCCTGAGGTGGTCGCTACTGTGTTTATGCATCCATTGTGCTAGCCAGTGATAGAGGTTGGCTAACACTGACCAGTGAGTCAGCTTGCTTTAGCCATTTAGGGCCTCTTCTGTAGTGGGTGCTCCCTGGTGGGCATTAAACGGCGATACAAAGAACTTCACTCTTTGTCCTATTCCCATAGTTCTACACATGCCTCTTTCCCAGAGGCCTGGTCCCTGGTGTTTCCCGTCTTGCTTCTTCCAGGGCCCTGGCCTCGCCTTTTGTCATTGCTCACGCGTCTCTGCGTGGGCTCCTTCTTCTTCCTCAAAAGTGGATCATCAAGATGAGCATATCTGAAGTGCTTCCTATGAAGGAGGATTTTCCCTTCCCTCTGCCTTTCAAGGCCACTCCCAGGAGAGGCTATAATGCAATCACTATTTTTGGCTTGCATCCACAAGCTAACCTGACTCTTCCATAAACTAAGCTTAGCCTTTTTCTTCCTCTATCAGCTCATTAAGGGCCCATGCAGCTCTCCTGAGCGTACAAGTGATCACCGCGGATGTGAGCTGAGGGAGAGGAGCTTGTACGACTGGCGGGTGACACGGATGTCTGCCCACTTGCCTTGCTCCTGCCTCATCCTGGATCCACTGCTTCTCTCTTATGATGGATTGTCTTACACCTGCCAGAGCTGATGACTTGGTGGGTCAGACAGAACCCAGATTCTCATGGGTAGTTCTGGCCACATGGTCACTCACTGTCCCATGGTTAGGCATTTCATCTCAACCAGGGCCCATTAGCATACCAGGAGCTATTTTTTTCAAATGGTATATAATTCTCTGCTGCAGATGGCATGGCCTTGCTCCAGAACCCTAGGGGTCTACATTGCTAATCTCCTACCAGGCTTGTCATAAACTCCACATGGCATCTTTTCCCACCACAGATACCTCTAATAACAGAGGGTCTGCTAGTCATATGGTCCAAGCAGCAGGGCTGCTTGCATCACAACCTAGACCTGACACAGAGCTCTTTCCTGACATGGGTCCCACTCAAAGCTGATAGCCTTCCACGTCAGTTGGTAAGTGTGTCGGAATAGTATTTCCAATGGAGGAAATACTGCCTCCAGAACTCAAAGAGGCTTACCAAGCGACATGCTTCCTTTTAGCAGAGGGAGGTATACAATGCAATAACTTGTCCTTTACTAAATAGTCACAAATATGATAGGGTCCTGAATCCTCATGTATACTGTGGTCCACTCCATGTGAATATAAACTGCTTCTGGTGTTCTCAGCTGATAGGAATGGAAAAGAACACATTTGTCAGATCAAGGAGGCATACCATGTATGAGGTCGTGTTTCTCTACTCTAAAAAAGAAGAAAAAAGGACAAAGCAAAAAAAAAAAAATATATATATATATATATATCTATATATCTGGAATAACAGTAGGAATTGGGACAATTACTTGTTTGAGGCTGCAATAGCTTGCGCCTTCCAGAATGTGTCTGGTTTTAGTATAGGGCCCAGACTGGTGGATTAAATGGGTGTTGTGATGACAACCACTGTCCTCAGATACGCTAGCCCTTTATGGTTAACACTAATCTCTATTATCCTCCTTAGGATACAAGATTTTTTTTTCATTTAATATTTTGGCTAAGGAGGGGGAGCCAGTTTCAGAGGCTTCCCGTTTGGCCTCATCCACTACAACAGTTACTATTCTGCAAACTCATAAACTAAGGCGTCAACATGAGGTTTAGTCAATGACCAAGGATGCCCATTCCAATCTGACATTTAGAGACTGAAGAAGCGATCACTTGGTGAGTTCGTGGACCCAGTGGACCCGCTGTGAAGCAGTCCAGGTCCAGGTCTCTGTTTATCACCTGGAACCTACATGCCCTGTCCTAATAGCAGAAGCATGATGCTGCTTCAGATCCTTAGGTGTGAATGTGAACTTGGACCCCAGGGCCAACAATCCTGGAAATGTCTGGGTATTCTACTTTCCCTGTTGTACCATTACCTGAATAAGGGGCTCTAGGTCCCTTTGAGGAAAGACTGGGCAAATCATTATCATGTACAATTGCTGTGGTAATGCTGGGTTCTTTCTCCTAAGGATCTAGCTTCTCCCTTAATCAATGTATTCCAGGTCTGGAAACTGGTCCAGGTATAGAAACTGAACAAAGGATCACAGTACTGTATTAGGATGGCTGCCCTCGGCCTCCTAAACACCTACCCTTGATTTAGTTTGATGTGTAGATCAAGCTGCCCAACTGTCTTGATCCTAGGACTGTCAAGCTCTACTATTCATCATCACAGCTCTCTTCCGGTTGTCCTTCCCTCAACTCCATTCTTGACACTCACTTTAATAATTGCACCCACCTTGATTCTAATGATTAAATACACATCTATTACTTGGGGATCTTATCCTTGATGCTATCTGGAAGCCCAGTTCTGTAACAACATCTTCCACCATCAGCCACAGCCTTCAGAGAACAGCCAGCACTGAACTTCTCAACAATACTGAAGCCCATTCAACCATGTATTCCATATTTTAGGAGAGGATGCCCTGGCCTGTGCCCAGATTACTGGACCCCTATATATCCATCGATGTGGATTGGATCATCATAGGATTCATCTCCTACCTTCTGAAGTGTCTCCCAAGGACTCCCAGGTAACATTGTCAGCTGGTGGATTTTCTGGCTTTTCATAGTATATCTACTCTAGTATGCTCACTTGTCTGAGCCTTTTAATCTCTTCCTCCATAATTTGTCATGGAAATTCTAGTAGTTCTACTTCACTTAGTGTGACTTATCACTCTCCTCATGCTTCTGAGAGCCAGCCTGACAGTGTATTCCCAGAGTATAATCTCCCAGGGTCCTTGCCAGGATGTGTAACTCTGTAGCATGGAAGAGTGTTCCTATATCAACAAACTCTCCCTTGTCCAACTATAATTCTATCCCTCTAGATCTAGCACACTGAGATCCAGCTCCATATATGCTGCATTAGTTAGAGTTCTCCAGAGAAACAGTATCAATAGGATGGATAGATAGATGATAGATAGATGATAGATGATAGATAGATGAGAGATATAGATAGATAGATGATAGATAGATGATAGATAGATAGATAGATAGATAGATAGATAGATAGATAGATGATAAATAGATGATAGATGATAGAAGAGGAGATTTATTACAGGAATTGTTTCATACAATTATGGAGGCTGAGAAGTCCCATGATATGCCATTTGCAAACTGGAGAACCAGGAAAGCTGGTGGTATAATCCAGCCCAAATCCCAAAGCCTGAGAACTAAGAGAGCCAGTGATATAAAGTCCGAGTCAAAAGGTGAGAGAATAGAGGGAGGGCTGATGGTGTAAACTGCAGTTGGAGTCCGAAACCTCAAGAGTCAGGAGCACCAACGTCCAAAGGCTGGGATGGATGTCCCAGCTCAAACAAAGAGAGAAAATTTGCCCTTCCTCTGCCTGTGAGTTCTGTTAGGCCCCCAGTGGATTAGATGATGCCTCTAAGGGTGGATAAGGGTGATCTTCTTTACTGTCTACCAACTTAAATGCTAATCTTTTCCAGAAACACCCTCACAGACACATCTAGAAATAATGTGTGTTTATTATTTCTGGGCAGCTATCTGGGCATCCTTTAGCCTAGTCAAGTTGACACATGCAATTAACCATCACACATACTTTCTTAACTTTTGCTAGTGCATGCTTGCTGGTTCCTGCAGCTTCTTCAGCATATAATCCCCTTCCTCATTTACCAGGCCCAACACTTCCCCAACCAAGTTATGTTCTCACCTGATCATAGCTGTTGATCTGACAGGGAGTTGATGTGGGGGTAGATCCTGAGGTAGGAAGAGGGCACAAGTTGCACTGCAAGGCAGAGATCTCTGCATCACCCCTATGGAAATGGGAGTCCTGTCTTTTAACAGGGCAGCATGGGCCACTTCGGCAGCCCCCTAGGATTCAGTGCAATCTAGGTTTTCGGGGTGCTTGAGTGATCAATCCAGATGTCCAAATCCTAAGTCTCAAGTTCCCACTTCTTCCCAATCAGGGCCATGATTTGGGCATAACAAACATGATAGGATTGAAAACCCCATCTTCTCTGGAGCTTCATTAACCTTATAATTAAATTAAGTTCTGGGTAAGATCCTCAGCTTTTTTTTTCTTCTGACTGAGATAGATAAGAACTCTTTGTATGTCGCCAAGGATGTCCTCTGACTCCCACAATTTGTCTTCAATTGGAGATTGTTCATTCATAGCCTTTCATCATCTTTCCCCAATGCATTGGTGGCACTCAGCAAGAGCTGTCTGCTGTCATTGTCCTTTAGTTACTACTCTCCCCCACACCGTAAACTTCTCAGACACCTGAGAACATCCTAGCTCACCATTGGTAACTCTACTACAAGATGCCAGGGGATTCTGGGTGATCTAATTCACAAATCCCATTTCAGAAGTAGGTACACTTAGATCTGCATCCTGGCATTAACTGTCTTAGGTCAGGTAATGTATTATGAGACAGAGATTGATGTACATGGTTTATTAGGGAACCAAGGAACGATACTTGGAAGGGGTCAGAGGGAAGCAGAATTTTCTTAGTCTCACCTGCTCCTTGCCAATCAAGCACCTGCTGATTCTTAGCATTTCCCACTATTTTAAGTAATCCTTAAAAAGGTCTTTATTTTTGCACCCTTTGTATAGGTGACCCAGGCTCCTGTGGTTTTGAGTGGATTCTAGGTGAGGTAAGGATCAGGTCACCCCCACCATCACTGTTTTGCTCAAAACACTCTCCTTTCAAATCGGATAGGTACAGGTGTCCTTATAATTTCTCTATTGCCCTCATTCCCCTCTTTAAATACATACAGCCACACAGACACACACACACACAAGCACACACGCATATACACAAACACACACCCTTCCCAGAACCAGTCCCTTCAGCTATCATAAGACTCATGCCACACCATTGCCTCTCTAGGGATTTGGGTAAGAGAGAGAGGCACAGAAGGCTCAGAAATGATTACTAGACAATTTTTGTTATGTGTTTGATTTATTCTTTGCTTATTGTCTACATTGACTGATAAAGGGGAGAAATAAGAGGTGGTGAGGGCTGGTGGAAAAAGCAATTTTACCCCAGTGGTTTCCTTGAATCCATATTCATTCAACAAATTCAACTTACACTGTATGCCAGACAATAGTATGGTTTTCAATGTTTTTCTCTGTTTTGGGTGTTTTTTCCTCTTAAGCAAAGTCTCCTATGAATAAAATGTTCTTTCTCAGGAGAATAACCTAGCTTCAAGCCCTGGTGGATTCATGTCACCCTGGAACTCATGACTCTCTAACAAGTGTTCTTGTAGGATCTAGACCTTCATCTCACTGCTATTCTCACTCTGATTTCCTACCTTTTCTTCATTTTAGGAGAGATGGCAACTGTGGTTCTGTCAAAGTTTGTCTTCCCTTGAATATATGAAAAGTTTACATATTTTATTTTTAAGGATTTTCCCCCACCTCACATTGAAAAAAGACTAGTGGACCCAGATGTAATTGTAATTATTTACAAATGATTATTCTATAACTTATTAGAAACCATTTAGAAAATGTAACATCTTAGTAACATTTACACCATTTGGAGATACTGAACTTGCCAGGATGCAGTAGCATAATAGGATTGAGACACTGGAAAGATGTTTAGGGGTTTTGATGGAGGATCTGTTATATGCACATTTCATTATATTTCTGATGAAAAACCAAGAGGGTATGAATATTTTTGCCTTATCAGAGCTTATCAGGAAAGCACTGCATATTAGTGCCTCCAAACTAACCCAATGCAGGGAACAGAGCCAAGCAGCTTTCCTTACTCTGTCTGATAGATAAGTAGAGTTATAGTTCAGTGGTAAAACAGTCACTAAAAAGAAAAGAGGAAAACAATGTGCTTGCTGCTTAATATAGAATCCTTACACACTAACCTTCAAAGTGACTTGTGCAAGTTGGAGAAATGGACATAAAACGAGAATAGTTAAGAGGGACCAGGGTGGTGTATTCAACCTGGGGAAGCAGACATAACCATTAACTTTGCATTCACTTGTGAAGGAGCATAGTCTGTTGCTTAACCTCTTCTTAGGGGCTGCAAGAGCCCAGCTGGTTCAGATGTCCCCACCAGGAGACTCAGGGAAAGTCCCAGTTCCTTCAGCCCCCATGCTCATCTTGTTCCCTTCTCAGTGAGTGGCTCAGGAGCAGACATGTCACCCAATTCTGGCCGGGGGTCTCCACTTTCCACACTTACAAAGAAACATAGAGAAAACCAGTTCTTGCCTTATGTCAGCTGTTGTCGTGTCTGCCTGTGTCACAGCCTCATGGAGGTAGCCCACATCAGGCAAGCAGAGCAGGAAGACAGAACAAACCTGAGGTGCTGATGTGTCTGACCTGCTGAATTAACCAACTCTGCACTTTCCTACCTGTCCTCTTTTTTAGGTGAAATGACACTTATCATCACCCTGATACCAAAACCAGACAAAGTTGTCACAAAAAAAAAGAAAGAAAGAAAGAAAGAGAAAGAAAATTACAGACCGATATCACTGATGAACATAGATGCAAAAATCCTCAACAAAATACCAACAAACAGAATCCAACAACACATTAAAAGGATCATACACCATGATCAAGTGGGATTTATCCCTGAAATGCAAGGATTCTCTAATATATGCAAAAAACGTGATACATCATATTAACAAATTAAGGAATAAAAACCATACGATCATCTCAGTAGATGCAGAAAAAGCTTTTGACAAAATTCAACACCCATTTATGAAAAAACTCTCCATAAAATGGCCATAGAGGGAAACTACCTCAACATAATGAAGGCCATATATGACAAACACACAGCAAACATTATTCTCAATGGTAAAAAACTGAAAGCATTTCCACTAAGGTCAGGAACAAGACAAGGATTTCCACTCTTATTCAACATAGTTTTGGACGTCCTAGCCACGGCAATCAGAGAAGAAAAAGAAATAAAAGGAATATGAAATTGGAAAAGAAGATGTAAAACTGTCACTGTTTGCAGATGATGTGATACTATACATGGAAAATCCTAAAGATGCCCCCAGAAAACTACTAGAGCTCATCAATGAATTTGGAAAAGTTGCAGGTTACAAAACAAATGCACAGGTGCATTCACTCCTATACACTAACAATGAAATATCAGAAAGAGAAATTAAGGAAACAATTCCATTTACCATCACAACAAAAAGAATAAAATACCTAGGGATAAACCTACCTAAGGATACAAAAGACTTGTACTGAGAAAACTATAAAATGCTGATGAAAGAAATTAAAGATGATATGAACAGATGGAGAAATATACCATATTCTTGGATTGGAAGAATCAATATTGTGAAAATGACTATATTACCCAAAGTAATCTACAGATTCAATTCAATCCCTATCAAATTACCAATGGCATTCTTCACAGATTTAGAACAAAAAATTTTACAATTTTGTATGGAAACACAAAAGACCCCAAAGAGCCAAAGCAATCTTGAAAAAGAAAAATGGAGCCAGAGGAATAAGGCTCCCTGATTTCAGACTATACTACAAAGCTACAGTACTCAAGAGAGTATGGTGCTGGCACAAAACAGAAATATATAGATCAATGCTACAGGATAGAAAGCCCAGAGATAAACCCACACACATATGGCCACCTAATTTATGAAAAAGGAGCCAAGAGCATACAATGGAGAAAGACAGCCTCTTCAATAAGTGGTGCTGGGAAAACTGGACAGCTACATGTAAAAGAATGAAATTAGAACACTCTCTAACACCATACACAAAAACAAACGCAAAATGTATTAGACCTAAATATAAGACCAGACACTATAAAACTCTTAGAGGAAAACATAGGCAGAACACTCTATGACATAAACCATAGCAAGATCCTTTTTGACCCACTTCCCAGAATAATGGAAATAAAAACAAAAATAAATAAATGAGACCTAATGAAACTTAAAAAAGGTTTTACACAGCAAAGGAAACCATAAACAAAACAAAAAGACAACCCTCAAAATGGGAGAAAATATTTGTAAATGAAGCAACTGACAAAGGATTAGTCTCCAAAATACACAAGAAGCTCATGTAGCTCAATATCCAAAAAACAAACAACCCAATCCCAAAATGGACAGAAGACCTAAATAGACATTTCTCCAAGGAAGACACAGATTGCCAACAAACACATGAAAAGATACTCAGCATCACTAATCATTAGAGAAATGCAAATCAACACCACAATGAGGTATCACCTCACAACGGTCAGAATGGCCATCATCAAAAAATCTAGAAACAATAAATGCTGGAGAGGGTGTGGAGAAAAGGGAACCCTCCTGCACTGTTGATGGGAATGTAAATTGATACAGGCACTATGGAAAACAGTTTGGAGGTTCCTTAAAATACTAAAAATAGAACTACCATATGACCTAGCAATCCCACTACTGGGCACATATCTAGAGAAAACAAAAATCCAAAAAGATGTACCACTAATGTCATTGCAGCATTATTTACAATAGCCAGGACATGGAAGCAACCTAAATGCCCATCAACAGATGAATGAATAAAGAAGATGTGGCACATATATACAATGGAATATTACTCAGCCATAAAAAGGAACAAAATTGAGCTATTTCAATAGGTGGATGGACCTAGAGTCTGTCATGTAGAGTGAAGTAAATCAGAAAGAGAAAAACAAACACCGTATGCTAATGTATATATATGGAATCTAGAAAAATGGTACTGATGAACCTAGTGGCAGGGCAGAAATAGAGATGCAGACATAAAGAACGGACTTGAAGACATGGGCGGGGGGTGGGGTGGGTTGGCGGTGGTGGGGTGGGATGGGAAGCTGGGACATAGTGAGAGAGTAGTATTAACATATATACACTACCAAATGTAAAATAGCTCCTGGGAAGCTGCTACAGAGCACAGGGAGATCAGCTCGGTGCTTTGCGAAGACCTAAAGGTGTGGGACAGGGAAGGTGGGAGGGAGGCTCATGAGGAGGGGATATGGGGATATAGGTATACATATAGCTGATTCACTTTGTTGTACAGCAGAAACTAACACAATGCTGTAAAGCAATTATACTCCAGTAAAGATGAAAAAATTTTTCTAAAAAATAGACTAGTTTTTAGAAAGTTCTAGATTTACAGAAAAATTGGGAAGATGACAAAGAGTTCCCATATATCCTCTCACACAGTTTCCTCTGTTTTTAATATCTTACATTAATATGGTACCTATGTTACAATTAATGAACCAATACTGGCAATATTACTAACTAAAGTCCATAGTTTATTCAGATTTCTTTAGTTTTTACCTAATGTCCCCTTCCTGGTCCAGGATTCCATCCAGGACACCATGTTACATTTAGTTGTCATGTCTCCTTAGGCTCCTCTTGGCTGTGACAGTTTCTCAGACTTTCCTGGGTTTTTATGACCTTGACAGTTTTAGGAGTACTGGTTAAGTATTTTGTAGGATGCCCCTCTATAGGGATTTTTCTGGTGATCTTCTCATGATTACACTGAGGGTATGAGTTTTAGGGGGAGGAAGACCACACGAGTAAAGTGCTATTTTCATCACATCATATCAAGGGTACACACTATCAACAGGACTTAACACTGTTGATACTAACCTTGACCACCTGCCTGGGGTAGCGTGTGTCAAGTTTCTCTACTGTAAAGTACTGTTTCCCCTTTCCACACCGTCCTCTTTGGAAAGACATCATTAGGAGCAGCCCACACTTAAGGAGTGAGGAGTTAATGCTCCCCTTGAGGGTGGAGTAGTTACATAAATTATTTGGAATTCTTCTGTAAGGGGATTTGTCTCTTCTCCCTCATCATCTATTTATTTACTCAATCATTTCTTTATACCATAATGGACTCATGATACTTATTTTATCTTATACTTTGTGCTATAATCTGATGCTATTTTGTTGCTCAAATTATTCCAGCGTTGGCCATTAGAGGAGATAATATGTTTTTTAAAGCTACATTCAGTTGAATTGCGGGGGGTGGGGGGATGGAGAGGTTTGTAACCAAAAAAAAAATCATAATTGGTGTAGCTTCTCAAAAGAAGATCTTGCTAGATCATAAGGTACCAATAAGTTAGCTGTGTAGTGCTTTAAAAAATGTTAGCAAAGTATATGCAAACAGGAACATTGTCTGAAAACTTCACATTCACCCTTCTTTCTGTGTTTCTTGGCCCGATCTAATTATTAAAAAAAAAAAATCAAATCATCCGACTCAGGAAAAAAATCCCGGTCCTTGGCCTTCTACTACTGGCTGAGAAACATCACTCATACAGTGGTCAGATGAGCCAGACCAAGACCTGGTACAACACTACCCTACAGTATTCCATCATGTGGATAGATAGTGGTTGGTGGTAGTGAACTGCTTATGTCAAAAGAGTGAAATAACTAGAAAAAATATATAATTCTGTGAAAATACATGTCAACTAATATCACATTTTAATATTTGACATCAGAATTTCTTTGGAGACCCACATGTGTCTGATCCCTGAGCCTGACAGGAGTTTCCTAATCCACTAAAAGGGGATGACGATGTCTCACTACTGGAGCCATAGGTTTTATTTGTAGAGATAAAGATAAAATGATAACTCCAAAAATGCTTTTAAAACCTTAAATACTACATAAATCCAGGGTGCAATTATTATGGTAAACTTAACTTTCAATTATCAAAGTTTGTGGACTGATCAGGGGACTGTTGTAATTAAGAATATACCACTTCTTTAGTCCTTTTGCAGCACTGGAAATGTCAGATACACTGCGTATTTTGTACAGATGAGATCAAGTAAATGAACATTAAGAGCAGGTGAGAAGAAGAAAACAAGTCAGGAAATGACAGAGTTTGTGTGTTTGAGTCTGTGTGTGAACATATGTGAGTCTGTATATGAATGTGAGTCTGCGTGTGTCTGTGTCCATGTGTAGGTGTGTGTGTGTGAGCCTGTGTGTGTAACAGAGATGAGCCTATATCCAGACTTGCCTGGTGTTGGACTAATAGCCACTGAGGGGACAGTGACAAGTGAAAAGAAGGGAGAAGTGGAGAGATGGAGACTAGAATTCAGCTGCTCTTTTCTTTTCCTGCCTCAGTGGGCAAAGCCACCTCTCCCCTAATCAGTTACACCCCAAGTCACTATCCAGAGGCTCGTGGCGAAGTGCAGGGCCCAGGGGCATCTACTGGCTCCCAGGAACAGCTCTGGTCCCAGTGCCTGAAGCGGCCGTGAGGGGGTAGAAGGGCTCTCCCTCACTAGATAATGCACCAGGTTACCGCACAAGTCAGCCAAGTACAGAGCGAGAGGGGGAGGGGCAAAACCAGTGTGGCATAGTGTTAATGGAAGCAAATTTGGTTAAAGGTGGATAAAATAAATTTCTAATGGCTTATGGGATATTTATAGGTTTGGAAGAAGAGTGATCTTAAAATTTTTAAATAACTGGCCGTTTCAAAAATTGGGATTTTTCACACTAAGATCTAGATTTCTGGTTTCCCTTGAGAGTGTGAGATCTGGCAAATCTCATGCTGAATTCTCTCATGGGGACTCTTCGCTGGAGCTGAATGATGTCAGCCTTCCCTCAGTCAGGACTCTCTGGTTTCCCAAAGTCCCACACTCCTGCTATTGTTCCCAACCTATTTACCCACTTAAAATACCTGTATGACCTCAGGTAGGTACCTCAGGTAGCTGACAAACCCTATTCTGTGACAGAGGGGTGAAGAAACAGTGATGAGAGGTAAGAGAAAGAGATACTGAGAGACTTGATTAAGGGAACTGGGTTTACGGGAGAATCAGCTAAAATGCTAAAAAATGGAAAATGGAGTCTTTTAAAAGTTAAAATCTTTTAGAGGAATAATACAAATTAGATATTGGAAAATACTTCTGATTAAAGATTTTGAGAAAGAATTTTGGAGAAATCCAATAGCTATATTTCTGTGGTGTTAAAACACAGCTACATAGAGAATGAATTAGATGTGCTTTGTAATCATGGATTTTGTAAAGCACACTTTTACAAAGTTTAATTAGGGTTCAGGAATATAAAAAACTCTGAAACAGCAATTCCTCTAGTTTGAGATATTATAAAAAATCTTTTAAAATTAGCCAGAAATCATTTTCCTATACTCAGTTCATCAGGGGATTCAAATCAATTGGATGGATTTCAATTTCTAAAAAGAGAAAATCTACTTGGTGTGTATCTCTCCATTTATTTTTTTTTTTAAGTGATTAAATTCCAGTCCTGGGTATTAGAATTGTAAAAGAAAGAATGTAAAAGGAGTATTTAAGTAAAACAGCCCAATTTGATTAAAAATATTCCATATACTCCTGCAAAGCTCTTGATATTTAGGAATAAAATTACTGCAAATGAACTGGAGCCACATGTGGCCAGAGAGGCTGACAGTGAAATCAGCAAGAAACTGCTTATTCAGCCTCTTCAAACAAAAATGAATTGTTTTGATGAATGAGAATTCTTTAATGAATTACCATATGACATGCCAGTAATTTTTTCAATGTCAAGCAGAGAAAGTTTTCATTTGTCTTTTGTTGGGCTACAGCTATTTTAAAATAATGGAAGGTCGTGGCAGCTGAGACAACACTTCCCATTATGGCCCTCCAGAGGCAGGATGCGCCTATACTGAACCCGAGAGAAGGGGGTGGGGTAGGTGAGGTTCTCCTCAAGTCTCCAAGCGTCTGCCCTGTTCTTGTTTTCTCTACATGGAGATAGGTGGTGGCATTTAACAAATCCAAAGGATGACATTTGGATACCAGCCGAGTGGTATCCAGAGTTCACACATTCTACACTGTAGCACAGTGTTGGATGGCCACATTTGAAACTCTAGGTGTATAGGTCAGGAACAGCGTGTGAAAAACTTGGGGGATGTCAAGTGAGAAGGGTGACTGCTAAAGCCAGAGTTGAGAAGGAGAACAGGAGGGCACCTGAGAGCCCCAGCAAGGCTCTCAAATGGAACCAAAGCCCCATCACAACCAAAGGTCTGAGCTGGCAGGGCAATATGCAACCAAGCTGCCCAACCAGGCACTTCCCAAGGGCTCAGGTGAGCCAGAGCTCGGTGTGGGCACAGCATTGAGCAGACCACCGTGAGCATCCTCTCAGACTTGACCTTTGAAAGGCTGCAACCCCTGCCCCTCTTCAGCGCTCATGTGGACATTAGTGGTCTTTCCTTCCCTGTATCAGTTCCTCTCCCCACACTCAGTCCGTCTGGGTTTTGTGGGACTGGCCTCAGCCCTCACTCCTGAGCTGGTTTGTGACCCAGGCCAGTTGGAACACGTGGGACTCAATTCCAAGACTTTTGTTGGAACTGTCGGGGAAGGGAAACTCTGCTGGATGCCCTGAGAAGGTAAGACTTGGTAAGGCCATACCTACTGACAGCTATTTGCCACCATGAGCGGGGTGCTTCCCTAGAACCAAACTGACTCATAGGAAAGGTGAACGGGAGCTCTTAAGAGACCAGCTATGTCCTACACCCCATCGTACCGAACATCAAGCCTGAATTCCCATCTTTGCTCCAGTCATTTTGAGTTGGAATTTCACTGACTTGCAACTAAAAGACTCCTCACATGCTTTATCTTAAAGCTGTGGAGACCTAGCAGTGATTCAGGAAACAGTGCTGAATAAAAGGAGGGAAATTAACAGTAAGTTTGAAAGAAAGAGATTAAAAACAGTCTTAGGTGTATGCTGCCATCTTAGTGAGTCACTTCAAACCCATCAGTTTTAACAACAGACTTGCATATTACAAAGGTTAATTAGAAACAACCACCATAGAATATGACGTAGCCATCACTTAGCCATGGATTATTTCCCATTTCTTAGAAACTAGGTAACTATTTAACCCGTTTGGTGTTGTGACTAATAAAATGTACCCATCAGTAGAAATTTTAAAGTGATCATATAATAAAACACACTTAAACTGGACTTCAAAACACAATTAGTATCTCTTTATTTTTTATTTAGGACTATCACACACTGACTCCAGAGTGACTTGACCATGCCACTCCTCTTCTTAAATCCCTTCAGTACTTTGCTTGTCTTTAATTACCGAGGCCTGCAGTGCCCCCCACACCTGGCTCCTGCCTGCCTCTCTAGGCGTGTTCTCATCTCCTACCAGCTTGGTCATCATTCCATTTCTGGAACTGATTTACCCTCACACCTTGCCCGTCTTGGGTTCTTTACCTTTCCCTAGATATCTCAGATCTTAACTTACGTCCTCCCTGCCCCATTCTCAGACAAGATTAGTGGTCCCTCTGAACCCCTTTCCTCTCCTCATCATGCCACACTTAAGGAACTTTACATTGCTTTTTCAATGTCACCATTCTCTATAGTCTGCAATATCCCCACAGACAGGACTGTACTTATTTTGTTCAGTAGATTGAGTAAAGGAGATTGCCCTTCCCTATATGGGTGGGCCTCACCCACTCTGTTGAAGGCCTGAATTACACCATCAGCTCTCCTGGGTCTCCATCTCACTAACTGCAGGTCATGGGACTTCTCAGAGTTCATAACAGCATGAGTCAATTCCTCATAGTAGATAGATAGGTAGATAGGTAGATATAGATATCTCTAAGGAACTCTAAGACACAAAGGAAGCCTGTTACCTTATAAATTAATTGCAGTGATTGTGAAATTTTCTCATAAAAGTTCTGCTCATGAGGGAAATGGTGCTGCTCTGGCTCTCTGCTTTGTTGAAACTTTCAGGTCATAGTGAACTTTGGTGTCGGTAGATATCAGGGATGAGGCTTCACGGTAGTCAGTGAATCTTGCTTTGGAGCCAGGAATGCAGCTAGATTGATAATAAAAACTGGATCCAGCTCCCAAGGGATAGGGTAAAGAGCTGGAAAGAAGCAAGTAAAAGCGCAGCCAGGCTGGGGTTGGGGGCCACCTTGGTCCTGGTAAAAACTGGCACGAAAGCCAGGACCCGGACAGGAGACAGTAAGGCCGACTGTGACAAAGGCTGGGGCTCTAATTAAAAGCTCATAAGGGAGCACAGTTATGACAACATCAGATTTTCTCTGTATGGAAAACAGTTGCTAACTTCCTACCAAGCTGGGATTGCATGGTTCTGGATTTGGACACAGCAGAGCATCTGGGAGCAAGTCGCAGCAGGACCAGGTAAACCAGGAAGGGGCCGATAGACACTGAAGCAAAAAGGGACATGCTTTAGGTTACAAACTGTGAGCTGCATTTCCTTCCCCATCTCCCACTAAATATTTAAATATAAATACACGCACATCTTTTGTTGAGAAAATACTGTCTTAACTAAATCCCAGAAAAAAATCATCACGTGTCCTTATGCAGGGACATCAAGTGATACCCTGGATAAAGTCCAGAATTTTGAATACAAACAAGCACTTCTTAGACCAAGTTTATTTATAAAGTCTGAACATATAGCATCATGTTGTGACATATCAAAGGCATTCCTTAAGAGGACTGAGATAATATGATACAAGAGCTTTTCGTTCTGACTATTCAGTTTCACACAGAAATAGTATACTACTTGGGGAAATAAATACCATTTCTCAAAGTGTAGCCCATGGATTACCTGGAAGGGCTTTTTAGGAAATGTAGCTTCCTAATTTTACCCAAAAACTATTGAATCAGAATCTTTGAAAATGGGGCCAAAACATGCATTTCAGCGAACTCCCCAGATGATTCTGATGCTCAGTAAAGTTTTTGCATAACAATGTCCCCAAGGACATAAACATGGTCATTAATCTGCCTCTCAAAGATCAGATGCCTGTAGTGAATCCTGGAGGCCCCTGGTTTTCATTAATTCTTAAATGAATTTCTCACCACTGCCTTAGTGCAAAGATTAGGGATTGTTGGTTAGAGTGAGAACTACATACTTTAAAACCAGACATGAGGGAGGCAGAGTTGTCATTCTGTTGTGAAAGTTTAGGAATAAGATGTATATTTTCACCAAGTGAGAAGTCCAGCCTCCTGCATGAGCTGGAAACCTTGGGAAGAGCCAGAGTCCCTGAGTGAAAAGCACTGACTCATCCTCAAGTACTTCACAAGTTCTTGGTCAGCATCTGTAGTACGCCTTGCAGAAGAGATGTCTGATGGGTTTACCACAGTCATTCTCAATGGAGGGCACTTTTGCCCTCCAGGGGACCTCTGGTAATGTCTGCAGACATATGTGGTTATCACAGCTGGAGGAAAGCTTTTACTGGCATCAAGTGGGTAGAGGCCAGGGATGCCTGTTACACATCCCACAATACAAATGACCTACAGGACAGCAAAGAATTATCAGATTCAAAATGTCAGCACTATTACTGTTGAGAAACCCCCAAGATGAGCTAATTCAAGACACACCTGCCGAGAGGTGAGTGGACCAATCCAGTGGATAGACAATACACCTGTCCACACTGGAAAGCCAGTGGCATGGTGGGACAAGAGTGGAGTCGGGCAGCCAGAACACTTCCAGAGTGATGTTATGAGTCCTTGTCAGCATGTTCATTTCCCCCACTGAATGATGAACTCTTTTAGGACAGTTTACTTCATCTCCAGATGAATTTTGTTAATCATTTGTTAATTATTCATTCTTTCAGAAAATATTTATTATATGCCTATTTCGTGTTAGATGCTAGAAATTCAACCACAAATAGTGCTTGCCCCACAGCCCACGATCTATAAACTTTTGCTGAATGATTTGCACATTAAATTTGAGAATTTTTGATGGGTAAGAATATATGATGGGTAAGGTGCTGGAGGGTAACATTGGATTCTTTTTTCCTTTTTTTTTTAAAGTGTACAATTTGATATATTTTTTCTTATTAGTAACGTATATATGGCAATCCCAATCTCCACCCCCCACCCCCCACTTTCCCCACCTGGTGTCCATATGTTTGTTCTCTACATCTGTGTCTCTATTTCTGCCTTGCAAACCAGTTCATTTCTACCATTTTTCTATATTCCGCATATATGCGTTAGTGTACGATATTCATTTTTCTCCTTCTGACTTACTTCACTCTGTATGACAGTCTCTAGGTCCATCCATGTCTCTACAAATGTCCCAATTTCGTTCCTTTTTATGGCTGAGAAATATTCCATTGTATATATGTACCACATCTTCTTTATCCATTCATCTGTTGATGGACATTTAGGTTGCGTCCATGACCTGGCTACTGTAAATAGTGCTGCAATGAACATTGGGGTGCATATGTCTTTTTGAATTATGGTTTTCTCCAAATATATGCCCAGTAGTGGGATTGCTGGGTCATATGGTAATTCTATTTTTAGTTTTTCAAGAACCTCCATACTGTTCTCCATAGTGGCTGTATCAATTTACATTCCCACCAACAGTGGAAGAGGGTTCCCTTTTTAAACAGTGGGTTTTATTGTGTGGTGACACAGATGTTTATGATGTAGGAAATGCATGGAGATATGTACTGAGAGCCTACAGACAAACAAGAAAACTAGGAATCCCTATTTTAAGAATCCATGGAAATGTCTAAAATCAATGTATGAGCAAGTGCTAGGAGTGAGTCCAGGACAACTGGGCCTCTGCCATTGATTGAGCTCTTACCTTCACTTTTACCCTTCCACCCCCACCCTAGGAAGCATAGCCCCAGGCAGCTTATGAATATGACATCCAGTGTGGCAGACACAGACCTAGTCACAGCCTCTGAGAGGCCTTCACAATGTCTCAGGCCACACGCATCAACGAAGGAGGGCAGCGTGCACACAAAGACAGGACAGGAGATGAAGCTTAAGGATAGAAAGTGTTGGCTAGGGAAAGAGAGGCATAGTGAGCAAAGCCCTTTGGAAAAACATCTGATTAACTCTCAGTATCCATTCTCCCCCTTTCCTTTTAATAACCAAACTCTCCAAATTTTAACTGAGGAATGGCTATCCAGATAAAGATTTTATTTCCCTCACCTCCCAGCAATAGATGTGGTCATGTGAACAGATTCTGGACAATAGGATGTGAGTAAAAGTAACATCTGCAACTTTTGGGTTACATAATTAAAAGGAAGCTGCTTGCCCTGGGTTGTGGATTCAATGTTTGTTTTCCCACAAAAATTCATCTGTTGAAGCCCTTACCCTCATGTAATGATATTAGGAGGTGGGACCTTTGGGAGGTAATTACGTTTAGATAAGGTCACGAAGGCAGGGACCCATGACAGGATTATGGCCCTTGTAAGAAGACAAAGAGACCAGAGCTCACTCTCTCTGCCATGTGAGGATACAGCAAGAAGAAGGCTATCCACAAGCCAGGAATAGGGCCCCCATCAGAACCTCATTGCACTGGCATTCTGCTCTCAGACTTCTAGCCTCCAGACTGAGAGAAATAAATATCTGTCATTTAAGCCACTCAGTCTACAGTAGGTTGATATAGCAGACCCAGCTGACTGATGCACTATGCTTCCTTTTTCCCTCCTCCTGAGGGCTGCAGAATGGATGTGGTACTTGCAAGCCAGTTTTTATCATGTGGGTGGGGGCAGGCAGCAAGAGAGAAGGACCTGGGACTCTGGGATAACACTGGATCCGGCCAACACACCACTCTGGATGCCCAGCCAGCTCAGACTTCTGTGTAAAAGAGAAATGAGCCTCCTATCTAGTTTAGCCATCTGTTTTTCATCTCTGTGAAAACAGCCAACCAATGTACTAACTAATTTTAAAAAAAGTTTCAAGCAACTATAATGAAAATACACACAAATCCCAGGTGACCCACCCATTGCTGGCCTTTATACGGAGCGGACTCTCATCATATTGTAAAAGTCAGCAGTGGTTTCCAAATAGTGGTCTATGGATCGGCTACATCAGTATCAGCCAGGTAAGAGGTTTTTAAAAATTCAAAAGGGGTTCTAACCTCTCTTATTTTATCCAGATAGTTCTGATGTGCGGCTCCTCAGTCTCAGGTATGTGCCCCTTTCTGAGTCTGCTTTTCTCTTCTGTGTTAGCACCTAATGGGATCCTTTTTTTTTTCTGTAGATATCTATTAAATCAAGCTGATTTATTGTGTCATTTAAAGCTTGTGTTTCCTTATTAATTTTCTGTCTGGATGATCTGTCCATTGGTGTAAGTGGGGTGTTAAAGTCTCCCACTGTTATTGTGTTACTGTCGACATCCTCTTTCATAGCTGTTAGCATTTGCCTTATGTATTGAGGTGCTCCTATATTGGGTGCATATATATTTATAATTGTTATCTCCTCTTCTTGGATGGATCCCTCGATCTTTATGTAGTGTCTTTTCTTGTCTCTTGTAACATTTTTTATTTTAAAGTCTATTTTATCTGATATGAGTATTGCTACTCCAGCTTTCTTTTGATTTCCATTTGCATGGAATATCTTCTTCCATCCCCTCACTTTCAGTCTGTATGTGTCCCTAGATCTGAAGTGAGTCTCTTGGAGACAGCATATATATGGGTCTTGTTTTCGTATCCATTCAGCCAGTCTGTGTCTTTTGGTTGGTGCATTTAGTCCATTTACATTCAAGGTGATTATTGATATGTATGTTCCTATTACCATTTTCTTAATTGTTTTGTTGTTGTTTTTTAGGTCCTTTTCTTCTCTTATGTTTCCTGCTTAGAGAAGTTCCTTTAGCATTTGTTGTAGGGCTGGTTTGGTGATGCTGAATTCTCTTAGCTGTTGCTTGTCTGGAAAGCTTTTGATTTCTCCATCGAATCTGAATGAAATCCTTGCTGGGTAGAGTATTCTTGGTTGTAGGTTCCTCTCTTTCATCACTTGAAGTATATCATGCCACTCCCTTCTGGCCTGCAGAGTTTCTGCTGAGAAATCAGCTGTTAACCTTATGGGAATTCCCTTGTATATTATTTGTCATTTTTCCTTTGTTGCTTTAGATAACTTTTCTCTGTCTTTAATTTTTGTCAGTTTGACTGCTATATGTCTTGGTGTGTTTCTCCTTGGGTTTATCCTGCCTGGGACTCTCTGCACTTCCTGGACTTGGGTAGCTATTTCCTTTCCCATGTGAGGGAAGTTTTCAACTAGAATCTCTTCCAATATTTTCTCCGGTCCTTTCTCTCTCTCGTCTCCTTCTGGGACCCCTATAATGAGAATGTTGGTGTGTTTAGCATTGTCCCAGAGGTCTCTTAGGCTGTCTTCAGTTCTTTTCATTCTTTTCTCTTTATTCTTTTCTGCATCAGTGATTATCACCATTCTGTCTTCCAGGTCACTCACTCACTCTTCTGCCTCAATTAATCTGCTATTGGTTCCTTCTAGTGTATTTTTCATTTCAGTTATTGTGTTGCATATCTCTGTTTGTTTGTTCTTTAATTCTTTTAGATCTTTGGTAAACTTTTCCATCTTCGCATCCAGTCTTTCTTCGAAGTCCTGGATCATCTTCACTATCATTATTCTGAATTCTTTTTCTGGAAGGGTGCCTATCTCCTCCTCATTTAGTTGTTTTTCTGGGGTTTTATCCTGTCCCTTCATCTGGTACAAAGTCCTCTGCTCTTTCATTTTCTGTATCTTTCTGTGGCTGTGGTTTTCAGTTCCACAGAAGGAAATACTGCTGATACTGCTTAATACTGCTGTCTGCCCTCTTGTGGAGGAAGCTACCTAGAGGGATCCTTTTTTTTTTAAATAAATTTATTTGTTTGTTTATTTATTTATTTATTGGCTGCATTGGGTCTTCATAGCTGCTTGTGGGCTTTCTCTAGTTGCACTAAGCAGGGGCTTCTGTTCCTGGTGGTACACAGTCTTCTCACTGTGGTGGCTTTTCTCATCACAGAGCATGGACTCCAGGTGCATGGGCTTCAGTAGTTGTGGCACTCAGGCTCAATAGTTGTGGCTCATGGGCTCTAGAGCACAGGGTCAGTAGTCGTGGCACAGAGGCTTTTGCTCTGCAGCATGTGGGATCTTCCCAGACCAGAGATCGAACCCATGTCCCCCGCATTGGCAGGCAGATTCTTAACCACTGTGCCACCAGGGAAGTCCCCTGCTGGGATTCTTTTCTCTTGCTCACAGTGTTTGGCTCGCTACCTGCTTCTCAGTAAGTACACAGCTTCCTCAGATGTGGGATCACAAATCCTTCAAATATAAGACCTTCCTCCCACCAGCCTCAGCCTGGAGGAGCTCCCACCAGAGCAGCTTGCTCTCTTCTGCAGTGCCAGCCTCCCTGCCAGGAAGAGGACTAGAACATGGAGGAGAATGTGACAACGAGAGCCCTCGCCTGGCTGGGTGACGCCCCGTCCTGCAATGGTGATGGAGAACCAGCCGGCCTAGTTTATAAGCCCCAGAGAGCCAAGGCCAGATGGATGGAGAAGGAAGACTCCAGGAGGTTTTCCTATAGTGCCAGGCACATGCTGCAGTCATGGCATAGGCCCCTGTGCAGTCCCTCAGGAAATGAGCTGCCACCCATGGAAAGCTGAACCCTGGGGAGTTCTAGTCACTTCCTTGAATTACTCCAGAGTACTTCTTGGAGATGCCCTGGCAAAGATCCCCAGGGAATCCCTCCAAGTCACTGGTTTCCTCTGGAGGCCTGTTACAACACAGATTGCTGGGGCCTACCCCAGAGTTTCCTGCGTGTCTGACAAGTTCCAGGTGAAACCAAGGCTGCTTGTCTTGGGATCACACTCAGAACCACTGCTCTGTGGGATAGGGAGGGTGGGAGGGAGGCTCAAGAGGAAGGGGATATGGGGGTATATGTATACATATAGTTGATTCACTTTGTTGTACAGCAGAAACTAACACAACATTGTAAAGCAATTATACCCCAAAAAAGATGTATTTAAAACATTTATTAAAAAAAAAAAAAGCACCACTGCTCTAAGTGCCGATGGCTTGAGGAGAAGGTAGCTGTGGGAACTTCCTTATGCAGCTCATAGACTGAGTAATTTTCTACAGGTTGAGGAAAAAAAAAAAACAAAGGAGTGGGAAGGGCACAGAGAAAACAGGAGACAACACAATATCACAGACTCTGGAATCCAGCAGAACTCTTTTGGATCTGATTCTGTCCTGTACTAGCTGTGTGACCAATATGACTGAAACTTCATATTCTTTTCTGTAAAATAGGGATACAACACCCATTTAATAGGATTGTTGAGAGGACTGAGTGAAGCAGTATCTGCAAGGCCTGACCCACGGACACGGTAGGAGGCCAGGAAATGATAGTTAATCCACTCCCTCAGTTTCCCACAATGTTCCCCATGTACTTTCATGACATTGAGAAACTCCTGAGGCACTAGACCCCATATGTGGATTGACTCTTTCCTTATTTCTAAGTCTCAAGGTAAAGGGAAGTGCTTACCCTCAATTTACACTGTAACATTCTCTAAACATTATTTTCCACTTTAATAGTTTTATGTGATCAATTCACCCACAAAACAGAATTTTGTGTTCAATTCATCCATTTTCTCTAAAATTGCATACAAAGGGTATGTTTTCCAGGAAGATGTGCTTATAACTTTTATCAGTGGCTCACTTGCCTGCTTGGGTGTTTTAGTGATCTTTTCCAGTGGAAAATGTGAGAGGAAGAGAAATAGCCAAAGTCTATAAAATTCCAGCCTCAATACTCACCCATAGCTCCAAGTGGCCTGCCCACATCCACCCCCTAAATAAACCACTAAAACTCAGTCGTCTGCCTCTGCTGAGCTCCCAGCTCCTGTCCCTAGAGCCTCCTGATAATTGACCACGCCTCCCTTAGTTTTTTTAAGAGTTGATTGTACAATTTATGGACTACCTGGATATTTTGCTTCTACTTTTTCTTTTCTCAGGAGCCAATTCTTTTTCTACCTCTTCAAAAAACTAATAGAGTGTTTTGTACACAGTGGAATCAATAAATATCGTTGTCTGGCTGAATAATGTCTTCTGCCTGCCTTTTCAACATTTTACTGCTCATAAGATCCAAAGGAGTCAGGAAAAACACAAAAGCAAAACAAGCTGTGCTTGCTGGCCAACTCTGCTAAACATGTAGGGCTTACTTACAAAAGCCGGAAAGGTGAATGCTAGTGGCTTGGTAACCTTATCAAAGAATTTCCAAAACTAAACCATCCAGGTTCTTCCCTTCCCACTGTCGCTCAGTGGGGCTTGGTAATTTCATGTACCTTCCCCATTATTTTACCTAATGGCATTCCCATAATGGTCATCAACTAGTTTAACAAACATTTTTCTACAGAGCAGGGCCCTGAGCAATGATGAGTCAGTGCTGTGCAGAGGTAACCAAAGTGGTCTATTAGGGCAACAGGGAAGCAGAAGTAGCCAGAGAACATGGCTTGACCATAAACATCATAATTCACAGCCCAGCTTCTTCACTGCTTCCTCTCTCAGTGAATAACATCACCATCTTCCATCTAGTTGATCAAGCCAGAAATCCAGGAGTGACTTCTGGCATATCCCTCTCCCTAAAAAGCTCCCCATATTCAATCTAGCATCATGTCCTACCAATGCAATTTTACCTCTTAACTATCTCTCACATCTGTCCATTTCCTGTTACTTCTGCACCACCCAGTCCAAACCGTTGCTTCTCATCTGGAAACTGATAGTCTCCCATCTGGCCTGCCTGCAGCCATACCCGTCCCCTCCAATATCTCCTTTGCACTGTAATGGAATGGACTTTCAACATGCCATCTGATCATGATACATCTCTTCTTGGAATCATTCAGTGATTTCCATTTGCTTTTAGGATAGAGACAAAACTTCACCTGGCCCTGGATGGTTTGGTCCTTGCCTACCTTTCCAGTCTTACCATTCACACAGTGCCTGGCATATCGGAGGCCCTCAATATTTGTTGAGTAATGAATACACCACACCTAGCTGCTGATCAAACATATAAATCAATGAATGAATGGATAAATGAGTATGCCATCTTCCCCTTAGGACTTTGCAAAATAATCTCTCTATCCACCAATGGAATTTGACAGGATCTTCATGCATGACAACAGACACAAGGTTCTAAGTAAAAGTTAAGTTCTACTGTGTTCCAGTGTTCTGGATCTTAATTTGCTTCATTCATCCTTTACCTAATTCTTGGCTCCCTTTTTTTATAACACAATGAATTGTGAACAATTGTATCATCTCACACATTTATCTTGATACATAATCTTATTTCTCAGGAGTTTTTAACTCAGCTGTCTTCTGAATATATTTTAATTCTCTGTTATGGCTCCAGTGTCCCTCCAATGATACCTGTCCCTTGGGGCTGTCCTTTCCTTCTTCCCACATGAGCAGTTTCCATCTGGGCGGCCCTAGGATCACAGGAGAGACCCACACATAGCCAAGGCCCTGAATTTTTTGGATGTCAGGGCCACCAACCCTAGAGATACTAGTTCAGAATCTCTTGGAAAGACCCAAGAATCTATATTTTAACCAGCTTCCAGATAATTTATTGTGCTGCATTGGGGCCACAGCAACCCCAGTGTTTGCATAGGAGTCCCTCTGCTGATTCTTTGCTCTAAGCTCCATGTCTGCAGGCCGGGATGCCAACTTTTCTATACCAGAGTCTAAAAGGGTAGTCTAAAAAAATAGCCATCCCTCTGATACAGTATTTCTTGACCCATCAAGGTGTTATTGAACAAAGTTTCATGGATAACATAGTCCAGACTTTAGCACAAGCCAGAATTTTAATAGAACAAGAAGACAATAAGACTTTCTTTAGACTATACATTCAATGTCATGAAACACATGATCAGTTTATACTTTAAAACTCTGGTTATCGGGCTTCCCTGGTGGCGCAATGGTTAAGAACCTGCCTACCAATGCAGGGGACACAGGTTCGAGCCCTGGTCAGGGAAGATCCCGCATGCCATGAGATCTAAGCCCGTGTGCCATAACTACTGAGCCTGTGTGCCACAACTATTGAGCCCACGTGCTGCAACTACTGAAGCCTGTGCACCTAGAGCCCGTGCTCTGCAACAAGAGAAGCCACCACAATGAGAAGCCCACACACCACAATGAAGAGTAGCCCCTACTCACCACAACTAGAGAAAGCCTGTGTGCAGCAATGAAGACCCAACTCAGCCAATAAATAAATTAATTAAATTTAAAAAAAACTGTGGTTATCACTCATATAAAAGAACATCTTGTGAATATCTTAGCACAGAATCTTGTACAGCATAGGTGATCAATAAATATTTTTTGAATGAAGAAATTTTTCAAATGTATACTCCCCCACCAAAAACCACTCTCTCCAATAGTTGTATTAATGGATTGTCTTTGAAATCAGGGCTGGCAATTGCCCAGACAGATGTCCTTACAAGCATCTTCCCACTTTCTATATTTAGAAACTGAAAGCCAAACACCAACCAACTGAATCCTATCTGACTGAGAGTAGAGTTATTGGTTGAGCTCAGTATCTGGACTTCTATTGAGATGAAATATTAATCAGACCATTGAGTTTTGTAATGACCTCTTTTTATATTTAAAAGCTATTAAAGTACACTTACATCCAAGGGCTTGCACATTTTACTCTGAATGCCCTACCAATCAAATGTTGGAATAGCCTTGGTTTGAAGTCAAATTAATGTTTCTTTCATATTTGGAAAAAGTGATAATATGCTAAGGCTAAAAAATGGCAAGGTAGCATGGGATGCTGCCTCTCTCCCCTGTATCTAATCCTGGATGGAGACACCACAGAAGAGATGTAGAGGCTGAGACTGGAGGGCTACAAAGCTGAGCTCAACAACTAACATGGGAGGAATGTGGTCTGGAGTTGAAGGCCAGAGCTACTGGATCCCATCTTTCCTCTTGTTCCCCTTCCCTTCCTTGAATTTGCCTACAAAGATCATTTTGTGCAGCAATATTAACCCAGCACCTAGGAAAGGTGGAACTGGACAGGTAACATGAGGGCAAAGTCAGTGCTTTCCAGAATAGGGAACAGAGAGTAAAAGCAGTCAGGCTAGCTGGCAGGAGTCCAAGCATCTTCTCCCTGTCACTCACCCACAACCACCTTTCCTGGGATGGAAGTACTGGGAGATCCCTGGGAGACAGATGATATCTAAAGTAGGGAAAACAGGGAGTAGTTGAGCTAGAAAGCAATACAAGGGTCTGTTCACCCTGAGGAACGGCCCCATCCCCCAAATGTAAACTAGCCTGGAAAGTACAGCAAGATTTTCTCCCTACCCAAAGCAAACATTAGTAATCAATGCAGTTGAGAGCCCCAACAGAAGAAAAGATAATCTCATAGAGAAAAACGAAACAACTGTTCCCTAGAGAAAGCAAAAATAATGGGAAAGACAGAACAAGAATTCAAAATGAGCACAAAAATAAATAAATAAATAAATAAATAAAATAATAAATAAAATTAGCATAATTAAGAACCCCCAACATAAAGGAAGATACCATATTGGACACTTGCAAGGGGAACAAGTGACTATGAAGATAAAGCCACTAGATATATTGTGTACAGGAAAATATAATTTTCCAAGTAAAGGATTCCATGGGTAGATTAAATATCACAATGGATACAGCTGAAGAAAGATTCAATGAACTGGAAAATCAGGTCAAGAAACTCTTGAAGAAAACATCAAGAAAAGAAAGAATGAGAGAAAAGTTAAGAGGTACGGGAAACAAAAGTAAGACTGTCACAAACTGCATAATATGGATCTCTAAAGGAGAGAAACAAATAAGGAGAAAAACATTTGAAAAAATAATTTCCCAGAAATAGAGAAAGAATGTTTAGGTTGAAATGTCTTATCCAGTGCTAAGCAAGACTAAAATGCATGAGGAAAAACACAATTAGACACATCATAGTGAAATTTAAGAATATCAAATCTAAAGAGAACATTTTAAAAGCTTACAGGGAAAGAGCAGGTCACCTTAAAAAGAATGGAAACCAGACTGATATCAGGAGTCTAGATAACAGTGAAGAAATATCTTTAAAATATTGAAGGTAAGAAACTTTGAACTTAAACATTTTTATTCAGTTAACCTGTTATTTAAATGAGTATAACATGAAGCTATTATGACGCATACTTGATCTAAGGAAAATTTATACCACAGATTTATAACTCTTTGCAAGACTTCTTTAAAAGATACACTTTAAGAAGGGAAATTAATCCAAAAAGAAGGAACAACACACTAGGAAATAAAAAGAAATAAAGTACTGATACGTGATATAACATGAATGAGCCTTGAAAACATTGTTAAGTGAAAGAAGCTAGTCTAAAAGGCCACATGTTATATGATTCCATTTATATGGAATGTTCGGAAACGGAAAATCCACAGAAACAGAAAGTAGATTAGTGATTGCCAGGGGCTGAGGCAGGAGGTGAAGAGTGTCTACTAAGGGATATGGGTTTTCTTTTTTGGGCTAATGAAAATATTTTGGAATATATAGCGGTGATAGTTGTACAACTTTGTGAATATACAAAAAAGCACTATATTGTACACTAAAGATAATTTTAAAATAAAAAACCATATTAGGAAAGTTTTTTGTTTTTTTTTTAAATGAGCAATGATCTACCTCCCTCCCTTACCAAAAAATCTGTACCATTTCAGACTTAAAACTCCAGACAATAGTAATGTGCCAGTAGGAGAAGGTGGAGGGAGTTTTTTTCTTATTCAGAGGAAAGACATAAATATGCATAAGCTTTAAGCACTGATAGGGAAAAATAAACATAAGTGGAAATCTAAATAAAGCTTGGAGCAGAGAAATAACAATATCTAGTGTAGTTGAATTCAAGCATTTGCATATTGCAATACATATTATTTTTTGATAAATTACTTTCCTCTTATGTTTCCTTTTTATATTTAGTAAATGTATTATGTACATTTATATATAATATATAATTAAATTTTATTTTATACTTATTGTATATAAACTGATACTTTATTTCTTGTTTATATCTTCACATAAAATGTTTATAAATGCACTTCATATTTATATTTAATGTGCATTATACTGTGCACTTTTAAAATTATATTTATAGATATGTTATATTTTCTATGAATTTCATTTCAAGGTAGTTAATGGAGCATTACAAACTTTTTTTTCTTAAGAGTTTTGTGTTTGATGGGGTTGAAGGCCAACTGTGCTAAACCATCCTTGGGTATCACTTTACAAACTGATATTTTTTGTATTTATCTCTTTGTTTATTTTTTATTTGTTTGTTTGCCACCACTAGAAAGTAGGCCTCATGGTGGCCGGGCACACAGGAGACACCATGGATAACGTCTGTCCCTCCACACTCTCCCACTATGGATGAAGAGGCTGAAACAGCCAAGCAGTTCAGTGCAGAGCTCACATAAAGTAAGGATGAGGGGATTGAAAGCACTTTGATTCAAAGAGCCCTGGCACATTATCTGGAGTCCTTCTACCAACTATAACAAGGAAGGTGCAGTCCACCTCTACAAATTTACTAATATAAAGGGAACAGCTTGGGAACCAGCAGCTGCTCCGGGAGCTGTGGACCTCGCCAGCTTTGCACTTTGGATATGATTTGCACACAGAGAAGCTTCTCCCCAGTAAGCCTTGTCCTTCTGCAGCAGAAGGCACATCAAGATGCCCCACCCTCACCCCCTCCACACAAAAATTACATCAAAATCCTACTGAGTGGGTGAGAAAACAAATAGTTGGACATGTGGAGGGGAGGGGACTCAGATAATGCACAGCCTCTGGGGGGCTGAGTAGCAGTACTTTATCAGCAACCCAAGCCCTGTAGAAGGCCACCCTGGTTGCACAGGATAATAACAACTCTCCCTAGGGCCTGGCCTATGGGATGAATGAGAAAGCATATTTAAAGTGCCTGTCGGTGTCTAGGGCACTGTCACAATCAATAAACAACTGATACAGGGATGAAGAATGACTGGCCCAGCCCAGTGTCTGAGTCATGGCCGCCATTCAGTAAAGGCAGCTCTTAGGGGAAGGGAGAAACAGAAGACCCAGGTTTGAAGGAGGAGTAGTGAGAACAGCAAGGAACTTCTGAGGGTACTCTACAATATCCATGAAAATAAACTTGTTAAAATAAATTCATTTGAGGAAATGTCTTTATTTAATAAAGTGATTCCTAGCTGATAAACATTCACCAGAGATTTGCTTTTAAAAACTAAACACTTTTCAAAATAACATTCCACATACCACAAATTTATTTACGCCCCACTTTCCTGAGCAAATCTATTGCTTTGATTCAGTCACACCTGTATTAATATTTTAAATGTTTAATTGTACTTAAAAAGTGAAAGAATGCTTACTACTTCATTGTGGAAAATGAAAAGAAACTAGCTTTATTACCACAGGCGGGGCTTAGTGTAGGCCTGAGGAGAAGCTTATTAAGAGCAACCATGAACACAAAGAAATTCTCAGTTAACTTTGTTATGTGAATACCTCCACATAAATCATTAAAGACACCACATAGACCTCTGGCTTTACTGGGCTATTTGGGAATCAAGAGTCAATTAGTGGAGAGCCCTTGATGTTGACAATTTCTATATTCTACAAATGCACGTCCAGTCTGCTTATTGAAAATTTGTGGATCTGAAAGAAATCTGGTCATTTCATTTGCACAAGTGGAATCTGAGACCCCAGGAGGCTGATCTGATTTGCGAAAGGTGGCACAGCCAGTTAACTATGCACTCAGGAGTGCACCCAGTTCTCTCGAACACTATTTTGGCCACGTGATATTATTACTATGCTTTTCTTCTCTTTCACTGCTATTCTCCTAAGTCTTCATTCAGTTACATCCTCTACATTACATCCAAATTCAACCCAACACCTTTCCTTTTCAAGCATTCTTGCTCAGCATCAATGTTCCACTGTCACTTGGTGCCTTTTCCATTATACTTCGTTGAGAACTTAATCTTACTTGGTAAGGGCTGTATGTCCTCCAATATTACATTTGATGTAAAATATATTCAACATGTTTAATAATAATATTCATGATATTCGATTGTAGTCATGAGGTGTTGTAGGTGTAAATTATGACTTTTACCATCGAAACCATAATTTTTAGAAATGGGAAGAGTGGTGTGGGAAAATATTCTCACCACTGGTGAAAAATCACGTTTTCACAGGGTTTGCAAACAGGGAAATATTTGTAGTTTTGTCTCATATGCTTTGCTTTTTTTGGCAAAAGCAAAAGGCAGTTTTCTTTGCAATAAAAACGGCCTTTCGTTTTCGCCAATGCTTCACATTCATTTTTGCCAAGCAAAAAGCTGTTTTCCCAGGAGAAAACAGCTCAAGCTGAAATAAAAGTGAAGCACAATTTATAAAATTTCCCTCTTTGAAAACAAAAATCACTCCACTCAATGCAAATGCCACCTAAGGGGACTTGCATGGAGAAAGATAATGGGAGCACCATGGTTAAAACACACGTATAAACAAGCTTTCTAGTAGATACAAAAATAAGTCCAACGTCATATGGATGGAAGATTTCAAATCGTGCCCAGAATTAACACTGAGAGTCCAGTCTTCACCTCTGTGATCCAAATACACCTGAAGAATAACTCTTCACCCACTTCTGATTGGATTCCTCTGTGCCATTCACTAGGGATGGCTTCTGTATTAATAACATCTTCCATCTTATTATCATACCATGATCCATTTTGATACTTAATAAAATCATACAAATTAGAAAGAACAGGCAGGATGTCCTGTTTGTATAAGTTCACCACATATTTAACAAAGAGAAAGGTATGTTGCTCAGATGGTGGCCTAGATAAGGGGACTGAAGCTCACTAGTGTTTCTTTGCCAAGGTGATTAACTGCCAGAATGGACTAGATCCTAGATGTTTTGACTCTTTCTTTCTACTTTACACTGACATGCTTTATAATAAACTCCGCTCAGAAATTCCCAATGTGGTCGTGGAATTTGTTCTTATTTCTGGTCCATTTTGTTTGCTTTGATTTTCCCATGTGTGGTGGTTTCCGGTATCCTTTGAAGTGTCATGGCATATTTTTCAGTAGGTCATCTCTGCAGTTAGAAAGACAAATCCTTTAGAAAATTTTAGTTTTGAAAAAATCAGAAGTTTCCAGTAGCCATGCCAATTGCAAATAGATGGTACAGCTACTGTCACCTTTATAGAAGTAAGTCATTTGTTAAATAGAAAAATTAAAAGATTGAAACCATTTTTCATTAACAGCAATATTTAGTTAGCTATTCCTTGAGACTTAGCCTCTGGGGAAATTTTTTTATTGAATGTATTCAAACAAAATCTGTAATCATATTGCAAAGTGACCCTGAAGTTCTCAATTTATTTAAAATAAGATTTTTGATGCTAAACTTCCACATTTATCAGGACTATTAATTTATAACTCATATTTTCATATTCAAGCAGCCACAAAAGACATAAATAAATATTTTGCACAAACTCCAACTTAGATGTGGACATTCAGGTAGATCTTGTTAGTGTGCCATGGACATATTTTCATTTCCCCCCTCTATCTATCCCAGTCCTAGCTATCTTCTTTGAACAAGAGCTCAAGTCACACCTACTTTGAGAGCATCAAATTTTTCTGATCTTTCACCTTCCCCAATTTCTCTGTCTTTTATAGTTTGTGCTACAAAATTTACCACTATGTCACAGAACTGTACCCTTTAAAATGATAAATTTTTTTTAAGATACAATAAACTGCATACATTTAGAGTGCACAATTTGGTATTTTTTTCTTATTAGTAATGTATATATGGCAATCCCAATCTCCCAATTCATTCCCTCCCAACACTCCCCGCTTTCCCCACTTGGTGCCCATGTTTGTTTTCTACATCTGTGTCTCTATTTCTGCCTTGCAAACCGGTTGATTTGTACCACTTTCCTCTATAAAATGATAAACTTTTATGATAAATTTTATATGTATATTTATCTCAAGAAAAAATTTGGGGGAAAATATGGGTTTATTTTAATGAAGGCTATGTTTAAGTCTACAGAGCTTAAAAATAAAGCATTTTTGTTATTGTTTCCTTAAGAATTTACCACTTAACTGTATATTTCTTGGATTATTTCACATATGTACATTATTTATTGTATCTTCCTAACTAGACTGATTGTAATCTTCCTGAAAGTTTGAATCATGTCTAAACATTCCCAAGTCTTTCTCAAGACTTTAAGAGTCTTGTGACAGAACAGATAGTAAATCAGTAATTATTGATTTATTAAGAAGGATTTTGTTGGACACACCTCAATTTGATGTTCTCTTAAAGTTTTGAATAAATATTGGGAAGCAGCCACATAGAAAGTCACAAAATTTCATCTTACCTCATTTTATCTCAAAACCCTCATTTAACATTATTTAATCACCTTATTCTGTAACCAAATCACCCTTCATATGTGTAAGGAGATTTCACAGAAGCAGAAATGGAGCACACCCTCTAGCAGTAAACAGCAATTTGCAGTAACTAACTGTAGGGTGTGGTACCTTGGACAGCGCCTTGGCATGTTGTATGATTCAACAGTCATTCGACAGACTGAGCGGGATATTTGATTAAATGAGCCTTCAGAAAGCAAATAACTAAGAAAAGGGAAATGGGCAGGGATGGAAGCAGCATGACAGACAGCACAACAGTGATACTCAATTACTGCATTAGTGCACTTCAGAAACCCCTAGGGCACCACTTGGAAGCCTTGGGCTTCCTGTCTCCTTGTATATCATGGGAGGCTGGGGGCTCCCCAGAGTCTACATCAGCTAGATGATGGCAGGACATCTGGAGTATGTCTGCTGATGCTGAGTCGCCCTACACTGACAAGGGGAGAGGAGACCGGGCCAGGTCCAGCTACGTGGCTCTAACATGTGTACACTGCTTGCCCTCCATCATGCACTGTAAAGGCCTTCAGTTCAGCAAGGGCAGGATGGTGCTTGGCACCCTTCCCTCTCCAAAGTGAATCTTACGAATCTGACATTTATGAAAATGAACAAACACCTGCTGCCAGTAAGGCGTGCCCTGAATTAGGGCACAAAGAAGAAAGAGCATCTAGAGAGTCTGTGATGAAAACCAGGGGCTCTTGAGACCTAGTGCCTCCAAATACAAGCTTCCCCTCATACTGTGCATGACATTTTATTACAACCAACTATACCCCTGCAGGGAGGGAATTCTGTGTCCATGATCTTACTTTGTAGAGATAGAGGAAACAGTATGCAGGTTTCTTCTTGAGATATACCCTAGAGTCTCAGCCTTTTGTTTCTTCTTTCTCATATACAGCAGTTCATTTATATTCCACTGGGCTTCTGCACATAAAATTCATCTCTGTGTGGGTGGAAGTAGCCCCAACTTACTTCCGTGCTGTTCACAGAGTTATTTTCATTATTGGTACATGATGTGCTATCTCTGTAACTCACTGTACTTGGAGAAACAAGTGTTAGACTCTGAAGAGGTAAAACCCAATTTAATTGTCTTAACTCTCCTGTCACCATCAGGGTAAACATTGCTCTCCATCACTCCTCATCACACGCCTCTCCCACCAAATCTAGGTCTAGACCTTCAACGAAAAAACTGGTGTGGACTTCAGTGACTTAGAATTCAAGTTGTGCTCCATGCTTTACATTCCTATCACATAAACAGAAAAAGTAAACTAATTTGGTGTATTCCATATCCCTTGCTGAGAAAAGTAAACTAATTTGGTGTATTCCATATCCCTTGCTGAGAAACTCACTCTGGCACCATATAAGATCTTAAACATAATTTCAACAGTCCACAGGTAAGGATTTGGTCTGGTTTCAGAAGAGAGAGCTAACACTTATTAGTGCCTTCTACGTGCCAGACATTTTCACAGGTATTATTTAGTTAATTATGCTCACAATAGCTCTGAAAAGTGAATATTATTAACCTCAACTTGTGGATGAGGAAACCGAGGCAAAGAGAGGTTCAGTAACTTGCCAACAGTCATGCAGCTAATAGGTGACAGAGCCAGGATTTAAATCCAGGACTGCCTCTTTCCAGGGTCCAAGTCCTTTCTGCCTTGCTGTGCTGCCTCTCCTAGTTAGTGCAGGTCCTGTGGGATAAGCGAGGTCATTAGACATCATTTGGAGTACAGCAAAAGAGAAAGCTGAGTGGACCCTGTTCAGAAAGTCATAAATGCTCTCCGTTCTTCTCTACACGTAACGCGGCGCTACTTGTAGGAAGAAGCAGGCCTTCTCTCCATCAAACCCCTTTGGGGCTTGCTGAGTACAGCTGGATCACAACACATTCTTTCCATCATGTTTCTCAGTCATCATAAGGTGCTGTTAGCCTTCAATTACTCCTTAATGTCTGACTCTGGCTTTCCTGCTTCCAGAGATAAGAGGGCTGCAAAAATCATCCCTCCTTAAAACCAAGATCACAGATTAAAAAGCTTCAGGGTTCTCAGTCTCCACAGGCTGTGGAGCCAGCCTGTCGAAGTTCAATTATGGTTCTGCCACTTACCGGCTGATTAGTTTTGGGCAAAGTGTTTCCCTTTTCTGTGTCTGGTCTCCTCATATGCAAAAATGGAAATAATAACAGTACACACTTTATAGGGTTGTGGTGGAGATTTAAAGAGGTAATATACACATAGCACTTAGACAACACCTGACCCTTAGAAAGGGCTTCTAGCTATTGCTGCCATGTAGGCAGATTTTCCCTTTGCACTGTGGCAATGACCCTGGAAGAGATTTCCTTGCTTCTCCTAGAACAACAGCATGGCTGATCAGGAGTCCTTACGCATACTTGGGAAACACAGTTCTTATTTTCTGTTTGATATGCCCTTGAAGCAAGCCTGGGTTCTTTCCTTTGTATCCATGGATTTATTCCTCATTTCAGACTTCTGTTGTTTGGGAAAGGCAAGGGGCAAGGCTAGATGCCTTATGCTGGTCTTCGGTGGGGAATGTAAGCTAATTCACATCCTCTGCCCTGGCCTTTCCCTGGCATCTATCATGACAACATTCCATTTTATTTCAGCTCATTTCATAGGCTGTGTATGTGTTCTATGTCCTACAATAGCTTTAGAGGTTCCAGAAGAATCACTGAAATGAAGGAGCTGGACCTCAAGGACCTTCCAGCCTGTATCCTTTCATCAGTCTTCCAATTTCCTTTACATCTACAAGAATGCCTTTCTGATGGTGGTACCTTAGCTTCCACGTATATATTCAGATGAGTTTGCCGAAGTTGGCAACATTTACTATATCCTTAGAGCTTGGTGTGTCTCTAGTTAAGAAACATGCCTAAGTGCATTCTAAGACAATTATTTTTAATGTCTCTTTCCTTCTCCATTTATACAAGTAGAAAGGTTTGAAAATGTATAATGAGATGCTTCTGTAAAATCTTATCTAATATTTAAGAAATATTGGCCCACCTTGATGGGCCAAGTGTTGTTCTCAGCACTGGAGAAAATGCAAGTTCTCTGCCCTCATGGAACATGCATTCTAGGCAAGGAAACAGCCGATAAACAGGCACTAAACATCAGGATAATTTCAGTAAAGTATATGAAGAAAAAGGAGAAGGAGGCAGAGGAGGAGGAAGCAGGGGGGCAGGGAGAACCAGATAATAGGACAGAGAGTAAGTTATAGAAAAAGTGGCAGCACAACGGCTTTTTGAGGATGAGGATGTGGGAAAGTCCTCTCTAAAGCAGTGACATTTGAGACTAAAAGAGGAGAGAGCCAGCCACTTAGAGTTAGGGGAAGAGCCTTCTAGGAAGAAGGAACAGCAAGTGCAAAGTCCCTGAGGCAGAAAAGAAACATGCTATTCAAGCCAGAGAAAGCATGCCAGTTGGCTAAAGCAGGAGGAGAGTGGTTCAGCTTAAGATTGCAGGTGTAGACAGTAACCAGATTGGGCAGGGCCTTGGGGACCATGGTAAAGTGTTTGCATTTGATGGTGAAAACATGTCTGGCATGTTAGCGACTTGTACTGCACACTAGGCTCCACACAAAGATCTTTCCTTCCTTTGATCTGGCATACTCTTCCTCCAACTTTAACAACCATTTGCTACACCAAATTTTTCAGCAGTGCTAAAGTAAAGAAGAAAAAGCATAGGAAGGAAGCAAGTTTTAGAAATTTTGCCAAATCTGGATGGAAAGGGAAAAAATAAATCTTTAGTCTGGGTGCTCATATGTTTAAAGCTGCAGTGGCTCTCATCTGGTCTGTTACCAAGACAAGACTGGTCAGTGAACAACAATTTAAGTTCCTCTGGATAACAGTTTCAAACGTTTTAAAGTAAATCACTGATATCAGAAAGGGCAAAGTTTATGCTTCAGACACATTCAAAATCCCAGACATAATTGATAAATTAAATCATATAAATAACAGCTTTCTCCTGGTCTTGAATATGAACTTAAAATGGGATAAGGCAAGAGCAGCTGATTTCTCAGTTATATGCCAAAAAATCAGAGTCCAGTGTTCAGAAGCAAAACCTAGAGTAAAATGGTAGCATAAATCCCTCAGATAAACTAGATATTAAATGATGCTTTAGATAATTGTTCTGTATAATTTGTTAGTTTAAGCATTAAATGTTATTGCGCCATTAAGACAGGATCTATTTCTTATAAAATGTGGTCCAAACTGCTTATTTTAAATAGCTAATCAAATAAGATTTAGAAAATTAATGTCATTTGTTTTTAAGGTCTTTCCTTTTATAGTTTGCTTTAATTTATCTAAAGCTCTGCTCTGCTCTCTGTAACATTCAAAATGAAAAGAATAAGAAAACCTTCTATAGCAAGACCATATGAGAATGATCTCCTTCCTCACCACAGTGAATAGAAGGGAAACCCCTTGATTTAGGAATAAGAATTTCCTCTCTCGCAGATTTAATTAAATAACAACGTTAATAAAGCATTTGTCAGTGGACTATTTGATTACTTTGAAAGCAACATACGCCCCTCGTTCATTTTCCAAATGAGAAAGGTAAGAATCACAACAATTTAGGAAATAACCTCCAGAACAATGCACCTTACTGTCTCTAGCCAGGAAGAAGTCATCGCACTTTCTCTTTTTTGTAAAACTAACGTTATTCATTGTCCTTCCATGTGTCTGAAGCCAGGAAGTAAAGATCTCCCCAAATTTAGAGAATAAAATCACTTTTCTAACAGTTCCTCTTAGAATGGGCTCCAAAGTGCAATAAAAAATACAGCATACAGCTCTCCATATTTATATCTTCTGTATTTACATCAGAAGTGAATTTTAATTTAGGAAGCACAGTAACTTGTATTTTAAGAACAAATTAGCCTCATTAGCTAGTACAAAATGCTGCTCCTCCAGCTATCATTCTGAGATTTTTAAAAAATTAGATTCATCTCTCCTTTGCCTTCAGAAGCCAATCCTCAGATTAAGTGACAGCCTCCAAGCCACACATACAGAATATGGTAAATCAATTGTTGCTTTTGGTCACTGCCTTTGCAGATATCAGGAGCACCCAAAAGGATGGAAAAGATAAGACATCTGCCACAAGCACTTATATAGGGAGTATACTAAAACCACATTTTAAAACAATCACCTCTGAGTGGAACTTTGCAGAGGAACAGGCATCCAGGGAGATTTCTGGGGTTCTGACAGATTAGCAGGTCCGCTTAATTCTTCAATGTTAAAGGGTCATGGCCAGGGTAAATCTAATGGCTTTGGAATGAGAAGTATGATAACACTGTAACTCATATTTTTCCAGCCTGTGGCCCTCCTTTTACTCTCCTATAAAGATCCTTTAATAATCTCATAGCTATCATTAGCAGGTTTTCCTTCTTGTAAATGTCAGTCCTCCATTTTAAACTACAGTATATACTTTTATGCTAATCACACTTTAATAATTCTTGACTCATAGGTAACAGATCAGGAAAACACACTTAAATTTAAATGTTCCACTGTGGTTCCTCTTGTAAGCCAAATCACAGAGTCTGTTTTTCTCATAAATCAGCCTATCACTTGTTAACCACTGTTGTTGCTTTATGCTGATTTCCCTCTAGTTCCTCTATATCTGTCTGCTCCCAGGATACACAGACCTGAACACAATATTCCAGGTGTGTTTCTGCCAAATGCACTAAATTATGCCACCTCTCCCTCATGATGTGATGTCTCCACACGTATAGCCCCAAATCACATTAGCTTCCGTGGCATATTGCAAGCACGTCTAATTTGTTGTCCACTCTCTCGCGATCTCTCTGGAATTACTGTTTCTAGATTTTTTCCTCTAGCTGCTTATTTTTATAGCTTGTTTTTTTCCCTCCAAAGCATTGGGGTTAACCTGTCTGCCTTAATTCTCATTTTGTTTGATCCTTTCCATATTTTTAACCTCAGAAACCCTGTATAGCATTTCTCTTTATTCACTGGTGTGTTTCCAGTGCTTCTTGATTTAATTTCATCTGTAAATCTAATTAACATGCTGTTTACTACATTTTTTCCAGGTTATAAATGGACGTGCTCAGAAAAAAATAGCACTAACAGGGATTCCCGGGGCCCTTCCCAGCACCTCTCCTACTGGGACAGCCTCGCAAAGTGCAATTAACTTTCTCCAGCTCAGGGGATGGCTGCTTCAGTCACTTTACACCATTTTGATGGACAGCTGGGTCTCTCCCCTAATCAGCCAATTTGGAGCTAGAACAATTACAAAAGACAGCAATTACTGAATGCAGTCTGTCATTGTAAAGATGGAGGTTGAGAGGAGGGAAAGGAAAGAAGAAATGGCCCAAGTTTAGAGTCAGATGATAAAAAATGATCTCAGCCCTGTTGTGGGAGTGGGCCTAATCAGGGGGACCCTGAGAAGCAAAGGGACTCCTAGGTTCGAGGAGGTGAAAACGCAGACCTGCTTGTCCAGCAAGCCGCCAGTTCATCTCTGGTCTTCTAGTAACCGGATTGCTTTTTGTTGTTACTGTTGTTCTTAAAGACTCCAAGAGTTTCTTACAGTCATGCTCAGATATTTAAACAATTACTCTTCGTTTATTTCCTTATGTCTTTAATTATTTTTTGTTATCATTTAAATTTATTTCACTTGCATTTTTAAAGTGGATACAATGACTAACTGGATCTTTTTTACAATGATCACAAACTGTAGAGCTTTGAAGAGATGGCCTGTCATGGTGCCTTTTAAGTTCTTGAAATTTTCGTAATTTCACTGTAACAATTATCTCAAAAGCACCACATACCTTCTCCACAGCCAGTGAAAAGACCCAAAAATGGGATACTAATCAATGAGTCAGTACTATTTCTCAATTTTAACGGTCCCAGTCTTATCATTAAAGCATCATATAAATAAATAAATAAATGCTAGTATATCATGGAAAAAATCAAAAGAAAACCAATATAATCTCTATTTAAATATGAATTTAATTAGGATGATTTCTAATTTAATGTATTTTTTTAATATGGGAGCAGGAGAACAAGTAAGGCAACTTTTAAAAAATTGGGTCAATAGAAGAAGTCATGTCAAAAACTAGAGCTTAATAAAGAAATTCTTCCAATGTAGGTTGGACATTCATCAGGAAGGAGGAAGTGAGCTAAAAGAATGGTTGCCAGGGAAAACGTTTTCATATTTGGGATGGGGGTAGAGGGAAAAAAAATCTCATTTGAGGATCTTACCAATATTTGACAAAAGTCTTACAACTTATTCCTCTCCAACTTTTTTTCAGTCCTTGTAAAAGAAAGAAAAGGAGGGGGAAACCACATAAAAATCCAGCTCCCTGTGAGCAAAAAAAAAAAAAAAAAAAAAGGAGGAAAAGGTTTTTAGATGGGAGATGCCCAAGAGAGATGAGAATTATGAATGCAATCAAATGTCCTCTGCCAGGTAAACAGAAAATAGATAATAGATTGTGCAAGCTTTGGAAACCAAAACTCACAGCATCCCTGAAGCAGGTAGAGCATGCTTAAACCGTAATCTTCCACAACACTTCACACAGGTCTGCAGCTCCGCAGGTGAAAGTAAGTCAAATATTCCTCTCTAGAACAGAATGAAGTAAGTCCACATTGGACTTAGCAGTGATCCTGATTACTGGCTTTGTCCTTTATTGGTTGTCTGTCTGGCCCTGCTTAAGACATTTGATCTCTCCTCATATCAGCTTTCTCATCTGTTCAAATATCCTCCCCCACAGGGTTATAGTAATGATCAAGTGAAATAGTGGAAGTGCAACCTCAAACTTTACACAGAAATAAGATGTTTCTCTTAATTAAGGTTTCACAAAACCTGGAACGTGTTATTGTTACTGAGTGTTTATAGTTACTGTCAATGGCCACTGGAAAATATTCCATTTTATATTCATTAATCTTAGACCAGTGATATCAACACTTTTCATTTTCAAGCAGACCAAGAAATAGATAGGAATTAAACATTTTAAGACATTTGAAATATCTATTAAATACATAATTGCATATGCTTCTCATTGTATTCATTCTGTAATAATTGTTAAAAACAATCAAATTTAGTATGCAGTTTTTCATAGCCTTTCAACCTGAATGTAGTCTGTCACTTACTTGCTTTGAAATATTTTGCTCTATTTCCATTTATTTTATTTCTTTATTAATGATGTGAAGTAAAAAGCAAGTCATGTAATATTTACCACATTGAAATTATCAACTATTTAATAATCAAAATGATGAGTTTCCAAACAATGGGGTAGTTAAATTAATTGAGCCACTGGCATCCTGAAACAACTGGACACATCACTTGCAGTCTGGGTTACTTATCAGTGAACAGTTGACCCAATGTGATTGCAAATATGACTGAAATTAACCAGACCACAAAATTTACCCTGATTATTGCAATTGTGAAGTGATCAGTGATCTAATCTGTTGGTCATTCGTCAACCCGGAAATGACTGTGCATTTAGATGCACAAAGCATGTTATAATTTAGATTGAGCCTCCAGCAATGTATAAGCAAATAAAATACATGTAGAGTATGCTGTGGAAAAGTTCTAGATGTGTGTGTGTGCATGAAAGTTGATATTGCCCATTGACAGCTCTCTATTAAATTAATATCAATGAATTTTTGTTAACAATTAATAGACTCTGGCGATTGTACAACGATAACGATATATCCATATGTGAAAAGAAACTTGAAAATAAATGAATATAGTCTTAAGGATCAAGAGTATATATACACTTGAACTCATTGATTAGTCTTAGCATCACACAAAGTGGGACAGCAAGATATTATATGTCCCGTAATACGATGCAGAAGGAAGTAATGACACAGCACCAACTATGAAATGTTCCTAAAACTTGAAACCTGAGTCCAGTCAAGCCTAGAGCTCTAAACACCAGTTTACAGGAAATACAGGGATAGAGGATACAAGGTCAGACTCAGAAAGTAGGACATTCTAAGGATAAATGATCTGGTTTATCCCACTAATCAACAAAATGGAAAGGAGAAGATAAAATAAACTTAAGAGGCATATTCAGGACCTTGTTTAGGTCCTCATTTGAACAAATTAACTGGATAAACACACCCTTGAGATAAACAGGGGACTTTAAAGATAGACTAGGAATTAGGTGATATTGAAGAAATAGTTGTTTGGAGGGTCATTGTGTTTATAGAATTGCCCTTGTTTGTTAGGAATGAATTATTGAAATGTTTCAAGGTGAAGTAACATTTTTAATTTTCTTTAAAATACTCCAGAAAAGGGAAGGGGCAAAGTGTGTGAGGGGATGGTAAGGGGAGCAGTGAAACAAAATTGGCAAAATGTCAATAACTGTTAAGTCTAGGTGATAGATACTTGAGAACTAGGTATTCTAGTCTATTTACTTCTTTTGTTTGGTTTAAATTTTCTCACATTAAAACATTTTTTAAAAAGTAAGTGATCTATACTTCAATGAATTATTAATGCAGATGATGCAATGCCAGATACCAGGACAACAGTTTTGGGGAATAGATTGTAGCCTGAATCTTGATTGGCCGGCAAGTTTTAAACCACAAATCACCAAAAATAAGCTCAGTTCTAAACTGCGATGAAACAATAGCTCAACAATCTGCATACAGACCTACTCTTGTCCCCCCTCCCCCTCCCAAAAAAAATTTCACCTAATTCTTAGTCGTCTGTGACTCTTCTCCTCTCCCACTTCCAACAGACTAACAAGAGTGGGCATTTTATAGTTGTGTCCTTGCATTTGGATCATCAGCACACAACCTTCTGTGATGGGGCTTGGGAGGGAAAACACAGTCTTCTCACAAACAAGCTTGGTGCTGTACTCAGGGCAGGAGCTAATGCTCATGACCCCAAAGAGGAGCTGGGACTAAAGTCTGGCTAGGGACCTGTAGCTGATGCATGAGGAGAATGAATGCAGGGAAGGTGGAAGAAGATGATGTCTGAATATAAAAATTCCTCAATTCTTGACATTAATATATAATCTTCCCTTGAATTTTTGTTTAACATTTATAAGTGGTTTTATTTTAGATGGATATGCTTTATTTTTGTTCACCACCTCTCCAACACAACGGATTATTTTTTTAAGACTAGGAAAAAAATACATATCCCAGGTTGCCATGTGCAGAGAAGAGAAGCTGCCCCAGGGACAGCGGAGAGGCATAATGTGGAGCAAATGTTTGAAGGGTGGAATGAAAGCACATCCTGATGTCTTGGAGCTAGAGAAAGAAAGGGATATTTACATAAGACAAGACGCCAATAAATTGGAAAGTTCAATGTGCTTAGAAATAGATAGTGGCTGGGACAATGACAGAGGAATCACATTGCTGCAGCAGATTGCATCTTTCATGTTTAATTTTCATTTAATTCCTAAGGAAGGCAGAGGCTCAAAGGAATGACTCACCCTTATCTTCATCTTTCAGAAAAACTTTTGCCGACCCCTCAAATGCCAAAGCCTGAAAATACCCCTATTTGTTATTCCTGAACATATGAATTAAAAAATAAACTGATCACTTTTCATAAAGCATTTATTGATTAAAAGCAATGTTCATCTGAGCTTCAGCCATAAAGCGGTGTTTCAGACCAAGCGAAGAGATATAGGGCGGACATTTCCAGCCTGTTCATTTAAACCGATTTATCTGTCATCACTTTTGTGCCCCGAAAGAACAGTAAGCCCTCTCACCTCCTCTTCTATCTCTTAGTTGCTCTGTCACAAAAGTACAGTTAACAAACTAAGGTATTTTATCCGTTTTAATCAGAATCATTTTTGTCATCTCAGTTAACAAATGAACTAAAGCTAAGTGATAGCATTAAGTTTCTGAATAATAAGAATAATTGAGCTGGGTTCAAAATGAGGTTATAACAAAATCGAAGTAAAGGAGAAATTGAGATCAAATATTTAAATAATTTTAAACAGGTTTGTTTTTATTATTAAATATAGGTGCAATATGCAGAGCCATCTGGAAACAAAGACAGCATGTTTTAAGGGTCAAGAACTTGACATCCAGTGAGAAGGAATTAACCCTTATTGTAGTAGTTTCCCAAAAGTCTCAAAACACATATAAAACATTCACTGCATTGCATTGATTAGGAATAGAAGTTGACATTATGCTGATTTTAGCTTGAGGTAAACTGCAAAACCTAAAGAATTTTGGATTTACTTGAGGACACAGAGTAGATGACATCCAACTAATCTTTTTCAACTATGGTTTCCCTTTGGGGGAGGAAGTTGGCTAAAACTTATGTGTCACATTTGAGGCTGTAGGGAGGACTGAGACCTCATTTTCTTTGTTTCTTCCTAATAGAAAATTAGTCATTAATATGGAAGGCAATTGCTGATTTTTTTAAAATTCTGAATATTGATCTCTCTTAGACCATAGGTTCATTTATTCAACAAGAATTTATGGAGAATCTACTATGTTCAAGAGACTGTGCATGTAGATTTAAGAACCCATCTCTTAATCCTTTGTTATGTTATTATTCTATAATTAGGTAACAGTTTTTGACTTTCCTATAATATGAACAGACTTTTGTTACAATAAAAATATTAGAAGAAAACTGATTTCTAGCCACTACCAAACAAGTTGCTTCGCTCTCTCAACTTTTTTTCTGATATTAAATGTCATTACCCAAAAGATTATACTATATTGTATTTTTAATTCGAGCCCAAATTATAGCATTTTAGATGAAATTAGAGCCAAGTCCCATTGGTATTTGAAAGTGGCAATATCATGATTTCTCCATATTATGTATTCCAGCATTTTTTTCTCTTTTCCCAACCTGTTCTGTAGACAGGTTTCCAACTCTGTACCATGTCTTCAAGTGTGATTCTGCAAGAAATTTCGTGTAATTGGGAAATACTATATTTCAGAAACAAATAACCCTCTAATTTGATAACAAATTTTGGTTTAAATGCAAAGAGTATTTTTATTTCCAAAAATTTGACCTTTATTTCCCACAACACTCCTATGAAGAAATTCCATTCATAAATTTTATCTATATCAGAACAAAACTGTCTAATTGGCTCTTCTATGAAATCTGTATTTATCAATTATGGCTTTCTGAGGGAAATTCTAATTTGCAAAAATGCTCTATATTCCAAGCTTTAACAGTTGGAGGTGGATGTCCTTAAGGATGGAGGGGGAAAAAGTTCTTTTTTAAATGGCACATTTACTAATTATAAAATGCTCTTATCTCTCTGCAGCCAAAGCCAAAATGAACATGTGCCCTGTACTAAGAAATCCCAGGATTGTCACAACTTGTGCCAGCTGTTGAGGTTATGACACCTGTGCCAGCATCGCCAGCTCTGCCCACTGTCATCTGTTCCAACTGTTCCATCTGCACTGTTTGTACCAATTCTCCCATTTCTGCATCTGTACCTTCTGCAGAAACGTTTCCAACAATGCCAGCTGTGTCATTGGTGCCAAATATGCCAGATGTTCTATTTGTCCACCCTGGGCCAAATCAATGCAGTTTTGTGCTCATTAGTTTTAGCTGGTAGATTCTATTTTACAATTTTTTGATATGTATTTAGATTGAATCCAGGCAAAAATCCCCCTTATAACAATTTCACATCTATCTATCCATCTTTTGCCTCCACAACTTTTTTATCTAACAACATTAAAGTCAGTCCATGTAGTCCTGATCATATTAAACCACTTTGCGATAACCAGTTCAACGTTAATTGCGGTAAGGCATTTCCCACAATGTAAAAAAACTATATAGGAGAGAATATTGCAAAAGCCATGGAACACAACAATAAATTGGCAAAGTAATTAAAAAAGAATAAACTTTGTTCTGATAAACAAATTGAGAGTGCTCAGAAATCAATATGTTGAGCAGATTAGAGTAATTGATGGCATAACGTTCTATTAGGCTGCCTGTTTAGTGGTGTTTTAATTGACAGAGTTACACACGCAGATTAATATATGTCATACACTCTCGTTTTCTGGTTCTGCTCTACAGAGTATTAACCAAGGGTGCACACGGGTGTAGGGCCAGACCCACTGTACTTGACCCTTCCTGGTAGAACTAAGCAAGCTCAGGAGCTGGTCCTCTGGCCAGAAGCTACTTTCTCTTTCCTCTCTCAAAGGTCAAGTCTACCAGTGCTGACAGAAACCATTCAAAGAATAAGAATGCTCTTTCAGCTTTAAAGTTGGGAAAAAGTATTTTCATACTCACAACCTCATTATTCTACATCACCACAAACCAAAGAGTAGTGCTTTCCTCTTTTCTTTTCTCATCCAGGAAAGACTTTTTTAAGGAGCACAAACACTTAATCTCTGAGTTTTAACCCAAGCTTTTGCCTCTGAAATCATGTTCAAGTGTGAAGAATGGGCCTAGGGTTTGTCATTTGAAAACTGATGCTTTACCAGGAACGTGAGGTCCAGATGACACAGTGCTACCACCTGTTTATTCAACCTGGATTATTGAACTCGCCCCTTGCAATGATGAAAGTTCCATCTATTCACTAATGCTGGAAAGTGTTAATGGTGAAGTTCTTAACAATGGATAAGATGTCAATGCAGGATTACGTCCAAAGATTTGTACGCAGTATATACATGTGACGAGGTACAGTGAGGAAATGTCCCAATAGATTTATTAGGTTTTCAAAATCCATGCAGAAAATTCTAAGTTTCCACGGTGAATCACCACATCACCCTAAAACAGATGACTTTATCTAGGTCTTAGGCTGGAAATCCTGGTGACATAATTTCTTCCCAGACAAAGGTCTGTATGCTGAGGCTCCAGACCCACATGTATAATGGTCTCAGCGCACGCCAGTGTTCCTGTAGTGGTAGGACACCCTCCATTCCATACCACTTCTCTCTTCTAAGGTCAATGACTATTTCTCAGTATCTCAAGTCCTTCCCTCTCCTACCCAAATTTTATCTGTTTCTGACCTTTTCACTCTTCACCTTTTCCTCATCTTCTCTGAACATGGAAAGAAGTTTGAATAAATATCAATTAAAATGGTGGTTTTCTATCAAAATATGCCCAGTTCCTAGCTTGAGGGATTCAGCTTGAGTCCACTGACCCTACTTCTAGAAATGCCGTAGACTTTTTGATTCTAATTTCCCATGTTACTAGATGCCAGGAGGGAACACCCTTCGTTAGGATTAAAATAGTTTCATGACTCATTTGCGAGTGCACCCTGTACCTTCTCAGAACATTTTAATTAATATAACTTCTGCTCCCTGCTGACAAAGACGTTTCCAAGGGTGTTTTGGCCCAACATATTTCCCGCCTTCATTGATGTGAGCTATTTGACTACGTGGAGAAATCCATAAACTTCACAGTTCATGTCGAATAGAGCAGTGCCGGGTAGACATACACAGCGGAGAACACTTTTCACCATCTATCTGGCCTCTTTTTCACAAGTTTTTAATATGATGGCCATGAGGACACTCAGATTTGCAGATAAAGAATAGCAAATCATACATTTCAAGGTTCCAATGACAAAGCAGAAAAAAGGCCTGAATGATTTGGAAATTTGCTGCCATTACCTCTAGCTTCCCCTTTAGAATGTTGTTTCTCTGAAAGGAGTAAGTCACCGCAGAGAAGAATACTGCCCGCTGATCCTCTAGCCATTTGGAGTTCAGTCGTCTTAAGTTTCTTGAGTATTTTACTACCTACTTCCCAATCTCACTGCCCGCACTTTCAAGTTTGAAAGGAGAATGGAAAATCTTAACTAGGTAGCTGCATCGTTATCAAATGTATTAGTATCCTATGAATAACACTCTTTAAATCACAAGTATACTAGCAGTTGTATGATCAGTATTTATGAAATATTATAAAAGATAGCAATAACTTACACTGAGGTACCGTGGCTCCACTGGTACTACCACCATCATTTTCCTCATTTTCTCACTCATTTCTACCCTATGTTATTTTCGGGCAAATGACATCACTTGACTCACTAATGTTCCAAGCTATTGTATTCAGCTCCTAAATGGCAGTCCCCAAACTGCAGTGTTGACGTATGTAGCTAAGATATCTACATCTAGAAGGGAAGGAAGCCTGTCAAAATGTAGAGGAGTTTGAGAGAACAGAAAGAGGTTAATAGAAAATAAAGTAGGGCAAGGATAGAAAAGAATAAATCACTGCACCAAATTAGGAACTAATAGCTCACAAAGTTAATGAACCACCAAATAGAAAGGAGCCTTAGAGACTCACTAATCCAATCAGAAAACAGGACGTCAGCGGTGAAGTAACATATCCAAACTCACACAGCTAATTAATGGTGATGGCTAACTAATGGTGAAATCAAGTCTAGAACCAACCTATCCTCAGTTTCCTCACCTGTAAAATGGGGATGTAAATGATAGCGTCTAGCCCATAGAATTGTTGTGAAGGTTAAATGAGTTAATGGGTAAAAAAGCACTTAGAACAGAGTCTGAGAGACAGTCAACATCATTATCATCATTAGGATGTTTGAACCTGTTACTTCTAGGATCACACTGGTTAAATCTTGCAAATCTCAGCATCAATTTAAAGTTACACTTTTATTCTTGGCTATAAATCATCTTATTTCCATGTTTGTATTTGACTATCAAATTTATCTTATGAAATAAAAAGTTGGAATATGAGTCTGGAAAAAAAACAGTGGCCCAACTACTTGATTTTCTGAATCTCATGCAGTCATCGTAGAGAAATCAGAGGTGCCCACGTTAATGCAAGGAAGAAAAGACATGATTAATCTAGACCAAAAAAGGACACAAAAACAGCCTTATTTGACTTTAGAGAGAAAGCACACTCTCAATCAGTAGCACATGCACATGTACTCACACAAATATTTTCTCATTACCTCTTTTGTGCCAACCATAGGTATATGGGTCTTTGCCAAGCAATTTGAAACAATAAGGCCACAGGGATTCCAAGAAAAAAAAAACAAAAAAAAACAAAAAAACTCTACTCCAAATAAATTGAGTTAACGATGTTGGGAAATTGGGAGAAGACAGAAAGGAAAGTATTGTAGTCACATAATAAAACTAACATCTCATATTTGTAAAGCACTTGATACTCTCGGTTTTTACCATCATCTTGATTCTGGGCGTCAATATTTGGTGGCACATTAAAATCACCTGGGTGAAGGGGATTTGAAAAATAGGCCGCCAGATCAACTGAATCAGAATCTCTTGGGGATGAAAACCACGCATTGTTGTTTTTTTAAGAGTCACCAGGCTATTCAGATGCACCAGGAGGGTTAAGAAACCACTCCTGTAAGGCCAGTCAGTATGCTTCCCTCTTCATTAAAGCAGTCTCCTAATATAGAACTTAACGTTAATTTAAATTAATTATTTAGAACTTCAGAATTTTGAGCTTTAAACATGAAATATTACTTCGTTAGAAAGATTTGTATTAAACTGGGTTAACGTTTCCTTACCAGGCTTCTGTTTTCAGATTCATTTCTTACCTCACCTCAATACATTTAGGTTGGACTGAATCACAAAGCCAGGGATAGAACATGAGCTCCTGAGTTTGCTGCATATGCTCCTGTAGGAGTTTGCCTCATTGTTAACCTTGTTACAACTCAAGATCCATCATGACAAGTGTTGGGATGAGTGATGATACAGACACAAACGTGTTAGAGAGATAGGTCACAGTGCTGGTATTTAGTGCTATCAAAAATATGCAGTGATACCTAAACCTCATTCATAGTAGCATAAGTATGAATCCACAGTGCGTGGGACATACTGGATAGCTTTTCTCAAGCAAACCTTTCAAGTTGTGTTTAAAACAGCCCGTAGAACTTTTATGCATCTAAACAGCATTTACCAATGCGTGGGCAATGGCACACTTGTGTGCCCCAGATGGCTCGTGGGTGTGCCAAGATAGTGACCCCTTCATCCTTGGGGCAGCCAGAGCTTCTGTGCGCATTGCCTTCAGACATTAGCAGCTTCACCCGATCGGCCATGCAAATATTACCGTTTTCTGTATGGAGAATGTTGGAGACCACTGGATAGCACAAGCCAAGCACTGGGACGGCACCCGCTAGACAGTTTTGTGCTTTGTTTAATATCCCAAGTTTTTATTTTGGATATTAATACAAAGCAACCATCTCTGGTGACTATCATTTCATAAAAGAAGGGGATTGTTGAGCTGTTTATAACACACTTTCATTTTAAAGTAGTTTACATAATTCAAGAGAATACAGTCCAGGGACTTCCTAGGTGGCGCAATGGGTAAGAATCCGCCTGCCAATGCAGGGGACATGGGTTCGAGCCCTGCCCCAGGAAGATACCACATGCTGCGGAGCAACTAAGCCCGTGCGCTACAACTATTGAGCCTGCGTTCTAGAGTCCATGAGCCACAACTATTAAGCCCATGTGCCGCAGCTACTGAAGCCCATGCACCTAGAGCCTGTGCTCTGCAACAAAAGAGGCCACCGCAATGAGAAGCCCACGCACCACAAGGAAGAGTAGCCCCCACTCGCCACACCTAGAGAAAGCCCATGTGCAGCAACGAAGACCCAACACAGCCAATGAAATAAATAAATAAATTTATAAAAAAAAAAAAAAGGAGAGAGAGAATACAGTCCAAACTTATGGTACCAATAAAATATTTTATGAAGAAGAATTGAACCTTACTTTCTGATTTTTATTTTGACATTTTTCAGCCCTACTGAAAAGCTAAAATAATATCACAATGAATATCCAAATCCCCTCCACCCACATTCACAATTTGTTTATGTCCGGCCACATTTGCTTGATCTCTGTCTAACTTTTCTTTCTGTGGAATCATTTGAAAGTTACAGATGTCATGATACTTCACCCCTAAATACTTCGTCTGCTCCCCTAAGAAAAAATTCTCCAGAACAACCACAATGCTGTTGTTCCACCGAAGAAAAGTAGCCTGAATTCGATGTCATCTAATAAGCAGTTAATATCCTAATTTCCCCATTCGTTTCTGAAACTTCCTTTATAGATTTTCTTCCCATCCAAGATCAATCCAGTTCCATACACTGTATTTGGTTGTTACATCTCTTTGGTATTTTTAAATCTAGACAGTCCCCCCATGTGTTTTTAAAAAGTCATTTGTTTTTCATTATGTTGACTCTTGAAGAATCCAGGAAAGTTGTCTTGTAGAATGTCCCACATTCCAGATTTGTCTGTTTACTCACACTTAGATTCAGTTATAAAGGGCATTTTCAAACTCCTGAATATATAGGAAAGACATAATCTAGACTAAGTGAATATATTGAACTTAATGGAGACAACCTCTCTATAGTTTCTATTTTACTCCCCATGGAGTATCAGTAACTTAGTCGCAGAATAGCACTTTCCACAGGTCAGCATTAGGTAACCATCATCCTACAGAATAAAAATGATTCCACCATAGATTATCTGCCAACACGTGGTACCACTGGGACAAGATGCCAAGTCTCCAGGAGAGTAGCCTAAGGCTGGGGTTCACTTATAGGTGCTGGAACAGTTGCTCATTACAATAAATATGCTAGGCTGAGGGCTTCCTAGGTGGTGCAGTGGTTAAGAATCCGCCTGCCAATGCAGGGGACATGGGTTCGAGCCCTGCCCCAGGAAGATACCACATGCCGCGGAGCAACTAAGCCCGTGCGCCACAACTATCGAGCCTGTGCTCTAGAGCCCGTGAGCCACAACTATTGAGCCCATGTGCTGCAACTACTGAAGCCCACGCGCCTAGAGCCCACAACAAGAGAAGACACGGCAATGAGAAGCCCGCGCACCACAATAAAGAGTAGCCCCCACTCGCCACAATTAGAGAAAGCCCGTGTGCAGCAACGAAGACCCAACACAGCCAATAAATTAATTAATTAATTAATTTAAAAAAATATGTTAGGTTGAAATGGCCTCATCTTAACCTGGATATTCTCTGTGATCAAAATGAAATGTACTGGAGCCCAGGGTCTACTAAACAATCAATAAAAAGAAACAAATCCAGCACCTACTGACTTGCTGAGGAGCCCCACGCGGTACCAAAGTACCCACGGTAGGGCTGGATTAAGGCTGACGTCACCCACCTGCCAACTCCGTGGACTTGCTTGGTGCCAGGAATGTCCAGAACTTTTCAATCATGGACAATAAAATAGAAACACACTAAAAATAATAATAATAATAAATTAATTTAAAAAATAGAATAAAATAGAAACACAGAAAGTTGAGCAAAAAGTGCTTTGGTGGTACCCTGACTTTCATCAAGGCATTTCCCTAGTTATTCCCTAGTGACTAGGATTACAGTGTGTGACCACAGAGTCCAGGCCAGGGACAGACTCCAGGCAGGGCCATTGTTTCCTCCCCGGGGCAGAGAGATTCCTCCACCTACCAATCTTTGTGGGGGCTCTCCTCGCAGTGAGCCATCCTTCACTCTATCGGGTGCTTCCCCTCTGCCCTACAAGGTGCATTGAGTGGAGGAGGGGGAGGTGGCAGGGAGGGGGGGCGAGGGGGGAGGGAGAGCTGCAGCTGCCTCTCTCTTAGTGGCTGGTAGGTCCACTCCTGAGTCTGCCCCTCCTCCTGGGGACAGGGGTGTAGAACAGAGCACAAGAGCTGTGTGCACCCAAGTGTCACAGCACAGATGCCAATTTATTTTAAATGGACACTCACCTGCTCCTAAAGAGGATTCACCCAAGGCTTACAATAACAGGCATTTCTTACCTCGGTTACTCCACTTCTGGGTGACTGCTCTGGCATCTGTTTGGGGCCATGCTAGAACTCACAGCTTCTCCATCACCTCGGCTTAGGAACCACGGAGCCTTCACACTTGAGGCAGAACAGATGGTGTGTGCCTTTTTTGGGGAATGGTTGGTAGATGTGGTAGGAAGGCTTGATATGGTGATCAATTAGATATGGGTAGTGTCAGAGGGAAGAATTAATTGCCCTAAAGGTTTCTAGCTTGACAACTTGATCTAAAGGTTAGTGCCATTAAATAAGAAAAGAAGTTCTGAGAGATTAGGTTTGGGGTGGGCCAGATGAGACATTTATTTATCCACTTATCTTCCATTTTACATCTTACAGGTTAAAAAAATAGAGTCTGAGTATAAGATTGAGAATTAAATAAATGGATAATGCTGGGGAATTCATTATATAAAAAGATCAAATTTTACAGGGGAGCTTATTTTCTCATCTCCTACTGTAAGATTGTCCACTCTGCTATTTTATGGTCAGTATTTTTATCTAGTTTAATAATGACTAATTTGGGGAGAAAATAAAATAAAATATGTTTATAATACAGACAAGGTGCCCCCAGCCATGTAGTGACAGCCTAACTTCCCACCTGCTGAAACTTGCAAACCACAAACTATAAACAACAAAATTATATCAAATGCCACCATCTTCTTTATAGAACACATCAAACAGTGGTCAAATCAAGGAGATACATTTGTTTGTGTCACTTAGTTGAACTCACATCCTTCACAGGTATCCCAAGATGATCAGATTCCTTGTAGTGGAAATTCCAAAGTTATTAATAAAAACAGCAGCACAGCTCTGTGAGACCCAGTTTCCAATGTTTGGTAACAAACAACACTGCACTCTTTTTTAGGCCACCCATTAGGCTGTTTCACTAGAGCCCAATAAACTAAGACTTTGGCTTTTGGCTGCTGATCTCTGGAATTCTGTGCATCCCATGAGATAAGAAGTTATCTGTACGATCCAACTTACCTGTCTCAGAAATAACAGGTGCTCAAAAACCCTTCAAAGGCAAACACTATATTATGGACCCAACACCTAATATACACGTGTAAGAGAAGGAATGTGTATTAGTTCCTAGGGCTGCCACAATAAAGTACCACAAACTGGATGGCTTAAAACAATAGATATGTATTCCCTTACAGTTCTGGAGGCTTGGAGTCCCAGTTCAAGGTGTCTGTAGAGTCATGCTTCCTCAAAAGGCTTTAGGGGAGGATCCTTTCTTCCTTTGCAGCTTCTGATGGTTGCCAGCAATCCTTGGCACCCCTTGGCTCATGGCAGCACACCACCAATCCTGTCTCTGTCATCACAGGTGGTTCCCCTTGTGTGTCTGTGTCAACATCTAAATTTCCCTCTTCTTATAAGAACACAAATCATTGCCTGCCCTAGTCTAGTATGACCTCATCTTAACTTGATCACATTTGCAAAGACCCAATTTCTGAATAAGGTCACATTCACAGGTAGTGAGGACTCAAACACATCTTTTTGGAAGACACAATTCAACCCACGACAGAAGCAAACTGCAGCTTTTTGGCCTTTGTTCTTTATAATATTTTAATAAACCCAGAATGCTACAAATTTTCTCAAGAAAAAAAATTTTGTTATATTAAATAGAGATTTTCTTATAATTTTAAGATATACTCTAAAAATTAAAATACATAAAAATCTGAAAATGTTATGAGCACTATTTGATTTTATTTTGAACTTTTAACACGTGAGTCAAATGTGCTAATCAGATTGATGTGGACTTGCAGAGACAGAAACACCATATGGTGACACTTGGGTAGATAACTCTGCAGACATGAAAGTGGAAGCGAAAACAATTCTTTGGGCCCCCAAAGATTAGATATTGGCAGTAATGCTTTTAGCACTTCCAGTGGTTATCAGACATTTCAAACATTTAAGACTCCCATTTCAGAAACACGGCACCTAGAGTCAGAAAACCAAGGTTATATCAATATTTGCAATCTCATAAACTGCCCTCCTGTCAAGCACAAGAAATGCAAGAGGTGCCTCATGTAACCAAACACTGGCTCTGGAGGCCCAGATCAGATTTGTGATCTAAATGAGCAAAGACAGCATTCCATATTGCTTTGAAAAGAATTACCATAGGTGTTACACTTTCACACAATCACCTCTTTTAGCAAAACCAAATTGCTCTATCATCTTTCAATCCAGATCATCATGGTAAAATGCTTTCAAAGCAATTTGCAGTGTTTTGCTCCTTGAGACCACACCCTGCCTGGATAGTCACTTTTGCAATCTTCATTTTCTCATAGAGCCAGAAAGGTGAGGATTAGCCCCAGGATACTGGGATCTTGAACTAACAGATTCATAGCCACTCTAAAACTGCAGGTACTGCTAGCATCCAGTTAACACCCACACATCACTGCAGGTATAAAGGGCAAGAGGATTGTCAGAAAGCGAAACTTCAACAACATCAAGTCACTTTCTCTTTGGCTTTCTCAAAGCCAGCCTCACTGTTCACTGTTCTCCACCAAGGTAGGACTCAAGGATAAATGAGCAGTCACTTTTTCTGCCACTCACCCTGTGAAATAGTTCCAAACTAGCTGCTAACCAACTGGAAGCAGGAAGAGACCTCAGAGATCATCTCGTCCAGGGCAGAAAATACTCAAGACTTGTGAGCCAAGCCTCCCAAGTCATTGGTCGTCACTTTGATTGGTCAAGGAGACTTCACAGGCTTTCATTTGGTAAACATGCTAAGATTTCTCTATCCTGTTGGATTTCCTTTGCCGGCTGGAACCAGCATTTAAGATTCTCAACTTTTAAGTCACTCATCACTAACCATAATACGTGTCTGCTTTTCCCAATGGGTGATGGGCTTCTCCAGGCAAGGGTCCTCTCTTAGCTATCCCTGCCCCCAGGGCCTAACTCAGTGTTTGGTATATGGTAAATACTTAGAGAGTTTTTCCTCAATGAAAAAATATTTCTAGAAAGAACAGTACATGAGGGCTGCCTTTACAATCTGTGTATAAATTCATTGTATTGGAGCCTATCAAGGTAGTTATTTCAGAAGCCACTGAGGGAATGAGGTGTGATTTGGGTGCTTATGTTTGCATAGGGACAGCAAGATGAATGGAGTTACACTTCAGGGATCTATTGAGGAAAAGTACAGGCGTAACAGCAAATTCCAGTTGCCTGCAGGGTAGGATGAAGGGCCGGGATGGGGTTGGCAGACAGCTAGGGCCACCTGAGAGCACTGGGGGACTTGGAAGGTGGGCAGAGAATTCGAGGTGGAGAAGGCGAGGGGCGTGGGAACAAGCATTTCTCCACTCTCCAAAGGGACTTAAGGCTGTTCCTTCTGCTGTTCTTCCGAGCAGGGCAAGATAGCTCGAGAGTGAAGGGATTCAGCATGCATTGTACTTTGTGTAGCCTAAGGTACACCTGTCACATGCTAATACCCAACAGGCACGACAAGCCCCTTTTGTGGGGAAGTTAATTTTAAGCAAAAGCCCTGAGTCAAGAGAGCGTGCCGCTGCCTTCAGCAAAGAAGACAGAAGACCCACTGCTTGTCTGGCTTGACTCTCTCTCCTCGTCTTGTCCCCCGCACAGCAGCCTCCTCCAGTTTGGCCCTGGTGGCTTCTCTGGCGACTGACCCCGACCCATCTGGTTCCTTCTCCTCCCTCTCCCACTCCCACAGCAGGGACTCCACATGTGCGCCAAGTCTGATGCCCTTTTCCTTTGTTGAGCAGAGTGAACTCATAACGTGCACGAGGGGATGTGCACACAGTCAGAGGTGCCATGGGGTGAAAGAGGCTTCAGATTCAGCGCCCTTTTCTCGCCCACGAGGCTTCTGAGTTTCTGGGAGGGTCATCAGCCGTTTTGAATTTGTCCCTGTGAAACTTTGCGTGTGTGCTCACATACACATACCTACACAGACGTACATTCCTTAAACTTCGGGCCCCATACCAGGATCCGTCCCTGGTCTCACATAAAAGTCCCGCACAATCACAGCTCTTCTCAGACTACTATACTGTCAGGCAGCCTGACCTGGCCTAGAAAATTCCACTCCCCAAAGCCAATGCCTTAGGCTCTTCCCAGCCCCCTCCACCAACAACAGCCCTCCCTGTGTCCCCGTCTGTTTATCACAGATTACCACCTGTCTCTGATCTGAGCTTTTCTTGACCAGAATCTGGGGTTGTGCAGATAAGAGCTTCGTCTCTGCCTTGGCTTGCTTCTTTGTTTTTTGGTTTTTGGTGTTTTTTTTTTTTCCTAAGACCTCCTCTTTCTCGTCATTCTTCCCCCACTGAGAATACAGTTCTCTCCTGCTTTTAAAGGCACATGTCATAGTATAAAATAGGATTCTATTTGGTAATAAAAATCACACCCTACTGAAAGTCAATGTAAAACTAGGCAGCAAAATTCAAGGTCAGTCTGAAAAGACAGGTTCCTGAGCATCTTTACCTCCCTTTGAAATAATAACTAGAATTAAATTCCAGATTAGTTAATTTCAGTTATTCAGTTAGTTCATCTTCATTTGGGCGTTTCTCCCTGCTCTTGGGTGATGTTAGGGCAGCAGCTCTTACAACCTCATCTCCTAAAAACCTTCCTTAAATCCATCAAAGGAGCAAGCTCTTTCCTGCCCTGGGGCATCTGAACCCACTTTTCCCTCAACCCAAAGTGCTCCTATCCCACACTCTTGAGTAGGCTGGTTCTTTCTTATCCTTCATAACTCAGTAATAAATATGAGTATCTAAAGGAAGTCCACTGTCACTCTCTCCTTGCACATTTTGTTTCCTTATCAGAATATGTAATTATTTATTTGTTTACTTCTCTCTCTCTCTCTCTTTTTCTGTGCCTTCCTTCAAACTATAAGCTCCAGGAAGTTAAGGACAGCTTTATCTCCACTGCATCTGTAGCACAAAATCCAGTCTGAAGACAGATGTCATTGTTACAGCAGACTAGATCACCTTACTTGTCCTGGCTTTTCTCATAGTTCAGACAAGAGAGGCGTAGAACATTGTCCCAAGCTCCTGGGAGAGCTCTTCCTAAATGGGACCGAACAAGGGAACTGTGTTATTGTTGTTATCTCTCTCGGAGCTCAGGGGTTGTCCTCAAGGCATTACTGTGATGGGGTGGCATCTCCAGGGCCTCGCTTCTCTCCCGCCTGTGATTTCCCCAACAGGCTGGCTCTCCTGGGCTTGCTCACCAATTCAGAAAGGGCAGACCAAGGAAAATCGACCCCAAATCAGACTGAATGACCTCACCAAATTCCAGCTAGGACTTCTCTCCACTGAGGACAGCAGAGTTTCAGGAGACACAGGCATTATTTATATTACGCTCCCCCACAGCAGAGACAGAGTGCCAATGGTCTGCTTCAACACCAGGGACAGCTCCCCTGGGCCTGAGGGTGGGTCCTGGTGCTGAAAAAGTTTTCTGGGATTCAGCCCCCTGTCCCACCTGTCCTTTGTTACAGCTTTGAGCCACTCTTCCTCTGTAATAACCGCAGAGGCTCAGAGAGCCATTAGAAGGTTATATTGGATTCAAGGCCAGGCTTCGCTCAGACCCAGAGCTCAGGGACTTTCCCTTGGAATCCAGTATCTCAGACTTACACCTGGATACACTGGGAATGTAGTAGGGGGGAGCAGGTTCAGAATACCAGCTTCTTCCATCAGGAATTTACAGTCTGGTCAAATCTGGGTTAGTCTTGGCAAAATATTAGCTGAGAAATTATTTGTTCTGGCTACCTTTTCCTTCTGTTCATTCCCACAGAATGGGATATTTATGTGGGTGCTGACTCAGAATATCTTAGAAACTATGAGACAACGGGATCATATTTAGTGGTTCTGGGGTCAATACAACTCTGTAGTCAATGTGCCTCAAGATAACTATGGAGATAACTATAGCTCAGAAGGCATCAACCCTGATGTCCCTACCTACTGTAGCTGGCAGGGAAAAGCCACCAGCAAGGGTTCACATTTGGTGCAGAATGAAGTGTTTCTTGGGAGTTCTGCCCTGCAATCAGAGTACTGCAACCCAGAGGAGTTAGCAGATCAGTGAGAGCAGGTTAGTGCAGAAACTACTGTAACTGCAAAAGAGGACTTTCTTGGACTTCAACATCTTATCGTGCTGTATTCGTGGTACCCATTGATTGAGAAGACACATAATGACAAAAAGATGTTATGAATTCAGTAACACCTTTAAATGGATTCCTATCCTACTAAATTAGATACAGAAGGAGCTACACACATCTTTAAAACATACTGTATATATTTACTTAAGGCATTCCACATTCAGTCCACATTCAAACTACATTCAGTCTATGATAGACGCATGCGCGCCTGAACCCCTTGGAACACCTCACACGGTCCAGGCATTACGGCCCTCATATTCTGACCATCAGTGCAAGATACAATGTCAAAGGGCCTAGCCCTTCAGGCATGACACGGACAGGCATCCACAGGGTTTGTCCAACAGATGACAAGCCCAGGCAGTCGTCATGCCTTCAGGGATCAGAAACCAGGGGGACACTGAGACTGCTGACCCACGCGCGGGGAAGCATAGGGCGTGGGTCCGCACCAGGGAGGAAGGAGCCTCATGTGGTGTGAAGACGTCTGTCGAGCAGGCTGAGGCTCAGGGCAGGACTCTGCTTGGTAGAGGCTATTGGAGATGGGAGTGCTGGAACAAAGCAGGCATCTGACAAATGGAGCATCACAGCGTGTGGTGGCACGCAACAACTCTGGGAGCATACACGAGATCAGGGCCTACCCTTGGGGCTGGTGGGCAGCAAAGGACATTGGCAGATGTGAACGTTAGCAGACGTGACGTAGCAATGGTGTCGTGCGTCTGCAGGGCGTTTAATTTAGTTCTCAGAGGTACTGGATGACAGATAAGGCTGAGATTGCAGATACCTTTCTATTGCCAGGATTGGCTCAGGACCTGGGGCTAGACTGAGCCAGCCAGGGAAGGCATCAGAACATTCAGCCGGACAGGCTGAAGACAATGGCTTCAGGGGCAACAAGGCACCTGCTGACGAGCATGAGAGAATGACAGAACATCCCAGCTTCGTAAATGAGTATCACCAGACTCAGAACACATCAGCATACGCTCCCCAAGATTCTGAGAACTCCAGTAAGTTATTTAGGAAAAGAGAGAGAGAGAGAGATGGAATAATTTCTGAGTCTCCCCTCTTTTTGCACTCTACATGCATAATTGCCTTCAGTGGGGGAAAACATTAATACTTGGGGCCTCACTTCCAAAAAAAGAAAATGAGAGTGAAACAGCTTTATGGGCAGAATCTTTGTGGGCTCTCTTGATTCAAATCCTTATTGTAATTCAGGAGCCAAAAGCTTTTCCACACCGCCCCCACAACTCAGACTGAAGCTGCCTCTCCAGACTGGAAGAAACAGCTCCTAGAAACAGCCCCCCTCCCCAAGCCCTACAGAAACCGTTCCACATCCTTTGTCTATGCATCAAAAACAGGATGATTAATGTAGATGGTGGTGATGCTTAAAAAAGGATCCCTGAGACCCAGGGATGTTATCTAACTGCAAGTGTCTCAGAAATGCTTTTCACAAGCCTCAAAGCACTCTCCATCAAACACAGCCAATGGCGCAGCCACGGAAGGCCAGGACAATAAATTGAGATGAGTAGTGCTCAGAATAGTAAAAAGTTCCAGGAATGGCCTAAAGTCAAAACAATGCTTCGTGGTGGGGAGGGAATTCTGCCCTGAGACCAGCATTCATGGATGGTAATAAATAAAAACTTAAGCAAGAAGGATAAAGCCCCAGCCAGGAACCGGGGCACGCACAGAGCTGGTTGGGAGCCTCCTTAAGACTCTGGTAGGTGACACCCACTGCCAACTCCACCTGAAAAGGAACCCTTTTTGGCAAGAGATGCTTATAGTTAATTCAAGAGGAAATTTTCACGTGAAGCCCCTGATCCTCTTTCTGTTCTATGCTAGCTCAAATCCTTTGGAGGCAGCAAGGATCCCTACTCAGACTAAAGGTTTCTGCATGGCTCATACACTAAGGAAGGCATCTCAAGGCAGGACCCTGACCCAGGCACCCCTTCTACAAATCAGATGGGGTAGCCTCCTCAAAGCATGAAGGAAAGCCTGTTTTCTTTCCTTCTGGCCACTCACATCATAGGACAGAGTTTCCACGGACAGGAACAGGCATGGCTTATTCTCTTCCAACTTGATCACCTCCCTCCGCAACGCAGGTGACGGTTCATCCCCCGCGTCACCAGGTTTTAATAAATAGTAAGAAGAACAGCTCTATACGCCGGTCATTCACTGTCTACTGAATGTAGGCATGCACTATCCATGTGGAAGTTACTGCCTAGAGGTTTCTGGCATAGGAGATGCTTCTGGTTGCCTGCACAACCCCTCCATTCCTCCCTCCCTTCTTTCTAAGGGAAACCTGACCAACCTCTCCCCCATGAAGCTTAAGCAACACGTGAGAAATTGACCCCAACCTCATCCCCAGAGGTAGGCGCTAATACGGACAGGGTCTACATGAATCATAGCCCACTCTCCTTGCCACAGATTGGCTCCGCCACACAGACACAAGCTCATGGCCTTCCTCTAGTGACTATTACTAGTCTAGGGGTGGGCACGTGACCTGAGCTGGCCCGATCAGCCTGAAGGGAAGGACTTCCGATTCATGCTCTCTCTTTCCCTCTCCCTCCCTCCCTCTCTCTGTCTCTTCATCTGGGTGTGAACATGGAAGCACACTGCCCCCATTGATGCTGGGAAGCCATTCTGAGAACAAAGCCGACACATAGAGACAGGTTAAGGCAGGAAGCACTGAGCAGTGGAGCCAGAGCCCTAATCATAGAACTCCTGGAGCCTTCCTAGCTCAGGACTTCTTGATGCGTGACATGATAAATTCCCCTTATTGCTTAAGCCAGTTTGAGTCAAATATTCTGTTCCTTGCAGCCAAAAGCATCCTAACTGATATATCTGGAGTAAAATTCTTTCATTTCTCTTCCTCCCATCCCATCTCTCTGTTTTTTTCATTCCTTCCTTCCATTCTAAGGAGGCAGTCTAGCTCTGCTGCTTTTCTGGCTGTGTGGCCTTAGGCAAATCCTTCAACCCACCTGCTCTTCAGTGTCCTCATATTTAATGAAGGAGCTGGACTAGAATGATCCTTAAGATCCCTTCAAACTTTAACAGTTATACTACAAACATTAAATAGTATATAATACTTCTACTAAAAAGACATGTGATATCAAGTAGGTAAACCACTGAGATTAGTTCAGACTAGTTCAAGCTTAAGGCAGAGAGATGCCAAGACAGTAAAAAAGATGGCTTGAGAAGACATGAAGCAACCTCCCGTACACAGCAGGCTTCAACTCAATGAACACAGAAAATCAATGAGGCGAAAACCATGTACCCCTGAGAATGAATGAGGTGAAAATAAATTGACCACAAAATCGTATGTTCCCTTTTCAGCCAAATATACACTATATTCCCAGTCACTCTGTTGCACCACCTGGATCTGACAACCCAAAAAAAGAGGAGAAAGGGACCCAATGCCTTATTCATGAGAAAGAAAGCAGAAAGCACTGGAATGATCGGAGAAAGAAGGAATGTTGTATGGGCCAAGAGGCTCTGAGGATCAATCTCTGCAGCATTTTTTTCCTCCTATATTCATGTGGGCATTTTGTTCATTTTGAGTCTCCAGTTATTGTGTACTGCCTGAACCAAAGGCTGTTTCAGTTCAGAGTAGTTTTGCCCAGTAAAGGATTGTTTGGGGAGGTTTGCCGCCCCTAATTACCTATCGTCTCCAACAAGACAGAGTTGCAGTGAAGGAATAAGGAGCACACATAATTGGGTAGCAGGCAATTTGGGGGTGAGAGCAGGACAACACTATGCTTAAGGATCCAGGGACAAGCAAGGCAGTCTATGTCCCAGGGAGTGATGGCAGTGAGAGCTTGGGAGCAGTGTCTGGCACCCAAGTCAGGAAGGGAAGAGGACACAATTTACACTTTTACGGAAGCCCTACAGTGCACACGCACCATCACTTAGCACAGTCCTGGCATAAAAAGGTCTACAAATAGTCGTTGCACTGATGATTAAAGTGGGTAATAATACCTCTAAGTCAATGAAGATACTTTATGACAACAAGGAATAGGGGAAATTGAACAAAGGTAGGAGTAGTTGGAATTGTACCTGGAAAGTATAATGGATAGGGGTCCAGTGTACCAGACAAGTGTTTACACTAGTGGTTATCAACCCTGGTTGCACTTAGAATCACCTGTGGACATTAAAAAAAATAACAGTCATGTTGCTTGAACTCTACCCCAGGGAATTTTGATTCAGCTTGTCTGGAACGGGGTTAAAGTTTGCAACCACAATGGGGGTGGGGGGTGGAAGCTCTTCCTACCAGCTCTTCAAGTCCACAGAGTTTTGACAAGCAGTTGTGGGGTGCTTTCTATAGTATGAGTGTGTCTGTGCATTTGACATACACACCACCACCAAAACTATCTTCCCAAAGCCCTCAGAACCTCAGTGGTTCCCCACTACTTGCAGGTTAAAAATCTAGACAAATTAACAGCTTTCTTTTGCCTTCTTTTCTTGTGATTAATCAATAGCAGTGTCTCTTTACACTTAGTCTTGTCCCAGGGAGATTTCTGAACTCCAAAAATAAAGATTAAAAAGAAGAAAAACTTCAGAAAATTGCGTTATGAGCATTTGCTTCAAAGGAAGAGTCCAGAAACAGACCAATTTAAAGATTCCTCTCTTGGTGGACACATTAATAGGAAAAAAAGAAGGCACTAAAATAGCAGTCCTGGTTAAAGATCATTAGATTCTTGACTGACAGTCAGATGAGCGGGTGGGAAACTAATCTCCCAGAGGCAGGCTCTCTTTAAGCTCATTAAAGTTTATTTTTAAATTACTTAAGTATTTTGTCAGGAATATTAATTTTTGCCCAGAAGGAACTTGAGAAACACGTCAGGCAAAAAGTTCAATCCAGACCAGGTTTGGAACAACTTTTCATTTCCAGTGGAAATCTTACAGCTCTCAGAGAGAGCTCCTCCTTCAAAGCAAAGACAATCATTATCATTCTGGCACCATCTCATACTCAATCCTAAAACCAGAAGACAGTGAGCGATGTTTTCAGACTTTCTAGAAAACAGTTGTCCGATCCAAGATTTCTGTACCGGACAATAAGTTATTCATATGTAAGCAAAAACTAAAAATATTTTTGTTATGCGAGGATTTTAAATGTATCCCATTTTATTCTCTTTCTGAAAAACTCACTCAAGGAAGTACTCTGGCAAAACAAAAATTAAATTGCAAGAAAGTTTTCTAAAACGAGTGAAGCAAACTGTATAAGAAGTATGGTAAGTAATTAAGTAAAATTTAAATAGGTAATGATAACGTTGTAAAATGTAAAATAACCGCTAAGAAAAACTTCTTTAAAAAATAGAAGCAGCATGTAAGAAAAAGCAGCACCACTCTCTCCATTCTCTTCTGTGACATCCACGCCCCCTCTGCTGTTTTGCAGTGTGGCACAAGGGAGTATATAGGTAAGTGGCCCGTGAGTCTTCCGGACTAATTTTTTTTATTTTTTATTTTATTTTTTTGCATACTGATCTTAGTTTATAGCAAAATGCCTCTTTCCTCCAGCAGCACCAAAGATTGAAATGCATCAACTCGTTCCTGAACATGATAGTCTTTAGGAACAGCCCTAAAAAGACATTTAATAAATAAAGCAAGAGAGTACAGTAGGATAAAAATATGAAAATGACCAGCATCTTGGAGTTTTGCCTTCCTAATCTCAAAGCACAGAGGAAAGCTTAAGTCTCCAAAACGCCTTCCATAAAAAGGCTGCAAGAGGAATTGTCTGACAGAGAGTAGGTAATCCATACATATGTTTTTTGAAAGGAATTAAATAGACACAACCAGCGTAACTGGTTTACCTTTCCACTGCAGTCATTTGTAAGGCTAGATCTGGTAGGTAACGGCAACCACAGTAAGTGATTGCAAAGATTCTTATTCACCTGATTTGTCAGAAGTCAAATCACCGTTAGAACCCCACCTACTTTTAGTGGGAGTGCGCTACACCTTACCTGTAAGCTTGCAGCAGAGACGTTTGGGTGAGGAGAGCCAGGTGGGAGGGGGGTTGTGCACACCCCGCAGCAGGGGGTGGGGGAGGCCACGTGCCCAGCCACACACTGTTCTGTCCCAGACTGTGGCCGTACCCTTGGAGCCACTTCCTACTGCCCACAGCCTACCATCTCCTGCCCTACCTTTTGTCTCTAGCTAAAGGGAATTTGAAATTCAGAGGACCCACTGAAATGCAGCAAGGGTTGGAAGCTGCCAAGTTATCTCCTTCATACCACTCACAGGCCTTGAAAATGTTCCGCTGAGAACTTCCTTCCTTAGACACACACACACACACACACACACACACACACACACATCCCTTCTCTCTCTCTCCCACCCACCCAAATACAACAGTCCATTCCAGCACTCTGAATAACCAAAGGCGACACTGACAGAGGCAAAATGTGACCTGAGCTAACGTGGCTCCCAGCAGCCAACTTTCAGTTAGTGTTTTACTAGGTATAACAGAAAGCCAGAGACCCTGTTCTAATCCTAGAGGTTATAACTCTTTTCTCACCCTCAGCCTCTTATCTGTAAAAATCATAGATAAGGTAGCTTTCCTGCTAAAAGGAGCCCTTGAAAGGTTTGCAGAAGATCTATCTCATCAGATCGGACTCTGCATTTTCAGAAAATTCGAGCATGTGCCTGGAGTTTTCTCTTTTGCACGTCTTCATCCACCTTTTTCACATACAGCCTCCTGTGCACCTCCAGCAGCTTAGCCCGGATGCAGTGTAGCCGGCGGGCGCGGGGAGGGTCCACAGTGAGCGCCGCGCTCCCCTCGGCCCGCGCTCGCCGAGGCGGGGCGGCTGCGCGCGGAGGGCGCGGCGGGAGGGCGCCCGGGGTCCGGGCCGCTCCCCGGCCGCTCCCCGGCTGCTCCCGCTCGCGGCGCGGCGATGGAGGCAGGAATGAGAGGAATGAGCCGGGTGAGGGCCTCGTTATCAGCCGCCCGGCCCCCTCGCACCAGCGGGGCCGTCCTCCCCTCTCTGCGCCCTCGCCGGGCCCCGAGCCGTGGGTAATGCTGTCCCTTCGCGGACCTCAGCCCCGCTCCTGAAGCCCCCTCTGTCGGGCGCGAGTGGCTGGGCCGGTGGCCGGGATGCGGGCGCGCCCCGCGGCCCACGCGCCCCGCAGCTCTTCCCACCCTCCCCGCTCGGAGGAGAGCAGCGGAGGCGGCCGAGCAGGATCCTGGGCCTGATAGAGGGAGAGGGGCTGGGCTGCCAGCCGAACCCTGGCGGGAAAATACTTTCGGGGCCCCTTGAAAGTGAAAGTGGCTCTGCTTTAAAAAAACAAAAACAAAAAAACACCGCACCTGAAGTCATGCTAAGAGGTCCCAGGAGGGAAAGGATGACAAGTAGCTCTCCTTTTCAGACGTTGCTCAGGATGACCGAGAATTGGTCCCAAATCCCAGGGACAGGAGTAGAATAGGGGAGCTGGAACTTTCTGCCCTGAGATGCCTATGCGTCCCTGATATTCCATGGGGGTGCTGCAGGGTAAAATTTGGACTGAAAAAGACCTGTAGGAGAGAAAGGAAAAGAAAGAGATCCAGAGGCGGGTGGAGGAAAGCAACCAGGCAGTAAAAGTGATGAACCATCACCAAACATTCCCTCTATGCCAGATAATGTTCTAAAGTGCTCAAGTGCGGTGCATCATTTAATCTCACCGCAACGCCACGAGTCTCAGGTAGATAGTGTCGTTATTCCCTTTTTCCAGATGAAGACACCAAAGCAAAAGGTATGAAACAGACTCACGACTCAATGGAGATTTGAGCCAAAAGCCTGGCTCCAGAGCTGGAAGGAACTCCCTTTAGTACTGTTCCTTTTCTATTTTGCAAAAACAGGCTAGCTGTCAGGCCCTGGGGAATTTACCTGGTTTTAGGCAAATTGTGTCTCACTTAATCTCTGAGTCCCAGTTTCTTTATCAGGAATGAAGACTTTTCAGGAATGTTGTGAAACTCATATGAGATAATGTACTTGCATATATTTGCAAAGTAGAAGGCACTTACCAAATATAAAATAATTTCGTATAGTCCTAGTCCATCCCTGGAGCGGAGGCCTTAAAAATGTCTCCTGAGAAGGGCACCTGAGTACACTCATTAGCCCTCAGAGGGACTTCCACTTCTGCCTCCACAATTTGTTATACAGACATTGAAAACGCCCCTCTTCCAAGTCCGGCTCCTTCCCCTCTAACCAACTTCTTTGTTCAGTATGTTGAATATACATATTCCTGAATTTAGGTTGCTTCCCACAGGTATTTCCTTGTACATTAGAAACAAATTACTAAACATCATATTGGTTCCATGGTTAACATCCTCGTGAAAGGTGGGGAGAAATCTGGTTTCTTTTTTAAGCACGGGGCCTGAGCGTAGGAAACCACCAACTACCTCTTTATTTCCTGCCTAGGTCTCACCTCTGCAGCTATCGTGAAGGGGGAGGGGGGACTGTTCTCAGGCTCATCCCTGCTTTTTTAATGCTCTATGAGGGAGTATCTGAGAAAATCAGTCAGGAGAGCTTTAGGAAAGGAAAAAGGGGACAGGCACGATTCTGCACATGGCTGGAACTGTAGTTTCCATAGTTCCAGCCTAGCCATCGTTTGCTAGGGTGGCCATAACAATGTACCCTAGGCTGAGAGGCTTCAACAACAGAAATTTAATTTATTTATTTACTTCAGAAATTTTAATAAGACCTGAGAGTCAGGAAAAATTTGCATCTTTTTTTAAATGTAGCATGTTTTTTTACCATGAAAATGTGAATTCTGAAATGGAGACTATTTTACATATTTCCTGTTACATCTGGTAGCCAGGACACTTGATCCAAATTTGTCAGTCTTGCTAGCAGTGTCAGATTTTATGACCTGTACATCTCCATGCTATCTTGGATTATGGTCTTCCAATCCTATCCATGTTTTTCTAGCTCTGATTTCTATATTTATATTTTCTCTCTTATTATACAATATATAGTATAGATACTACATCCAACCCATTGTGGTATGTGGTAAGGAATATAAATGAATACAACAAATTAATATAACTCTCTAACTGGGACCAATAATAAACATCACCCAAGAAGAGCTGCCTGTGATATATGCCTGGTTCTTCCATTTACCTGTGAAACGCTGACTTATAAGAATGCAATAAGAATTAATGATATAGGGACTTCCTTGGTGGCCCAGTGGTAAAGAATCTGCCTTCCAGAACAGGGAACTGGGGTTTGGTGGGTTCAATCTCTGGTGGGGGAACTAAGATCCCACATGCCGCAGGGCAACTAAGCCTGTGCACCACAACTACTGAGCCCTTGTGCCTCAACTGGAGAGCCCTCATGTGCGCACCACAACTCCAGAGCTCACATGCCCTGGAACCCGCACACCACAACCAGAGAGAAGTCCACACGCCGCAGCAAGAGCCTGTGTACCGCGACGAAAGATCCCGTGCGGCAACTAAGACGAGAGGCAGCAAAAAAAAAAAAAAGGAAGAATTAATGATATAGCTGATCTGGAGAACTTTAAGCTACTTCGGAAGCAGAGAATTTACCAATAAAGCCACAACAATCAAAGAAGATGTATTCTTCTGACACCAAGTAACAGTCCAGCTCTTGATGTCTTCCCCCAACCCCTGCCTTGCTCTGCTCCTGTGACTCTTATTTTCAAAAGGTGGTTGTTGTTGTTATTTGTTCCCTCCCCCCTCCTCAATAACTCACAAATTTGCCCCTCAGGGCTTTAAATCCAGAATACCTAATTGGAAAAGCAAAATCCAAATGATCAGAAACAATATTGTTTATTATTATCATTATCAGATGCACTGAAGAGTCTGCTTTTGTCTCACCATGGAATACAAGAAAGTAAGCTATTGCTGTCCAAACATTTTCCATTAAGATGGCAGGAGACCAGACAGCACAAGGGCTAGTGCCACCTGAAGCTAAATTATCACTTAATATACATAGTGAGCAGCTGATGTCCAGAAGTCTGCATCAAGCTTCTTGCTAACATGATGAGCAAGGACCATCTGTCCCCACAAAGCCAGGCAGCATGACCTTCAGTCCCAGGCGTTGCTAGCACAGCTCTTTCCCATGATGAAGGATGAGAAAAAGAGCTGCTTTAGTAATTTTATGTTATCAGCAACGACGAAAACCAAGGTGCTCAACCCTATTTTTATTACATATTTTCTACAAAAAAAAAAAAAAGAGGAAGAATCAACAGGAACCTGGACAGCAAGTTAAAGCTTAGAGTTGTGATTCTATTTTCTTAGAAGGAAGATATATGCATATAATTAATATGCAACCAAAGAGCAAAGCAGAGCACATGCATTATACCAGAAATTCCTTCATGTTTTATTAATCTAAACTACATGAAAATATCTAGCTGGAACAAAAGCTCAAAACCTCAGGCCACTAAATCTATTGACAAACAGCAAGTCACTCAAACTCTGTGACTACTGTTGTTGGCAGAGAGAAAGTAAACAATAATAGAGGTAGGTGAGAGCAAATCACTGCAAAGATATAACCTTGCCAGTCAGGGGTTTGTAATCTAGATAGACTCATTAAATCCTTATGCAAATTGAATGCATTCCCCCATTTGCCTCCTGCATTCTTTTCGGTGTCTGTCATACAAGGGATCCTTAGCATCATCAGAACAGAAAGGGGGGGCTGGGGGGGGGGAGTAAGCGGTTGCCTCTCAGTGGGAATCCATCAGTTGACAGAGAGTAAGAGAACCATGTCCAAGAGCAACAGAACCAGACATTATAAAATGTTTCTTTAAGCCTGAGTGGTTCTCACAATATCAAACAAATATGTATGCAGTGTGTTATTTTTGTAAAGAATTCCATTTTTCCATAACCTTTTGCTTAACTCTCAGGATTTAAAAAAAAAAAATGCTGTTTGTTTTTTTTTTAAATGTAAGTCATCTCCTAAAGAACTTGGATTAATAGATCATTTAAAGAAATAGGAAACACATAAAAGTTGTGGGTGTATTCCCTAGCATGAGTTGGAGCATGAGGTAAAAAACAATCAGCCATGGCTTAATCATTGGTCTCATAAGAATCTGAAGGGGTGGGTGGCTTCAGGGTAGTTCAGCAGCTCAGAGGTACTCTCGAGGACCCAAACTCTTTCCATTCTTCTGTTCCACCACCCTCTATGTATTGGCTTTCCATTCTGATATTTCTCCACTCAGCATCCAATGTTGGCTAGCAAAACTTCAGCTTATCATGCTCTCTCGTGGCATCCCAGCAAGGAAAAAAGGGCAGAGGCACAAGTTTTGTCCTTGCTAGGCTCCTTCTTTATTCAGGAAGCAGAGCACTCTGTGGATTTCCCCTTGGATCTCACTGGTAGAACTGCGTCTCTTGTCTATTTGTAGACCAATCACTCATGAAAATGAAAATAGGCTTAGGCCAATCACGATTCACTCCCTGAGTGAAATCTCTGCCCCATACCTGCAGGGAGTGGGAGTGGGGAGAAGATATGGGCAAATGGCTATTGGAAAAGCAAGGAACGCACTCTGTTCCAATGGGCCAGGCCCCAGTTTCCTCTCCATTCTCCAAAAACTCCATCATCACGTGGAATTTCCTTCGATCTTATCAAGAATGGCCCGTGTAAAATAGCTGCACACCAGATAGGATATTATACTCAAAATCTGTTCCTTTTCTGTCTTTCCAGGCATTTTCCTACTGTTATATGGTATAGATATATAATTTTATTGGTATAGATATATAACTTTTCCTCTGGCAGCATCTGTCATCTGTCTGTTACTCTTATGTTTGTCTCTGAGCCTTCACTCCTATCACCTCCCATATCTGAATAACCTCGCCCTTGCACATCTACTGATCCACTTCTATTTCACTAAAAATAAAAAAGGCAGGTGAGTCTGCTTGTAGTTCCTATGTTCAGATTTATATTGTTGAAGCTGTGACTTCAGTCTCCAGGATCAGAGCTGACAACTGCAAGGCAGCCTCCCTCAATTGGCAACAGAGATGAAAGCAGAGGGCAGAGGGCAGAATTCACTGAGGGATCTTGCTATCGGGCTGTACAGACTTGGCCACAAGTATCCCTTGCTCATTTATCTTCCATGACCATCTATCAGATGTGTTTAGTTGAAAAAAAAAAAAAAACAGTCTTCTTTGAAAGATGGGTCAGACTGGCCAGCCACCAACAGCTGCTTTCTGCCCCTTCCCCATGGCAGGACCCAGCTCTGCACCAGGTCTCTGGGACAAACCTGACCTAAGGCAGGACAAACTCAAGTAGCTCTGCTCCACACTCTGTGGCACTTATAGCTTGTCCAGTCCCAATATAACATTATCATAAAACTGTTAGTTTCCAAAAAAAAAAAAAAGACAGAAAGCAATACATATCAGCCTGGACGGTTTGAGGGCAAAGGGAGACATCCCCCTGGGAAAAGCATCAGGATTCTGAAGGCAAGAGTGTTGTTCTCTGTGAACGCTCTCTGAGGATCACCCTCTCCACCACCCACCCTGGCTTTGCTGGGACAGGTCTCCCCAAGGCCCAAGTGTCACCACCCCCAGTTTCCTCTCGATGTCCTATGCCACAGCTGAGGCGAGGCTGCAAGATATAAACAAGACTCTTCTAAAGAGGCAAGGAACGGGAAATAAACAGAAATGATTACGACTGATGACTTAGCTTGCTACAAATATGGTTATTTATTGTCTTTTTGGGGGTCTACGTCCAGCCTGGCTCTGGGGACACTTTCTGATATCAGAAGCCATCTGCTACAGAAGGCAAAATGGGGGCTCTCTGGAGAGCCACAGGCTGACAGCGATACAAGACTCTAAAGGAATGCTTCTCAACTAAGGGTGGTTTTGCCCCCCTAGGGACATTTGGCAATGCTGGAGCCATTTTTGGTTGTTACAACTGGGGTGATGCTACTGACATCTAATATGTAGAGGCCAGAGATGCTACTAAACATCCTGCCATGCACAGGACAGGCCTCACAAGCAGAGAATTACCTGGCCCCAAATGGCAACAGTGCTGAGGTTGAGAAAACCTACCCTAGAGACTCTAGCCCACCTTCGCAGAAAAATCTGGGGTCCCGTGGCCCTGGCTCTGCCACATTTGTTCATCGTCTCCCTGGATGCTTACAGGGGAGGCAAAGGGAATGCAAATACTGTGTGTTAGAAAGTCACTGGTGACTGCTGCAGCTCATGGGGAAGGGAGGGAGTGCTTCCCCCTCACTTTAAGCCTGGGTAAGAGGAGATTTCAAGAAACCTATCCCACCAGTTTGATATGGGTCCTCTGAAATTTAGGGGAAATGGGACCTGGCACGTGGCTTTTCTGGAGTAAAAATCTAAACATAAGAGGCTGACTAGAGCTGGCAGAGCGAAGAGAAGACCAGCTGCATTGGGAGAAAGCTACGCTTCTACCAACAGCAGGGGAAGCCGGCCTGGGGTTGTCTAAAAAAAGGACCCTACTGACAAGAACTCTTTGGAGAAACAGACTTCTCACCCCAGCACAGGGGTGAGTTGTTAGAATCCCAAGGGATATGGCACAGATGAGGTGGGCTACAGGAGGGGCACAATTCCCTGGGGGGTCACCACCTTCTATCTCCCAGCAGAAAGTGAACACACTGGAGCACAGGTCCATGAGGGTGCGTTATGAGGGGGAGCCTTGAATCTGCTCTTGTGCATTCCTTTTTAATTTGGTGCTTGGTTACTAGTAATAAGTTGCTTGTAAATATATACTTTACAACAGATATTAATAATCTGACAATTGAGAGCCAATGTCATCTACTGAAAGAGGGCATTGACATGGACTCAAACCCTGGCTCTGCCACTTACTAGTGGGGCCATGCCCTTGTATTTCAGATTATTTACCTGTAAAGTAGTTCTACAGTTGTTATTTGGATTAATAAGATAAGCACTCAGCACTTAGCAAGAATAAGTGTTCAATAAACCGCAGCCTCTGCGCATGTGGATGTGACCTAAAATGGAACTCATAGAATTGCAACACACAGAACTTTTCTTTAACACTGCCTGGGCTCGTATTGTAGGAAAAAACTATGAGACTCTTTCTGCTCCTGTTGCCAGACTAATGTACATGTCACAGTGTTTCCCAAGGCTACATGTATCTGCTAGGATGCTTTCAGTCACAAGAACAGAAAACCAAACTAAATGTACCTTAAACCATACAGCATTTATTATCTCACATAACGAGACTAGAGATGGAACAGTTCTAGTGTTAATCCATCATTAGATCTATGTAATCAAGACTCTTTCCACTCTCCCATCCCCAGTCCTGTGGCTTTTGTCCTCAGGTTTATTGTTTTGGGGTCTTAAGATGGCTGCAGTAGTTCTTAGCATTTTATCCTTACACAATAACATAAAGAAGTAGGAAAATAAAGATATTTCTTAATGTTTTCTTTTGAAAAGCAAAAAACTCTTTTTCACAGAAGATCACTACTCAGAAATCTTCCTCTCACATCAAATTGGTTGAAGTTGTATCCCATGCACATGCTTAACCAATCACTGGCAAAGAGAAATAAGGCCACCAGGAAAGGTTGGGATCAATCAAGTTTCACCCCAGGAATGGTTCAGGATCTCTTCCCTGAGTACGAAAACAATAGAGAATGAGTAGACAAACAATTACGGTTGTTACATCACTCAAAATGTTTCCAAGCCAAGCCTCTGTGAGAGCCGCGTCAATTAGATCCCCATGCTGGGTAAATAAATGTCTAGCATAATGACTACATATAGCAATAGGGTGGGAAGGTGTAAGCTTGGAGTTTTTACCAGCAAACTGCCACGAGAAAATGTGGCATTCTTTGTCTCTTTTTGGAGAGCCCTTCTCCGCAAGTTTCTGTCTCATTTGGCCAGATATGTGGATTTTTTTTAGTAATGACCTAATTGCTTTCATCAAACTGATATATACTCATTACTTTTTCAAATGAGCAATACAGAAAAGTACAAAGTAAAAAAAAGCAATAAATCACCCCAAATCCCACTGCCCAGAACTAACCAATGTTAACATTTGATGAGCGTAACTGAACACATCACTATGCATGTGAGATGGATATGGAAATGAAGAGCTAGATAGAAATAATTTAATGAGGATGACATTCTATTTATTCTCATAATAATTAAAATTATTGAATTTAATTTTACTTGATTTTAATCAGCAGGAAAAATAACTTGAAGTGAAACTTCTGAATTTTAGGCAAATATTTCTTGATCATAAGATACATCATTTCCTAAAATATCTGAAATTAAAAGAGAATAAACTGTTTAAGAAGTTAGACTATTTTAATTTTTTAAATACAGGTTTAATTTTAGATAGTAAGGTTTGATAGATGGGGTATGTGCCTCCTCCCATCTCTGTCCCCAAATTTCTGCTGGTGATATTATTTCCATTTTGTCAAGTTTCGTGATGTTTTCACTCTGCTCAGTAACCATAATTCTGGGGCCAGGTGTTTGAACGAGTCTCCTCTTCTTCCTTCAGGCCTTTTTGAAGCAAAGTACCTGGAGGTAGTGCCCCCACCCAGCCTTCTGCAGATGGGCAAATGGCCACCTTACTTATGTCCAGCTACAAACTGTCATTCCTTGTTCTGAGCTTTTTGTGTACTATTCTTTTCTCCTAGACTAATCAGGTCCTATCTAGTCTTCAAAGGCTGTTGTAAGTTCCACATCCCTCACATTTCACAACTTAATTTTTACCTTTTCTCTGAAGCCCTCCTAAATCTCGTCAGCCCCATTCATTTTATTTTTCATTCTTCTATGCTTGTTTCGTATGTCTGTGTATCATGTCCACAGGTAAATAATAAGTTCTTTGAGGGCAGGCACCAAATCTAACGCTGCATCTTTTTGCCCAGTAGGGCGCTGAGCACTCACTATACACTCAACAGATGTTTGCTCAGTTGAAAGAGCCATCTGTAGAGTGAAACAAAAGCAACAGACTCCGGTATAAAAGACTTAAAAAGCACAAATATACCCCTGCTGGCTAATCACAGATATCAAATGGCTGCCAAGCTGCCCACACCCTTCAGTAGAACACACAGAAGCATGTCTCCTAGCCTTTGCAGGAAACAATAACTTGATTGAATCATTTTCTGTAGCACCCACCTGAAGAAATTCAGAAATTTTAATGCTGAAAGTTTATTGGTCAATGGAAGAATGGTATTTTCAATCCAGGAAAATCCACATTTATTCACTAACTTGACAAATATTATTGAACAATTACTACGTGCTAGATTCAGACATTGTTGGACTTGATACATATGCACTAGATTCTGGTGTTGTTAAACTTGATATATGTGGTCTCTGTCCTCAAGGGGAATAAGGGAGTGAAAAAGACAGACATTAAACAAATAAAAACTACATGATGGGTAATTCATGAGGGGAATTGCAAATGCTAATGGAGGGCAGGATCTGAGGAATCCGAAAAGGCTTCCCCAAAGAGGGGCTACTAAACCAAGAGCTGAAGAGGGAGGACAAGTTCCCTGAATTTAATTAGAAAAAGCTCCACCAGGACGTTAGATTTAAGGAAATCTTTGCATGCAGGTGTGGAGTTAAATGTTAATATAGACAGAAGGAATGACTTCTTTAAATGTTCAGCAATGAATTAAGGATAAGGAAATGAAAATAACCAGAGGTGACGTGTGTTGCATTAGTATCTGTCAGAAGGCTTGAAGCTTTAATTATGAAACAGAAAATCAAGCTCAAACATCTCCTTAGTTGAGAAAATTTAAAAATCTCTCCATTCGTTTATTCAATGCTTGATATCATTGGCTAGTTACAAGGCTTAGAAGGTCAGTTGCTTACAATTCAGTTCTGTACGATAACTTTCCCCCACAAGCATCTTGAAAGCTTTTCCTACCACTGCTGATTATATGAAAAGCCTTTATGAATACATTTTAAGAGTAATGTACATGCAGAATAAGTTTATTTACTTATACAATAAACGTTCACATATTAGTCTAGTTTTTTTAAAATAAGAATTTACCTTTTGTTTAAGACATTGCATCAGGTACTTCACAATCCCCAGAAAAACGGGTATCCCTCATTATATTAACTAAATACATTCCAGCAGCGTGTGTGTGTGTGTGTGTGTGTGTGTGTGTGTTGTTGTTGTTGTTGTTGTTGTTGGGGTGGGGTCCTAAATCAAGAACTATAATATGTGTTTTCCCCCCACTGATTTCTACTGGGGTAATAAAAATGTCAAGCTAAAGGAACAAATAAATTCTAGAAATAAAGGCTTTCTACATAGTTGTTACAGAAATACCAACTACATACTTTTGGAACAAATGGTATAGCTACACACCGTTGACCAAATAACGTCTTTCTCACCTCTGCTCTACTTACACATGCTGTTCCATTAGCCCCAAACCATATTCCTCCCACCACGGAGTCACTCTGCTTTAAATGGATCAAAGGCTCAGCTGACTGGCACAGTCAGCTAATCTGCTTGATAAATACAGGTTCCCTGCCCACCCCCCTTCAGAAATTCTGATTCAGTAGGTGAAGGATGAAGCCAGGGAATATGCATTTTGGTCACCACCCTCCCCCCTACCCCCAGGCATTCCAAAGAGAGGGGAAATTGGGGAACCACCCCTAACACCCTAAAGCAGGATCTCCACCACATCACTCTTCCTAGTCTCAGCACAAGACTCAGGATATTGTAATCCCTCAGACTTGCTTGTGGAATGAATCCAATGAACGCACCAGGAAAAACGGCTCACTTTTTGTGAAGACGAGAAGGCTAAGATGGGTCTGGTCCTTAGGCACTCAGGTGTCTACTGAGAGCCTCCGTGTCCCTCATCGTAGGCGAGCTCTCATCTTCAGCATTGGGTCCCTTCCCCACAGCCCCAGAGGGATAGCCCTTCTGCTAGGAGCCCTGACTTGGGGCTCAGTTCCCAGGATGTTATTCTTTCCTTTTGACCAGGAGTGGGGTTCCAATATTTAAACTTCACCAAAAATGGACGTCTAATTGCCCGAAATTGCAGTCTTGAGGTTCCAGGTACTGAAACAAACCAAATGTGAATGAAAGAGAAACACGTGTAATTTGGGGGCGGGGGGAGTTCTGAGTCAGTTTCGATAGGGTTCTGCCAAGAAATTTATCTCCTAGTTTCCACAAACACCATAATACAGTTGTCATTGTCTGAGAATTCACTGTCAAGCGAGATGGGTATGGACAGTTACGTACTAACAATCTTCTGAATTCCTCACAATGCTAGGAAGGCAAAGGGGCTGCCTGAAGAAAGAAGAAATAAAAGAGAGAGATGACGGCGTAAACAAGCGCATGACACCATCCCACAACGAAACGGGGTTTCGGTGGGCAGAAGGGCAACGTCTGCTGCTCTGCTGTCTGTGAGAGGACTGAATAAATGGGAGGGAATAGTGCCCCTTCCAAAAAAAAATTTTAACAGCATCCCGAGGACGTAGCTGTTCAAGAATGCCTGCATGGCGATTCTTATTTACCACTGCAGAGCTTAAGCCCGGCTGCGTACGCGTTCACAATATAAACAGGAAGGATTAGAGGGACCCCGCGTCCCGAAAGACTGAAGCAGTCCGGGAAAAGCTCTGGTTACCTTGCATCCTGAACAGCCTGCCCCTTGATGACAAGCGTCCCAGATCCGGGCGTTCTTTTGTGGTTCATGGGAAAGCACGGCTAATCCGTGCGGCCCCGCGCGCACGCACATCGCCCATTCAGTGCTCACAAAGCGCGCGAGCCCCCCGCCGCCCCCGCGCCCCGCGCCCCACGCGGAAGGGGGAGGCCGGGGAGGGCACGGCAGGAAGGAGCTGCCTGCCCACGTCCTCCGCAGTGAGGCTTGGGAGGAAAAGAGGAAAAGAAGACTAATCAGGTTTTCCTCAAAGCAGTTTTTGCTCTGTCCTACCTGGGATGTACCCCACTTTTTAGACTCTGCTCCCCTCGGCTTTTCCATTCCATTTAGCCCTTCCAATGCTCCAGGCTGTGTCCTAAGAGCCTCACAGAAAGTGACTGATCTAACCCTGATGATCATCAAACAACACTGCGAGGTGGGTCTGTTTTACAGATGAGGAAACTGAGGCACAGGCTAATCCTGGGGGCTCTGGACGTGCAATCAGATTTCCAGAGCACAAGTTCTTCACCGCTAAATTACACGTTGCAGCAGCTGTCACTAGCGCAGAACTTTCTGTAACCTGCAACGAGAGTCACCTTGACATAAACACATCTATGTTTCCATATCAACTGTCTCATTTGTAGAGAGCGAGGAGTTCACACGCCAGTCAAGTAGAGAAGATGAGGTGGAAGAAGCAGGAGAAACGGCTCACAGTTCTTCACTAGCAAAGCGTGGCTGCGATGGAACTTCCCCGGCTTCTGTAAAGGAGCAGGTTCAACGAAAGCCTCCACTTCCAGCAGCTCCAGTTTCCCCATTAAAGGGGATGAAAAAAGTCTCCCCTCTGGGAAGGGGCCTTAAAAACCAAGCTATAAAATCATGAACCTCTGTCCCAGACATTTTCAGTGAGATGGATGGAAGGAGGGTGGTCTACAGAGCTTTCTTATTTGCTGACAAGTGATCTCCTAGGCACCTTGGAAAATGCCCAAGATAGTAGGCTATTTTCCTGGGAATAACTGGATAATTCAGAAGACAAAAAGGCAGTGAACGTAATTCAGGAAGTCCAGGCAGATTTGTTAAGGTTTGGGGGCATATTAATCAGAAAACTGTGCTGAATGGGTGGGGGGAAGTTTCAACCTCATTAGTGTTTAAGAAATGAATAGCAAAGAGATACCAAACGTTAACCTGCCCCTCCTTCCAAAAAATACCTAATGAGGTCAAGTGTGCCATCTTATATACTGCTGGTGGGAGAAAAAATGGGAGTGAACTTTTAAGAGATGATGTAGAAATACTTAACAAAGGCCTTAAAGTTGTGTATTTTTGACTTAGCAGTTCTGTTTATGGAGTTTTATCCTCAGGTAATAAATTTAAATATGCCAAATAATTTGGGTAGAGGGAGTCAATACAGCATTCTTCAAAATACCAAAAGAATGGGAATAGATCTAGGTGTCCATCAGTAGGGGACTGTTTAAGTAAGTTACATAATTCATACAAAGGAAAACAGCTTACAATGTATTGCTAAAAGAAAAAAATCAGATGTTAAAAGAGTACACATATCATGATACCTTTTTTTGAGGAAAAAAAAAGTCTATAGAAATATGTCTGGAAGGGCATACAAAACATTAGTGCCCAATGATTGTGAGTTTTATTTTCTTCTTTCTGTTTCTAATTTATCTTCAACTAATATGCATTGTGAATAATAAAGAAAAACAAAATGTTTATTTTTAAGAAAAAAACAAATCTCTGTTTCCCGCATAATGATTAAATGAGAGCAGCCTTTGAGGCCAAAGTGGTACAGTCCTTCATTTGGGTGAGAACACTCTTCAGGCTCTATGACTTTCATAATGGAACATGTCTTGCCACATGGCTGCCCTGGTACCCAAGCATAAGGATGCCCTTCAATCAGCAACACAGAGTACAGACACAGACCTTAGGCTCTCATCAGTAAAGTTAAGTAGAAAATGTTGTTGTCTGATGCTTGGCAAATTCTTATCTAGGAGAAGTGAAATTCAAAAAAGACCATGTAAGGGGCCACTGCTCCTATAGGTATTAGCACAGTACTACTCCACACCAGTAAGATCATTCCCTCTGCACACAGACCTCATTAAATTAGTACTCCAAAGAAATGCCTTTGCTGAGTTATGTAACCGTGTTATACCCTCGGCTTTATGTTATCATATCACACCCTTGGCTTCTATCTGGCTTTAAAATGAAATGGTCATATGATGGATCCCTTTTCTATAAATCCTTTGCTGCAGATGTTTTTCATCTCTCCTAATAGCTCTGTGTATTGACTCTCCTGATAGAATTCCTTCAGTGGAGTAGTGTTTAAACTGTCTCCCAGGAGTTACTGAGGGGACTGAGGGACCAAACCCCTCTACCACTAGGGGACTCTGCATTTACTTGTTCTGCCACAGATGCCAAATATAAGGCAGTTTCACCTCCTTCCAAAATTAACCCTCAGAAAAGAGGAATTCCTCTTCTATATGTGCCCTTAAAAACTCTCTCATATTACCAGGTATGAGCCAATTATTTTTAGCCACAAAGTATTATTTAGGAAAGACAGAAAAATGAAAAACATATTTAAGTAGCTATTCCTGGAGGTATGACCTCACAATTGAAGCTTACTGGATACCACTGAAATAAACCTTTTAAAGATAATTTTTAAAAAGCAATAAAATAAGTGATTATGTTGTAAGATCACAAATACATACTGCATTTGTCTCTTAGGACTGTCGTAACAAAGTATTACAAGCTGGTGACTTAAGGCAGCAGAAATTTATTGTCTCACTATTCTAGAAGTTAGAAATCTGAAATTAAGGTGTTGGCGGCACTGTGCTCCTCCTGAAACCTCTAGCGGGGAATCCTTCCTTGGTTCTTCTAGCTTCTGGTGTTTGTTGGCAGTTTTTGGCTTTCCTTGGCTTATAGATGCAGCCCTCTGACCTCTGCCTCCATCGCCACATAGCTGTCTTTTCCCTTTGTATCTCTCCCCTGTTCTCCTTGGATATTGGATCAAGGGCACATCTTGTTCCAGTGTGGCCTCATCTTAACTAATTATATCAACAAAGACCCTTTTCCAAATAATGTCACATTCTTAGGCACTAAGGATTATGTTGCAGGGAGGGGGACCCTTTCCAGGACCCAAGAGTGGGCTCTTCTCTAACATTTGGAAATGAATTGTCCAAGGAGACACACGTGCTGACAAAGCAAGAGACTTTGTTAGGAAGGGGCACCCAGGCGGAGAGCAGCAGGGTAAGGGAACCCAGGGGGACTGCTCTGCCATGTAGTTTGTAGTCCCAGGTTTTATGGTAATGGGGTTAGTTTCTGGGTTGTCTCTGGCCAGTCATTCTGACTCAGGGTCCCTCCTGATGATGCACGCATTGCTCAGTCAAGTGGATTCCAGTGAGGAGGATTCTGGGAGATTGGTAAGACATATGGACTGGCATCTCCTGTTCTTTTGACCTTTCCTGAATTCTCCCAGTTGGTGGTAGCTTCTTAGTTCTGCATTACTTACCAGGACCTCCTATTTAAGGTAACTCATGCAAGTGGTTACTACTGGGCCTGGCCAGAGAGGGCAGTTTCAGTCAGTGGTTCCCCTAACAACTCCCCACTGAGAGACTTCATACTCAAGATGCCTCTTGGGAATTGGGGAGGAGGTCTCTTTCTTCTGTAACTTCTTCCTGCATAGCCCTGCCTGGTAGAGTAGAATTCTCTCTCCACCTGATCTAAATGGAGGTATTCCATGCCCAAAACCGGCATTCACCCTCGTAGTGACAACAATTTAGCCTGAAATTCTTGGACCATGTCAGAGATGAACCTGGTGAGCAGTTGAAACTGACAGGGGCCAAACAGGAGGCCTAACAGAATGGTCATTGCCCAGCCCAGAAAAGGAATGCAAAATTTGGGGTGAGGGATGCAGGGTGTGTGACTTTTTTTCTGATTGATTGTTGGAAAGGTAACAGTGTGGTGCTCCAGGAACCTTGTGCTCATCCTTCACCTGGGTAGGGGACTTAGTTCCTTCAGAAGAACTCAAAGGTGTTGTTATGCATACTCCTTGAGGAGTAACCAGGACCCTGCCCCAAGGCTGCACCATCACTTGACTGTTCCTCCCCTGTTTTTGCATCTCCTCCCTTCCCTGGTTAACAACTGTTTGAATCTGCCCTTTGGAACTCAGGGAAGGTCTAGGAGGCTGAATGAAGCCTACATCCTACAAACAAGAAACAGGGGACATAGAAAGTATTTGTATTCTGGAGCTGCACAGAGTCCTGTTCAGTTTTAATTCAGGAAACTGGGTGACAATGGCTCTGGCCACTTCCTGCTAAAATGGGGCATAGTCCCACCTCAATTTGAAGAATAGACACTGAATTGGAAATATTTCTGAGTTCCAAGTCCTGAATCTGAGTCTTTTATGATTAAAATCTCAGTCCCTTCATCTGCCATTTTGGTGTACTTAAACATATCTTTTTGGGGAGAGGGGGCACACTTTAACCTATGTTATATACATACAGAACAAATTTTTAAAAACCATCTGTCTGGTTTTGTATAAGTGACATTTGTGTCTTGAGATAAAATTCCAATGGCTGCATCATACATAGATTCAAAAACTACTGTATCCCAAAAAAATTAGATGAAAAGATAATATTCTCTAAAAAAAATGTTGTAGGTGACTCAAAAAGTCACTCCATTTGATGATGACACTGTGTGATAGTTAATTTTATGTATCAAGTCAATGGGCCACAGGGTGCCCAGATTAAATGTTAATTCTGGATGTGTCTGTAAGGGTGTTTCTGGATAAGATTAGCATTTGAATTGGTGGATTCAGTAAAATAGATTGCCCTCCCTGATGGGAATGGGCATCATGCAGTCTATTGAGGGCCTAAATGGAACAAAAAATGTGGAGGAAGGAGAAAGTTGCCCCTTTTTTCTGCCTTACTGATTGAACTGGGACATCTCATCTTTTCCTGATCTCAGAATGAGATGTACTGCATTGGTTCCCTGATTTTCAGGTAGATTAAATTATATCACCTGCTTTCCTTGAGTCTCCAGCTTATAGATAGCAGATCATGGGACTTCTCAGCCTCCATAACTGCACAGGGCAATTCCTCATAATTCTCTCTCTCTATGCATATATATATATATATATATATATATAGTCTATTGATTCTCTTTTCTGAAGAACCGTAATACACACTGATACTAAAAATTCACTTAACGAGTAAATAAAATTATTTCTTAATATTTGAGAGTTGAAAAAGCACATGTTCTAAATTAGTATGTATATACTCAGGATCCCTTAATATAATAAATTGAGTTTCCAGGTGATATTTCACTTGAAAAAGGACTCTAGTTTTTTTAAGTATGAGAATAATCCTGGACTCTTGGCTTAAGATCTTACTGTATTGCTGTTTCTTCCTATTCTTTTTTTTTTTTTTAATTGGTTGCCTTGGGTCTTCGTTGCTGCATGTGGGCTTCTCTAGTGGCGAGCAGGGGCTACTCTTCATTGTGGTGCATGTCCTTCTCATTGAGGTGGCTTCTCTTGTTGTGGAGTACGGGCTCTAGGTGCATGGGCTCCAGTAGTTGTGGCTTGTGGGTCCGAGAGTGCAGGCTCAGTAGTTGTGGTGCATGGGCTTAACCACTGCACCAAGAGGGAAGTCCCTTCCTATTCTATATTGTTTTTACTTTTAAATCATTTTTTAAGAACGCAATTTATGGGTGCCTACTATACATACAAAAATACTTGCTAGACATAGGGGAGATAATAGTGAATAAAACAGACGTGCTTCCTGCTTCTATGGATTCTCTACTTTTAATGAAAATTGCCTTTGTCCACAAAGGACACCGTTAACAAAATGAAAAAGCAACTTACTGAATGGGAGAAAATACTTGCAAATCACGTATCTGATAAGGGGTTAATGTCTAAAATATATAAACAACTTATACAACTCAATATCAGAAAAAAATAAATAAATAAACAACACAATCCAAAAATCGGTAGAAGACCTGAATAAACATTTCTTCAAAGGAGATATACAGATGGCAACAGGTACATGAAAAGATGCTCAACACTGAAACAGGACGGAAGGGGGCAGGGTACAACCTTTAAAAGAATGACATAGCCATAGGACGCGACATAATCGGTTAGATACAACTAGGTCCAAGAAGGGGGACGAGACTTCCACTAGACCTTGAGCCTCAGTATGCGCTCATTGTAGTACATCAGCATGCTACATGCCACACCCACAGGTGTCATGACAGTTCTGAGATGGATCATAAAGGTCAAAAAGTAGGCTGTGGCCCAATTCCTGGAAATTCCTACTTCTTCCCCCGAATAGCTGGAATACTCCTCCCACTCATTAGCCTATGAAATTACTCACCCCTATAAAAACTGACAACCTCCTACCCTGGTGCTGCTCTCGCCTTCTGAGATGGCCCACACTCTGTCTGTGGAGTGTGTTTCTCTCTAAATAAATCTACTTCTTACCTATTACTTTGTCTTTCACTGAATTCTTTCTGCGATGAAACATCAAGAAGCTGAGCTTCATGAAGTCCTGAGACCAGGTGTGTGCTCTCAGTTAAAAGTCCGTGGGTTCGATGTAGAGAACAAACATATGGACACCAAGTGGGGAAAGTGGGGAGAGTTGGGGGGGGGAGTGAATTGGGAGATTGGGATATCAAATTGTACAGTCTAAATATATGCAGTTTATTGTATGTTAACTGTATCTCAATATTTAAAAAAAAAAAAAAGTCTGTGGGTTCAAGTCCCAATCTGAGTTACACAGTTTCAACATCACTAATCATCAGGGAACTACAAATCAAAACCATACTGAGATATTACTTCATATTTGTTAGAATGGCTGGTATCAAAAAGGCAAGAAATAAGTGTTGATAAAGACATGGAAAAAGGGGAATCCTCGTGCATTATTGGTGGAAATGTAAATTGGTGCAGTCATTATGGAAAACATTATGGAGTTTCCTCAAAAAATTAAGATATGACATTTCTCCAAAGAAGACATACAGATGGCCAACAAACACATGAAAAGATGCTCAACATCACTAATCATCAGAGAAATGCAAGTCAAAGCCACAATGAGGTATCACCTCACACCAATCAGAATGGCCATCATCACAAAGTCTGGAAACCACAAATGTTGGAGAGGGTGTGGAGAAAAGGGAACTCTCCTGCACTGTTGGTGGGAATGTAAGTTGGTACAGCCACTATGGAAAACAATTTGGAGGTTCCTTAAAAAACTACAAATAGAACTACCATATGATCCAGTAATCCCACTCCTGGGCATATACCCAAAGAAAACCATCATCCCAAAAGAAACTTGTACCATCATGTTTATTGCAGCACTATTTACAATAGCCAGAACATGGAAGCAACCCAAATGCCCATCAACAAATGAATGGATACAGAAGATGTGGCATATATATACAATGGAATATTACTCAGCTATAAAAAGGGATGAGATGGAGCTATATGTCATGAGGTGGATAGAACTACAATCTGTCATACAGAGTGAAGTAAGTCAGAAAGAGAAGGACAAATATTGTATGCTAACTCACATATACGGAATCTAAAAATGGTACTGATGAACTCAGTGACAAGAATAAGGATGCAGATACAGAGAATGGACTGGAGAACTCGAGGTATGGGAGGGGGCGGGGGGTGAAGGGGAAACTGAGACAAAGCGAGAGAGTAGCACAGACATATATATACTACCAACTGTAAAACAGTCAGTGGGAAGTTGTTGTATAACAAAGGGAGTCCAGCTCGAGGATGGAAGATGCCTTGGAGGACTGGGGCAGGGAGGGTGGGGGGGACTCGAGAGGGGGGGTCGGGGAAGGGAGGGAGTACGGGGATGCGTGTATGGAAACAGATGATTGAACCTGGTGTACCCCCAAAAAAATAAAAAATAAAAAAAATAAATATATTAAAATTAAAATTAAAAAAAAAATTAAAGATAGAACTATCATATGATCTAGCAATTCCACCTCTGTTTATTTATTCAAAGAAAACAAAAACAATAACTCAAAAAGATATATGCACCCCCCATGTTCATTGTAGCATTATTTACAATAGCCAAGATATGGAAACAACCTGTGTCCAATAATGGATGAATGGATAAAGAAAATGTGAATGAAATATTGCCATTTGTGGCAACATGGATGGACCTTGAGGGTATCATGCTAAGCAAAATAGGTCAGACAGAGAAAGACAAATATAGCAAGATCTCACTTACATGTGGAATCTAAAAATCAAACAAATCGACCAAGCCCATAGAAACAGAGACTAGATTGGTGGTTGCCAGGGTCAGGGCGGTGGGTGGAGGGGTAGGCCAAATGGGTGAAGGGAGTCAAAAGTTAGAAACTTCCAGTCATAAAGTAAGTCAAAGGGATACAATATACAACATGGTGACTATACTTAATACTGTATTGCATATTTAAAAGTTGCTATGAAAGTAAATCTTAATTCTTATCACAAGAAAAAAATTCTATAACTATGTATGTGACAGATGTTAACAAAACAATGTGGTGATAATTTTACAATATAAACAAATATCAAATCATTATGTTTACAGTTGAAACATATAATGTTATATGTCCATTATATCTCACTAAAAAGAAACAAAACAGAAAACTGCCTTCTATTCTGTTTAGAAGTGGATAAATTAATGCATATGGGGCAATAAGAGAGAAATAAGAGATTATGAAAAGCAGGTACAGTTAAATGAGGGATTGTTGGTAAACAATCCTTAGCACCCCCAATCTGAGAATTTTTAGTAACCAATAGTCTCTTCATATCTAACCTGCACAAAGATGGACTAGAATAGAAAAGAAGAGTGTGTTTCAACCAATCCATTAAGACAAAGTCCCAAGCCATGACTATGAACATGGGGTGGAGCAATCCTCAGAACTGTTGACCTAGTTGTTCTGGGTCCCAGAGTCCAAGATCTGTCTATGTGATGGTTCACTGGGCAAACTGACAACTTTTTCTCATCTTCTTCTCTATCCCCAACCACAAACCTGCTCTTCCACTGTTCTCCCTGACAGAAAATGGTACCACCATCTACTAGGTTAGTCAAACATACAAATCAATCTTGACCCCACCCTCTGTATCACTCCTAACAAATTAATTTCTAAGATTTGGCAGTTCTACTTCATTAGTATCTTTTATTTATTTATTTTTATAAATTTATTTATTTATTTATTTATTTATTTATTTAACTGGTTGTGTTGGGTCTTCATTGCTGCACACAGGCTTTATTTGTGGCGAGCAGGGGCTACTCTTTGTTGTGGTGTATAGGCTTCTCATTGTGGTGGCCTCTCTTGTTATGGAGCACGGGCTCTAGGCACGTGGACTTCAGTAGTTGTGGCACATGGGCTCAATAGTTGTGGTTCGCGGGCTCTAGAGCACAGGCTCAATAGTTGTGGTGCATGGGCTTAGTTGCTCTGTGGCATGTGGTATCTTCCTAGGTCTGGGATCGAACCCATGTCCCCTGCATTGGCAGGCGGATTCTTAACCACTGTGCCACCTAGGAAGTCCCATTAGTATCTTTTAATTCTATGCACTTGTTTCCAAAACCATTTCTACTACCCTAGTATTAAAAATAAAGATTAGCATTTATTGAGCACTTAATTTATCTCAGGCACAATTTAAAGTCTATTTGTATTGACTGTTTTAATTCTGGCTACAACTCTATATGGTAGATACAATTACTACCCTGATTTTGGAGATGAAGAAACTCAGTTGGTTCTGAAGGGAAGAACTCGAAGTAAGCATTTAATTGGAACTGACCCTTCACATATAATTATTAATTTAACTACTAAAGTCACACAGTGAAAAAGTGACAGAGCCTGAATTCAAACCATGGAAGACTGTCTTCTGAGCCTTAATGACAGTCCTATGCAGTCCAGTAAAGCTACCGCTTTTCCTTAAAGTCTGCTTCCTCTGTGAGAGCTGAGTATCTTATTCCTCGTACCTCCTTACTTCTTTCCTCCCTCCCTCCTCTCAGCTGATGACCTTGCCTTCCTTGAGAAAACAGAAGCCACCAAATCCACAAACCAGCATTCATCAGTACCTATCTTTGCTATCTCCCCACAAGGAGTCCTTGCAGGGAATTCAGAAATGTTGTGAACTTAAATCGGAAAAATATTAAATCTCTATTTTCATTAATTGAACATCACAGTAGTATTAGTAAGACTTTTTATCTTCATCAGCAGTAGAAATCATAAATGTTTTTATACCTCCAAATAGCATTCATGCTTCATCATGACCTAAAAATTACAGTAGTTATTAGACCCATTGCTAGATCTTGTAATGTAACGCATTAAAAGAGAAACGTATGTATTACTATGTAATAAACTTGTCTTTTTCTTTTTGCTAGTTTTACTACCAAACTCCAGATTCACAGCCAACTGCCTCCTGTCATCTCTGAGTGCCTAATAAATGTTCCAAAGTTAATATATCTGAAGCAGAGCTCTTGACTCTCCTCCCCAAACCTGTTGCTCCCTTAAGTCATCCACACGTCAATAGGTGGCTCTGCCATGAGCTCAGTTGCTTACACTAAAAATGAAGAAGGAGCCCTTCTTCATTCCTCCCTTTCTCTCAGCCCCCATTTCCAAGTCCTGTAAGTTTTACCTGCCAACATTTTGGTTCCTCCCCACCCCCCACCCCCTGCCCGCCCCCCATCACTACACTCAGCTCACAGGCCTCCTTTCCGTCCCTCAACACTCCAAGCTTGCTCTCCTTTCAGGGTCTTTACACTCACTGTTGCCTCCGTTTGCACCTCCAGATTCTCACAAAGCTTTCACTTCCACATCCTTCAGGTCTCAGCTCAAATGTCGTCAACAGCATATTTTACAACCTGTAACTTGTGCTTCCGTGTCTCTTGCTTGTTTCTTGTCCTTCTGCCCTCTAGATCATGAGCTCCTTGAGGGCAAGGATCTTGTCTGTCCTGTTTGCTGTTGTATCCCCAGAGCCTGGATATGGACCACATAATAGATCAATAACAAGTGAATGAATCAATATTAAATGAATGAATTAATATGTGGCTATTTTGAAGATTAATTAGAATAGTGCAAGTTCTTCCCTCAGCACAGTCCCACCACATGGCCAGTGCTCAATCACTTTTCTCCAATGAGTCTTCTTCACTTTCTCACTATAACACCTAAGGTTGGTCTGACAAATGTGTTCTCCTGATGAAACAAACATAAAGTTGGAATTCAATTTAAATCATAGAAAAGGACACTTTGTGCACAGATGAAAATCCCTTTGGGCAAAAGTTAAATAAATGCTGGGTCAATTTATTAGAATAAATGCAGCCCAGAAAGAGTATGGGTTTTGGAGGCAGGTTGTCCTGCATTCAAGTCCCTGTTCTTTTCCTTCCCAGATTTGCATGTTGGCAATTTCTCCAAGGTCTCCAAGCCTCAGTGTCCTTAGCTGTACCCAAGGATAACAATATCTACATGATAGGTTATAAGAGCTGAGTGACCTAACAGACTAAGAGTACTCACACACAGCAGAGCCCTCTAGTATCATTTTCATTTGCCACTGTAGCAAGTCCCCTTAAAAAAGGAAGCACTTAGAGTAGCCAGTAACCTAACAGAGCTCCTATTTTGTCTCATTTTTCAGATTTAATATTGAGTATAATGAAGTTATTTGCTTTTTATTTTTCTAATCCACACTTCAATAGGCTGCTGCAAACAAGAATTTACCAAGTATTTTTTTATGCCATAAAATTTTTTTTTCTTTCTTTCCAGCATTGCATTTGAATGAATCCCTTTCCCAGTAATCATGCTGACATAGATTCCTGTCTGTATTCAGCTTAGACTCCCACTGTTCTTTAGAAGTAATTTTCAAATCTTTCTACACAAGTTGACACATATTTCCCATTGGTAAATAACAGCCTCTGTACTTTTACCACCTGCATACTATTTTGACAGATAACCACCCTGAAGAAGTTTTTGTGTTTGAGAAAAGTAATTTGTCTAAAGGAAGAGGATATTTTCAAACGACTCTTCTAAAAAATGTCAAATAACAGGAATAAAGGGGAAAAAATGAGCTTTGGAGTAAAAGAGATAGCAGCTGAATAAAAGAAATCTCAAAGTAAAAAGAATAGAAAAGATGAAGAGAAAATGCAAAAAAAAGGGAAAATAGAATCTAAACATTTGTTAAGAGTAGAAAATGAAACTGCATTCTTATCCAGTAGTGAGAGTTTTAAATGACATGATAATGTTAATGAAAAGGAAGAGAGATTTCAAACCACTGGCTTCACCCTTTGAAAAACTGTCTTTCTTTCAGAACTTCAGCATACTGAGAAGCAGTTGCTAGAGTTAACACAGACACAAGTCCTTCATTGTAGGTGATTTTCCATTAGTAATTTTAGTAAAAATTATAACTTCAAATAGAGATAAATTAAGTTATAGTTGAACCCCTAGTTGTATCAAAATGTGAATCACTAGGACATTCTGTTTAGTGAAGTGCCAAGTAATTTGTTGGTGCTCAAAGATAAAATCTGTACTGCCTCCCCACAATTATTTCGTACACAGTTTTGACCTGCAGCCTTTGTTTTGTTTGTTTCGTTTGTTTGTTTTTTGTGATAATAAAACAGAAATCCAAAACAGATGTTGACTTTAGAAGGGAATTTCTTATTGACCAAAGCCCCCAAAACCCATTTCTTAATTAAATGGAAACCCTTTTCCCCAATAATTTATTTCTTAGCAACCCTTCACAGTTTCTGTAAATCTATTGTTGTTTCTTTTTTCAAGATCCTTTGCCATTCCACTTCTTAATATTGGTTTATTAACACCACTCCTCATTCTATCTCCTTGTCCTAAAAAATAAATTATCTTTCCTACTAGAAATACCTTCACACAGGCTAGAAGCTAGGACTTTCATTCCAAGCAACCCACTCGTGCAGCTGTTTAAATCTTCTTCATGCTCTGAGTTTTGTTTATACATATTAGGGTTTTTTTTACTAATCAAGCTCTTTCGGTTTGGCAGCTAGTTATGGAAAGAAGGTTGATTTGAGTGAAGACTAGTGGGTACCCACTAAGAGTGTGATCCCTTTGCATGTTTCCAGGGTAATTAACACTTCAGTTATTTTGCCTAAAGTCGAGGCATTTGTAGAACTTCCAAAACATTTTAGCAAAGTTACTTAGATAATTAATAATTATGCACAATTTATGACTGCTATACACATTGTAGCATTAGATAATATGTAAAAAACAACAGCCATGTCAAACCATAAAGCAATAATTTGCACTGAAATTTGGAATTTTTGAAAAATACTATTGAAGGATGCTGGCTTCAAGTGAGAGATTATTATATTATTCCTGTAATGGTTTTCATGAAGAAATATTCCCAAAGACTAACATATATTGGTCCAAGCTGATTTTTGACCATAAACAGTACAAAGCACATTGGTTCTGTTAGCTATTGGACATGACACAAGTTCTTGATAATAAAGGCACAGTATAATGAGAGAGATTACCATAGCAGCAGCTGGAATAGTAAGGATCCAAAGTTGGGCACTCAACTCTTTAGGGGAAAGGTTGTGAGAGTCACAAAGGGATGTATTTATGAACAGCAGAGGTAAACATGAAATTTGAAAGCTTAGCATCACTAGTCAGTTGCAAAAGCTTGTAATAACTGCTTACATCCTGTAACAAATTTTTTGAGGGCTCGTCTACCTTAAAGATTCTATATCTGTATATACGTGTTGCTTAAATATTAAGTTGAAATTAAAAATTCAATCAATTATTCTGATATATTCTCTTCTAGAGATTTTTTTTTAACATAGGTATCTGGAAACCTCATTTAATGCTCGGAACACAAAAAGAAATTAAAATTTATTGACCTAAAACTTGCTTGCGTCCTTATAGCTCAATCATATTCTCAGTAACTGAAATAATTTAAAATAAATTTGGCGCTTTCTTTCATGTTTGAGCAGCATATGTCATAGTCCAGAGCTTCACTCACAAGTTTTGCCTCCTTTCTCTTGCCCTCATTTATTCTTTTTAAGTGGGTCAATAGGAGCTAACATATATTGTGCATCTACTGTGTTCCAGATATTGGATGATAAGCACTTTATGTATATTCTTTCACCTGCTATAGTTTCCATTTTATGCATAAGAAGCTTGAGCCTAATGGAGAAGCCTCACTTGCCCAAGGTCACCCAGGTTTCAAGTATGGGTTTGGATTTAAGTCTCTGGTGAGGCAGTCAAGATTTGTAAGTACAAAAATAGCAACTGACTATCTGGTTTTAGCAAAAAGAAAATTTTATGAAGTGGATAATAGGTTGCTTATAGAACTTCTAGGAGGGCTCCAGAAACAGCCACAGAAAAATGGCCAAGAGCAAAGGAAGGCATGCATGCAGAACCACAGCCCAAATCATGCCACTAAACTCATCTGGCTGATTCTGCTGGGCAGTCAGGTTAGACATGAGTCACAGTAACTTGCAGCCCCAACAGTTTTGCCAGCACTGGGCAGCATAATACATTGATGTCAGCACCAGGACTCTCGGAGCCCTGGAAATTGTATGTTTCAGCTATCACTCCTACCACCGGAAAGAATCTTTCACTATATCTAGTTTTTTGGATCACCAGATCCAGTCGGAAGTCTGGGGCAGGTTAGTCTATTTGATTGAGTCTAGGTCATCTGCCTTGGCCCCAAATGCAAGGAAGACTGAGAAATGAGTAGTCTGGCCCTTTTAGCTTCATTAATGGGAGGTGGGTTCCAACTTGTACTAAGATTCAGATGGTGAGAAATTTCCTCCAAAGAGAAAAAGGATTGTGTCCTTTTGTTCATTACTAAAGCATTCAACACAATATTGACACTAAGTAGATGTTCAATAAATACATGTGAAATGAAAAAACAAATGTATGATCCAGCCGTATCTGAGACAGGCACAAGCAAAAGCAAGGAAACACCATCAGTAGCCATCAGTAGCTGATGACACTATTGAAATGGCCAAACGGGTAAACTGCACTCAATTGAAATTCTGGTAGTAGATAAGTAAAACTGGAGGCCCTACTCCAGAGCATAAAGCTGAAACTGACAAGGCTGGGACTGGGCTGCTTCCTTACTTCTTGGGTAAGCCATTCTCCTGGAAAAGAATGCCTGAACGAGCCCCCGAGCCCTCGGTACTGGTCGCTGTAACTGTTGTCCTCTAGGTCAGAAACAACTCACTCAAAAATATGGAGAAAGCAGTGAGTGCTTGCTGTGTGCTACAGGTTTTACAGGCATTATCGCATGTAATCATCAGAACAACCCTGTGAAGTAGCTACTACTTCCATTTTACAGAAAAGAAGAGCTAAGGCTTAGGGGGATTGCCTACCGGTGCATAACTAGGAACTGGCAGAACCTGTCTTATTGACTCCAAATCCACCCTCTTAATAACTGCACAACACTATACAACAGAAAATTAAACTGTAAAAATAGGTTACTGTGGAAAGCATTTCTGCTACAAAATTTACTAGTTTCACTGTCAACCTATCCCATTATTTCTTAAATCACATTTTTACAGAAGAAATCAGCCTACACTTGAGCTGGCGCCAGAGAGGGAAATGGAGGGCTGAACTTGATGCTCTCCAAGGTTCTGAAAACCAATGTTGGAAATTTAAAATTTAACTGCCAGAGTAAAGGTAGCATCATTTTATATTGGCTCTTCAATTTTACACCCAGGGCAAAGCCATCTGTGAGTGGATGAAAATGAAATAATTATGAAATTTAGGCAGTTCTTAAGAAACTAAGTTTTCAACACACCCACATCCATTCACTAAAATTAAGGGATATGAACTCTGAAAACAGACTTCCTTTATACATTTTTGGCTTTCCTCCACAGTTATGAAAGTCAATCCATGCCAGCAATGTCTAAAATCACGATGGGAATTTTCTGAGTGCTGCAGTAAATATATTCTCTTGGTTATGCATCATCAGTCCTGGAACGATGCTGAGGCCAGGGTAAGCATCTGGAACCAGAGTACCTGGTGACATAGGCAAGACACAGCCAGTGGGGTGAGGATCAGAGTCAGAATTGGCAGCAAGAGAGTCTGGAAGAAGAAAGAAAATCAAAAAGAAAAGATGGGAGTAAAGATGTGAAATAAAGGGAAAAAAATCTAAAAGCTTGAATGGGGCCAGTCAGAAAGGAGCTGAGGCTGTGGCCAGTGGCAAGTCGTGGCTTTCAATTCATGGGGAGAAAGGTATCATCTGCTCTCTCTTTACTCCTAATACCAACTGCAGTGATGCTGTTTCTTTCCAAGTCTTTCTACATAGCTCCACGGGGGTTGACATTGGGCTGGACTGACATCTGCTGCTACTTCTTGCTGCATTCTGTGCTATTTGGAGATACTCTATTGATATCATCCTTCTTTGACCTTGCTTCACTGTGCCCCTCCCACCCCTCCTTCCGCTGTCCTATTTGTAGCAGCCGCTTTGGTCCACGAACAAGGGCTCATTTATCTATTGGTCCTGCTCTTGCTTTGTTTCTCTTGTGCATTTGGAGTTTAGCTTTTTGATATAAAGCCAGCACAAATTCTTCCTTGTCCTTGAGAAACTGTTGAAAATAGCTGACTTGCTACAACCAGCAGGTAAAAGCATAAGCTAATTCTATATTTCATAGTATTCTATTTAGCAGCTTCAAAATTTAGCTAAGCAAATAACCATTTTCCTTTGTAGAAATTGTTATCTTGCCCTTGTAATCACAGTCCCAAGCCACTGAGATACAGAGACCACATGTGTTTAGAATAAATAAATAAAAAGAACTGAGCTCCTGTCATATGGATTCTGGCTTAGGTTGTTTGGACCCTGCCATTGCAGCTGAAGATGGGTTGCTGCTTACAGAATACTAATTGCTATTACTATTCTGAACTGATCTCTCTTGTGAAAGAAAAAAAAATATGAGAGAAAAGCTTATTTTGGGTTGGTCACTCAAAATCATAAGCTGAGTTGGGAGAAATTCTACATAACAAATATATATAGATATATATTCTATCATATATATACATATATACATTGTAATATATATGTATATATATATAGCACATAGAAAAAAATATATATATATATATCTAGAAGTTTTTGCTGAAATGCCTTTGGGTTTGTACCAAGTCAGAAGTATCATGACTTTTTAGTTGTCATTTGAGTTTTATGTGCTCACTTTGTCACAACAGTCTGTCAACAATATTTACTGAGGGCTCATGTGTACACAGAATAGTAGAATACTGCTCTTACTGTTTGTGTGAGTCTATTTAGACAGAACAAATTGATCTAAAAGTCTGTTTACCAGAGATTCACCATTGATCATGTATTCTTTGACGTGCCTTTTCTTAGTGGATTTAACATCAGATGCTGTGTTGAAAACTTGAAGATAAGAGGAAGCGTATTAATCCTTGTACCCAGATACAGGTTTTCCTGGTTTGGTGGGAAAGCTATGGGTTTAGAGTCAGGGGACCTAGGATTAAACCCTGGCCCTATTATTTACAAGCTGCTTGAACTTAAGCAAGTGACTTACTATTTCTGTGTTCTAGTTTAGCGTCTCACAGGATTATCATAAGGATTAAGTGAGTCTGTGATGTGAACCAGATTTGTAAACTGTAAAATACCTTACAATGTAAGGGATTAGAAACTATGATAATGATTTAACACAGTGACTATGAAATGTACAAGCTGTCAGGATTAAGCATCACATTTCAGAGGATAGCCACTCTAAATTGTCAACCTATTTCCCCCAAGTACAAGTAAATACTATTATGATAAATTCAAAATATGCTTCAATTTTCTCCTTCTGGGCTTTCGTTCCATTGGAGGAATTAAAACTGAAAAATTCACTAGCAGGGAAGGGAAGTAATTTGGTTCAACAAAGCTCTTTTCATTTTAACAATATTCTTTACAATGCATATACTGTAAAGAGATTCACTGAAATAATTTAGACTATATCTGAAAGTGTCTCACCAAGAAGTGAAGCAGCTCTACACATTTTCTGATTAGTTGCGTCCTCCCAGGCACTGATGTCGAATAGGACCATTAGGGTAACTTTTAGACAGACACATCCTCAGTGAAGAGAGCTCTAACAAGTATTAGAGAGCATTCTAAGAACATTCTCTTTCGATGCATATTCTCTGGGAGACAGTGTATTCCCTGTTTCTGGCAGTGCCCTGGCAAAGGCTAAGTGAAATTACCACAGAAGAATTGAGGAGGGGATTCGAATGCCAGCTAGAGGTCTGGACTACATCAGTAGTCTCCAGTTCAGGGTTGCCACCCTTCTCCCAGGATTTGGGGGGAAAAAATCAATTATTACCATACTTCTACTTTTTTAAAAAAAGGATTATCTTTACACAAAAAAAGTAGGCTAGCTATAGTCACAGAATAAAGAACAGTCCTGCAAATAGAATCATTTCATTTATTGAAGAGCATCACTACACTGTCCTTAGATTTTCATTTTATTGCAAACCAGAAAAACTTCCTCTGCAGCTAGCACCCATTGTTGAACCAATATTTGGTAGTAGTTTAGGCGTCCTTTCAGTATTGAAATATTATGATCACAAAAAAATGTACTAAAACAAAATTATTTATTATTCCTCAAGTACAAAATGATACTTTTTGGTGAGAGTGTGTGAGCAGCTATTTGTTATGCTAAGGATAATTTCAAACTGTGACAGCCTCTGCTATCATTTAGAGTTCTGATGAAAAATGGTTTGATACTTTGATAACTTAATCCTGGTTACTCACCTTTATACAGTGAATTCACTTAAATAGCTAACAGAAAACAAGGAAGAGAAAAATATAGACAAAAATCTATTGCAAATTTTTTCTATTATAAAATTGCACAAGCTGTTCAGATATTATAAAAGAGGACACTTGACATTTTCCCTCAGGTGGAAGGTTCAATTTCTCAGGATGTTGCACCAGTGATTTCAGTTGCTCTTTGCCAGGAGTGTGGGATTCATCTGCCGTTTTCTATTTCTATTAGCAGTGAGTTTCTCTGCAGTCAAGTTCCATCTGAGAAGCTGACTAAACTTAGCTTATTTCAGAGAGAAGAGCTCCCACTGGGAAGGTGTCACTGGCTGAAGTCTCATGACCCAGGTACCTGAGAAATACAAAGCTCTGCAATTTTGTTCATCATCAAAGAGAAAAAAATGTGTTACAATATCTGCCTGTGTTTCTTCCTAGCCATAATCAGAGATTCACTAGGCTGGACCATTTTATATGGAAGCTCAAGAATCAGGATACGTTGTTTCTCAACAGAACAAAGAATTTTTTAAAAGAACTGATTATTTCCTATAAATGGAATGAACAAGATTGTGGCTGTGCAATAATATTTCAAAACATTGTAAACATGTGATACATAGCATTTCCATTTAGTGTCCCAGGCATCTCTGTGTGGTGCAGTGACTGCAATGCATGATAATTGTTTCTGTCCAAATCGAGTTTCCTTTTTTAAAGCTCCTAAAGGGACCAAGTTGATTTCTTGTCCTTATTTTCTCCCCATATCAGCCTATTCTCAACATCAGAAAATGCAGGATAATGAGCACAGGGAAAATTAACCCATAGCTACACTAAAGCTCACACACTCATTCACTCACTCATTTATCGTACAAGTATTTGCTCGAGATCTACCCCATACAAAGCACTGTGCTAAATTCCAGGATTACTACAATGAAAAAAGAGTTCACAGCCACAGTGTGATGGGGTCTAAGTTAGCATGTATCAACCCCCAAAGGAGTCAGGACAACGTTTCTCAAAATAAAAACTTTATTAAACTACTATCCACTGTAAGAAATAAACTTTTTATCCCAATCCTGTACTCATAAACACACATGCACACACATGCAACCAACACTCAACTGAAACAAAATTTTCATAAGTCAAACTTTATCCTTTCTACTTGTGATACACTGTAATATTTTCTGTTTCATCTCATTTAATTTTTTTAAAGACTGACATGACTCACTAAATCAATTTCACAGCCCACGTGTCACAACTTGCAGTTCAAAAAATAGTGTTCTGGGATAGGTCAGTATGCAGATAAAAATTTCAAAAAAGTTGTCAAGAAGTATGTTGGAAATAAATACAAAAGACATTACTAAAATAATATTAGAGTATTTAGGCTGATGTGCCTTAACAAAGATATTACCTGCAGAAACACATGGAACATTCTTTGTCCTGGAAGTGATAAACTTAGATCTAATGAAGTACCACTTTACAAAGGGCATTAACTAAAGGGTAGTAAACCTAACACCTTGATTACACTACAAGTGGTGGTAAATACAGAAAAAATGAATGGCTAAAAACCACTTGAATTTAATCTGTTCTACATCTGTTCGCACTTGCACACCACAAACTACATCTTTAGTAGTCTAAAGAGAAGATGAAGGTGGTGCAAGTACCTGATACAGCTGAAGTTTTCAGACATATAGTCAAATCTTGCTAGAAGCAGCAGAAAGAAATCTGAGATGTAAATATGATTTTCACTAAATACATTCAGAGACTCATTGATAAATTACCTCACAAATGTCTAAAATACTAGCGCTTTACTTGCATATGTTTCTCAGGGTTGGAACTGCCTGCTTACTTCACCCCAGTATGCATGATCTTATGTACCTCAGCTGCTCTTCAGACTGCTTTTCTTTCGTTCGGCATATTCTCCTTAAGTGATCCATCCATTCTCTGGCTTTGAACTTTCTGCTGAATGCACTGACTGGATAGCCAACCCAGATCTTCCCCAGACACGTTAGTCAGTTGCCTATTGCATCAATCAATCTAGGGGTCCCATAGATGCCTAAAAAGCAAACATATCTAAAGCCCAACTCCCTCCCTCCACCACAGTAAATCAGTTTCTTCTCTTCCTGTGCTTCCCAATACACTGAATATTACTAGGTAGAACCCACCTATTTCTACCTAGGAGTCACGTTTTCCCATGCCCCAAATGCGATCAATCGAGTCACCAAGTTCTGCCAATTCTACCTCCTCAATATATATATTTAATTCACCCCTTCTTTTTTTAAATTTGCTTTTTTAAGCTCTTTATTGGAATATAATTGCTTTACACTCTTGTACCAGTTTTTGAGGTACACCAAAGTCAATCAGCTGTATTTATACATATATCCCCATATCCCCTCCCTCTTGCGACTCCCTCCCACCCTGCCTGTCCTGGCCCTCTAAGGCATCACTCATCATCGAGTTGATCTCCCTTTGTGATACAGCAACTTCCTGCTAGCTAGCTATTCTACAGTTGGTAGTGTATATATGTCTATGCTACTCTCTCACTTCGTCCCAGCTTCCCCTTTGCCCACCCCCCCAACCCCACTCCTCCAGTCCATTCTCCACATCTGCATCCTTTTTCTTGCCCTGTCACTGGGTTCATCAGTCCCATTTTTTTAGATTCCATATGTGAGTTAGCATACAGTATTTGTTTTTCTCTTTCTGGCTTACTTCACTCTGTATGACAGTCTCTAGGTCTATCCACCTCATTACATATTGTTTAATTTCATTCCTTTTTATGGCTGAGTAATATTCCATTGTACATATGTGACACATCTTCTTTATCCATTCATCTGTGGATGGGCATTTAGGTTGCTTCCATGTCCTGGCTATTGTAAATAGTGCTGCAATGAACATTATGATACATGTTTCTTTTTGTACTATGGTTTTCTCTGGGTATCTGCTCAGTAGTGGGATTACTGGGTCATATGGTAGTTTCATTTTTAGTTTTTTAAGAAACGTCCAAACTGTTTTCCATAGTGGCTGTACCATCTTACATTCCCACCAGCAGTGCAGGAGAGTTCCCTTTTCTCCACATCCTCTCCAACAACATTTGTTATTTCTAGATGTTTTGATGATGGCCATTCTGATCGGTGTGAGGTGATACCTCATTGTGGCTTTGACTTGCATTTCTCTAATGATTAGTGATGTTGAGCATCTTTTCATGTGTGTGTTGGCCATCTGTATGTCTTCTTTGGAGAAATGTCTATTTAGGTCTTCTGCCCATTTGTGGATTGGGTTATTTGCTTTTTTGGTATTAAGCTGCATGAGCTGCTTATATATTCTGGAGATTAATCCTTTGTCTGTTGCTTTGTTGGCAAGTATTTTCTCCCATTCCAAGGGTTGCCTTTTAGTCTTGTTTATGGTTTCTTTCGCTGTGCAAAAGCTTTTACGTTTCATTGGGTCCCATTTGTTTATTCTTGATTTTATTTCCATGATTCTAGGAGGTGGGTCCAAAAGGATGTTGCTTTGATGGATGTCATAGAGTGTTCTGCCTATGTTTTCCTCTAGGAGTTTTATAGTGTCTGGCCTTACATTTAGGTCTTTAATCCATTCGAGTTTATTTTTCTGTATGGTGTTAGGAATTGTTCTAATTTCACTCTTTTACATGTTGCTGTCCAATTTTCCCAGCACCACTTATTGAAGAGGCTGTCTTTTTTCCATTGTATATTCTTGCCTCCTTTGTCAAAGATAAGGTACACCCCTTCTTCTTAATACACATTGCCTCTATCTTTGTTCTGGTCCTCACCACCTCTCACTGGTATAAAAACCTTTCAGCTGATCTCCTACCTCTGACCCAGGCCCTGTAGCACAGGCCCTGGGGAGGGGCTTTTCAGCGCCACTCTCTTCTCTGAGAAGCCTTAGAGTGCCTGCCATGCCTACAGCACCCTCCCTGGAAGTTTCTTAAGCCAAATTGCTTATGTGTTATACTACATCCCCACAGCTGATGAAAGATGCTGATCTGAAGGCAGCCAATTTCAGGCCTAGGAGGAGGTCCAGCGTCAGAGTCCAGCCCAAACTGGAGTAGGGGGTGAGAGGTGGGAGTGGTCCACACTGGATTAAAACGGGCTGCCTATCAAATCCTCCCTCTTGGGGAGCTGAGACACACACAGAGTTTGCAGACACACAGCTGCACAGGGAGGCACCTGAGACAGCCTAAAGCAGGATGGGCAACAAGAAAGCACAGGGACCCAAGCACAGAACATCGTCCTGATTTTCACAAGGTCTTGCTGTGCAGTGGTTGACCTGGTTATGTCTTCCCTACTTTCCCCACGAATCCCTCAATAGTCCCCCATGGTCTAAGCAAGTTTCTACCACTTAAAACTTGGAAGAGCCTGCTCACTTTTTCCAGTCCACCTTCTATCAATATATGGCTGCAAATGATTCTCCAAAATACAAATGTGGGGGCATAGTCCTGCCTCACAACTCTTTTCAGCTTCTCCTTCCATATGGGAGAAAAATTTCAAATCCTGAGCATGTCGTGACCTCTGGTCCTGCCTTTCCTGCCTGGGACTCTGCTTCTGCCTCCCAGCCCAGGTGAACTTGAACCTGTGCTGTGATCTCTCACATGCTGGACGCTACAGACCCTCTTCTCTCTGCCTCGATCCCACCCAGTAGACTTATTCATTTGTCAAGTCTCAGCTTCCACACTTGGCCTCAGGAATGCCTTTCCTGTCTCCCAGACAGTGCCTTCTATAAAATTCCACAAAAACAATCATCAGGTGCACTGTTACCATTAACAAATCTGTATCTACTCTGTATCCAACTAAAATCACGGGGCAGGGCTTTGTTTTGTCATTCTTAACACTCTTTATTTCCCTTACTAAGCAAATACTTATTGAGCACCTTCTATGCACCAGCCTCTGAAAATACAACAATAAACAAGATAGGCACAGTCGTTGCCATCCCAGAGCTCAGCAGGGAAGACCAGCATTAAATAGCAGAATGTGGCAGTGCTATGGCAAGGGTAGAACAGGGCACCGTGGGAAATGGCAGCACAGGTCGGGGGGCTTCTCGACCCATCGATATTCACATGAGACCTCAGTAGGGAGCAGAGCTCAGCAGGAAGGAGTTTTACATGAAGCAGAAAAGAGGGAAAGAGAAAGGAAAATATTCAAGGGAAAGGAAGTAGCATACTTAAACCAGTAAGGTAAGAGGAATCTTGGTGTGTTCATAGCAACAATAAGTTCATTGGAGCTCAGAGTGCCCACAGCCAGGGGCAGGCGACCACGTGTGAGCAGGCACAGCGGTCAGCTCACTGCGGGCTGGCACAGTCGTGCTATCAGTGCAGCATTTTATTCCAAGGGCCGTGATGGCTTTTAAGCAGGATATCAGGTCCTATTTTTAATAACCAATTAGCCTAAGTATCAATTACAGAAGAGAGGCAGAGTGGTGAGTTGGAGGGCCATTAGACCAGCTTGGGTGAGCTATGGTGACAGCAGAGGTGAGAGAAGCGAGTACAATTGGGAGATGACAAGGGTGAATGATCAGGACTTGGTGACTGAATCATTGTAGGTGTGGTGGCTTTGTAATGTGTTAGTATGGCTGTGCTGAACTACCTGTCCTAAAATTCCCTTTCCTGCATGTGTCCTGTTGTGAGCCACAAGAACTTATTGGAGAGCTGGAAGATGGAAGTTGTGAAACTGATTAAATAAGGAGACCATTAGACTGAGGTGGCTCTAAGGCTTTCATGGTCTATGTAAGCAAACCAAAATCTAAGCTTGTAAATGCCTCAACGTTATGAAATCAAGACGCTAAGGACAGCCAATCACAAATAGCCAAGAAGGTCTTAAGCCATAGCCAACCAAAAAATGTGCTTTCTTTGTTTTCAGTACTTTCTCTATATCTTTCCCTGGCTCCTGCGGGCAGAGTGTTCCTAACCACTGTCTGATTGGGATTAATAAACACTCAAACTCTTAAAATGTTCAATAAGCCTCACTTTATCTTTTAGCGAAGTGAAGCAACAACCATTTTGTAGCTCACACACCTTGTCACTTACCTGCAGGCTCATCACCTCATTGTGTGAGGCACTGACTCGGCCAGCAACTGCTCCACCCTGCCCTGGACCCCCTTCAGCTTTTTCCACTCCTGGGCCAGCTGTGGGTGGCAGCACTCTGGCTTGGGCAGATAGCCGTACCATCAAGATCAGAGGCAACAAAATCTGGTACGGGTTTCAGTTTGTCCTCAGGGGCTCTATCTCACGCTTATTGAGTTCCAGATTGCTCTTATTCTTTCGCATTCGTATTTCTTTCCTGGCTGCCCATCCTGTGGACTTTAAACTCCAACATCAGATGCAAAGAGAATAGACTTTCAGAGACTCATAACCACCATCTACACTATGTGGGATCAAATCTCTATTAAAAAATCCCTTAACAGATGTGTGTCTGCATGCATGTGTGTGTGTGTGTGTGTGTGTGTGTGTGTGTATCTATCTACTTATATCTATCTATAGATAAATATAAATATATGTGTAATGTACAAATATATATATATATATTGTGGTGGTTCTTTTCTCTAACTGAACTCTGATTGATACAGTAGGGGATGAGGGAGAGATGGGAATCAAGAATAATTTCTAAGTTTTGGATGTGGGAAACTGAATGGATAGTGATGTTATTTATAGAACTAGAACCCCTGGGCAAAGAACAGGTTTGAGGGGAAATGAAGAATTCCATTTTGGACATATTGAGTTTGTGGTACATGCAAGACATTCAGCTCAACAGGTAACCAAATAGGGCAGGTCTAAGCCTGAGACTTAGACAAACAGCACCAAACAAACCTAGCTGCAATGACAGAATCTCAAAATAAAAAGAACCCAACCAAAACCTCTCTAATAAATTTTAAGAATTCAATACAATAAACAAATAGGACCTAATCAAACTGATAAGCTTTTGCACAGCACAGGAAACCATAAACAAAATGAGAAAACAACCTACAGAATGGGAGAAAATATTTGCAAATGATGTGACCAACAAGGGATTACTTTCCAAAATATACAAACAGCTCATACAGCTCAATATCAAAAAAAAAAAAAAAAAAAAAACCAAAAAACACCCAACCCAATCAAAATGCGCAGAGGATCTAAATAGACATTTCTTCAAAGAGTATATACAGATGGTCAACAGGCACATGAAAAGATGTTCAACATTGCTCATTATTAGAGAAATGCAAATCAAAGCTATTGTACAATGAGGTATCTCCTCATACAGGTCAGAATAACTATCATCAAAAAGTCTACGAGTAATAAATGCTGGAGAAGATGTGAAGAAAAGGGAACCCTCCCTACGCTGTTGGTAGGAATGTAAATTGGTACAACCACTATGGAGAACAGTATGGAGGTTCCTTAAAAACTAAAAATAGTGTTCCCACGTGATCCAGCAATCCTACTCCTGGGTATATATCTGGAGAAAATGCTAGTTTGAAAAGATACATGCACCACGATGTTCATAGCAGCACTATTTACAATAACAAAGATGTGGAAGCAACCTAAGTGTCCATAAAAAGATGAATGGATAGAGAAGATGTAGAATATATAAATGCTGGAATATTACTCAGCCATAAAAAAAGAATGAAATAAAACCATTTGCAGCAACATGGATGGACCTAGTGGTTATCATACTAAGTCAGTCAGACAGAGAGAGACAAACATCATATGATATCACTTATATGTACAATCTAAAAAAAATGATACAAATGAACTTATTTACAAAACAGAAAGAGACTCATAGTCATAGAGAACAGATTTATGGTTGCCAAAGGGGAGGGGCAGTGGGGAAGGATGGATTTAGGGTTTGGGATTAGCAGATGCAAACTAGTATATATAGTATGGATAAACAACAAGGTCCTACTGTATAGCACAGGGAACTATATTCAGTATCCTGTAATAACCTGTAGTGGAGAAGAATCTGAAAAACTATATATATAGTTATACATACATGTAACTGAATCACTTTACTGTACACTAGAATCTAACACAACATTGTGAATCAGCTATACTTTGATTAAAAATATATGCTATAAAATTTTAAATATTAATTTTTCTTCTTATTTAGTATACAATGATCTAAAAATGTTGAATATTTGAGAAGCCAACCTCGTTTTTTAGATCACGATAATAGCACTTAGTTTGCTAGTTGTTTATTGGTAACCCAACTTTCTAAACATTTTCATAATTTACTAGAACATTCAAGTTTTATTGAGCCCACAAAATTATATCAACTTTTATGTTTAATAAAGATAATATTCTCCTATCTAGTCCCAATTGGGCATTTGACAGTCTCATCGCATTCCCTCTCCCATGTCACCAGATTAAGAGAACACAAGCATTTGCTTTTACAAATGTCTTCTGAAGTTCCCTCCCAAAGAGAGATGCTCACGGTAATAAATAAAAGGAGTAAGAAGAGAAGGAAAGTTTATGTCTTAACTTCATTACACCCATTAACCTATTTTTATCATGTGCATCTGATGTTATATATATTTTTAAAGTTGTGCCCTGAATTATTTTAGATATCAGGTTTTTGGATTACAGTGCTCCTTTCTTTAAATGATAACAATAAGCCTAGCATCCTGTCCAAATTATTACATCTTTCAAAACGTGTTTGTTATTCTAAGGGAATAATATACACTTGGAGTGCCTCTCTTATTACAAAAATGCTCTTGAGATTTCCTTTACTGCTCTAAATAAATAGTTGCATGGTTTGCATTTGCATATATCCACTTTCAATATCAGAATTCCAATACAAAAAGAACCCACCCAAAATCTCCTTTAATAAATTTGAAAAATACTATACAATAGAAATCTTAAGCCTTAAGCTTTTTTCCCCATAATCTTTTGTATAGTGAAAATACTGCATGGTCTCGAAATCCTTTCCAATAGATAGTTAGTTAGTTCTCACTGCTCTGCATGAGATAGGTCCACATTCAGTTCTCATATTTTCCAGGGAGAAAGAAATACCCGGAAGTTAGGTGACATGTGGTAACATAGTAGGCAGCTGTGTCAAAACTAGAATTTACAACTTTTAATTCTCAATACCCACGGTATTCAAGCCATAGTCTTGAAAATTATGCTTTCGCAGTAGTAAATGTCAACTCTATTATATATCTGAATTGTAAAATGGTATCTGCTATAAAATTCCATTTACCATTTCAACTAGAAAACTGAAAAACACAATCCAGGAGAACATGAATATCAAAACTGTAGATAATCTTTTTACAAACTGAAAACAGCTTAATTAAACCAACAGGGCAGGTAAGGCAATTCTGTTATTTAATAACAACCCTCAGCTGTTTAAAATAACCATCTTAATAATCAATACCGTGTTGAGACTTTCACCTAGCATTTATTTTAAGGAATGTCTTGTTTTGAACAATCATTTTAAATCCTAGTAAACTGAAGAATTAATTAGCAAGCACGGAGGCTCAGCAAACTAATGCTTTAGTCTGTCCAACCATCTGCTCAGGAGCACACTTCTCAAATCTTGGCATTACTGAGGATGGGGGAGCACAGTACTTTCGATGCTTATGCTGGTAGACAAGTTGCTCCTCAGTACTTAACCATTCCATCTTCCAAATACTCATGAAGAAATCCAGTCTCAGGAATAAGCTCCTAAAAGTTCTGCCTCCTTTTGCTCTTATGGTCAGAACAGCAGTAAGGTCAAGCTTTCTTTAAGGGTAAGGACCTGGTTAAAAATGACTTCTATACCCAATGAGTAATGTCCCTTTCAAAATAGGTACCGTAGGAAGTTCTAGTCTTAATCCAATAATTCCTCTGCTCAGATCATTTTTTAAATACTATTTTTGGAATTTTTTTTTGCATATTCATTCTCACAGTGGGAAAGAATGCTAATCTATTTAATATTATTAGATATTTCATGTAAAAGTTATATAATTATAAACCAATGAGACAAAGTCTGTTTTATAGTTTGTAAACTGACTCAGGAGGCAATTCAAAAATGGAGTTCAAAAAAAACCATGTTGAGTAAAAGGTCACATGATTTGAATAAGCATATAGCTTTCTATGGGGGCTGCTTATGTTCAGATGTAAAGGACCGATAGACTTGTTTTTTAAAAAAATTCTCACCTCTTTAAATAAGCTCAACATATTTACCAATTCCAATTGAAGTGTAAATGTATTGATTTGTCTGCTCACCACCTATACTTCCCTCTTCTGATGACAGTACACTGTTCTCCCTTGGGAATGAGCCCCTCACCCACCTTCAGTCTACTTAGCTCCTGGGAAGGATGGACAACTCAGATGAGACCAATCAGATATATTCCATCACTATGGCTACAGTAATCGGTTCAGAGATGGGCCCCAAACCCAAGTGTGAGACTCAATTCCAGGACTTTGCAAACTGGCTTTCTTTTGGGGTTACCAAGTTAAAAATATAAATCTGTAACTGCTAAGGAACCATGACATGGGGAGATCTTCCTGAGGATGAAGTCAATGCAGAGTAAGGCAGAGCTGAAGGATGGAGAAAGAATCCAGATGAGATCATTTGAGTAGCTAGATCTAGCTCCACCTAAAACCAGCTTCCTGAACTTTTCAGTTATATGAGCCATTAATTTTTTTTTCATTCGTACTCACTTAAGTGTATTTCCCTATGTAATGGATTCAGTCAAAAAAAAAAAAAAAAAAACCAGGGAGTGTTACAGCTTATACTATACACAAACATGTGCCTTATGTTGTGCCCACTTATCTTGTCATTAGTTTTAGTTTGACATCTTTAATAATGTATATTTCATTTTTCAATTTTATAGCTACATAAAGTATTTTTAATTTCTGGTCTACTTTACAGAGCTGGAGATTTAGTGGTAGGGGTAGGAAGGAAAAGGTGGTTAATCCTGAGACTATTTTCATCATTGACTCCTTAAGTTTGGAATATAATGATTTTGAATTAAGACATATCCAAAGTCAGCAATGTTATCATAAGAGAGTAAAAGAATTTAAGCCAGAAATCAACCTGACATCTTTTACCTTCCCTATGTGTTACAGCCTTCCCTTTGCCAATCAGGTTAACAGCTCTTTGAGTCTTTCTGGCAAGATATTTCCTGGGCTATCATGGAAAAACAAAAAACAAAAAAGCAAACTCCTAGTCTATCATGTAAACCCACTGCAGGCTGCTTTTCTCTAAAAATCTGATCAATACATCTGTTTCCCCAAGGGTAGAGAAAGAACAAACAGCAAGTCCTGATAAACCCTCTCTGGCATTGCTCATTTCCTCAAATGCTATACGTGGCACACACTTATTACTTTAGTCCTCTGCTATTAATAAGACTTCTTGAGGAAACACTCAAAGCTCTAATTCCATCCAGATGCAAGCAGTATGCAACACAAGCACCTCATCCTTGATGTTCTAGCGAAATAACTAAGAACACATCATGACTCATATGTTCTCAAGCATTCTTCTCTGCCCTAAAATCTGAAACCAGGAAATTTGGAGCAGGTTGCTTTTTGGAAATTGACTTTTCAGCTACTGTAACGCATATCGTGGCTCTGCAATATATTTTCTCTCCTCACAGTGGAAGGCAGTTAACATTAAATAATTAGCTCAGGAGTTCATTCCACATCCTTAAAGTCCCTCAAAGGAAAATCACAACGCCACTCACTGCAAACACAGAGCGTCATCAAAAGAAGATTTGCAAACAAGTCCTTTGCTGTAGGTGCCACAATACTACCAACTTCACATGCGAAGTTGACAAAAACATTTTTCTGTCAGGCCCGACACAGAGAAATGAGCATGCGTCAGGCAGTGTTTTTTGTGTTGAACCAAATCCTAAAGATGCAATGTGATGATGAGCCTTTGATTTCCATCTGTTCCTTTTTCTGCAGGAAACCCTATCTCCTGGTGCCCAGTTGCTCAGTGAAACTTGCCCCTGTCATTTCTCCCACTGTTCCCTTCCATGATGATATTCTGGAGACTACGTGCTTCTGAGAGGCGATAACTTTGGATAGCTTTACTAAAATTTTCAAGAAGAGCGTTCTGGAATCTTTGTGACAGGAAGTTTAGGAAAAACTATGTCAACCCTTGAAACTTCTTATATGAAGAGCTTAACTACACCCCACTCTACCTGCTCCAAGGAAGTCTACTTAAAGAAAAAGACCTGTTCAGAAGAAAAATAAGTGTATGGGAAACTACTACTTCTGTTTTGGAATAATCACTGGCTATTTGAACAAGATTACAGCTACCAGAGGAAGACAGCAGCACCTGGAAAGTTTGAAAAAGACAGTGCATTTCCAGAACACCCTTTTCCCTATTAAGTATATTTTGGGGAGGATAAGTAAGAGATGGGGAAAGGTAAAATGTTTACTAAAAGAGTGATACTAAAAGATGTTAATACAACTCTCCTGCACCGTTGGTGGGACTGCAAGTTGGTACAGGCACTGTGGAAAACAATTTGGAGGTTCCTTAAAAAACTACAAATAGAACTACCATATCATCCAGTAATCCCACTCCTGGGCATATACCCAAAGAAAACCATCATCCCAAAAGAAACTTGTACCATCATGTTTATTGCAGCACTATTTACAATAGCCAGGACATGGAAGCAACCTAAATGCCCATCAACAAATGAATGGATACAGAAGATGTGGCATATATAGACAATGGAATATTACTCAGCTATAAAAAGGGATGAGATGGAGCTATATGTCATGAGGTGGATAGAACTACAATCTGTCATACAGAGTGAAGTAAGTCAGAAAGAGAAGGACAAATATTGTATGCTAACTCACATATACGGAATCTAAAAATGGTACTGATGAACTCAGTGACAAGAACAAGGATGCAGATACAGAGAATGGACTGGAGAACTCGAGGTATGGGAGGGGGCGGGGGGTGAAGGGGAAACTGAGACGAAGCGAGAGAGTAGCACAGACATATATATACTACCAAGTGTAAAATAGTCAGTGGGAAGCTGTTGTATAACAAAGGGAGTCCAACTCGAGGATGGAAGATGCCTTAGAGGACTGGGGCGGGGAGGGTGGGGGGGACTCGAGGGGGGGGAGTCAAGGAAGGGAGGCAATACTGGGATATGTGTATAAAAACAGATGATTGAACCTGGTGTACCCCCAAAAATTAATAAAAAAATAATTAAAAAAAAAAGATGTTAATACAAACTGTTCTTAAGGGAAACACTGCTTAGTCAAAAAGTTGCTGCTTCTTGAATTCATTTCAAATAAAGCTCTCTGTTTAAGAGCTCTGAAAGTAAATTATACATATCACACTAATAGTTGGTTTGAGTTTTCTTTTGTCATTATATAATTTCCAACTTTGAGGAAAATACTAGTATTTATAGATAGTATTCATGAATTATGCAAATCAAAAATATAATAGACCTTTAGTTGCAATGCTCATATCACCACATAGAGTGACTAATTTTTCAAATTAGTAAAGGAAGTTAGAACTGTGAGTCAGTGAGTGGATCACCCTAATGAATGAAAATAAAATTTATGCTTCTCCCAGATGGATTGTATTTTATTTTTAAAATATTTATTAAGGCTTATTAGTTTTTTGCTAAATTTTGTTAGTAGTTTTTCCTTACATGTGTTTCAACTTTTCAGTATGTTATAGTGTTTATACATACACAATCTAACATTGAGTCAGACATGAAATGGACCTTAACAGATAATAAAGATATACAAACAGTACAGAATATTCTAATCCACTCAGAAGTACAGGTAGATCACCACACTTGAGAAACATTTCAGTATTTAATGCAGCCTTTAAGGCAGGAAAATAATTGTGCACTGCCAATCTCATTACCACCTACTAAACTATAAAAACAGTGATGAAACCATTCATGTGTCTATTGTCTTAGACCTCATCAAATTTAACATGTAATTAGATTTGTGTAGCAGGTTTTGCTCTATGTAAAATAAATAATCTTATTACAGAGTGCAGCAAGTGTTTGAATATACTTAAGCATTCTTTATTGATTCAGCAAACATTCTTAAGCACCTACTGTGTGTCTGGCACTATTCTAGGTGCTGTGGTGACCAAAGAAAAAGGCACAGTCTCTATGTTCAAGGAGGTGCATCCAGTACAAAGGTGACCACATAGACAGATGTAATACAGGAATATCATGATATGTTTTCCAAAAGCATTTCTTTCCAAAAGAAATGGCCACTGAGTGAACTGTGCACAAATTAGAAATTATAAGGCATTAGTTTCAAAGAGCTAAGATCAAGAGAAGCAACTGAGCTAATGATGAATGTTCTTTAAAGTTAAAAAAAAAAAAAAGACAGCACCAAGATTCTTGTAACCAACATATGGAGATTAATAGCAATTATGTGGCCTCAATCTTTTCTCAAAAAGTTGAGGTCCCAAGGGAAAGGTGCTAAGAATCTGCAGAGACTCACTTTAGCAGCAAAGTGAAGTAGAGGCTGAGAGCATCATAATGTGTGCTATGAAGGGGTCTACAGGAACTTAACACTAAAATTCAAGAGATGTGTAGAAGCCCATGTATGTTTAACACAAATCTAAGTAGATGAACACAGCGGAATCAGAGGGAATAATAAAGTCTCCTTTTAAATAGGGCAGCTAAGTACTGTAGCCCAGAAACCTTGTAATGACAGCCTGGCTTAAAGTCTCAGAAACTCATGGAAGTGGTCTCACTCCAAAAGAGATTCAGGATTAGTTTGATTTCCATCCTTATACTGGCTATTTTTGATTTTAAAGGAAAATTGGGGCTGGGATAAATAGTGATTACAAATAGATTAATTTTAAAGGTGCTACAGCTGCCTTGATGTTTATATTTCTTTAGATTTTACTTTAGTGTAGTCAACTAACTGCACAGCTCTTTAACATGGGTGCAAAATCATTGTAATAAATATATTTGTATAAAAATATATGTGATTGAAACTAATAATCTTTTCAACTTGGTTAATTATGCTTCTGGGATGCTTGGATCTTTGGGGAATATAGTATCACAAATCAGTACCACCTCCACATACACATTCCTATAAAGGTCGCTTACCTCAAATGCAGGCAAGATGAAATAGCGGGAACAGCTAACGTTGCTGATTTTTGCTATATGCCAGGTACTGTATTAATTATTTTGAATGTTGTATCTTAGTTAATTCTCTCAACTACTTTAGCATGTAGGAACCATAATTATTACCATCTTATACATGAGGAAACTGAGAAGAAATTTGCACTTTCGCACAGTTAGCAAGTGCATAAGCCAGAATTCCAGGCCAGAGGAGATCGGACTCCAGAACCCAGAGTGCAAATGCATCTCCTTATTTGAGGTATAAGCAGCAGGTACCTGCCTCTGAGTAAACAAGAGAGAAAATTGATAGAGGGTAGGAGCATAAAAGTGGAATAGGAAGGAAAGTCGTGAAGCAGAGAGAGACAAAGAGCAGAGGCCAAAAAAAGGAACAAAGCAAAAATGTTGTCACTGAAGTAATTGTAGTGGGGACTTTGCAACAACTGTATCCCACCACCAAACTCTCTTCAAGATGCTTACCATAATCTGTAGTTTTCCTTCATTTTTAATCTTGATTACCTTCCACACTAGAAAATCTGTTTTCCCCCTAATGTACATACAGCACAGAGCACTGCGCAGCACATAATCAGAGAGCAAGAAGCATTTATTGAATTAATTAAATCAATCAATTAAGTAATATAATTTTCAGAATTGGAGGCCAAGTTGCCAGTAACATTTTCACCCGACAGCTAAGAATTATGTCTGCTCTTCCCTAACGGGAGAGATACTACCCGGAGCATAGTCTTAGTTTCTGCTCCTTGCTCTGGTAATTCCTATTTCTTAGCAGTCAAGACTCAAGGACACATGAGAGGGAGGAGAAGAGGGAATTGTGTTAACAGGAGAAGTATGGACCTCCTTGAGATCAAAGATGGATTATTTTGATTAGTAGATTTTGTGCTTCTTAAATTTGTCATTAAAGTCGCTTCAGAATTGCCTTCCCAGAAGAGGTGAGCTTTGTTGGAGGAGTATGTAGGAGAAAGGTGATGTCAGATGCAGAAGAGGATTTCACTTCCACCATATAGGGCCATGTGGAAGCTCATGAGGAGGTGGTAGTATAAGGGGAGAGTGGGAGTGGTGAGCAGTGTGATTTGAGAGTGGAGGTAGCAAATGTGGGAAGAGGAGGAAATGACAGCACTCAGTTGAACAGTGGGCTTAACAATCTGGCAGTAAACTGGGAGCTAACAAGGCCCACCTGGAGTGGTTAGCAACAAAAGAGACATTTGTAGCTCACCAAGAAGATTTAATTGAGGAGAAAATAATATGATGTTTGGCTAGCAGGAGACTCATGCTGTATCTTGGACCCAACTTCTTTTGGAATTTTGAAATGGGCAAGAAATGACTGACATGTTTGTGCTTCTGGACTGAAAACTTGCTTCTTTGGTGATATTTTAGCACCCATGCCAGCATCATCAGTATTTGCTCCATAGTGATTTTGTCTTGACTTTCATGTTTCTTAACATGAGACATTTTGTTACTACTATCTTCCTTATTAAAATTGTTTTGTTTTATACTTTGATTAATTTCTTGGCACAGATGCACTTTTTGATGCTAATCATAGATTTGTTCCTTTCAATTTTTTATTTTCAATCTTTTTACATGATAGTTCAATTTTGCTTAGTTATTCTTTTTGCTATATATTTATAAAACCTGTCTTCCATTTTAGTCATAAAGGATTCGTTCACCTTAGAGATTCCACTTCCTTTTTTTTTAAGCCTACAGTCCATCTGTTACCATCTCCTCTCATGTTAAATTGTGTTACCCTTTGTTGTTTCCTCCAACTTTTGGCAGAAGAGACTATTTTCCAATAAGCCCACTTACTGCATATGACAAGAAATATATCAAGTTTTTATCAGCTTTCAATGCAGATAAATCATTAAACATGTCCCCAAATGTTTAGAATTACAACTTGTTTATGTCACTGATGTAGTGTGTAGGGTGGGGGAGAAGAGATCACAAACATAATGGAAAGACTTGGAAAGTGGAGTGCTGTATTAGCTATCTACTGAATATAAAAAATTACCCCAAATTTAGCAGCTTAAAACTGCATACATTCATCATTTCAGTTTCTCTAGGTTAGGAGTCTGGACCCAGCTTAGCTGGGCCTTCTCCTCAGGGTCTCACTAGGCTGCAATCTAGGTGTCAACCAGGCTGCCTTTCTGGAGCTCAGGGTGCTCCTTCATGCTAATGTGGTTACTGGCAGAATTCCATTGCTTGCAGAATAGGACTGAGGTCCATTCCTTTGCAGGCCGTCAGCAGGACTGCTTTCACTCCTGGAAGCCATGTATAGTTCCTTGCTATGTGTCCTCTCACAGGTCCTTTCACATGACAACTTACCTATTCCAGGGCAGCAGGAGAACCTCACTCCAATCTGATAAGGCAGAGTCTCACATAACCTAAGAGTAACTGTCCCTATCACCTTTGTGACTCATCACCTTTGCTGTGTCAATAAAAATTACTCCTTTCAGTAGTAAAGTGCTGCTCTTACCTCTCCCCTTTAGGGTTGTGTCATAGGAGGCCTACAAGAGATATAGGACTCCCATGACCATCCATGATACTATGAACTGAATTGTACCCCCCTAAAATCCTATGTTGACGCCCTTACCCCCAAATGTGACTGTATTTGGAGACTGGGGTGAGGTCATAAGAGTGGGGCCCTGATGTAATATAACTAGTGTCCTTATAAGAAAGGACCCAGAAAGCACATTCTCTCTCTCTTCCTCTCCCCTGTCCCTCTTTTCCATGTGAGGACACAGAAAGAAAGTAGCCACCTGCAAGCCAGGAAAAGAGCTCTCACCAGGAATCAAGTCCTGCAGGAACCTTGAAATTAGACTTACAGGCTCCAGAACTGTGAGAAAATAAATGTTTGTTGTTTAGGCCAACCAGTCTATGGTATTTTGTTATGGCATCCTGAACAAACTAAAACATGTTGGTAACAAGGCCAACCTCCCCCAACCTCAGTGTCAGTGGAGGCCATGTGGGGAGCCGTAGTGAGACACAGCTGCTGCATCTAGCACTCATGTGTCAGAAGAGGCCTGGTAGGGAGCCAGAATTCCCAACCCCACTCAACAGTAATGAGGAACCCCTCCACAATAAAGGAAAAAAATAGAAAGTCTTGGCAAAGAAACTGAAAACCTCAGCAAAAAATAAAAATATGAATAAGAAACAAATGGAGATTTCCCAACTAAAAATTACAATAACTGAAGAAAAAGACTTAAGTGACAGGCTCAACAGCAAAACAGAAAGGACAGAGGAAAGAATTAGTGAACTTGGATGTAGAACAATATAAATAACCAATCTGAACAGTTAAAAGAAAATATACTGAAAAATTTTTATATGAACAGAGCCTCAAAGATCTGCAGAACTGTAACAAAAAACTTAGTATTCATATTATTGGAGTTCTGAAGGTGGGAAAGAAAGTGAGTCTTTTCAGCAATAATGCTGGAACACTTCCAAAATTTGGCAAAAGACATAAACCTACATATTCAAGAAGCTGAGCAAGCCCCAAACAAACAAACAAAAAACCCCAAAGAAATCATTGTCAAGACACATCATAGTCAAATTTTTGAAAACTAAAAAGAAATAAAAACTCTCGGGCTTCCCTGGTGGTGCAGTGACTAAGAATCCACCTACCAATGCAGGGGACACAGGTTCAAGCCCTGGTCCGGGAAGATCCCACATGCCACAGAGCAACTAAGCCTGTGCACCACAACTACTGAGTCTATGTTCTACACAATCCTGCGAGCTGCAACTATTGAGCCCACATGCCAAAGCTATTGAAGCCCGCGTACCTAGGGTCCATGCTCTGCAACAAGAGAAGCCACTACAATAAGAAGCCCATGCACTGCAATGAAGAGTAGCTCTGGCTCTCCGCAGCTAGAGAAAGCCAGCATGCAGCAATGAAGACCCAATGCAGTCAATAAATTTAAAAAAATAATAAATAAATAAATTTTTTATAAAAACAATAAATATATTTATAAAAACAAGAAATAAAAACTCTTGAAAGCAATGAGACATAACATTTTCCTATCTATAGGAAAAAAGCATTTCCAAAGACAGAGACTTCTCATCAGAAACCATGGAGGCATAAGGAAGTGGCGTAATATTTTTCAAGCTGTTGAACCAACATTCTATGCTCAGCCAAAATATCCTCCAGAAATGAAGGGAAAATCAAGACATTTTCAGAATTAAGAAAATAAAGGAATTTGTCACCAGAAGACTTGCTCTAAAAAAATGGCTAAAGGAAGTTCTTTAAACAAAAGAAATGGTAAAAGAAAGAATCTTGGAACATCAGAAAGGAAGAATCATGGAAAGAGTAAAGTTATGGTAGATACAATAGATTTTCCTTCTCCTTTTGGGTTTTCTAAATTGTGGTTGATGGCAGAAGCAAAACTTATAACTCTGTCTGACTTGGTTCTCAGTGTATGTAGAGCAAATAGTTAAAACAGTTATTGTACAAGGAGTAAAGGAATATAAAGAGAATGCAATGTAAAGGGAAAGTAAGATTTCCACATGTCACTCAAACTAGTAAAATGTCAAGACCAATAGACTGTGATAAATCATGTATATACAGTCAGCCTTCCTATTTCACAGGTTCCATATCTATGGCTGTGGAAAGCCATCTGCACCCCACCATTTTATATTAGGGACTTGAGCATCCACAAATTTTGATGCCTGTGGGGGTCCTGGGACCAATCTTCTATGGATACTGAGGATGAATGTATAATGTAATACATATAGCAACCACTAAAAAAGCTATATATAACAATACACTCAAAAATACTGCATATTTTACAGATAAATCAAAATGGAATTCTAAAAATGTTTAAGTAACCCACATGAAGGCAGGAAAAAGAAAACAGAAAAACAAAAGAAAGAACAAACAGAAATCAGAAAATTAAATTGTAGAATTAAGCCCTAAAATATCAATAATTACCTTAAATGTAAATTGTCTAAGTATACCAATTAAAGACAGAGATTGGCCAAGTGGATGAAAAAACAAAACATACTATATGCTGTGTGCAAGAAGCTCACCTCAAATATAATAATGCAGGTAAGTACAATGTAATTTGTTAGTCATACTTATATGCAGATTTGTCCCAAAGGGCTTGAATAATGAGTATATTTTAATAAATCTAATAAATAAGTTCATATCCCTAAAAAAAAAGTAGGTAAATACAAAGAAAAGTGATGGGAAAAGGTAAACCATGCAAACATTAATCAAAAGAAGGCAGGAATGGCTATATTAATATCAGATAAAGTAGGCTTCAGAGCAAATTACCTATTAAAGTCCATTAAAGTAGACTTTAAGAAATAATTACCTATGAAGTCTATTAAAGTACATTTCAGAGCAAAGAAAATTACCAGGAACAGAGAAGGGCATTACATAATGATAAAATAGTCAATGCACTGAGAAGATGTAGCAATCCTAAATGTATATGCACCAAAAAAACAGAACTGCAAAATATGTGAAGCAAAAACTGATACAACTTAAATAAGACATAGACAAATACACAATTATTGTTGGAGACATTAACACACCTCTCTTAAAAAGTGATAGGACAATTAAACAGAAAATCAGGAAGCATATAAAGGGACTCAACAATATAGTTGACATTTATAGAAATTTCCACCCAATGACAGCAAAATATACATTCTTTTCAAGTACTCACAAAACAAACACCAAAACAGACGCTATCCTGAACCAGAAAACAAGCCTCAATTTTTTTAAAGAATGTAAATCATACACAGTATATTCTCTGATTACAATGGAATCAAAGTAGAAATCACTAACAGAAAGATAAGAAAATTGCCAAACATTTGGAAATTAAACAACACACATTTAAATAATCCATGGGCCAAAGGGGAAGTCTCAAGGGAAATTTTAAAAATATGAATAACTGAATGAAAATGAAAATACAACATATAAAAATTTGTGGGATGCAGCTAGAACAGTGCTAAGAGGGAAATTTATAGCAGAAAATGTGTATTTTAGACAAGCGGGGAAGTCTCAAATCAATAATCTAAGTTCCCATCTTAAGAAGCTGGAAAAAGAAGATCAAAGTAAACCAAAAGCAAGCAAAAGGAAAGAAATTATAAATATAGTAGCAGAAATCGATGATACTCAAAGAAGGAAAACAATACAGAAAATCAAGGAAACAAAATGCTGGTTCTTTATGAAGAGGAATAAAGTCACCAAACCTCTAGCAGACTGACCATCAAAGAGAGATATTCAACTTACCAATATCAGGAATAAAACATGGAGTATAACTATAGACCCTGCAGGCATCAGAAGGATAAGTCTATATACACAACTTTGGTAATTTAAGATGACATGGATTGATTCCTTGAAAAGCACGCAGTATCACAACTCACCCAACATAAGATACATACTTTGAATAGCCCTGTAACTATTAAGGAAATTGAATTTGTAATTTTAAAACTCTGATAAAAGAAATATCCATGTCCAAATTGTTTCATTGGGGAATTCTACCAAATGTTTAACACCTACTGACACCTATTTTGCAGAGTCTCTTCCAGAAAATTCAAAAGGAGGGAACACTTCTCAAATCATTATATGAAATCAGTATAACACTGATACCAAAACCAGACAAAGACAGCCCCCAAAAAGAGAACTACAGTCTGCTATCTCTCATGAATACAGATGCAAAAATCCTTAACAAAAATATTATTAGATAGAATTCAGCAACATATAAAAAGAATTATACACTGTGACCAAGAAAGATTTATTCCAGAGATACAAAGCTGGTTCAATATTTGAAATCAATAAAGGTAATCCATGTTAATAGGTTAAAGAAGAAAAAAAACATGACATTACATAAATTGATGCAGAAAAAGCATTTGACATTATTCAACAATCATTCATGATGAAAACTCTCAGAAAATTAGGAACAGAGGGAAACTTTTCAACTTGATAAAGAATATCTACAAGAAACCCACAGCTAACACAATACTTAATGGTAAAAGACTGAATGCTTTCCTCCTAAGATCAGTGATCATGTCACTCTCACTATTGCTATTCAACATAACACTGGAAGTTCTAGTTGGCATAAAAAAGCAAGAAAGAAAATAAAAGGCATACAGATTGGTAAGAAAGAAAACCTGTCCCTATTTGTAGATGAAGTGATAGTCTACATAGAAATTCTCAAGGAATCAACAACAACAACAACAAAACTTACAGAACTCTGGCTGTTATCAAAAAGACAAAAAATAACAAGTATTGGCGAGGATGTGGAGAGAAGGAAATCCTCGTGCACTATTGGTGATGTAATTGGTGCAGCCACTATGGAAAACAGCATGGAGGTTCCTCAAAAAATTTAAAATAAAACTACCATATGGTCCAGCAATTCCACTTCTGGGAATTTATCCAAAGAAAATGAAAACACTGACTCGAAAAGATATCTGTACCCCCATGTTCATTGCAGCATTATTTACAATAGCCAGGACCTAAGTGTCCATCAGTGGATGAATGGACAAAGAAAAAAAAAAAAAAAATATATATATATATATATATAAAATTCAGTCATAAAAATGAAGGAAATCTTACCATTTGCAATAATGTGGATGGACCCTAAGGGCATTATGCTAAGTAAAATAAGTCAGAAGGAGAAAGATAAATACCATATGATCTTACTTCTATGTGGAATCTAAACAAACAAACAAGAAACCAAATTCATAGATACAGAGAACAAACTGGTGGTTGCCAGAGGTGGGGGGTGGGTGAAATGGGTGAAGGGTATCAAAAGGTACAAACTTCCAGTTATAAAATAAATAAGTCATGGAGATGTAATGTACAATATGGTGACCATAGTTAATACTGTATTGTATATTTGAAAGTCACTAAGAGAGTAAATCTTAAAAGTTCTCACCACAAGAAAAAAATTTTTTGTAACTATGTGTGGTGATAGACATTAACTAGACTTACTGTGGTGATCATTTTACAATACGTACAAATATTGAATTATTATGTGTACACCTGAAATTAATATAATATTATATGCTAATTATATCTCAATTTAAAAAAAACTTAGAGAACTCATAAGTGACTTTAACAAGGTTGCAAGATACAAGATCAACATACAAAAATCAATCTTATTTCTAGATACTAGCAATGAAAATTTGGACACTGAAATTAAAAATACAGTACCAGTTACAAGCTTTCCAAAACATAAAATAGGTGCAAGTCTAACAAGACATGTATAGGACTTGTACACCAAAAATTTAAAAATACAGATGAAAGAAATGAGATATAAATAAATGAATATATAGACAGTATTCATGAATTGAAATACTTAATGTTATAAAGAGGTTAATTCTCTCCAAACTGATATGTAGGTTTAATGCAATTCCTATGAAGATGTAAACAAGATTTTTTTTAAAAGATCTAGACAAAATTTTTCTAAACTTTATATGGAAAAGCATAGAAAATGGAACAGCTGAAATCATTTTAAAATGAAAGAATAAAGAGGGAGAAATCACTGTGCCCAATTTTAAGAAGACTATGTGGTGTTGGTGGAAATCAATGGAAGAGAGTAACGATGCCAGGAAAAAAACCCACACAAGTACAGACAACTGATTTTTTATAAAGGTGGAAAAACAACTCAAACAATGAAGGATAGCTTTTCAACAAATTGTGCTAGAGCAATTAGATATCCATATGCTAAAGAAAGAAAGAAAAAGAAAAAGCCTCAAGCTAAACCTCATAACTTATACAAAAATTAACTCAAAATGGATCATAAATATAAATATAAAATGTAAAACTGTAAAACCCTTAGAAGAAAACATAAGAGAAAATCTTTAAGACCTAGGGATTGATGAAGAGTTCTCAGATATGTCATCAAACACATGCTCCATAAGAGAAAAAATTGATAAATTGGACTCCATCAAAATTAGAAACGTTTGCTTTGTGAAAGACCCTATTAAGAGACTAATAAGACAAGTTATAGACTGGGAGAAATATTTTCAAATCACACATGATAAAGGATGAGCATCTAGAGTGTATGAAGAACTCGCAAAACTTCAAAGTTAAAACAAAATACCAACAACAAAATCCAGTTAGTAGGGGGCAAAAGACATGAGACATTTCAATGAAGAGGATATATAAATGGCAATAAGCACATGAAAAAATGTCTCACATCATAGCCCTTAGGGAAATGAAAATTAAGACCACAATGAGCTATCATTACACACCTATTAGAATGATTAAAATTAAAAAGTAGTGACGGAATCAAATGCTGGCAAGGATACAGAGAAAGTGGATCTTTCATATGTTGCTGGTGGGAATGTAAATAGTACAACCACTCTGAAAAATAGTTTGAAGTTTCTTAAAAAACTAAGCATATACTAACTCTATGATTCAGCATTCCTGGGCATTTTTCCCAGAGAAATGAAAACTTAGGTCCACTCAAAGACCTATACATGATTGTTCATAGCAGCTTTATTTGTAATAGCCAAAAACTGGAAACAACTAAAGTGTTCTACAATAGGTGAAGAGTTCAGTAAACTGTGGCACATCATACCACGGAATACTACTCAGCAATAAAACGGAACAAACTGTTGATACATGCAACAATTTGGATAGATCTCAAGAACATTAAGTGAAATAAGCTAATCTCAAAAGGCCATGTACTGCATAATTCTATTTATATAACATTCTCAGAATAAAAAAAATTATAAAGATGTAGAACAGGTTAATGGCTGACAGGGGTTAGCGGGAATGGGGTGTGTGTGACTATGAACAGCACAAAGGAGATTTTGGTGGTGATGGAATAGATCTGTATCTTGATTGTGATGGTGGCTATACAAATCAATACATGAGATAAAATGACATAGAAATATGCATGCATGTTATGAATGTAAATTTCCTGGTTTTGATATTGTGTTATACTTGTATAAGAGGGAACCAATGGGGAAAATTGGATAAAGGATATAGAAGAATTCCTGTATTGTTATTATACTGTATATTTATAAACTTACTATACAGTATATGCATAAACTCCCTGTTTGCAATTTGCTGTGACTCTACAATTATTTCAACATAAAAAGTTTAAAAAACTGGGTGTAGATGTGTGTGTGTTTGTGTGTGTATGTGTTTTTGTGTGTCTACTTCCTGGTAAAATAGCTGTAATTCTCAGGTACTCTGTTCAGTTTATTTCTTTTTTAGCAAATTTTAAAGCCGTTAGTTTAGAACAAGAATATTTCCATATGTCTGTCATATTACCCAGTCTATGTATTGGTGGGATGATCTTTTTATTATTATTATTTTTTTTGGTTGCGTTGAGTCATCGTTGCTATGCACAGGCTTCTCTACTTGTAGTGAGTTTATCTGGGGCTACTCTTTGTTTTGGTATGCTGGCTTCTCATTGTGGTGGCTCTCTTATTGCAGAGCACAGGCTCTAGGTGCACGGGCTTCAGTAGTTGTGGCTCACAGGCTCACTAGTTGTGGTGCACTGGCTTAGCTGTTCTGTGGCATTTGGGATCTTCCCCGACCAGGGGTTGAACCCGTGTCCTCTGCATTGGCAGGCAAATTCTTAACCACTGTGCTCCCAGGGAAGTCCAGTAGGATGATCTTGAGTAAACTCTCTGAACTTCTGTTTATATAGTTGTAAAATTAAGATAATTATACTTACTTCACATGCCTACAGGATTTTTCTAAGGGTCAAACAAGACATTGCATATGCAAAAACCCTGAACCCTTTATCTGATAATCAGGAAGTGATTTCTTTCCTTTCTTCTTGCTTGCCTTTCACTTTGTATTCCACTATTTGATAAGTCTTTATTTCCAGTTGGATTTCAAGTACTATTCTCACTCCAGTGGATGGATATATTTAATGTAAAAATCCTATGGATGAAAGAAATTAAAGCTCATTGTAGAGATGTCGATTCAAAGTCAGGACAGAAAATGTCTGGAATATATTTTTGGGCCATAAAATAAGAAAATTATCAAGGACTAATAGGATAGTGTCACACACACAAAAAAAAAACCCAGAAGCCTAATTGAATGCATGTCCACTGGCCTAAGACGGTACAAGTTGAGAAGCAAAAAGAATGAGTAAGAAGGTAGCAGCAGAGGCAGCATAGTTTTAATCTCCCTAAATTCCTCTAAAAATATAAATAGCAATTGCAATAGCAAAGCAAAAGACCCATGGATAATATCTACAATAAATCTAAATGACCAGGTATTCCTATTATCCCCCAAGTACTCAACACCCTCAACAAGACTGAGCAATATCAGCATTTGTGCTGGAGGTAAAGACCACTAACAAATGAGCTTCTAATGGCTCTAAGACCAAGAACCCCCAAATCACCATGTGGTACTCACTACAAAGCATAGGCCAATCTGAGAACAACAGCTGAAACTAGGAGGATAAAATTATTGGTAAATTCAAGGGGATTCTGTTGTAATAATGTCTAATGGAGCAGTCTGGGCCCTATAAACTCTCCAAAGTAATAAAACAAATCTCTCCTACAAGACAAAGCCCCACACTGAGGACAAGCTACTGAAAGGAGAAACCGAACTGAACAAGATACAAACTGGAAGGACAAATAAAGAAAAGAACCAGTTAAAAAGTTGGGAGGGGGAGCAAGGAGATAGGAGACAAACATCAGCAATTACTTTTAATCACTTTGGAAAAACAAAACACAGAAGAGAGAGCTCTAAAGCTATAAAGCAAGAAAAAATCTTCTGCCCTCTCCCGAACGTACAGGAGAACTCATTTCATTTAAAAATGAGCAACAGAAAAAAGATTATAGCTGAATCTCATACAAAGTCATTATAAGAGAAAAGCAGAATGAGTAGAGTAACATTCTTGTAGACAAAATAATCATGACATAAAAAGCCTATTAAAAATTAAAACTATAATTTTATACTTTAAAAAACTAAAAAAATTAAAACATGATGGAAATTATGTGAAAACATATCAAAATTAGAAAAATTCAGAAATCAAGTGATCATTGAAAACATATTTAAAAAGACAAGTGACAGAAGTCAAGAATTAGAAAAAATATATATTTAAAAAAAAAACAAAAGCAGAGTAACACAATGAATAATGCTTTAAAAGAAATAGAAGATGGAAAATAGAAAATTTTGAAAAATAAAAAAGAAATTAAGAAAAGAATAATAAAGATTTGAAAGAAATAGATAGATACAGAAGATAGACCAAAAAAGCCAACATACATATTACAGGAACCCAAAGGAGAAAACCCAAGCAATGGAACAGAACAAATGTTAAAAAATTGTAACATTATAATATTATAACATTATAAATTACAACATCTTGCAATGAAGAATAAAAAGGCAGATTGTCATCTGACTTTTCTACAGCAATGCTTTATGCTAGAAGACAGTGGAGTTACATATTTAAGACATTCATAAGAAAATGGAAATCATGGATTTAATATCCAAGCCAAATTAACTTCAAGAATGAAGGTCACAGATAAACTGTTATAAACATGCAAGAACTCACATAATCCTATTCCCAAAACGACTTACAGAAAAATCTACGAGAGCTTCAAAAAATCAAAAAGACTAGCAAGACATCAAAGTAAGGACTAGCGTTGAGCATCACATAAACAAATATTCATATGTAGAACTAAGATTAAATAATAGGATCCACAATCAAGATATCTGACAAGGTGGAATTTACAACAAAAAGCATAAAAAGATATAAAAAACCTTTTATAATGGTAAAGGCTCTAATCACAATGAAGATATAACAGTTACTAATATTTATGTACCAAATATAACAGCAACAATTTTCATAAAGCATAAACCATAGGTGATAAAAGGAGAATTAATACAGAAATACACCCACCCCAATGTTCATATCAGTACTATTTATAATAGAATATTACTCATCCATAAAAAAGAAGGAAATAATGCCATTTGCAGCAACATGGATGGACCTAGAGATTGTCAAACTAAGTGAAGTAAGTCAAAGACAAATATTATATGATATCACTCAAATGTGGAATCTAATTTTGGAAAGATACAAATGAACTTATTTACAAAGCAAAAGCACACTTATAAATATTGAAAAAAACTTATGGTTACCAAAGGGGAAATGTGGGCAGGGCGATAAATCAGGAGCTTGGAATGAACACATACACACTGCTATATATAAAATAGAAAATCAACAAAGACATACTGTATAGCACAGGAAACTCTACACAATATTCTGTGATAACCTATAGGGGAAAATAATCTAAAAAAGAATGAATATATGTATATGTATAACTGAATCACTTTGCTGTACACCTGAAACTAACACAACATTGTAAATCAACTATACTCCAATAAAATTAAAATATTAAAAAAATAAAGCAGAAATTATTGTCAGAAAACAGAAAAACAGTAGAAGTAATAAATAAATCCAAAAACTGGTTTTGTAATCAAATTTAAAAAATAGACAAACTACCACGTATTAGTTATTGATGGCTGTGTAACAAATTATCCCCAAAATTTAGCATCTTAAGACCAACCGTATTCATTATCTCATAGATTCTATGGGTCAGGCATGGCTTAGCTCAGTGCCTTTAGCTCTGAGGCTCTCACAAGGCTACAATAAATGAGTCAGCCTGAGCTGTAGTCATCTCACAGCTCAATTAAGGGAAGATGTGTTCCCAAACTTCTTGCTTCTCCTTGGTACCCCCTTCTTTCAACTCTTGTATTTTAGCTGACTCTGTTTCACTAATTCAGATATTTAATTTTCCACCAATTCCTTGAATGAATGAATTCTCTCTCACCAACCAATTTCTTCTCTTCATTGCCCTTGTTGAGTCATATCTTTTTTATCTATTTACTGTCATTTTAGTGGAATTTTGGGAGGGAGAGGAGGAAAATATGCATTTAACCAGATGTAAATACTCAAAGCATGCCTCACATTTCTAATACCTTCTTAATCTCCTAATCATAAACTCCATGAACAAAAGGACTGTGTTTATAACTCCAGGACTTGCATATTGCCTGCCACATAGCAAGCATAACATACATGTATGTTAAATAAATAAATGAGAAGCAGCAGAAGCAGCGTAGGATCAAAATAGGTATGAAAGAGGAATTAACAGGTATCAAGAGTCTAAAAATAACTGTCACCCTGACTTTGCATTAGAAACACCAGTAGGGCATGAAAAAGTCAGTCTCTAACTCAGAATTAACAAATGAGCATTCTTGGAGATCCAATAGTATCCTAAAGATGTTTCCTGCCTTCAGTTCTTGCAGCTCTTCAGTCCATCTTCTTCACTTCTCTAGAGCTGTCTCTATTGCTTTGAAACAGAAGTCTACTTGTCCTTTCCCTATCAAAATCCTGACTGTGGTAACCTTCAGTATAACGTCCAAATTTCTTAGCATGAAATGCTGTCTTAGTGATATTGTCCCTGACTACTGCTCAGCCATATCTTTTGCACTATAATTCCTCTCCCTCTTGCAGAGTGCCATAGCCATTCAGAACTACTTATAGTACTCTAATGATGCCAGCCCATTTTCTTCATATTCTTTTTTCAGTCTGGTAAATACCTAGTCGTATTTTTAAACAGAGCTCAAGAACTTCCCTATGAAGCCTTTCCTTATTTTCCCCTGAAGTAAAACATACAATTTCTCTTACAGTTTGACCATTCCGTCCAGTGTACTTCTATTATGTCAGCTAAAAAACATGTGTACATGCTTATTCCCCATTTCTAGAATACAGGACATTTGAGGGTAGGATGTGTTACTTATTTGCCTTTGTGTCTGTCTCCAGTGCCCCACAGAGTGTCTATTATGAAGTAATAAACTCATAAGTGTTTGCTGATTACATCGGGTATAACAGTATTTTTATAGGACAGTTTTCCATGTCTTTTTTTGCTCTTCTTTCCTGAACTAGTTATGATGGATATACTGAGCATATACTAAATCTACTTAGTATTTAACACTGTAAAAGCAGTTTCTAAACCCTAAAGAACTCAGGCAGTAGAGAGATTCCACCTATAATGGCAGCAATTTAGTAGAGAAAGAGGACAAACACATAGGTGATTTAACACCACCATTATTATTCTTGTTCCTAAACCAACATTGGTATAAGACTCTACAGCAAGGGTTCCAAACTCAGTTACCTACAGGAGATAACACATAACATACATGAGTGAAAGACTGTATCAAAATGGAAGAACTATGTCCCTTCTGACGTGGATAGCCATTTCCTCAACTCCAAGGGGTGAATGCCATTTAGAAACAATGAAGTATAACCAATAAAACAATAGTGAAGAAAAAAGAAAATACTAAAAATTTCATAGGTAATAAAAAAAAAGACAGAACTAACAGGAACAAAAAATAAGTGAGACTAATAGTAAACAAACAGCAAGACAGTAATCTTAAACCCAACCATGTGGATAATCATACAAAGGCAAAGTCAAAACTAGCAATTACCTGACTTGCAGTCTTAAGAAACTTTGCCTTAATAAAAAATTATTGAGGACTCCAAAGAGCTTTTATTCATGTGGGAGATATGTGTATACGTGTGTGTGTGTGTATAACATATATAAATAAATATATATACCATACAAAAAATACCATATTAGTTATTAAAAATGAGAAATGTTTAATAAATTTACATATAATTCATTTAAAATAACATAACATACTTTTGTGATAGATAACTATATTTCTCAAAACAAACATATTTAGCAAGAAGAGTAATATTGTTTTACAATTTTGTAAACTTCTTTGATGTTGGCTTGACAGAAGACAGTTGGATACTCTTGTTTCTGCATTCAGTCTTCTGTAGTAGTTTCTTTTGGTTGAAGTATATGAAGAAAATATAGCCTCACACAGATATATAGTACATTAAAATCTCTTTGTATATCTACCACTTTGAATGATTCTTTACCCACATAAGATCATGCCCTAATCACTTGGAACATACTGGTTCATTGAGTTTTGCAAATATTGGTAGATTTCAATATAAAACATTGAAAAAATTACAATTGTTCATATCACTACTGATCTCTATTGGTAAACTGTCAAGTTCACAGTGGTAAGTGAAAGTTTTCCAAAATTCTAATTTTTACTTCAAAGCATAAATGTTATTATTGGTAAAAAATACCTCAGTAGTTTTCCTTTAGGTGATTGGATCACTACATTTATTTTTGGGAGAATCGCTGCCATATATCCAAGTTTAATTACCATATTTTGTTAGTTCTTTCAAGTAAAAACAGTATTCCATTTAAAAGTTGCTAGTTCAGCTTGCAACTCAATCTCACAAGTACTTTTAGTCAGGGCATCATACTTCAATATGTAGCTGAAGTGCTTTATGTATACTTTTAAACAATATGTATTTAATGAAATAGATATTTTTATAGTACTTTAAGTGAAACTTCTTTTTTCAAGTATATGCTGAATGCCAGTGACTAGTACATTTGATGCCACTGCCTTAATTCATGCTAAGGCAATTTTATCCACCATAGCTTTTGCATAATTAATGCAAATGTCCCCATAGTTAAAAAAAATAGTATCCTAGTATTATTATGAAAATCATTTTGATCTCACAAACACATCCTGAAAGGGCCTTGGTACTTCCAGGGGTCCAGAGACTATACGTCAATGACTTTTGGTCTAAATTCTCCAATTAAAAGTCAGAGGTTATCAGAATGGGTAAAAAAGCAAAAGCAAAATATATGTTGTCTACAAGAAACACACCTTAAATATAAAAAGACAAATTTGTTATGTATAAAAATAATAAAAATATAATACTCAAACACTGATCATAAGGCAGCTGGAATGGGTGTATTAATATCAAAGTAGACATCATGAAAAATCATATTACCACGAATAAAAAGGGACATTTTATAGTGGTAAAGGAACAATTTGTTAATAAGACATCATAATCCTGAATGTATGCACAAAGATACTAAAAATATACAGAAAAAAGTGGCAGAACTAAAAGGAGAAATGGACAAATCCACAAATACATTTAGAAATTTCAACACTCCTCTCACCAATTGATAAAACAAGTAGAGACTTCTAGTTTCCAGTTCTGCATGTAAGGAATTTGGAAGTCACCACTCCATTTTAACAAGAAAAAAAACTGAATAGACTGAAAAATCAACAAATTTTCTTGGCTCTGTAAGAGAGGTAAGGAAGCAGAGCAAGCCACTGTTCCCAAGATTGGAGAGACAGGCAGGCAAAGAGAGTCACAGGCTACTGCAGCGGAGACTAAGGAGTAGAAACTGCCTCAGGGGTAGGGAAAGCTGAACTGTAATTGACAAATTGCCAGAGGTTCAGTGTGGACAAATTTGCGAGTTAAAACCCTAGGATGACCCAGTCATATGGTGACCTCAAAATACTGTATTGTGAAATTTGCCTCCAGCAGCTTGACCAAGTTCCCACAGCAAATATCAGGGAAAATCCTCTTGGGCTTCTAACAGCAGGAGGAGAAAAGAAACCATTTTGAAATTACCAGAGTACTCCATTTTTCTTAACAAGGCCTGCCCTCCGGGGAAACTAGTTAAGCAGAGCCTAACCTGCTAGGGTATTATCAGAGCCTAACTGAGCTGGCAAGGGAAATATCCATCTCCAGCCCACTTTAGCTATTCTGTCCCACCCAATGCAGGAGAGAAAAGCTGAGAAACACTTGTGAAGTTCAGAGTCCAGAGGCACAGGCTCACTAAAAGACTGATGATATCTATTCGTAGGACTATAGAACACTTCCCCTCTCCTCATAATCTCATCACCACATTACTAAAAGGCCTCTTTACAGCAGTCCTTTTTACCTGGAATATCATGTTCCAGATACCAAGAAAAAATTACAAAGCATACTAAAATGCAAAAAAATACAATTTGAAGAAACAGAGCAAGCATCAAAACCAGACATCACAAGGATCTTAAAATTATTCAATTAGAAATTTAAAACAACTATATGATTAATATGTTAAGTGCTCTAATGGATAAAGTAGACAGCATCCAAGAACAGATGGTCAATAAAAGCAGAGAGATGGAAATCCTAAGAAAAAACCAAAAAGAAATGCTGGAGATAAACATTGTAATAGAAATAAATAATGCTTTTGATGGGCTTATTAGTAGATTAGACATGACCGAGGAAAGAACCTTTGAGCTTGAGAATATATCAACAAAACAAGTAGACAGAAAATCTGTAAGGATATAAAAGACTTGAACATTAGCAACAACACTGACTTAATTGACACATAAAATGCTATATTCAACAACAGCAAAATATACATTCTTTTCAAGAGAATATAGGACATTCAACAACATAGATCAATATAGTGAATCAGAAACCAATTGTCAATGCTTTTGAAGGGATTACAATCATACATAGTATGATTTCTACTCACAATGGATTTAAATGACAAATCAATATCAAGATGTCTGTAAAAATCCCAAAATATGTGGAAATTAAATAATACACATCTAAAGAAACCATGGTCCAAAAAATAAACATAACAGAAATTATAAAATATTTTGATTGATAATGAAAATATAGCATATAAAAATGTATGTGATGCCTCTAAAGCAGTGCTTGCAGGGAAATTTAAATTCTTATTTTCAAAAAAGAATGGTCTAAATCAATAACTTAAGCTTTCATCCTAAGAAACTATAGCAATTGGAAGGAAATCATAAAGACCAGAAATCAATAAAGTAGGAAATATCTAAGCAATAGCAAAAAAATTAATAAAATCAAAAGCCAGTTTTATGAAAAGGTCAAAAAAATTAATAAACCTCTAGCTTTACTGATCAAAAACAAACAAGACTCAAATTATCAATATCAGGAATATAAGAAAAGCTATCACTGTAAATCTATAGCTATTAAGAGGAGAGTAAAAGAAGATTATGATTAACTTTATGCCAATTAATTCAACAATTTACGTGAAATAGAAAAATTTATTAAAATTGTTTAAGCCAAAACTTACACAAGATGAAATAGAAAATATGAATTCTCCCATATCCATTAAACAAATTGAATTTTTAAAAAACCTTCTCACAGAGAAAACTCTGGGCCCAAACAGATTCACTGCTGAATTCTATCAAACATTTAAGGCAGAAATAATATCAATTCTACAGAAGCCCCTTCAGAAAACAAAGGTAAAGGAAACACTTTCTAATTCACTTTATGAGCTCAATATAACCCTGATAACCAAAACAAGGAATGGCATTTTTCCCAGAAATAGAGCAAGTACTTTTAAAATTTGTGTGGAACCATATAAGACCCCAAAGAGCCAAAACAATCCTAAGAAAGAAGAGCTGAAGTCATCATGCTCTTTGACTTCAGACTATACTACAAAGCTACAGTAATCAAAACAGACTCATAGATCAATGGCACAGAATACATAGGCCATGCACTTACATTCAATTAATCTACAGCAAAGGAGACAAGAATATACAATGGAGAAAAGACAGTCTCTTAATAAGTGGTGCTGGGAAAACTGGACAGCTACATATAAAAGAATGAAATTAGAACACTCTAGGACTTCCCTGGCAGCACAGTGGTTAAGAATCCACCTGCCAATGCAGGGGACATAGGTTCAATCCCTGGTCCAGGAAGATCCCACATGCAGCAGAGCAACAAAGCCTGTGCACCATAACTACTGAGCCTGTGCTCTAGAGCCTGTGAGTCACAACTACTGAGCTCACATGCTGCAACTATTAAAGGCTATGCGCCTAGAGCCCATGCTCCAGAACAAGAGAAGCCATCGCACTGAGAAGCCCTCACATTGCAATGAAGAGTAGCCCCCCCTCTCTGCAACTAGAGAAAGCCCAAGAGCAGCAACAAAGATCCAACACAGCCAAAAATAAATAAAAATAAAATAAAATAAAAAAGAAACTTCTATAACACTATATACAAAAATAAACTCAAACTGTATTAAAGACCTAAATCTAACACCAGAAACCATAAAACTCCTAATGGAAAACATGGGCAGAACACTCTTTGACATAAATTATAGCAATATTTTTTTGGATCTGTCTCCTAAAGGAAAGGAAATAAATGCCAAAATAAATAAATGGGATCTAATCAAACTTAAAAGCTTTTGCACAGCAAAGGAAATCATTGACAAAATGAAAAGACAACCTGCTGAATGGGAGAAATGATTTGCAAATGATATGACCAACAATGGGTTAATATCTAACATACATAAACAACTCATACAACTCAACATCAAGAAAACAAACCTTCCAATTAAATAATGGGCAGAACTGAATAGACAATTTTCCAAAGAGGAAATGCAGACGACCAATAAGCACATGAAAAGATGCTCAACATTGCTAAGTATGAAGGAAATGCAAATCAAAATCACAATGAGGTATCACTTCATACCTGTTAGAATGGCTATCATCAGAAAAAACACAACAAATGTAGCAAGGATGTGGAGAAAAGGGAATGTTCATACACTGTTGGTGGGAATGTAATTTGGTGCAGCCACTGTGGAAAACAGTATGGAGGTTCTTTTAAAAACTAAAAACAGAACTGCCATATGACCCAACAATTCCATACCTGGATATATATCTGAAAAAAACAAGAATACTAATTCAAAAAGATACATGCACCCTAATGCTCATTAGGTTAGCAGCATTATTTACAATTGCCAAGATATGTAAGCAACCCAAGTATCCATCAACAGTTGAATGGATAAGAAGATTGGTACACACACACACATGCACACACACACACACACACACACAATGGAATACTACTCAGTCATAAAAAAGAATGAAATTTTGCCATTTGCAGCAACATGGATGGACTTGGAGAGTATTATGCTAAGTGAAATAGGTCAAACTTACTAGTAAACTATTGTAATCAACAGAGTATGATGCTGGCTTAAGTATAGAATATAAATCAATGGAACAGAATAGGCAATCCAGAAATAGATGCACATATATATAGACACTTGATTTTGATGTTGAAAAGGTAATAGTCTTTTCAGCAAAAGATACTGGAGTAACTAGGTATCAACAGTGGGGGAAAAAAAGAGCCTCAATCCTTGCCTTTTGCCATACACAAAAATTTACCCCCAAATGGTTAGTTGCAATTGGCTAAATTACAAAATGTTTAGAAGAAAACTTAGGAGAAACTCTTTGCAAAGATTTGTTATATATGCCACACAAAAAAAGCATAAACAAAACATTGGTAAATTGGATTTCATCAAAATTAAGGAATTCTGCTCTTCAAAAAACTACTATATATAAAATAGATAAAAAACAAGGATTTACTGTACAGCACAGGGAACCATATTCAATATCTTGTAATCACCTATAGTGGAAAAGAATCTGAAAAATATAAATATTTATATATATTTGTATTTATATAATTGAATCACTGCTGTACACCTGAAACTAACACTCACTTTGCTGTACACCTGAAACTAACACAATGTCATAAATCAATTACACTTAAAAAATTTTTTAAAAAGCACCATTAAGAAAATAAAAGGCAGGCTACCAACTGGGAGACAATAGTAGCATTTCATATACATAACAAAGGATCTATAACCAGAATATGTAATGAAGTTTACAACTTAAAAACAAGAAGACAAACATTCTAATAAAAAACAGGCAAATGATATAAGAAGACATTTCACAAAAGAAGATAAATGCATAGCCAACAAATACATGCAAAGATGCTCAACATCATTAAATTTAAACTAAAACCTCAGTGAGATAATACAACACACCCACTAGAATGACGAAAATTAACATGACTGATAATATACCCAGCATTGGTGAGCATGTGGAGCAACTGGAAATCTCATACGTTGCTAGTGGAATGTAAAATGGTACAATCACTTTGGAAAAGTTTGAAGTCTCTTATAAAGTTAAACATATGATGCACATGACCCAGCTATTACGTTCCTAGATGTTTCCCAGAAAGAAGTGAAAACGCACGTTCATCCAAAATTTTATATAGTAATGTACATAACAGTTTTATTCATAACAGCCAAAACCTAGAAACAACTACAATTTCAATCAACAGATGAATAAACATATCATGCTATAGCCATAAAATGGGTAATCACTTAGTAGTATTATAGCATAAACAACTGATATACCCAACAGAGGTGACTCAAAAAAAATATGGTAAGCAAAAGAAGCTGGTTAAGAAACAGTACATATTTTATGATTCCATTTACGTGAAATTCTAGAAAAGGCAAAAACAAAGCAGTAATTATTGAAAGCAGAAAAATAATTACTTGAGAGACTGCAGAAGTGTGGTGGGTAGACTGACTGCCAAGAGGCACAAGGTAAATGATGTACAGTGATTGAAATGATCTTTATTTTGACTGTGGTAGTGCTTACAGAGGGCTATAAATTTGTATAAGTCTCTTGAAATTGTACACTTAAAATAGAGAATTGTATTTTATGTAAATTATATCTGAATAAAGTTGATAAAAAAAGAAGCTGGAAATTCAGGTTTTAAAAATATGACAGCTAATTAAAACTTTTAGAAAAATACCTACCTGAGACTAAGGTAATACATCTGTGACCCAGAATTCTGCTCTATAATTTACCAAGCACTGACTGACAAGTCTCTCTCATCAACTATTGATGTAAGTACAGTTGACTTTTGAACAATTCAGGAGCACCCACCTTCCTCACAGTCAAAAATCCTCATATAACTTTATATTCGGTCCTCCTTATCCTGCATTCTGGGATTTATCAACCACAGATCATGTAGTAGTATAGTATGTATTTAGTGAAAAAAAATCTGCATATCAGTGGACTTGTCCAGTTCAAACACGTTTTCCTTGAGGGTCAACTGCGTTATTATTACCTCTATTTTACATATTGCAAAACAGAAGTCTCATTACATCCTTTGCCAAGTTTCACATAGCTGTGAAAGTAAAGCTGGGACTCAAACCAAAATTCCAAGTCTTCAATTCTTTGTCCATTCCACTCCATATATTGTATATTTATTCACAGGATTTTCTAGAAGACATACTAATAATCCTCTCCTTCCTTAATGCTCTGAAGAAATTAATGAGCAAGTAACCTCAAACTACATTTCTTTTTTCCTTTTGTTGGACAAGAATAGTCTTAAAATTGTACACGGTATCAGCATTCTTCCCTTGAGTTCTTTATGTTTACTGAATTTACGCTGGTGCCTTGTATTTAAGCCTCTCCTCAATCTGAGTTTCTGTCTAGGGATTTCTTAGTGATTTCTCCCATTTTGTACTCCCAGGATTAGTCTTTTACCCTTTATATCACATGCTATTAACAAGTGTAACATGGCAGCCAAGGTTCTAACCTCCATGATCTAACTAAAGGATAAAGAAGCATCAAGTGTTATACAGTTAATTAATATTTTATCCTCAGAAAAAACCACTCCTTCCCCATACTATTCATTGGAATGTGGGTCACTGGAAAAGGAGTTACTTATCAAATGGCAAAATAATGTAAAAATGATATTCATTAATAAGACAAATATAACAATTTATCTGTAAATTGTTATGCTCATAAATATGCATACACATATGTGCTGCAGAGTTACTGTACTGAAAACAAACTTGGAACTCAATAAAATTTATATTAAAGTTCCGAATATATTTCTAAGCAAGAAATATTAATCAACCTAGAAAAAGTGAAAAATTCTCTTGCTACAAAAGATAAATGCAATAACAGAAGTTCCAGTTTTTGATACAGGTGGGTTTTCACATGAGGAACCTCTTTGGCAGCAAAATCTAGCATACACATATTTTATGACCCAGCATTTCCATTCATAGGTATCTACCCCAATGAAATGCACACATTTCTGTACCAAACAACATACAAGAATGTTCACAGAAGCACAACTAATAACAGCCCCACACTGAAAACAATCTAAATGAACATCAATAATGGAATGGATTTTATTTTTCAACGTGACATACTCATACTATGAAATACTACACAGCAATGACAATGTACAAAATATTACTATGGACAACAACACGTGAATCTCACAAGCATATTATTGAGAGAAATAAGCCGGATTTTTTTTTTTAATTCATACAGTATGTTTCACTTACATAGACTTAAAAACCAGACAAAACTAATTTCTGATATTAGTAGTTAGGATAGTGGTTACATTTGGGGAGAGAGATAGGATGATGACTTGGAGGGGCAGGAAGGGGCTCCAGGAGCACGGGTAGTGTTCTATATCTTGACCTATTTGGCAATTACCTGGGTGAACCTACTTTGTGATCATTTATTGAGCATTACAATCATGGCATGTGCAGTTTTCTGTATGGGCATTGTAGTACATTGAAAAGTTAATTAAAAAAAATAAAGGCTTTATGGGACTTCCTAGGTGGCGCAGTGGTTAAGAATCCGCCTGCCAATGCAGGGGAAATGGGTTCGAGCCCTAGTCCAGGAAGATCCCACATGCTGCGGAGCAACTAAGCCTATGCACTACAACTATTGAGCCTGTGCTCCAGAGCCCATTATTCACACTATTGAGCCCATGTGCCACAGCTATTGAAGCCCATGCACCTAGAGCCGGTGCTCCACAACAAGAGAAGCCACTGCAATGAGGAGCCCACACACCACAATGAAAAATAGCCCCCACTCACAGCAACTAGAGAAAGCCTGTGTGCAACGAAGACCCAATGTAGCCAATAAATAAATAAAATAAATTAAGTAAAAAGATAAAGACTTTAAAAAGACACTATCAGACACAAAAATTGAGAGATTGAGAGTACGTTACTAGCAGTTAAGTCCTCATTAAGGAGAATGTTAAAGCAGTATCGCTGGAAGTGCAGTTCATAGATTAATGCCAGCCTGTGAGCTTTGGCTACTAATCCAGATGACAGAAGTCCAGGAACTAGGAGTAAGCACTCAAAAAATGTAGAGCAATTTGACAGAGTACTTTTATGTCTATTGAATCTAATAATAAAAATGTGGGGGGACTTCCCTGGTAGCGCAGTGGTTAAGAATTCACCTGCCAATGCAGGGGACGCTGGTTCAAGCTCTGGTCCAGGAAGATCCCACATAGAGCAGAGAAACTAAGCCTGTGTGCCACAACTACTGACCCATGTGTTGCAACTACTGAAACCCAAGTGCCTAGAGCCCATGCTCTGCAACAGAGAAGCCACCACACTGAGAAGCCAGTGCACCGCAATGAAGAGTAGCTCCCACTTGCTACAACTAGAGAAAGCTAGCGCACAGCAACAAAGATACAACACAGCCAATAAATAAATAAATTAATTAATTAATTTAAAAATGTGGGGCTTGTGTTTTGCATGTCTTTGTTTTCTTCATTTAATTATCACACTTAATTCATGTTATTGTACTTAAAAAATTAGCCTGAGATGATTAAGAGAAAAAAAGAAAGTCCTGCACCACAAATAGTTTAAGAAGCACTGTACTAAAGAATGTGCTTTGGGAAGAATGATGATTCAAGATGTACAAAGGAATGGAGAGAAAAGAAAATGGTAAATATTTGGATAAATAAAATAATCATTGATTATATAAACGTTAATAATAATGTCTCAGGGATTTTTTTCAGAAGATATTTAAGATACACAATTGCAAAAACATATAAAGTATATTAATTTGGTAGGTTTGGAAGGAATTGAGTTCAAGCATTTTGTTATTGTTGTTCCTGCTTTCACTCTAGGAGGAGGGTAAAGATATTGAGGAAACAGACATTGATATATTAAATTTGCATGTTGTGATTTCTAAAGTAATTACTGAAATAATAGACAAAGATAGTAACTGCCAAATCAATAGACAACCAAAAAAGAAAAAAAAAAGATATAGTGTAATCAGTCAAAAGGAAAGTAAGAAAGGTGTTGGGCAAAGCAGCATGCACACATATACCACTTGCATGACAGGACATAAATTTAAAGTCAGGTTTATCAGGGAAACTTGAAGGCACAGAGCAGCAGAAAATATTCCCCAGGCCCCATTTCTGATTATCCCATAGAGAGGCAAGCTTGGAAAGCAGAGCTCCAGAGGGCCCTGTCCTATGCAACTCTATATGTTTATGAGGGACTTGGAAGGAGCCAGGGGACACCAATTCAACGGTGAGAACTTCCTGGTCAAGAACATGGCCTATTGAAGGGGAGCCTCTGGATCTCATCTGCATTATGTCCTTCCACTGAGCTAGAATCTTCTGCGGGTGCTTCTTATTAAGCTACAAACAGTAGGCAAAACAAACAAAAACCATCAAATAGGATAGTAGATCTTTAAAAAATGCAGTTTTGTGACTTGTTATATGAAATGTAAATGCACTAACTGCTGTATTGTCTGGTTAAAAGACAAAATTGTCACATCTCATTTTCAAAAATCCATACAAAGTAAAAACATACAGAAAGTTTTAAAGAAAGATTCAAAGTAAAAGGATGAAAAGAATCATGTAACTACTAACCAAAGGAAAGCTGGTATAGCTTTACACACACACATATACATATATATATATATATATGTATAGCTTTACACACACACACACACACATATATATGTATATATATATGTGTGTGTGTGTGTAATGTGTACATACACGTGTGTGTGTATGTACACAGTATACACATATATGCATATATTATATTCACATAGATATATGTGTGTATAGAGAAAGAGTGATTGCTTTAATATGACACAAAATAGACATTATGATCAAAAGCATCACCAGAGATAAAGAGGGTCTCCTCATAATGATAAAAGGTTCAATTCATAGGTAAGCTATAAGAATTCTAAGTTTGTATGTTTCCAATAGCATAGACTTAAAATGTATAAATCAGAAATTGACAAAACTTCAAGAAAAATAGATAAATCCACATCATAATGAGAAATTTTAATACACCTCTCTCTCAGTAATTGATAAACTATGGAAACCAAAGATATCAGTAAAGATGTAAAAGATTTTAACATCATGATTTTTAAAGATTTATATACATGGACATATAAAGATATATATATATATATGATGTAATGCTCAGCAACTGCAGAATAGATTTTTTTTCAAGTGCACATGTGGAACATTTACAAAAACTGAGCAAAAGCTAGGACACAAAACAAATCTCAATAACTTTTAAAGGATTGAAATCATACAAAGTATGTTCACATATTTTTGGGAATTAAGAAATACAATTTTAAGAAAAAAAATCAGAACACAAATAAAAATTATTTTGGACTAAAATATAATGAAAAGATCACATCTGAAACATGTGAGACACCGCTAAAGAAGCCTTTAGAGAGAAGTGTATAACCTTATACATATAATTGGAAAGGAAGAAAGGCTGAAAATGAATGAGTTCATCATGTATCTCAAGAATTTAGAAAAAGAACAGCAAAATAAAACGCCAAAACATTAGAAGACAGAAAATTAGAAAAACAGCAGCTACTAATGAATTTTAAATGTTGGTAAAATTGACAAACTTCTGGTGAGAATCAACCAGGAAAGAGAGAGAGACAGAAAAAATAAGCCAATATCAGGAATTTTACAGATTCTTCAGACATTACAGATTCTTCAGACATTAAAGAGAAAATTAAAAGATACTGTTTTTAAAAACCTTATATCACTAAATTTGAAAGTTTGGAAGAAAAAGATAAACTCCTTTTAAAAATCATGATATAGTCACACAATGGAATATTATACAGCAGTAAAAATGAAAACTACAGCTGCTCACAACAATATGTATGTATTTTAAATATATAATATTGAGGACAAGGAGAAAGTCAAACAAAAACAACTTTATTTATGGACTGACAAATTGGAGGAAATGATGTAACAAAAACCAAGGAAGTGATTATTCTGAAAAACAGGGTGTGGTTACTCTTGAGGGAGGAGGCTGTGGTTGGGGAAAGGCACACTGGATTCAAGGTTGCTGCTTATATTCTCTTTTTTGCACCTGGATGGTAGTTACATAGGTGTTTGCTTTAAAAGCATTGCTTTAAAAACATATACATATGTTTTAAGTACCTTTTGCAAAAATATTGTTTCAGAATTTAAAAAATGAAGCTAAATAATCAATACATGACTAAAAATAAAGTCCTATGAGCACTCTTCATTTGCACATATTAGTGCAATCTCTCTCTCTCTGTTTCTTTTGCAGATATAGTATGCTGTACACTTTAACTAAAATACATTCTTTTCTGAGCGAAGCATTTAGCTGCTTTTGTCTCCTCTTGGAATTAGAATTTTGATTGCTATAATAAGGTAACATATATCCTATACACATATATAGCTTAGCAGTCCTTTTAGTTAAGAATTTTTGAAGATAAGAGAATCAAATGTTAACTTAAGCAGATATAAATATTCCTATAAATATAAACATTAGAGTTTTGAGGTTAAATTCCAATTTCTCTTCACTAAGGAGCTGGTGAAAACTCTTAGCCAATAGGGCTAAAAGAAGTTCACTTTGTAGTCCAGTACACATAACTCTTCTCTCTTTGTCAAAGTTCCTCTGATGCTCTTCTATATCTCCCACTCTTATTGGACCACACTGCTCTGTTACTTTCCTATGCTTGGGTCTTTATTGCTCTTTGTGGGAAATGCTTGCTATTTCTGGAACTGTTTAAAGTTTACTTATTTTAAAAATCTTTTTGGCAGGAAAAGATAGCTTTTAACTGAGGGTTTAAGTAAAGAAAACGTTTTGCTATTGCATGTAAACGTGGTCACCTTGACACCCCGGCTCATTGTTATCCATCCCCTCTGGGCCTCCTATTTAACCTTTCCCCGCCACCCCAATTTCTTAGTTTTTCCTTTTATTTATTTATTTTTAATTGTATAAACTTGACATAACATTGTGTACATTTAAGGCGTACAATGTGTTACTTTGATACATTTATATGCTGTAATATGATCACCTTTGCAGTGATATTTATCACATTACATAAAGATAGTACAATATTGTTGTCTATATTCATTATACTGTGCATTAGATCTTTAGGGCTTATTTGCAGGTTTGTACCCTTAAATAACATCTATCTTGCCCTCCCCATCCCCTACCCCCTAGTAAAAAACATTTTACTCTTTGTTTTTTTATGAGTTTGACTTTATATTTTTTCCACTATGCTGCAGGCTCTGCCATAGCATAATTTGACAACTTAAGACTTGTTTTTAAGTGTGTTAGTCAGATACTAAGCACCAATTGAGTTGGAGAAAGGCATCAGGTTAATCAAAAGAAAATTGAGAGAGAAAAATCTAAGTTGATCTAAAAAGTATGCTGTATTGTCAAGATATGTCCTCAATTGAATTGAAGTCTGAACTGACGTCTATATAGAAGGATGGGCCTCTATTTTGTGGCAAAGAGTGCTCCCCCCTCCCCATACACACCCAAAGTCAGCATATTAATCACGTAATTGGTCAATGGATATAAAAAATACTCTGGGGTCAGGATTAAAGAAAACCTTCTGATGAGCAAAGAAACAAAGAAAAAGAAAGCAAGGAAAAAAGGTCAGGTCCCAGTTTGAAAGCTAATGTTTTGGGAAAGAGCTGGGGTTGTTGAGGTGGTAACCCTCTATGCAGTTACTAGGCAATGAGGAGGGTGCTCTGAAGGCATGTCTTGACAATTTTCAAAGTAATTCTGGCATTTGCAATGGAATAAGTTACTTAATGAGAAGCAGACTTACCTCCTGTTCTGTTTCCCACAGCTTGGGATATTCAATTAAGAATAATTGGCAATAGGATAATTATTAATTTTTAATGACTTTTTACAGTGATTTGGGTTGATAAATAGCCTGCATATTAAAACAATTACCTCTTCCTCTTTCTTAGGTTATATTATCATTTGAAAATACATTCGTTGAATTGGGGGAGGTACTCAAACGTAACCAGATTCAAACGATGGGTTGACAAATGAGGACACTGTTACCAGTTTAATCCCCATATGGGCCAATTAGTTTCACATAGAGAAGGACTCTGTTCCAAAGCCACAGATTGCACCATTAACCCCAGTCAGTTGTCTCCAAATTGTGTGTCATTGATCACGAGAGGCCCAGGTATGAGGGTTGATAGCTCAGAGCAAACCCATCATCACCTCTGAGAGCAGAGCCATTCTGTTATCTCATACATTCTTCACCTCATACATGCCAAGGAATATTACAGTAAGATGGAGAAGTTGAAGGCCTCTCTGTTCCTTCATTTCCTGCACCCCATAACCTTATTATAAAAGGTGAAAATTGACAATTGCATAGCTTCCATTTTTATAGGAGATCTTCATGCTTTAGAGGAAAAGGGTAATAGCATTATTGATAAGCAATACAACTGGCAAGCAACAAGCAATTTGTGGATTTTCTTCATCAATAATTATTTCCATCATTAACGGTACCTTAGAAATCCTAACATTGACCCAAACAGATGAGAAAAGCCAAATACATGCTTTCTAGCTCCTGAAACCTTATTACTTCTGGTTAGTTCACAGAGTAACAAAAGTGAATATCAGAAGTAGAGTTATATTAAATGTGACATTTGTAAAATATGACTCCTGAAACAGTCTAAAATGTAAAGGTTTGTTAATCTTGTTCATTCTCAAAACAAATGAAATCTTACCTAATTTAATTTCTTGCTATGCAAAAAGTTTCAGAGATATCCTTAACTTGGGACTAAGCAGGAAAAATTATCTCAAAGGGTAATTTGGGGTAAAATGGGGTCAAATTAAAGTAATTTTAAAATAGGCATTAATAAAAATAGTGTCATCCTTACCACCACTTCTGCAAACCTATAATAGATGTTTTGATATGTAGATTCATTTAGCATACTTTTGGTAATAAAATGTGATTAAGTTAATGGTAAAACTGATTTTAGCAAAAAGCTGATGCAGTTCTTTGTAACAGAGCCAACATTCTTGATTCTTTATAAATCTTTTGAATTAAACCCAAAATTTAGAGAATAAGGAGCAAAGATTTAAATCTAATGACTAGGAGCCTGGGTAGATTCCTTCTGTGATTCACTCCTTCTCTTCGGTGGGAACTGCTTTTCATACAGGACTAGAGTTCATGGATGTTTTCTAAATGTTGGAACCATTTTTTTTTTTTTTTACATAAACTTTATTTTTATTTATTTTCTAAGATTTATTTTATTATTTACTTATTTATTTTTGGCTGCATTGGGACTTCGGTGCTGTGTGCGGGCTTTCTCTGGTGGTGGAGAGCGGTGGCTTCTCTTGTTGCGGAGCACAGGCTCTCGGCTCACGGGCTTCAGTCGTTGCAGCACGTGGGCTCAGTTGTTGTGGCACATGGGCTTTGTTGCTCTGTGGCATGTGGGATCTTCCTGGACCAGGGCTCGAACCCGTGTCCCCTGCATCAGCAGGTGGATTCTTAACCACTGCGCCACCAGGGAAGTCCTTGGAACCATTTTTTAATCTCGTATTCCACATCACGTTTATTTTTCACATTCCTTTTCATTCTTACTGTTTCTCACCCCCGAAAGCCACCCAAACACTAAAAGTGTTTCTTTACCACTTCCAAGTTCTCAGAGAGTAAAATAATTCCTCTCTCTCCTTGTGAATTTGTATCCCAATTGAAAAATACATGCAAAAGATAGGCATTGGAAAAGAAAATAGCAGCTTTACATTAGTACAAGTTGGAAATGTGCATTTAGGCCTGCAGGCAAGTTAGCTTGCTAATACTTCACACCAGAAACAGAAAACCACAGGCCACACCTGCAGAGTAGGCCTCTTTTGGCATGGGGGCAGCAGACGTGTCACCCAGAGGGACCTGAGAATGGGTTAAGTGCCTGCAAGAAGTTTGGGGGGATTTCTTGTGAGGGAGTGAAGGAAGCAGGATTGGGCAGGGGGTGAAGTGCAGCACAATCACAATGAAGACCTCAGCTAATCCTGTGTGTGTTGGGGTGGGGGGGAGAGATGGGGGAGCACTAGAGAGATCTGGGGATGTGGTTGGTCCTATAGGCTTGTCTTGAACTGCGGCAAGGGGCTAGACCTTATATCCCAGATGGAACTATCACTGGGAAGGGGTGTAATCTGGGGTAAAGCTGTTCTTTCAGTAGAGGACAGTTCCTGGGAAGGGGACTTAATTAAGAAGTGTCAATGACCAACATTCCGAGCAGCTGGAGAAATGTCTACTGTAGTCCTCAAAGGAGGGGATGCCTGGGCATAATGCCACTACAATGTTGAAGGAACTCAATCAAATGCACGACATATACCACCTTCTGTTCAAGGCTCTAAAATGCAAGTTATGATTCAGTTTTCATCCTACATGCATCCTACAAGTGTTGCACTCGGCCCTTTCTCCTTCATGTCATGAAGCACTGATGCTGTCAAAATTTTCCGACCTGTCTACAAAACTCTTTCTATCTATGCAAATCCTTTCCAGGTTCACTCTTATCTTGGAGAAGTACCTACCTTCCATTCAAGGTTTATCCTTTTATCTTTATTCACTTCTCATATCCTTTAGAACCATTCTTTGGTAAATCATCCCCCTTTCCCTTCATTTTTAATCTCTTTCCCTCAACTAACTCTTTTTCCTTTCCCCATTTATATCGTCCAATTTCTCTCATTCTTAAACAAAATGTCATCACCCTGGATCTCCTTCTGGCTACTATTCCTCTTCTCTGTCAAACTTTTTGAAAATACCAAATGGTCTGGTAGGAAGAGAACTGGCTTTGGTGTAAAACAGACTTTGGTGTGAGCCCTGGCTTTGTCCCTTGCTAGCCTAGAAAAATTCCTTAATCTCTGAATCTGTTTTATCGCTTCTAATGTGGGAATGGCAATTCCTATTTAATAAAGTTGAAATGAAGGTTAACAATAGAATGTCATAGAATAGATATGGTGGGCATGAATTTAATTTCTCAAATTCAAGCCTTTCTAGAACTGAACTTTATTTCAATATTGAAAAAAAATATTGACTGGGTAGTTAGAAGCTTCCCTTCTGCCTGGGGTGTGATGAAGTTCTGGAAGGAAGGCAGTGGGGAGAATGGCTTACATGGTATCAGTTCGCAAGAAAAGAAAGGGCTATTGGTCTTGGTCTTACATACTGGCATCCTCTGAGATGTCAGTCATCTCAATTGCCCTTTGCTGCTGAGCTATCCCTTAGTCCCTTCAGTGTCATTTGCTGATGTGCTGGAACTGCAGTGCTACTCCTGCATCATAGTTGAACATGGGGATCTCAGATATCTGCCTAAATCTCAGAAATCCTGGTCACACAGGAATTGCTGTGTTGCTGCCCAGGTCATGCTGGGCCCCAGGAAGCTCTGTGGAGGCCGAATGCCTACATTAACCATAGAGAAGAGCCAACCTCTGGTCCTCCCGTCCATCCAGGCTCTCACAAGGAGCGAAACACAACGTCTCTCTTTTTTTGGAATCCTGAAGGCTATCAGGTTATTTACTCATTTTCTGACTTGGGCTGGCCCCAAAGGGCAGGGTACAAAGCTGGCCTTGCCCCAGAAAACCACCCATCTACTCCTGTATTCTCTTCCTCCTGCTGGCCTAAGGGGCTTTCTAGTGGTGGTGGTGGTGTAGAGTGAGTGAGGCCTTGTTCTTGGCATCACATGGTCTCCCAAGTCTGCTGTTCTTAGCCCTACAGTTATTTTCATTTCCCCCTGAGGGCTCGACTTTTGAAACTAAAAAGCCAGGAAAGGATGCCTTTCCTGATCAATCTGCTCTGAAGTCTCTTTCCTGAGGCAATGATCTTCTAGCTCTCTGAATGGTGAGGAAGAGCTAGGGGAGTCAGAAACCAGAAAACAACAGCTAATATTACAAAATAGTGTCCTGCCACACTTAAGCAAAATGCCAGAACAGAACTTACTTAGCTCATAGTAGGTTTCAATAAATATTAGTTCCTATTCCCATCACTCCGCTATCCCCTCTCCTCAACTGGCCATTTTCTCATTAACTCAGTGAAGCTATCTTCCTTATTACACAGTGACATTACTTCCATAAAAGCAACCATTGACTTCTCAGTTGTAAAATTCAATAGGGACTTATCAAATTTTCTCTTTTATTTGACCTCCTCTGTAGCATTTCCACTGGCAAATACATCCCCTCTTTTTGAAACTCTCTCTGCCTTGGCTTTTATAAGTTCTGTTTCTCTCCTTACTCATTTGGCTATTTTTTTCCCCTCCATTTCCTTCTGCCCTCAAGTATTAGTGTTTACCAAGGCTCAATTTTTATATCACATTGTTACCTGATGTCATTTACCTCATGCTCTGATATACGCCTATACCTTCAGACCAAGTCTTTTAGTCAGACCTCCATATTTTCATATCCTCAAATGCTTCTGATATTAAATCAGCTAATTCCTGTAGAGTGCTTAGCACAGTGCTTGGCACAGAGTTAAGCACTCAATCATATTAGCTACTGTGTTTTTTACTATATTTACCTGAACGTCTCACAGGTATACATCAATTTTAATGTCAAAAATGGCTCATTTTCTCTTTTCTCCCTTATAACCTTGCCTCTTGACAACACTCCTCCCCAAAATAACCAATAACAACTATAGGGTGTGCATGCATGGACACACACACACACACACACACACACACACACACTCCTCCTAGGGCCAGGAGGGCAGAATTTTGGATATCATCCTTCATTCCTCTTCTTTTCACTACCCCTCTGCTCACCATCTAATCACTCCACCCTGATGATTCTACATCAGTAGGTACTCAGGAGATTCTTTCTTCTTCTCCCTCTCCACTGCCTTTACATAAATATAGACTCTTATTTTTTCTCATGATTATTCTTCAAGCCCAGCTCAGATGCCTTCATGTCACTGAAACCTTCCCTGCACCCATTTTCTTTTCTTGGAGTTCCTGATGGTACTCCCTTTTGCTTTTCTTTGTGTTCCTTTTACTGCCTGGAATGTCTCCTCCTGCCTTATCAATTTCTAACCTCATTTTATTTTCTAAATGTTTTTGGCTGGGTCACATGGCTTGTGGGATTTTAGTTCCCTGACTAGGGATTGAACTCGGGCCCTTGGCAGTGAAAGCACAGAGTCCTAACTACTGGACCTCCAGGGAATTCCCAGACCTCATTTTAAAGCTCAGCTAAAATGTCATTAACCTCTCTCTAGGTTGACCTGACTTTATTCTGCCTTATTCCACTGTCACTTGTTCCGTGTTGTGCTCTCTTATCCCTTTATATATGTTTCTATTATTGTATTTGTTTGTATTGTAGTTGCTTATTTATGTTGGTATCCCAATAGAATGAAACGTCTTGAAGGTAGGCACTGGGTTGTACTCACATCTCTCTCCAGACCTTTGTATAGAGAGTCAACAAGTGTGTATGGAACTAAGTTCAAACAAATGTTAAAATGTGAACTATATGATCTGAGGTGTAAAACGCTTCAGCAGGGAAGACAATAGGACTAGGCAAACATGCAAAGAAGTTTTATGAAACCCTGACTGGAGATTTCAGAAAAAGAGGTTATGATAACCCATCATTAAAAAGAAAGTACATGGGGCTTCCCCGGTGGCGCAGTAGTTAAGAATCCACGGGTCAATGCAGGGGACAAGGGTTCGATCCCTGGGCCAGGAAGATCCCACATGCTGCGGAGCAACTGAGCCCGTGCACCACAACCACTGAGCCTGTGCTCTAGAGCCCATGAGCCACAACTATTGAGCCCATGTGCCACAACTACTGAAGCCCACACGCCTAGAGCCTGTGCTCCGCAACAAGACAAGCCATTGCACTGAGAAGCCCGCACACCACAATGAAGAGTAGCCCCCGCTCACCGCAGCTGGAGAAAGACTGTGAGCAGCAACAAAGACCCAACGCAGCCAATAAATAAATATTTTTTTTAAAAAGAGAGAGGAAGTACCTGAAGAGTAACAAATGTTGGGGACTGCCTTTTTCTTCATTCTTTATTTTTCCTTATGAATCATCTAAAGAAGCTTGTGCTCATTAGCAAGAGTTCTAGGTATCATGTAGCTCTGTCATATAAACTCAGATATTTAGAAGCAGGCATCTATATTAAGGAAGTAACTTTTAAGAAAAGAGATAGAATGAGAACCTTCTGTAGGCATGCATGACATGTGTTCAGTAAATTTTTGTTCTCTGACTTGTCCACTCAAGGCTCACAATAGCACTTTGAATGGAGCAAGATAAAGTTAAGGAGTTTAAACTAGACACCAAAGCCCAATCATTTTCTGAATTTTTTATACTTTGGTGTAGAACAAAGGAAGGCAACTTATCTTTGGTAATCATAGACATTAAAGGAATATCGGGGCAGCCTTACATTGTGAAAAAAAAAATCCACCTGACGAGATTCACACGAGTATCAACGGGTTTTCACAACTCAATGTAACCTTAGTCCAAGTTACATTGGACTAAGTAGTCCAACTGGTAGTCCAGCTGGTTACATAGGACTAAGTAGTCCAACATAGTTCAACTCTTAGTACAAATTGTACTTCCATATTTGTATTTTTGATTTTGTGGAATATTTGTATTTTTTAGGCTCTTTAGAGATAAAATTTCGTAGTGCTCAACTTTAAATTTTTTAAGCAAAACTTCTGAGAAATTAATCAAAGGCAAGAGTCTAAATATTTAATATCATTAATGTGGATAACAATGTAGGTAAAAGGCAATTTGTTGTCACATATTTGTCAAACCGAACCACAAGCAAATGTGGAGAAGATGCAATTTTAATTAATTTTGTGCCTTGAAATATTTTTTTTTGGTAATAGCTGATAATTTTTTTATATATGTGAACATATATCTAAACAAGAAACAAAAAATATTTATACCACAGAGAGAATATACTTTTTAATAGGAATTTAAAACTGAAGTTTTAACTGAGATCCCCAGATACAAAAAAGTATGAAATTTCAAGTTAGGTAACTATTATAAAGGAAATGATTCAAAGCCTATTCTATAACTCAAATGCTCTTCTTTAAGAGTATAAACTAGTTGAGACAGAGGGGATTTGTGTAGGGATTTTCTTGGAGAAAGTTGAGCTCATCATCTCCAGTGGGGAGGTGGGGAGGGCATGGAGGATGCTTCTTCAGCTCATGCCAGGGAGCTTCCATGGACTTCTGTGGGATCACGTGGAGAGCTTGGGATGTGTTTGCTCCCTGCAATGAGGGGATTCTGTAGAAACCCGGAAGCAGGTTGCCCAACTGTTTCTGTGGCAGAACCTAGAGGGAGGGAATGGCCTAAAGGGCAAAGGATATGTGAGTATTTCCCAAGGACCAGGAGAAGTACCATGGGAGAGAAGGAGCTGGCTGGAGCCATCTTGAGTCCTGCCTAGGAGACCTTCTACCAGAGGGTGAAAGGACTCCAACGGGGAGACTACAGTAGGGCTGAGGAAACAGAAGCTGAGGGGTGATTAGGAGTAGGCAGCTAAAAGAAAGGTGTATTACCCACATTGCAGGGGTTGCAGTTAGAGAAGCCCAGAAGCAACTCTCCAAAAGAGCCCTTAGAGAGCCAACTTTAAACACATGCTAGCACCTTCATGGGCCAGTGACCTGTGCAGACCTGTGCACAGAGACCTGTACTTGGTTTAATGCTCTGCTTTGCTGTCTTGAAATTCTTAATTATTTTTCAACAAGGGACCCAACAATTCTGTTTTGCACTGAGTTCTGCAAATCCTGTTGGCCAGGGGTTGGGGGTGGGGGTGTCTGTTTGTCAGGTCAAGAGAGTGCAAAACTGGATTACAACAGTACCTGCTAGATAAGAACTGTTTTGTCCTTCACCCGGAGACTGACTTGTGGGGTCTAAGAGGAAAATAAGATGGAGAAATAGAGACGCTGAGCTTCCCTGTTTTCCCCATACAGGCTTTCAGCTTAAAGAAGGCTTGAATTCTAAATCAAATTCAGTGTTTTGATTAAAATCTAATTTCTGATTGAGATAGTGTTTGCAACTAAAAGTAGCAATAGTTCTATCTAGGAACTAAAAGTCAATAGAAAAATTCTGATACTGAATTTCCTCTTACCTTAAAAAGCAAACTAATATTATTTAATGAAATATTACAAATTCAACAGTTGAAGCACTTCGTAGTAGGTTAAAAAAAAAAAAGTCAGGTGTAGATTTGAATATTTCCAATTGACTCAGAAAGTATTTCTGTTAGTAGAAGAAGTGTTTTAGAATGGATGGGGAAACTTTCTGGAACATAACTGTATTCACATGAGATAAATGAGGAAGGAATTGAGGTAATTACCTAGGTGAGGGTTGCAAATTTACTGTCATTATTTCACTGTTAGCTGTGGTGTTAAGAAGTTCGGTCCTCACAGAGCAGGTTCTGAAACAGCTAGAAGTGCACACCACCCCAGGAAGTTAAAATTATATCCTAAAATGAGGCTCTGGGATTAAAATGTGTAGGTATGAGTATTATTGCATACCTCTATTCACCCGCAGTCCAAATAATAATATGCATGCTTGTTGCTTTGGAATCAGAACATGAATTCTAGGTCAATGCCCCATAAGCAGTTATTTAATTGTGGTCTGTATTCTCCTGTGACCCAAATGTTCTGAAATACTAAATGTAATGTCCAGAGATTGCTTAAGTTGCTAACAGACTTAGCTGTCCAAGAGAGAGCATGACAACATGAATGAAAAATTTTTCATTCACACTCTAGTAACACAGCAGGAAAAAAAAGTCTGCCAATAAAACAAGAGGGAGGTTTCCAGAGGGCTTTAAGTATCCCATTTGCACGTGGCATCAGATTAGTGACATACCTGCTCCTCGGTTATTCTCATGTGTTACTAACATAGGCCTATACCTTAAGAAAGATATCTGTGAAAAAGAGAAAAGACAATTAGTATTGATAACTATTGCAACTTACTCTTCTGCTACTTAAATACCTGGATTTAAACTATGCTCTTTTGGAAACTGCTCTATTAATCATCTAGGATATTCATTAATTATAGCTATAGATTTAGCATGGTTATCTCAGAAACCAACTGTGGCAGAGACTGCTGGCTGTTCATCAAATTGATTTCTTTTTCTTCCTGGGGTAGACTCCATTTCATGGGCTGCCTTGTAGTTTGGTGGCTTCTGAGTGTTCTAGCCAGTGGAATGTGAACAGAAATGATGTGCACAAAACCTCCCTTGAGTGATCCTCCATGTTTTGCAGCTTTCTGCCAGCGTGATATGGTGATTACATGTTGAACAAGTCACAACTCTAACGTGGAAGTCTAACTCTTATAAATGCTTAGAGGAGAATTGTCTGCCATTCTGAACTTTACATGGATGAGAAATATACTTCTACTGTTGTGTGCCAGGATAGATTTTTGTATTTATTCGTTGTACCAGCTAGTGTTAACAAATACATTCACGTTTATGGTAAAGGAATTTCAGCTTGCTGATCACTGTGTTTTAGATACTACCTAATAGTTCATCACATTTAATTCTCATAATAAGCTGTTGAAGTAGTTGTAACCGTCGTTGTCCAAATGAGGAAATTAAAGCTTAGAAAAGTTAAGAAACTTGCCTGAGATCTAAATTCTGCAGAGAGAGGATCTGAACTCAGATCTCCAAGTCTCCAAAGTGTGCTCATGATCTTTCCAATAAGCCATCCCAAGAGGAGAGTACAGTATAAACTACACATAGGACATAGATTTATTTGTCCATTTGTTCACTCATTCATTAATTTAACCACCAAACACATTTTGTGCATACTTTGTGTCATGTTCTATTCTAGACACTGGAGACAAGATACCCTTGTTATTAAGGCAGAGAAGCAGTAACTTAATTTTTGTTACTTGATGTCCTGAAATTCTAAATGGGCCTTCTAGTTTAATTTACTCCCAAGAAATGGTAGAAGTACTAACAAATGGCTTTCAGTATCTAATTTACTCATTGATAGTCAAGAAGAGTGCATACTTTTCTTAAGATGCATACGTAACTACTACTGAGCGATATTAGCCTTAAGAATTTCTGGCTTAATAAAGAATGAAGGCTTTGTCTCCAAAATTTAGGAGGGAAATTCCCATGGATAAACATGCTCCTGCTGCCCATGTTATTGGAAGGTGATGACAGTGAAGAGGAGAAATCTAGCATACACTCTGTTTGGAGTACCATCACATCACAATTGGCAGATTCTCCAAAATTCATGATGGCACAGTCTAAGAGAAAGAACAATGGTAGTTACATAAATAATAGTTTTATAATAAACAATCATATAATAAAAGTTGACATGCTTTATTACAGAAATTGATGAAACTACTATAGAAGAACAAAACACAGAAGAAATAGACGTTTACTTTTCATAATACATGAAGCCCAGAGTATATAATTCATTGTAGTTTACATAATATTTACTTTTAGAATTTAATCCAGTTAAGATTTAATACAATCTGATGAGATGGAGAAATATTTTGAGGCAGTATTTGTCATAAGACAAATTTGGTTCTCACAAATATGTTGCTGTTAAAATTGGAAACAAATGAAAATTGCAGTTGATAAGAGATATTTGGTAATTCAGAATATCACCACTCTCAGAGTTAAGTATTTAGAAGAGCTTTTAGCACTGGTGTCACGGGGACTATTTTCTTAAAAATAAAAAGTGGGTTGGGTTATCACAGAATAAAAATCTGACCCATTTTTGTTACTCCCAAGCAAGAAATCTGTAAGGGAATCACTTTGCCAATAGGAACTGTTAGAGGTCTGATAATTATAGTAATGAATTATATATCTTATACACAGATGAACTGAACAGAATTAGGATACAGGGTATATTCATGAGGCGCTGGGAAATATGGAAAAAGGGGAGGAGCAGCAATGGAGGACTTTTACTCTCCAGTGGACTGCACATATTCAAATGGCAAATTTTCTCCTGTTTCTCCCGGTCAAAGAAGTGTTTCCCTTACAAATGGAGAAAGGTGACTTAAAAAGCCCTTTCTTCTCTTATTAGGTTTCATACTCCTGTCCACAATCCCAATAGATGTGCATTTCATAAAAGATGTGGACGTAGATGTATAAATACAACTCCCTATATAAATACCGGGGATATAGTGTAAGAGAATGACTACCATCTCAATGTTGTCAGGACATGGAAAAGCAGAGCAGGAAGTGTGTGTCAGGAGGAGTAACTCTTCTACAGCAAGAAGCCAAAAGTATTAACAAGAATCTTGCACTAGGAGAAAAAACAGGTACATCAACAAGTGTTCCAGAAGCAACAATACATGGTTGTCAGAAAAAGTAAACTTCTTTTATAACTTCATGGAATATGATGTATAGTCACAAAGAGAAATTGGCCATTTTGCAAGAAAAAAACCTGAAAAAAACAAAAAAACCTGTCTCCATTGCAAAAATCCCCAGAAGCCATGAACTTCAAAAGAAAGAAATGCTATCTTTTTCGTAGTGAATGCAATACATCATGGCTTCCCCAAAGTCAATAAAAACTACTAGCTCTAAAAAGTGTGAAATTTTAAGGTTGAATTACGATGGTACTGCAAGCTGTACACTATGTGTGGTGCAGGAAGCACTGGGATGGCTCTTCCGAAGAGAGGTTGCTCTAGGACTGGACGGTAAGGTCTCCTGCGAGTCAGGACCGGTGTTAGGCTCTGGACTGACCTCTGAGGTGCAGAGGGGTGGGGTTAGTTCCCGCCTGGCATCAAGCTTTCGGGGTCGCGTTCCAACAGGGCAACGCCCACCTCGGGGGCCTCGGGTCCGGGCCCCTCACGCGCCGGGCCCGACCTCCCCAGAGCTTCTGCGGGCGGGAGGAGAAGCCCCAGGCCCGGCTGCGCGCGGAGGGCAGAAGAGCCTCCCTTCCCGGGCCTCGGGTGCCCGCCGCGCGCCACGAGGGCGCGGGGGAAACCCACAACTTCCCGCCCAGGAACGACGCCCCGCTCCCGGCTCCGGCTGCGGGGGTGGGGTGTTCTCGCGAGAGGAGAGGGGGCGCGGGCCGCTGCAGGCTTGGGGGCGCGGGGAAGCCCGCGGACGGGGGCCCGCAGGGAGGGGGCAGAGGCGGCGGGCCGGCTGGGGACGCGGGGAAGCCGCTCCCGCCAGTCGCCGTGCGCCAGCCCCTGACGTCAGGAGTTTTCCTCAAAGTCAACAACAAGCCCGCGGCGGCGGCGGTGGCGAGAGCTGATCTGCGGCGGCCCCAGAGGGAGGAGGGGGCGGGGAGGCGGCGGCGGGCCCCCCAGCGGGGCGCGGCTCGAGAGGAGGCCGCAGACCCCAGACCCGCGCCGGGCCGCCAGGGCCCAGAGCCTCCGCCCGCCGCCGCCGCCGCCCAGCCTCGCCGGCGCGACCCGGCCCCCGCCCGAGCGGAGTTTTCTGGTGATGAATTGAATTTGTAGCCGAGATCCGATTCCCACGTAGAGTCTCCGCCCCCTCCCCCCGCCGCCTCCCTCCTCCCGCTGCCGCCGCCGCCGCCGCCGCCGCCACCCGCTCCAGCTCCGCGGCCCGGCCGGCTCCCTCCCTCCCTCCCTCCCCTGCAGCCCGCTGCCTGCCCTCCCGCCGGCCGCACCGGGCTCCAGGGGGGCCAGAGGCTCTGCGGGGTGGGGGGAGGACAGGAGGGGAGGAGGAGGGAGGGGGACCCCCGAGTCGCCCCCTCTCCTCCCCCCGCCCCCCGGCTCCATCCTCCGCCGCCGCCCGAGCAGCTGCGGGGCCGCCGCCGCCGCCTTTGCAGGTAACAGCCACCGCCCCCCACTCTCGCCCTTTCCCCGCCGCGTCCACACTCCCTCCGGGCCCCCCTCGGGCGGGGGTGGCGGTGGGTGAATGAGGTGGGGGCGTCCGGCTTGTCGCCGCGCCGGGAGCGTGGGCGGGGGCTCGGTCGCCGGGGGCTCGGGTGCGGATGCGGGTGCGGAGGCCGGGGATGCCCGGCGCTGACGGACCGCACCCCTCGCTTTGCGGGGGAAGCCGGGGCGGCGGTGCGCGGGGGCAGGGGAGGGTGTTCCCGGCCTAGCGGTGCGGTCCGGGTCTGGGCCGCCCCGGCCCGGCGTCTCTGGTCTCTGCGCCACGCTCGCTCCAGCCAGCCCCTCACCCTCCCCACCGGCCGGCGGCTTGGGGAGGGGGCCCCCGGTCGGCTTGGGGTGGCGGCGGGGTTATGTAATGCGGGGAGCGCCTGTGTCAGGGCGTTTGGGTGGGGGAGGGGGCTGTCTGCGCGTGGGTGGGGGAAGGCAGGGATGCGAAGGCTCCCCGGGGTCTTGTTCTCCACCCCCACCACCCTGCCGCCGGCGCACAGGAAGAGACGGCACTGGTGGGGTGGGGGTGTGTGGGAGGTGGGGAACGTGCTTGTCTGTGTTTTTAATAGTAGTGGGGTTTTGATCCGCTTGGGAGTTGTGTGCTAAGAATAGAAATGTGCGGAAGATGCTGGCTTTGGCGGATCCAGTGATGCTGTCGCTGCTGGCGGCGGCAGCGGCTCTGGCTGCAAGTAAACAAACCAGCCTCTTCCTCGTCCACCTCCTCCTCCTGCGCATCGGTCTGCATCAGCCATGATGCTAGTGGGGCCCTTTCGAGCCCAAAGTTGAAGCGGAGCTGGTTGCTGTGTTCACCCTGACTCCTAGGCGGGGTCACCCCTTGTTTGGGATTTCCCGGGAATCAGCAGTTAGGCTAGATTGAATTTCTTTGGGGCCAGGTTTTCAGTACCCGTATTTACTGTTTATCTTCTGAAAGCAGAGGAAATGCTTACCCATAAGTCAAGGCTGGGATACTCACATTTCTTCCATGAAAATGTTATGAAAATAAAACCAACACGTTTTACCAGTGTGGTTATTAGGTGAAAACCCAGTAGTTTGTAGTTGATAACGTTTCCAAGTAGGAATTCAACAGTGAAACCTGTGTATCTATGTTAATTACTAGTATTAATAAAATGTTCACACTTTTTTAGTTCATCCCGAAGCTAAAGAATGTGAAATAATGACTTTTTTGTAGTTAATACGTTGGCAACTGCTTCATATCATCAATTTAGATATATGTTCCACCTTTGGTAAAGTATGGTCATATAATAGCTTCTAGTGGAGTGTAAATCATTAGACAACTCCTGGGCTTTGTTTTTGGTGCAAAGTCATTAAATTAGGTTACACATTTTTGGAAAATAGTTGAAAAAGCCAAAGGAGGAAAAATCCCATAAAGATGGTTTGGGAAACTCTGTCTTTAGAACTTGTCATTGTGAAATATGTGTAAATGAATAGGAATATTCCAGGAGGTGGTTGTATAAAACGTGACAACATCTTTTATTGCAATACTTACTTATTAGTATTACTAGTTTTCCAAGGTATATGACAGTGCACAGTTATTTTCAAGATATAAGTCAGGACTGTAGGTTTTTTTTCTTTTTACGATACATAATCTTGACTTTTAAAGTTTACCAATGAGACTGTTTGAAGACCTGTATTGGTTTGAGCTTTTAATTTTAAAGTGAGGGAAGTGCATATATCACACGAATGAGACAACATTGCAAGTTAGGTGAATGTAGAGTTTTAGTTTTATGTTTGTACTGTGTATTTGCAGTATGTAGTATGTTTTCTTAGAGTGAAAAATAATATGTCTAAAGTAATTCTGCAAAAAAATTTATGAAAGTATTATTTGTATTTTGTCCCATACTCTTAGCTTTTCTGTAATGATTACTTGAGTGAATTGTTTTCCAACTTAAAATTAATTTTTACTTTGAATCTTAGTTTAAGTTGTGTATGTCAGAATATTGCTTTGGATGTTTTTGTTTATGTAACTTTAATGGCTGTAAAATATTTTGAATAAGATTTCATTCATTCATTCATTCAACAGATATTAGACTGTGAACTGTGTGGTAGGGACTGATTTGATTAAAAACTTTTACTATTTGCATTTCATCCAGAAGATCACTACTGTTAGGCAGGGAATTTCTTTTCAGAATCACTGCAAATCTAAACATGTTTTGGTTAAACATATGGGCCAAATGTACTTAGCAGAGAGTCTTGTGCGAAGTAAGGAGTTAAGGTTTCTTAAACTCTAGCTTTCTATTTAAATGGTCTTTCTTACAAAAAATTCGATAGAAATTTTCAACTATTTAGGTTTCTTTAAAAAGAGGAACTGGTTTTTCAAATTAATTTTGTGGAAGTTTAGAATTAAACTTTGCATATTTTTGTGGAAAGATGGCTTCACTTTCTTTTGTTGTTATATCTTTTTGTACTAGAATTCACCCTTAGGAAGAAAAGGCAACTGTTGTTAATGATGTGTTAATTGGATTTTTAGCATGATTTGATAGGACCTAGTCTTTATAGTGTGATTAAGTTTCAAGCACTAAAAAATATTTAATTTAGAACCATTTGGATTTGAATAACATAAGATGCAAGACAGAAAAAGAAACCATTTCATTTTGACCAAATCAGTCGTGTAATTTGACTTGCATTTTTATTTTTCTTAAATTGACATAAATTAATGCACATTAATTTTTGTAGATTTGTGTTAGATTATTTAAATTATTAAAAATTTTTCTGTTTTTAACTCCCAGTTTCAGAGTGTGCATCAGTATTCTAAATCTCGATTTCATACAGCATGTACCTTTCTGTAGTTGCCTGAATCATCTGATGTTAACTTAAATATTTTATCATGGTCATTTATGTATGATAGAGCTACATTCAATTTAGAGTTAATGCTAGCCAGTGCCTGATGAGCACTTGCATGTGCCAGGCACTCTTACATGTTCTGAACATTTATAAATGCATTTAATCTTCATAATAACCTGTTACCACTTTTGAAAGTGATTTTCACAGGAGAAAACACTTTCTGGTGTTGTAAAAATTTGTTTCATTTTAACTTTATTAATTTTGAAACACTTTTAGTGTTTTTCTTAACCTGTTTGTACCTGTTATTAGAGTTCACAATGACGATGTTAGATTTCAATAATGTACCATAAAATTTCCACAGAAATCAAGATAATATAGTAAAAAAAAATATTGACGGATCCATAACATTTTTTTATTTCATTTCTTTCAAATGCCGAATTAAATGCCACAGATGTTTACGTTTTATTGTAGCACCATAGTCTTTGAACATGTTAGATGTAAACATCTCCTTTGCCAGGAAATCTTTAAATAGTAGTTGATAGGTAAATTAATAAATGCTTGTTGACCTGTAGATTTGCTTTTTAGTTCCTTTTCTTTTCTGTACTCTTTATATTTATTTGTCACCAATTGCAGATATTTCACCTTTTTAAATGAGTATATTTTGCTAACATTCAGAGGGAAAAGTATAAAAAAATGTTGGAAAAAATAACTAGGAGAATTTCAAATGAGAATTTTTCTTCTCTATATTAATTGAAAAAGCCTCTGACTATATTTGGAAGTCTAGGGGGTGGGAGGGGGAGGAAGATGGTATTTTTGCCAGTATTGAAATTTAGTCCAAACTTTGTGTGGAATATTGATGTTTGAATGTTTTATCTTCCCAACTATATATTAACTTTTGAGGGCAGGAACTGTGTATAATCAGGATGCTGTCACCTAAGATGCCACCTATAAGTGATACAGATATTCAGCTTTAAACTTGAAGAACCATAAATGAGCTATTTAGAGTTGATCTAATGCTACGCTTTTAATTTTGTTGCTAAGGAAACTGAGGCACAGAGAATTAAAGAACCTCATGCAGCATCACTCTGTGTGGGGTAGAGTTGGGAACTGGGACCCAAGTTTCTTGTCCTGTTCTGTGCTCTTTCTAATGCACCATTGTGATGAACTTTGCTATAGGATTCCATACCTAGTGGTTAACTTTCAGTTTAATCAAGAGTAAAATCTGTTAGGCTGATTAATGGCATTTTTGTGTATGTGGATTCTTTTTGTTTTATGATCAGGGAGGTCCCAGAGTCAGATTTTAGAAGGATTTTACATGTGCATTGGAAAAATATGGCCAACTGTGCAACTGAGATTCTTTTAGTAGCAACCCTCAACCTGTCCCTGTGTTATTGTATAAGTGATTTCGTATAGAGACGAGCCACATTTTACATGAGCAATGTAGGGGTGAATTTGTCAGTAGCTTGTTCAGTGGCTTAGGTGAGCCAGAGGAATCCAATAAGCATTTTCTTAGTTATTTCAAATGAGAATGTTAAATATATCACCCAGCACGAGTTGCTTCTTTTATTTGATTAGTAATGGATGTGTTGGTTGAAATTGGCACTCAGTTGCCCTAAACAGGGGTAGGGAAGAGAGGGGAATGCTTTATGATTTTGTATACATATTTCAAAGTTTATAAAGTTGACTTTTAAGAATTGGCAATTTAGAATAACATATTTTGTGTGAAAGTTAGAAATCTTGCCTTTGCTCATTTTCCCATACTGTGAAACAGTGAAGATATCTATATAGAAAGAGTTTAAAGAAAATCCACAAAGTGTATTGTAGTCTGAAGAGAGGAAAGGTATCCAAAGTATATAGTTTGTATGGTTTACTTCCTTATATGATATGTTTTTAGCAGGAAAACAACTCTTAAAAGGACAGACTGGCTTAGAGTTATTTGAAGTGGAGATCAGGTTACCTTGATCCCTTCTACTCCAGTATTTTTCCTTTCCCTCAAATCCTTTTAAGTTTCGGATAGCCTTATGCATTTATTGTGGCATATATTAGTTTCACCTATTTCTTAAAATCAGTAAATACCATAGAATTACACTGTGATTACCCTTGACCATCATTTGTTTTTCAATGTAGCAACTTTCTATTGTATTTGGACATCAGTTATTCATTACCTTAGTTTGGCTAGCATATCTAAAGTTTCTAAAAAATGTGGGTGCAGAGCAAGTGTATTCTACACGGTATTAACTATAGCCAAATATATACTAGTTTATAAAAAGTTTATTATAGAATTGTATCATAGCTTTAACTTAGAAATTAACATACAGGAAATTATTAACCTATGAATTTTGTTCTTATTTATAAAAAAGAGAATTGCTGGGGGTGCATTTTAACTTTATGTCAACCTACTTTTAGTCTTCTGTTATAGTTTCATTTGCGATGCAGTAATTATTTAATTTTTAATTTGAAAACAGTATCCTTTACTGGACTTCTGAAATATAATTTGTTACAGAAAAAATGTTCAGAACTATTCACAAATATACATATATTTGAGAGTTCATATTGTGTTATTTTTATAGAAAGCATACCAAACTGATAGAAAACTTGAATTGCAGGTAGTCACTCTTGTTACTTGTCGTTAACTTGTTATGGTAACTGTGAGGAAATAATGTCATCATTATTGGTTGGTTACGGTCTTAGGTTCAAAATGTGATAGCTATTGCACAGATTTGTTTTTGGAGTTAAGTGAGAAAATGTATGTGAAAGCACTTTGATGACAAATTATTATATGTTTGGAAAACATTTTTTGCAATACTTCGTTTTGCTTGCCCCCTGTATACTCAATATAGTTCTTGTCAGAGCAGATAATCAATACATATTTATTGACTGAATAAACATATATGTATATATATAATGTTTTCTTGAGTTTGAATGCTGTTTTGAGAAGATGTTTCAAGAACTTTATTGCTTAAAATTGAATTGTTGGCTGCTATAAGTAAACAGATACCTTTTAAAAATTCTTAAAAATCTCATTAAGAAAATACCCCATTCTTTCCCTTTTTTTCTCCCATAATGGGTAATTTTGGGCAGTGTTGATGCTTCATTTGTTTGGGAATTGAAACTTGAACATCTCAACAAAAAGAGTAAAAAAATGTCAAGAAAAAAAGGATAATTTTAATGTGTGTGTTAGGCCTTAAAATTAATGGAGGTCTATAGGAAACATACTTTAATGAATAAGGAAGAATATTTATTTTAACTTTAATTATTTTTATGTAGGTGCTTCCATAATGTTTAAGTTCAGGTTTGTTTTTACTGTGGCTTCATACCACAGTAAAACTTCCTGTGAATTTACAGTATTTGCTTTGTCTTTATTAGTTATCTAAAGCTGCATCTTTGTTCTTTCACTCATCCATTCATTCATTTATTCTGTATTTGTTGAGCATCTCTTATGTGCCAGGCAGCATCAAATTGCTTTACTAAATAATAATGCTGTTGAATGAGGTAAAAGCTGTGAAAATGTTTTGTAAATTGTAAAATAACATTCAAATACAATTATTATCATTATCAAAGTCTCAGGTAACTTCGTATGAAAATACTTTTAGTGTAACTGCTTTGTGTAAATTCTAAATTGAGTCTACCAAGAATTTTGTATGAAATTTTTTATAAGAATGGGAAAAATTAGATTACCCAGTAATGAATGTTTAATGCAATAGGTTTAAAAGAAAAATAAATCAAATTTTGTCTCTTGTAGCTCATTGGATAGAACACATTTCTAGAGAAGTTAGGTCTGTAGGAGGAGGTGAAGTTCACTCTGCCTTGGAAAACAGATTACAAACCTAAAGTACAGCCCATCATTTGGCAGATTAGTGTTTTTAATCACATGGAAGACTGAGTGGGAGAGTATTTGACTTGGTGCAAGAGTAGGAAAAGTAGATCACAAGAATAAAGTTTACCGCTTGAGAGTCAATAACATTGGTTCTGTACTAAAGAAAGCATTTATTTCTAGCTTATTGATCATAATCCTAGGGTAGTATACCTTTGAACATCTTTTAAATTGTGTTCAAAGAATGTATCATTTTATCCAGAAGAGACCCAGGAGCAATTTTAAAGCTGAAAATTATGATTATGGATAGAAGTTGGTAACATTTTAAGATGCAAAATGGATAACAGCCATCTCTGTAGTGCCTGGTTCACTGGCCCTGTTGAAGATAATAAATTTTGTCCTATTGATTTAATATACATTTAAAAAGCTTAAATATATAGGCACTGGTAAACATCTTAATCTGAAAAACTGGCTTTTGGAAACAGTTTCTTTATAAAACAAAATTCATTGATTTTGGTTTCATCTGAATATTTCAGTAGATTGTTTTGTCCTGAAGAGGCAGTGGTAGTGGAAAGTGTGTGCCTGTTTCTGTGGTCTTCCCTTATAAAGTAGCTGTATGACATTGGGCAAGTCACTTCATCTGTCTTGATTTCTGTTTCCTCAGCTGTAAAATGAAGGTCCCTTCTAGCTTTAAGATGCTAACAATGAAATGTCCACTTAAAAAAATAGAATCAATTTTGAAAATACTTTTGTTTCTCTAGTGTTTTATATAAGGGTATTATAATGCAAATTATTTAAATAGGAAAACATTTTATATATGTTTATTGGGTGTGTATTATTTTTTATTACTAAGTGTTGGTCATTGATCTCTTCCCTTTCCAATCCCCAAAATATTGAAATACGAATTTTCATTTACCCAGAGTATATAATTTTATAGTCAGAAACCAAGAATGGCTTAATAGATGTGAGGCCCCCTGCTGTAAGTACTACTAAAGAGAAGGTCTAAATGCAGTTCTTCTAAAGACATCATTTTGCACTAGTGTCCCTAATATTTAACTTCCTTATGCAGTTGACCTTTGACCAGTGCTGGGGTGGGGCGCTTCCCCCACCCCAACCCCAGTGTCAAAAATCTGCCTACTGCTATCTCTGCCTCAGAAACAAAGGAATTGATAAATGACTCATCCAAGAGCAGGAAGCTGAAACAGTTTGGATAAAACAAGGACTCAAACTTCAGTTCTTTTGAGTCTACATATTGTGATCTCTAATTGAACACAAAATTTTCCCCACACTTATAAAGATCTGTAAAATGAAAATTCAGGTACTATATTTATTGAAAAAATCCACACATAAGTGGACCTGCACAGTTCAAACCCATGTTGTTCAAGCGTTAATCGTAATTAACTGAAAGAGTTAACTCTTTCATTTATCTAGCTCTGTATTAAGTAGCCAGTTGACCAAGTTGAGTTCTTCAGGAAATTACATAAATCAAATTAAAATGATGTTTTGCTTCTTTATTGAAAGCTTTTTTGTTTTTGTTTTTTGGCCTGTTTTTAATGGTGAAATGGGCCTTGTCTTGAATTATGTGGCCATTTCCTATGGCTGTTTTTCACAGTGTGTTCCCCTGGATTTCAATACAAGTTACTAAAGGAAAAAAAAAAGCCCTGTGTGTTCAAATAAGTTTAGGATTTGCTGAGATAAATAAGGGTATACATTATATATTTTGTACCTTTAATATGGTAATAGTGGTGTTTCAAGAGAAAGACATGGTTTATAGAATTTTCCAAACTCATTTGACCAAATAATTTTTTTTTGTTTTTCTTTTCATAACCCTCTTTTTCTTCTTATTTGTCTGGAATTTCTCTTTGTATTCTGTCAAACATATTTTGGGAAAATACGTCGAGATTCTAATAACCCTTTTGACTCTGTACAGTAGCAGACCTGAATGCCTTTGAGGATAGTCTTGATCCAGCCTGTAGTTACTGCCCTCAGCCCTATGGCACATGATGGGGGTGGTCTTCTATTCAGCCACACAAACTTTGTTAGGCTTTCTTAGGAGAATGATAGTCTTAATTCTTGACTGCTAAATGATTAGGCTCTGTACTTAATTTGCATTAGAAAAAGAACTGTAATTCATTTTAGTACTAGATAGGAAGTCTAACCGTATACTTATTCCTGTGTACTATTTATGAAAACCATATTTGAGAAAATTGTATAGTTATATAGACCATCCGTTCATTTTTCTGGTTATCTAAAATTTATGCCTGGGTTCCTATATCATGTTTTTTGGTCCCTTTTTGTGGAAATGCTTTAGTTCAATTTTATCTTGGCATTTTCCTTTTTAGATTGAGAGAGACAGTAAGAAATAGCCTGTAAAACTCATTGCTATATATATGTGAGAATATGTTTGAGGGCTTTTGTTTATTACTCTAAAAGGTATCTTATAAACACCCATGGGTTAAACCTCGGATTTTTGTCCTAGGAAGAATTGTTTCTTTCTAAACAACTTCTTTTTTTTCTTTTTAAAAAATACTTATGGATACTGTAAATATTGAAACTGATTGTATTTCTTTATTTTCATTGCTTCCTGAAAGCTTCATGTTAAATTTGTGGTCCATCTTTCACAAATATGTAGATTTTTACTCTGGCTTCCTTTTATCTTAAGTCAGTAAGAATGAAGGCTCTGGAATCAGATAGATTGGGTTCAGATCTTGGTGCCATCATTCATTAGCTGTGTTGAAATCAGGCAAGCCACTTAATCTCTGTGAACCTCACTTTCCCCATCTGTGAAATGGAGTTCATTGTACCCTCATAGTGTTCTTGTGAAGAGAATAATAGATGTAAGCACCTGTAATAGTTCTTGACATGCTTTGAATACTCCATACTTTTTTCCACTTTCATATTCCCTTTGTTTCACTTCATCTACTTTAAAAAATAATTGATTTTATGTTACTTATAATATTTTACTTATTGTAATCTACCTAAAGTATTTCTTGGAACAAGGCAGTAAGCCTTGGTTTAAATGTTGCTTTCTTATTAGCGCATTGTTTTTTACATAAAATCCAGCAATTACATTCACAATTGCTTTGCCATAACTATTGCTAAATTTACTGAGTTTTTGAAACTAGACATACATGAAGATTTGCTTTTAGTCCACCTCACTTTCATTCTCTTCCCTTTCACCTCAAACACACATCACCAAGCAGATTTTTTGTATTATTTGTGTAGGTGTGACATTGGTTTTCTTAAGACATTTTTTTGTTGCAACCTCTTAGGTTAAAAGTTTCACTATCATTTGAAATCTGTCACAAGACCAGGGAACGGCATTCATTATAAAACTACTTAATAAATAAGTTCCCCAGTTTGAAGAGCTAGACTTTTGTGTGAGGTCAGGCCAGTTGAAGACATTTACAAAGAATTAGTTGTTTGTTATTGCTATGTGAGTTGCAAGAATGGAAAAAAAAGAAATTCTTTCTTCAATACTTCCTTCCAGGCTGAGTCATCACTAGAGAGTGGGAAGGGCAGCAGCAGCAGAGAATCCAAACCCCAAAGCTGGTATCACAAAGTACCATTTCTCCAAGTTGGGGGCTCAAAGGGGAGCCATCATGAGCGATGTTACCATTGTGAAAGAAGGTTGGGTTCAGAAGAGGGGTAAGTGTTCAACAAAACTGAAAATGATATGGTTGGTAAGTGTGCTAACACTTAGTGGTGTCCTGAAAGTTGATATTTTTTTCTGATGCTGTTAACAAAGTAAACTGTGACATACTATGTCCACTAAGATAGAAACAGTATCTAATGTGTTAGAAATTTGCTTGTTATTTAGGAATTCTTTGTAATTCTTGATTTTGATCATTTATAATCAAGTTATGAAAGTGACTTTCTGGTATGTTGTATGCATGTATGTTACAGAAAGTTCGTGTTGTATTTTTCTGTATGGTCCACAGATTCTGCAATCCAGAGAGGTGTCTTTAGAATGATTTAATATCTAGGAAAGTATCTAACTTTTATGCATTTAAAGACGTAAATATATAAGTAAAAGTAATCAACTATATTAAGCCAGTTTCGGCGGTGGCAGGGAAAAGGGCTTAAAGTAGTAAAGAGGAAGGATTCACTCAGAAACTCATGGATTCAGTAATCGCATAGTTAGATAAGTAAAGTCCTAAAGTAAAAGACCGAATGAGGAAAGGGATTGTGTGTGTGTGTTTAATTTCATATTTTAATTTTTCATGATCTACTTTTATTGTTTCTTGTTTACTCCTACTTTAGATAAATAATTCAAGTGCATTATTATTCTTTTTAATACTAAAGGAAGAACTCTTCAATGTAAAGCTTAGTTTATCTTTCATGAGATCACCTGCTAATGCGGTCAGTATGTTTATTAGAAATGTAGACTAGAGTTTAGACTAGTTGCCAGGCAACTACTGTTTATCCACATGGCCAAATTAAGTAGGATGAAGACGATTCCATTCTCAGAGCTTTTAAGTTCTTTTATATGTATTTTCTGGTTAAAAGTTACCTCTTAATAATTTAGTGATTTTTAATATTCTTTGAGGTTCTGTAGTTAATATTTAGGCTAAAAGGCTGTTGTCGGTAATTAAATATGATTGTGTATTAATGACTTTTTAAAAATCAGCCTGAGTTGTAACTTACATATAATAAAATTCACCAATTTTAAGTGTGCACTTTGATGAATTTTGCTAGACTTATACACTGGTGTAACAAACTAAAATCATGATATAAAACATTTCTGTCATCCCAGAAAGTTTTCTCATTCTCTATGCAGTTAGTCCTCTTCCCTGAACCCTGGCAACCACTAATTTGCTGTTACTATATATTCTGCTTTTCTAGGATTTCATATAAGTAGAATCATGCAATATGTAGTCCTTTGTTTCTGGTTATTTTCACATAGCATAATACTTCGAAGATCCATCTATATTGTTGTGTATATCATTAGTTTGTTTCTTTTTCTTGTTGAGTAGAATTCCACTATCTGGACGTACCACAATTTATCTGTTTACCAATTGGTGGACACTTGGGTTCTTTCTAGTTTTTAGCTATTATGAATAAAGCTGCTGTGGTCATTTGAGAGCATGTCTTTGTGTGATGTGTTTTCTTTTTTTCCCGGGTATTAACCTAAGAATGAGATTGCCGAGTCATATGGTAAGTGTATGTTTTACTTTATATAAAAACCGCTAAACTGTTTTCCAGAGTGGCTGTTTGTATTAAGTTTAATTTTCTCATGTCATTCTCATAAATTTGGAAAGCTGTATGAAAGTTATTTAAATTTTTTTTTAACTTGTCCATTGCATTTATATTATTTTTCCTACTTTGTTTTTTTGGTGGGTGGCAAATCACTTAAACCTTTTGGAGTTTTACTTTATTAATCTCAAAAGTCTGCTCTCACAAGATTGTTGTGAGAATTAAATGAGATAGTGGATGTGGATATGTTTTGACAGTTCTAACACAAATGTAAGTTATTACTATCACCACATTTTATCAAGGGTTTAGGGTGGTTCTTGAATCTTATTTAATTAATTGTGTTTTGTATGAAATACAAAATAGAAGTTTGGTATATAGTGCATGGCATATAGAAAAGAGAAAAACTGAAAAATAATTTCTCAGTGTTTTTCCTGAATTGTTTAGTGAATGGGGATTGTAATGAGTGTGTGTGTGTGTGTGTGTATTTTGGAAAGTAATAGTCCTATAAGCCTAAGAATTTGAATAGTACACAGCTAGTTTCTCTCCTTAGAGAGACCTTTTCTATTTTTAATTCTTCTGCTGATTATTATCCCAGTTTTATATATAATATGCTAAACCTTACTTTTAATGAAGCTTAAGTAATCTATTATATCTTCATTGTGAAAAATGAAGAATTTTAACTTTTAATACCTATTTTCTCCCATCTTCCTTTTATTGATTTTTTTTTTTTTGGTGTTTGTGGTTAAACTTTTAGCCCTTGCACTCTTAATTCTAGAAAGTATTTAGACATTGTCTCTAAACTTGCCACTTTATAAGTTGAGAAAAATTAGTACCCTTCACAATCTTTCCCTTGAATTTCACAATCCCTTCCCTTTCTGTGTCAACTGTAACATTGATTTTATATTTTTAAGGTTTATAATAGTTATACTTGCTGATTCTGAGAAGCATTAATCCATATTATGATTATGTACATAATACTCACTGGTAAATAAAGTAGTGTGATGAGTATGATGGGATCTGTAGAGAAGAGATGGTTTTTTATACTCTGTTGATACTCAAGATCATCCCATGCTTTAGTTTGGCTTCTAGTTTGGCATATAACTTTTTTCATAATTACCACATTTTCCCCCTGTTGGTAGAAGAGTGTGTGCCTTCTTCATTATATCACTTGGTTATCTAGGTTTTTAATCATACACTTGTTGAAGTTCTAATATGAACTTTTTTCTCGGTATGATGCTTAGCTAATATCGTTATTTAATTGCATTCTTGGATAAGTTCTTTTGCTTTCTTAGCTCTCATGTCTTTCTGTTTTGGATTTATTTTGCAGTTTTCTGGGGTAATTTCTGAAGTAACTTTTTTCAGAAATCAGGTGCGTGGGTGCTTGTCAGCACCATGTTTGAAATGTCCTTTTCACTTTTGCACCTGATGCATGCCTTGGCTGGGTATAGAATTCAGGTTTAAATAATTTTCCTTCAGCATTTTGAAGGTTACATTTCATTACCTTTTAGTAACCAGTTTTACTGATAAGAGGTTTGATGCTAATATGAATAGTATTTTTGTAGGTAACCTGTTTTTGTTTTCTGGAAGCTTTTTGTGTTGATGCCTCTTTATCCTTGGCATTATGAAATTTAAGGAGGATGAGTTATAGTCCTTTTTTAATTTATCCTGTAAAGCATTTGGTGACGCTGTGAAAATGTGGGCTGTCTTTTCTTCAGTTCTGAGTTTTCTGTATTTCTTCCATTATTTTTTCCCTTCTGTGTTCTCTGTATTCTTTCACGTTTTTTTCCTAGAGCTTCTGTACCAATACTGTTTTGAAGTTTTCCTTTTGTTTCTTGTCTTTGTTTTTTTCCTTTGTTCTGAGAGATTTTCTTGACTCTTTCCTCCAGCCCTTTGTTGAATTAATTATCTCAGCTATTACTTTATATTTCTGGGAATTCCTTCTAGTTCATGGTCACCTGCTCTTATTTTACATATATAATTAATATTTAATCTTGGGACACTAAATAGATTTTAAGTTTTTTCTCCTCATTGAGTAACTCTTCCAATTTATTTTGGTTCTTTTTTTGGTAGTGGTTGTTTTCTTCAGGTGTTTGGTGATCCCTGTTTGTCTGTGTATATTTCTGAATGAAAGACTAAGTTACAGATACTGTCCTCTATTTTTACAATTTATGTATTTTGCCTGTACTTTGATAAGTTAGATTCACTGAGCGAGAATTTGTGATGCTAGTGTTTAACTGCACTCTTGAAAGGATTAGTTGAAATATTAGGGAAAACCAAATTGGATTTCTTTTTTCTTCCATTCTTAATTTATTCCTTTAGAGATTATCAGTATTATTTTAATAATTTTATGTTAGAGAGAACCATAATTCAAAAAGACACATGCACCCCAGTGTTCATTGCAGCACTATTTACAATAGCTAGGGCATGGAAGCAAACTAAATGTCCATCAATAGAGGAGTGTATAAAGAAGATGTGGTACATATATACAATGGAATATTAGCCAAAAAAAGGAACGGAGTTGGGTCATTTGTAGAGACATGGATGGACCTAGAGACTGTCATACAGAGTGAAGTAAGTCAGAAAGAGAAAAACAAATATCGTATACTAACTCATATATATGGAATCTGAAAAAATTGGTATAGCTGATCTTATTTACGAAGCAGAAATAGAGGCACAGACATAGAGAACAAACGTATGGATACCAAGGGGGAAGGGTGGGGTTGGGATGATTTAGGAGATTGGGATTGACATAGATATGTTATTGATACTATGTATAAAATAGATAACTAATGAGAGTCTACTGTATAGCACAGGGAACTCTACTCAGGGCTCCGTGGTGAACTAAATGAGAAGGAAGGAAAGAGGGGATATATGTGTACGTATAGCTGATTCACTTTGCTGTACAGTATAAACTAAACAATATTGTAAAGCACCTATACTCCAATAAATAGTTATAAAAAATAAAAAAAGATGAGATAAAAACATTTTATGTTTTAGTCAAGCAAATTTCCTTATATAGTCTGTTGCTGTTTGGTTATATTTTGGTTCAAAGAATTCCTTTTAAAGGATTCTTTTTTGCTGCTTCCTTATTACCTTGGGTAGATTATTATCACCTGAACTTTGGTGTATTCCTCTGAAAATAAATGTAATATTTGCCTTCTTTACTTCACAGTGTGATTGTAAGCATTACGAGATAATGTATATAGAGAAGTGGTTTTAAACTATATAGGGAAGTGGTTTTAAACTATTAAACTATAAATAAAATACACATAGAAAAAGTTATGATATAGTTCTTACTTTGACTATCAGTCCTTTTTCTCAAAACTGTATTTATGAATCAGTTCTTGGGTCCTATCCAGGTATAATCTCATTTTTATTTGTACTTTTAATGTTAATAAGTTGCTCCTCAGTAAGTATCTTCCTGGAAAAGGAAAAAAAGACTTAAATTATTGATATTATGTAGGATGAATGCTTTCCTAACTTCGGTTATTAGTGATATATCAGTAATGAGAACTTTTTTCCTGTCCTTATCTGGAGCAACTGCAAAATGGTGAGTATTAATTGAGATGACATATTAACATAGCATTGTTGGTGTTAGAAATGACAATAAAAGAAACATCAGTTACGAACTGGATTATTATCTGCCTTTTCCTTCTTAATGGTCCTAGGAGAGCACCTCACAGTTTGACTGCACATTAGGACAAGAGGCACCTGCATATATACTAGACTTCTTAAATTACCTTCTTCAAAGACCAGTCTGTAGGTATACTCTAGGGAACTCAGAATCTTTAAACTAAATGTCAAAAATTTTGCGTTCTTAGTTTCCATTACAGGTAGTAGTAATATTTGCTCTGAAGAAACTTACTGTATTAATAACATGGGAAATTTAATCTGCTTAAAAGGTTCAAATTATAGAAATAAGTATATCATAATAATATTACATAAGGGCTTATTGTAATTCATAAAGTTTTGTTTGGTTAATTAAAAACCTAAGTAGTCTCTTAATGTGGAGAGGCAGTTCCTTTGATAACAGGTTAAAATTTATAATGTATTTCTAGTCAACTCATAATCTTACTGTTTTGAAATTGATACAAAGCTAACTGATTTGTACCAATTCTAAGAGGTGGTTTTATCATTAAAACATTCTGATTGTTGAAAATGCTGCAGGATGTGTTAATTTCTTACACTTTTTGTTGTATTAGTGTCTAACAAATTGAACTTTCTTGTTTTGTTTGTGTGTAACCAGCTTGTGCTTTCAAAGAACCTTTCCCCTAGTTTGCCTTGTACTTACAGTTTCCAATTCAGGGATATCCATAAACTGTGTCCTTTGAATGACATTTGTCTTATATTCCATGAAATGGTTTGCTTAGATGAAATAGAATGTTAGTATTTGGTGATTCTAAGCTAAAACTTTATATGTTCATGAGTTTTCTCACAAAACAGCTTAATCCCCACTGTGCAAAATATATGTCAGTAACAGAGATCGTAAGCTAGGTTATGTTTTAATGTGTATTGTGATTTAGTCAACTGTAAGTTGTTACAGAAAACAAAGTATGCCTTTTTTGGGGTGCTTATCTAAGTCCAGGGGCCTTTCCTTCTCCTTTAATTTGTATGTACTTGTGTACATTTTATTCATGTTTTATTCACAAAGTGACTTTTGAAATAAATTATAAAGTGATTAAGGAGAGAGAAAATGACAGTATGATTTCCTGTTTACTACTCTGCAGCAGGCATCTTCCGTAGAGAGTAAAGAGTGGTGGTAGTGGTGGTAGTGACTGTATAAACCACATGGTAGATTAGAGAAGTTCACTTTGACTATTGACATTAAAAATGGAGAAGAAACATGGAAAAATTAAATTTATTTTCTAATAGCATTGAAACTTGGAGATTTAATGTATTTACAATAATGTGAAATTTGTTTTTCCTTTTGTCTCAATATATTTGTTTTGAAAATTTTAACCAAGTAAACCAAAGGGAGAGGACCATCAAATAGCTTTCATATGCATTCTAGAGTTATATAATTGTAAAATTGCTGTTCCGCATCTTCCCAACCAACATGAGTTTGTGCATTGACTTTGTATCCCACAGACTCATTAAATTCACTTAATATTAGTTACTGTAAAGATTTTGTGTTGATAGTTAAGTCATCTGCAAAAAGCCATGGTTCTGTTTCTTCCTTTCCAGTCTTTATGCCTTTAATTAATTTTTCTGGTCTTATTTCACTGGTTAGGTCCTCTAGTACAATGTTGAATATAATTGGTGAGAGTGGACATTTTTGCCTTATTTCTCATCTTATTGGGAAAGCATTTATTTTACCACTAAGTATCATATTAGCTGTAGGATTTCATTGCTGCCCTTTATTGGGTTGAGAAAGTTCCCTTCTATTCCTAGTTTACTGAGAGTTTTTATCATGAGTGCGTATTCAACTTTTTCAAGAGATATTTCAGCATCTATTGAAATGACCATTTAATTTTTCCCATTATTCTTTTCATATGCTAATATGGTGTACTACTTTCATTGCTGGAATAATGAATAAAAAACCCATTTGGTCATGATGTACTATCTTTAACATATTGTCAGTTTTGATTCACCAGTATTTTGTTAAGGATCCGTTTTTGCATTTATCAGAATATTGATTTATAATTTTCACTTCAGGTTTTGCATAACTGTTATGCTATACTCATAAAATAGGTTGAGAATTCCTTGTTTGATTTTTGAAGGAATTTACAGAAGATGGGTTTTATTTCTTCCTTATATGTTTGATAAAATGCAATCAGTGAAGCCATCTGGGTTGGAGCTTTTCTGTGAGATTTTGTAAGTAATACATTCAATTTATTTAAAAGATATAGGACTATTCAGATTTTGTTTCCTCTTGTGTCAGTTTGAGTAAATTGTGTATTTTAAGGAATTTGTCCATTTTATCTAAGTTGTTGATTTTTTCTGCTAATCCCGACACTAGGATTTTCTTGGAGTTGGTTTCTGTTGTTTACTTTTTTCTTTGCCTATGATTACGTTTTCTTGCTACTTATCACGTCTGGTAATTTTCAGCTGTGTACAGTTCGTTTTGCTGGTGTATTATACAGACTCTTGATCTCCTATTTCCTACTGAAGACCACTGCTTTATGTTCTAATTGGTACTTACCTTGATTCTATTCAGTCTCTGTACTTCATTTCCCCTGTTGTGAAAAGCAGTCAAAATCTCTGCTTTTTTCCTCCACTTTTTGCTTCCTGCTTTCAGGCTCATTGGAGTTTTTCCTATGCATGCACTGTTCAGGGGTTAGCTAGAATTTGGGCAGAGTTTACATGTAGGTTTGGGGGCTCCTCCTCTGTGTCTCCCTCTCTTGCGGAATATTCTTCTCACTTTCTAGCCATGAAAAGTTTTTGGCAGCTCTGAACGCCATCATCTGACTACTTCAGCCAGCAAGACTATGATTTTTTTGTCTAAGTTTTATCCACACTAATCTCAAGGAACGGAGGGACCCCTCAAGCAAAAAGCCATATAAAAATGCAAATCTCATCCAGTGTAGTTCTCTTCTTTCATAGGCCAACTTCCCCCCAGTTTCTGCTTGCTTTTGGTGCTTTCCACTGCCTTCAAATAGTTTGCTTTTTAGTGTTTTGTACAGAATTTATAATTTTATGTGTGCAGAAGTTAGCCTAATACGAGTCACCTTACAATCACTGGAGGTGGAACTCTGCTAGGCGTATGTTTTAATGTATAGATATAAAATTGTTTAAGCTTTATAAGTCACTTAGTTTTGTTGTTTGTTAATTTAATTACTCAGAATAAGAAGAGTAGAAATTTTATCTGCCTTTATAGTTGAAGAAACTAATGGGTTAAACCAGCTGAGCTCCAGTCATCTAGAAACATAGCTAAACCTTTTTTCCAAGTAAATTTGTAGAATTTTAAGCTAGTGGAGACTTTGGAAGTTGTCTAGTCTTATACCCATTTATCTTACACATTAGGAAACAGGTCATTTTTGAGTCAGGGGCAGAGCCCGGACCAGTAGTGAAATTTCTTTGTTGTCATTGTTAGGATACTTCATGTTTTGTTTCTTTCTTGTCACTCAGGAATATACTGAAGTTCTTTTTAAAAATCTGTTCTTAGTACCTGGTGAGGGAGGGGAAAGAACTGTTGGACCAGGAGGGTTTAAAATATTCTAAGAATGGAAAAGGGGAGTATCTTCCACTGGGTGGTGGAAGCCTCATGTCCCAGTAGGGAGTGCAGGGAAGCTGTGCCTCTTGAACCTGTTGTGTTAACTCCCTTGGAGAAGCTGCTTCCATAGCTTCTATATCCTTTGACATGGAGAAACTTTCTTTAATCACTGGCATTCTATTCAGTCACATTGTCTTACTGATGTTTTAACCATGTACCTATCACTGTATTTTCTTATAAGTATGTTTTTGCTTATGCCAGTTTTTCTGCTTGGCACGTTTCTTTTTTTTCCTTCTGTCTTTGTTGGTGCAAATCTTTCATGACCCTCAAGGCCAAATTTTTATATCACCTTGATATTTTCCTAGATCACAGCCTTACAAAGTCAGAATGATTTTTCTTGTCTCTAATGTTATATCACTTTCATGCCTTTGCGTCTTTGAGGCTTTATATTGTCTAGTTATTACATAGACCTATTATTTTACCTTCTCCATTATAAACTCCCTGAGGGCAGGAAACTTGTCCAGTGTATTTCTTTCCCATATAGGGTCTACCAGTACCTTGAACATAAAAGCTGTTAACCATTCTTTGATGAATGAATAAGGAAGAGGAGGAAAACAGTTCTAGATGTTCAAAAAGCAGTACGTCACAGATTTCAGGGCAAGGAACTCAATTTGGGATAGCTGAGGCAAGACACTTATGAAAGCAGGCTGTACCTAGGATAGAGTTTTGGAGTTCCAGATCTTATGTATCTGTTGTGTTTTTGTGTGTAGGAGCTAATGGGGTAGGAATTAGTAGAACTGACTAAATGGTTATTCCTGGCAGAGATGGCTAGACAGAGCCCACTTAGTTCCAGAATAGGTGAGTATATAAGTTATCTAAACCAGGTAAGTGGAACACTGTAGTGAAAATATAGTAGTGGTCATAGTTCTGGAAGATTTATCCATATTTTAAGGGTAATTTTTGTTTTACTCTTAGAACTGAAAAGTGCTTCTGAGTTCATGCAACTTAACTTTTTAAACTTATAAGAAGAATCTTTTCTGATGTGTTTCTGATGGATCATTTATTGTAACTAAAATCTCACTGTGTAAGGGATAATGATTTCATTATTTAACAGCTCTGAGCACTAGTGGTCTTTGTTTTGCCTTCAGATATTTCAAGATCAATATGTCTTCCCTAAAATCTTGTTTTTAAGCAAGATGTTTCCTTTAATTTGCTTATTGTATGACATGATTTCTAGCTCTCAAACATAATCTTGTTGTCCTACTATGGAAATGTCTATTTGTCTTAAAATGTGGTGCCCAGAAGTGGATGTAACAATGTATTTATTATACTTTCCCATCACTAGTTTGTAAAAGTTTGTGCTTTTTCATACCATACCCATCACTGGGTGTTCTTCTTCTTCTTTTTTTTTTTTTTTTTTACTAGTTTTTATTGGAGTATAGTTGGTTTACAATGTTGTGTTAGTTTCTGCTGTACAGCATAGTGAGTCAGTTATACTTATACACATGTCCACTCTTTTTTAGATTCTTTTCCTGTATAGGTCATTGCAGAGTATTGAGAGGACTTCCCTGTGCTATCAGTAGGTCCTTATTAGTTATCTGTTTATTATATATAGTAGTGTGTATATGTCAATCCCAGTCTCCCAATTTATCCCTTCTCCTCTCTGCTTCCCCCCTTTTTTCAGTTTTTGCCGTGGTATTACTATTTTATTTTACATTTCTCTGTTACTGAGGTTTAATATTGTTCTTATTGCTTTTAACCATAGTTTTCCTGAAATAAATTGCTTGTTCTTATCCTTTGTTATTGTATATGAAGCCTATGTCTTTAGTCATGTTCATAAATTGTATATGTTCTTACTTATTTGTAAGAACTTTTTATATATTCTAAATATTGTTATTTTATTAATCTTGTTGCTGTTGCAAATGTTGATGTTTTCCTGATTTGTTTATCCCTTTTAACTTTAGTTTTGTCATGTAAAGGTTTTTAAATGTTTTGTATTCTACTATATCAAACTTTTTCTCATTTTTAAGTACTCATATACTGCCAGTTTAGTCCATTGGTTAAGAGAATGGAACTTCAAGTCTTGGCTTTGGCTTTTACAGTGACTGTGAGCAGAATACTCAATCTTAATATGCCTTGAATTTCTCATCTGTAAGATAGAGATGATAATAACGTCTATTTTATATGGTTGTAAGACCGTATAAAAGATCATAATGTTTGATTAGCTTTTATCACAGTACATGGGATATACTAAATAGTTAATAAACAGTAGCTGCTATTATTACTTAATATGTTATAGGATATTGCTAAATTTGACATCAGTTTTACTAATATTTAATACTTAGGTTCACCCATTGTTTTCTCCTATAAAAGCAATGAGGATCCTTGCCTGTACAGGTTTTTGTTTTGTTTTGAATAACCTTCTGATGCTCTGTATTTCTCAAAGATTACTGATGCTAACTGGAACTCAGTGATAACTTACTATCTTCTCAGCACCTTTGGACATCAGTGTTTGCATTTTGATGGTTCTCTTTTGAGAAGACAAGTGTAAAAGAGGAGTTAATTAGTATTCCTTTTCTGTTGTCTGGCCCAAATGTTGTGCCCCCTTCCTCAGTCTTAATCTTTTATCCTTTAAAATTTTATGTTTGTCTTTTAACAATTTTAAAAAATTTGTTTTTCTGTATTTATTCTCTGTTATGCTACTGCTATCTTCTCCAATACTTTGTCTTTTTTTTCTTTAAGAACTTTTATTGAGATACAATTGACATACAATAAACAGCATATATTTAAAGTGTACAATTTGATATTTTTTTTCTTATTAGTAATGTATGTATGGCAATCCCAATCTCCCAATTCATGCTTCCCCCCTCCCCCCCCCCCAGCTTTCCCCACTTGGTGTCCATATGTTTGTTCTCTACATCTGTGTCTCTATTTCTGCCTTGCAGGCTGGTTGATTTGTACCATTTTTCTATAGTCCACATATATGTGTTAATATACGATATTTGTTTTTCTCTTTCTGACTCACTTCACTCTGTATGACAATCTCTAGGTCCATCCATGACTCTACAAATGTCCCAGTTTCATTCCTTTTTACAGCTGAGTAGTATTCCATTGTATATATGTACCACATCTTCTTTATCCATTCATCTGTTGATAGACATTTAGGTTGCTTCCATGTCCTGGCTATTCTAAATAGTGCTGCAGTGAACATTGGGGTGCATGTGTCTTTTTGAATTATGGTGTTCTCTGGGTATATGCCCAGTAGTGGGATTGCTGGGTCATATGGTAACTCTATTCTCAGTTTTTCAAGGGACCTCCATACTGTTCTCCATAGTGGCTGTATCAATTTACATTCTCACCGACAGCGCAAGAGAGTTCCCTTTTCTCCACACCCTCTCCAGCATTTACTGTTTGTAGATTTTCTGAAGATGCCCAGTCTAACTGGTGTGAGGTGATACCTCATTGTAGTTTCAATTTGCATTTATCTAATCATTAGTGATGTTGAGCAGCTTTTCATGTGCCTCTTGGCTATCCCTATGTCTTCTTTGGAGAAATGCCTATTTAGGTCTTCTGCCCATTTTTTGTTTGGGTTGTTTGTTTTTTTGATATTGAGCTACATAAACTGTTCATATATTTTGGAGATTAATCCTTTGTCTGTTGATTAGTTTGCAAATATTTTCTCCCATTCTGAGGGTTGTCTTTTCATCTTGCTTATAGTTTCCTTTGCTGTGCAGAAGCTTTGAAGTTTCATTAGGTCCCACTTATTTATTTTTGTTTTTATTTCCATTATTCTAGGCGGTAGGTCAAAAAAGATCTCGCTGTTATTTCCGTCGAAGAGTGTTCTTCCTGTGTTTTCCTCTAGGAGTTTTATAGTGTCTGGCCTTACGTGTAGGTCTTTAATCCATTTGGAGTTTATTTTTGTGTATGGTGTTAGGGAGTGTTCTAATTTCATTCTTTTACGTGTAGCTGTCCAGTTTTCCCAGCACCACTTATTGAAGAGGCTGTCTTTTCTCCACTGTATATCTTTGCCTCCTTTGTCATAGATTAGTTGACCATAGTCTATCTCTGTGCTTTCTATCCTGTTCCATTGATCTATATTTCTGTTTTTGTGCCAGTACCACACTGTCTTGATTACTGTAGCTTTGTAGTATAGTCTGAAGTCAGGGTGTCTGATTCCTTCAGCTCCATTTTTTTCCTTCAATATTGCTTTGGCTATTTGGGGTATTTTGTGTCTCCATACAAATATTAGGATTTTTTGTTCTGGTTCTGTAAAAAATGCCATTGGTAATTTGATAGGGATTGAATTGAATCTGTAGATTGCTTTGGGTAGTATAGTCATTTCACAGTGTTGATTCTTCCAATCCAAGAACATGGTATAGTTCTCCATCTGTTTGTGTTGTCTTTGATTTCTTTCATTAGTGTTTTATACTTTTCTGAGTGCAGATCTTTTACCTCCTTGCTTAGGTTTATTCCTAGGTATTTTATTCTTTTTGTTGCAATGGTGAATGGGATTGTTTCCTTAATTTCTCTTTCTGATCTGTTGTTGGTAGTGTATAGAAATGCAAGAGATTTCTGTGTGTTAATTTTGTAACCTGCAACTTTACCAAATTCATTGATTAGCTCAGGTAGTTTTCTGGTGGCATCTTCAGAATTTTCTATGTATAGTATCATGTCATCTGCGAACAGTGACAGTTTTACTTCTTTTCCAATTTGGATTCCTTTTATTTCTTTTTCTTCTCTGATTGCTGTGACAAGGACTTCCAAAACTATGTTGAATAGTAGTGGTGAGAGTGGACATCCTTGTCTTGTTCCTGATCTTAGAGGGAATGCTTTCAGTTTTTCACCACTGAGAAGGTTGTTTGCTGTGGGTTTGTCATAGATGGACTTTATTATGTTGAGGTAGTAGGTTCCCTCTATGCCCACCTTCTGGAGAGTTTTTATCATAAATGGGTGTTGAATTTTGTCAAAAGCTTTTTCTGCATCTATTGAGATGATCATGTGGTTTTTATCCTTCAGTTTGTTAATATGGTGTATCACATTGATTGAAGTGCATATATTGACGAATCCTTGCATACCAGGGATAAACCCCACTTGATCATGTGTATGATCCTTTTAATGTGTTGTTGGATTCTGTTGGCTAGTATTTTGTTGAGGATTTTTGCATCTAAATTCATCAGTGATATTGGTCTGTAATTTTCTTTTTTTGTGTTATCTTTGTCTGGTTTTGGTATCAGGGTGATGGTGGCTTCATAAAATGAGTTTGGGAGTGTTCCTTCCTCTGCAATGTTTTGGAAGAATTTGAGAAGGATGGGTGATAGCACCAACACTTTTTCTTAAATTAAATGAATTAGTGCTACAGCAACAAGTATGTACATTTTTTTACTTTCTTGTTCAGGATTAGGTAAGGCCAGAGGATAGTTGCATTTTAATTGTGTGATTGACTAAAAATGTTTGCCATGTAAGAGCACTAATTTCCTTCTCTTCCACATTTGCAGAGGAAGACATTCTGTCTAAAATTCCTGTGTCAATAGGGAACTCTGGTCAGTGTTATGTGGCAGCCTGGATGGGAGAGGAGTTTGCGAGAGAATGGATACATGTACCTGAAACTGTCACAACATTGTTAATTGGCTATACTCCAGTATAAAATAAAAAGTTAAAAAAATGAAATTCATATATCAAGAAATGGAGGCTTAATTATATTGTTTAATGTTATATCAACCAATAGCAAAACTAAAAATGAAAATAAAAGTAGTAAAAATTGGGAAGAAAGTCAAAGTGAATCAATTTTGCACGTTCATAGTAGGAAGTCAGTTGATATGGTGATAAGTCAAGAAACAGAGCCGTAATGCCAGAAGTATTAAAAGTGGCTATTTTGACAAGCGGAATGGTGAGGGTATGGCATGTGTGTGTGAAAATGGTGGAAGAGACACTTTTATTTTTAAGTCTTATGTTCTTTCATCTGTTACTGAATTGTTGTTACTTTGCGCATGTATTAGTAATACTAATAATAAACTGTAGCCTGCATGATCCCAATTTATGAAAATAAAAAGCATAGTTTTGTATATTGATATAGGTGTAAAAATTGATTGGAAGGAAGTGTACCAAAATATTAAAAGTGGTTATCTCTAGGTAGTGGATTTTTTTCTTCATTTTATTTTTCTGTATTTTGTAAAATTTCTGAAGTGAATATGTTACTTTTATAATCAGAAAAAATATTATTAAGGGAAAATATATAGGATTGTCATACATTTGGCATCAGTATGACTTTTTTATTTATACAAGTACTATAATTTTTTTTTTTAGAGAACCATATTCTCTATATGTTTTAAGTGTACTAGTAAGGCAAGCATTTTGCTAAAAGTAACAATAACTACGGGTAGCCAACAATAACAAACTAAGACAGGTTTATTTTTTTCACTTAAGAAGGGTAAAGGTGGGCAGTAGCTGGTTGTTTATCAGATAAGGATAAAAATCACCAAAGATTCAACCTCTCTCTGCTTCTTCACCTTTAGCTTGTTGGCTTTTCATTCCTATGCTTGTTGCTTCAAGGTTTCAAAATGGCTTTCAGTGTCTAGTGGGAGGTGGCCAGGGTAAAGGGGATTGAAAATTGATACTGCATTAGTGAACCATCAATGTGTGCCAGCAGAGACAATTTCCAGCCTTTCTAGAGGTCAGATTGAAAATTTGGCATATAGCACTCTCTAAAGTTTACACCTGTGGAGATTATTCTAAAATATAGCCATTTTGTCTGTTTGTAGGAGTACTAGGCTTATGCTACCTTCTTAAAAAAAGATAGTTTGGTATTCTGAGGTGATAGTGAATTAGGAAGTGTGTTTGTAAAATGATCTTCAGTTTGACTTGACGCTCTTTGCAGAATCCAAATTTCAGTTTTCTGAGGATTGTGAGTTTTTAGTGTATCAAATCAATTATATAAAGGTTTTACTTTTTGTTTTTAAGTCAGAGTATGCAGTGAAGTTGGTAGTCACAGGTTTTATAGCTGATAATTCCAGTCCTACCAACCCAAATAATACTGGGTCAGCCAAAAAGACCCAAGTTACATCGTTCAAAGTGTTAGGTCTTATATTTTCTTGGATTTTTTCATCCATATATTTTAGTGAGTATTACCCTTTATTTTCTTATTCCTCTGTCACTGACTTCTTTAAAAAAAACTATTTAAAATGCAAATTTATATAGCTTTCACTGTGGTATTTGTGGCTTTCAGCATTAAAATGGTGCTGAATAAAAAGACATTACTATTAAATTAGGCTTGTTTGTAAAAGTTTAGGTCTTAGTTGTTTGTCAGTGGATTGATAAACTTCTGTTTTTGTTTGTTGTTGTTGTTGTTAATTTTTCTTATCAGTTACACAGAGATATTTTTTTAGCCCCAAGCAGTTTTATCTTAGTCTGAAAAGGTGTTACCACTTTATGCTTTTGAGGAGTGAAAAATTATTCCCGTAAAATAAATAAGCATATTTATTTCTGATACTTAAACTAATTTCCTTAATCAAATTAGAGAAATATGTGTTGGAGACTGGGGAGGATATGAAGGTGCAGGTCACCTGCCTTCATGGGGTGTAGAGTCTAGTGTGGAAAAAAGACTCTTTAAGATGAGTCACTTTCCTCATCTATAACATGGGGAAAATGATAGTTCTTACCTACCTTATAAGAGTTGTGAGGATTAAGTGAGTTAAATCATGTGAAAGGCTTTGAATTATGCCATACACATAATAAGTGCTTCATAAATGTTAGATGCTATTGCTGTTATTATTACAAAACAGAGACTTGTACAAAGTGCTGTGGGAGCACAGACTAGGCAGGGATTGACTTCCTGGTAAAGGGAGGGGAGTGATAAGATTTTTACCTGCCTTCAGTTTTGCTTCATAGTTTCCTTGTTTATCTTTGCCATTTGAATGCCTAGTGCATAGTAAGTCCTCAAAAGAAGGAATCAGAGAAGTTACACAAGTGAAATTTTCTTAAAACATCTTAAAGTATGTCACTAAAATTGGAACATGTATTAAAATTTATCGCCCAATCTTTTATGCCTGACTTAATCTAAGTAGGATAGAATTTAGAATATTTTTTCAAGTAAGTAAATAACAGGATAATGTAAGAAATAGAAAAGCTATTATTTTCAACCAGGCTTTTGAAACAAGTTGGGTTTTCAAATAGTTTAAGATAATACTTTCTAACAAGGACTTGGAATGCAAGTATCTTATACTTCAGACTAGACACATGGCTATATATTTTGACAGTAGTGTTCTTTTGTATCAGTATAGCTATGTTGGTTATCTGCTACTATATAACAGAATACCCAACACTTAGTGGCTTAAAACAATGATTTATTATTTTTCGTGATTCTGTGGTTTGACTCAGTGGTTCTTCTGGTGATGTCTATTGGGGTCACTCAGTTGGCTGCATTTAGAGGGTAACTAGGCAGAACTGGGAGATCCCAGAAGGCCTTGCTCCCGTATTTGGGTTTTTGGTGCTGAATGTTGACGGGAGTGCCTTGGTTTTCCTTCCTGTTTCCTTTCTTCAGCAGGACAGCTGGAACTTCAGAGCATGTGGCTGGCTTCTGAGAATGGAAACTACCAGCCCTTCTAAAGGCTAGAACCAGAGCTGGCACAGCATTTGTTCTAATACATTTTATTGGTCAAACAGTCACAAGGCCAGCCGAGATTCAAGAGGAGAAACAGAGTCCATCTCTTGAGGGAAAGAGTGGCAAAGAATTTGTGGCCCTAATCTATAATAGTAGCATGGTACCTTATTTTTCTTTGGATGTTTGCATTCTGCCCTACATATTTATCCCTTATGTTTCTTCCCTTATGTTTTTCCTTTTTCTTTTTTCTTTCATCCTCAGTGAATTTTTGTAGTCTGTCTTCTGTTTCACTGATTTGTTTCTGTTCTTTTGATACCATGTGGATTTTAGTTCTACTTTTGTTTTTACTTTGTATGTGTTTCTTTTCTAGTTTTCTTTTAATATATCCTACATTTTAGCCTTCTCCCTTTTCTTTGTGTCTTTTATCTTTAATTTTATGGAATCTAAATCTTCATTCATGACATAAATCGTAGGCGTGGTAGTTGGGCTAGAGGCAGTGTCAGAAACACAGGGGTGGTGTCTGCCAGATTTTGTTATTGACAGTAGGACCCCGAATCTTTGATTTGGGGATCTAGTGGAAGATGACTAGATAGCCCCTATCGACTGAGACAACCCTTCAGCTTTTGATAATCACTACTGAGTTTTTATATATTGTACAAATGGTTTCAGCTGGTTACCCATAAATTTGTAGTGAAATTATAAATTGCTTAAATTTTGTGATTTGAAACATGTAAGATAAGCTGTTGATATACTAGTTCAGAAAGCAATTCAACCTGTGCATAACTTAAGTAAACTCAGGTAAAGCCTTTTGATGACTACAGCTGTGATCAGCATATTGCCTGCAATCTCAGGAGAGATCCTGGTCCAGAACCACCTGACTAAGCCACTCCTGCACCATTGAAACTGTACAGAAGTTTACTGTATTTGAAATGCTGACTTTTGGGGTAATTTGTGATATAGAAAGTGTACAGATTTTGGTATCAAAGTGGTTTTATTTTGCCATAACAGAAACCTAAAATGCAGGCCTGTCTTTGGAATTCAGTGGTGGACACAATCTAGAAAGATTTTGAGGCATTAGTGAAAGCTTGAAAAGCCTTGAATAGACTGTTAGTAGAAGTTTGATGGTCTTTGAGACAACTGTGGGTAAGAGCTTAGTGGAAAATGTTACCAGCAATTTGAGGAAGGAGATTCTTATTCTGTAGTGGCAGAAAGTTTAGGAACTCTGTCACCTGCAATAAAATGAGAAATAGGAAAATGTATACAATGAACCAGGTGATCTAGCTAAGGAGATTTTATAAGCAGAATGTTATAAATACTCTTGGTTTCTTCTTGCTGCTTATATATAAAATGTAAAAGGAGAAAGACCAGTTGAAGGAAGAACTATTAAACATGGAAAGGAGCATGGAACTGTTGAGTTTGAAAATTCCTAGCCTCTTCATTTGACCAAGTGTTGCTAAAATTAAGAAATAGATTCTAGCAAACAGTAAATCCAAGATACTCTCAGGAAAACATGTTGTACAAATGAAGCTGAGGATGTAACTGTAAAACCCTTTAAAACCTCAGAAAGATCCAAGGTGTTGTCTCAAAGACCTTTAGAGTCAAACAGTAGGGGTTCTAAGAACATTTAGAGAGTTGTCCCTCAGCAGCCTCATCAGAGGCCCAAGGTACAGAAGGAAGGGCTTATCTTGAAGAGATTTATGGGTATGGTCTTTGTCTCACAATGAAGTAAATCATAGTAAGATTCTCAGGAGACCCATAAAGTGTCTTCTTTCCTCTCTTCTTCCCTTTCCCCCTTTTCCTTTCTTTTAGTGAGGATGAACTGGCAGAAACAGTCAGCTTGGACCTGGCTTGGACAGAGACAGTACAAATGAAAAGCAGCCTTTAGATCCCTGAACCTCTGCAGGCGGGAAGCATGTTGAGAAAACTACACAGCTGCAAACATGGACTATCCTTTATGGAAAAGAAAGGGTGACTTGGAAAGCAGAAGCAAGAGCCTAGAGGACAGAAACAGGCCTTGAATTCTGATCAGGGGTTGTCTGTATTGCACTGGATTTCAGAATTGCTATGAGCTAGTGACTTCCACGCACCTCCTGCTTCATCTCTTGAGCAGCAGTGGTACAGTAGTTGCCCTGTGCCTTTTGTGTGTTTGGTCCTGAGTTCCTGACCCATAGAAACTGAGATAATAAAGGTTTATTATTATTTTAAAGCTCTTAAGTTTTGTGGTAATCTGTTATGCAGTGATAGATGACTAATGCAGTGACAAGTTGAAATAGGAAGGCTGAGAAGAAAACCCTAAAGACATTTCAAGCAGTGGAAGTCGGGGAGAACATGAACACAGAGGGAAAATAAGACCTCTGATTTCAAAGGTCTTTGATCTGTTAGAATCATGGGCTGACTGTTTGTCATTGGAAAAAGATTAAAGTCAAGACTATTCATTAATGTGTATTCTGTGAAATATTGGAGAAAGGAGTTATCAATAATTATTGCTAAGAATTAGAATTTTATGTGTAAAATGGGGAAGAACTCTGCTTATTTTACATTTAGTCTCACCATTTAACCTTGTTTCTTAGTAAGCAAAGTTGTTTACATAGTATATATTCTCACAGGTCAACTTATTAATTTTGTATAAAAGTATTTGAAATAAATGTTAGATGCGGTAGGGCTCTATACTGATCTCTTATCAATTTACTTATCTTTAAAGTGAATGAAAAGAAGAGGAAATTACTTTCACTCTTCACTCTTCATTTGAAAATTTTGAAAATTTTAGTTATACAGAAAAGCTAAAAGTTATAATATAGAGTTAATGAGCATAGAAACATCCTTAATGTTTTACCAGATTTACTTTATGTATGCTTTTCTCCCCAGCTTTGAGGTGCACTTGCTAAAACTTGTGTATATTTAAGGTGGACAATACAATGTTTTGATATATATATACATTGTGAAATGATTACTATAATTAAGCTAATTAACATATTCATCACCTCACATAGTTACAGTTTTACTTTTTTGTGTGTGTTTTTGGTTGAATCATTTGAAAGTAAGATGCAGATGTTGCTCCATCCCTAAGTTCTTTTAGCCCAAATCTCCAAGAATAAGGTATTTATAACTACCATTAGTACAACTAAGAAAATTAATACATTCAATAATCACATCTAATATGGCAGTCCGAAAAAGCTTTTATAAATTTTTAAAAATCCAGGATCTATATAGTGTATTTGGTTATGTCTCTAGCCCATTTTATTCTGGAATAATAAAAATATGACATTATATTGCTTTCTATGACATTGATTCTAATTTTCTTCGAGGATTTTACGCTTCAAGTTGCCTTGTAGAATGTTCCACATTCTGGATTTCTCTTTTTTATTAGATCCAAGTTGAACCTTTTTTGGTTACAATGCTACATAAATGATGTATAGCTGATCAAGAAGGTGACTTCTGGATCTCTTCACTGTAGGTATATTTTTCCCATTTACAAACCTGTGGGGTCATAGTTCACTTTGGTTTTAAACTTCCATCGATGCCACTGCCTGAATCAATTTTTACATTGTGAATTGTAGGAAAATTCCTCCGTAGTGGCTATATATAAGAGATCCATATTTGCAGTTCCCTGCATAAAAAATTGCCTTAGCAGCACTGAAAGAATCCACTGTTGTTTTTTCTTGTTAATAATAAATACATTATTTGGACTGTGGATTTGAAAATATTTATTGTCTGAGTTCCATGTATGTTTATTTTCCTTAATGAATAATTTTGAAAGACTTTGATCTAATTTAAAACAATAGGTTAATAACGGATCAATAGGATAGTTTTTAGAATTCCTAACAGTGCGACTCATCAAACAGTTGTGCGATACTTTTTGAATATCACCAGCTATAGTGTAAGGAATCACACCAGAGAGTATAATGTACTTAACGTTAAAAATTGTAGCCCTCAAATACTTATCCAGATAAGTTGAGAAGGTAAGACACATATGCATATAAAAATGGAAGAATATTCACAGCAGGAGAGCATATATACTGAATCAGTGGTATAGTCAGTGAATGATTTTTGTGTTCAGGAAGCTGTCACTTTTGAACTTTGACGTGTCCAAAAGCAGTGTAGGTATATGAAATGTCTTAGGATGTTGTTAACATTCTGAACCTGGGCTTTTGAAACATACTTTCCAATAAATAATCTAGTGCCTACCAGTGTTATAGCAACCAAAGAAGCAAAAAAGAATTAAAACATGTACCTTGCCCCTGAAACACTATCACTGAGTGAGATGAAAGACACAGGGATGTATACTACATAAAATCATTAAAAAATGCTATAATAAAGGTATCTACTTAGTGCCAAGGCTGTATAGGAGAGCGAATTAGGAATTCATATTGCTCAGGAGGTGGGTGTGTGATAGGAAAGGCTTTGCAGAGTAAGTGGCATTTGAGTCTGAGAGGAAGTTTTTAGATTGAGAATGGAAGAGTATTCTAGGCAATAGAAGATGGGCCCAAATGCCCAGAGGTGTGATTGTGCGTGGCATGGTTTTAGAGCCTGATGATGCCATTTCAGGAAGTTCAGAAGTGGTCCTGATTTGGGAGAGGATGATAGAAGTGGTTATTTGGGCTTTCATGTGTGTAATTTTTTCTCATACAGGAGAACAACACAGTTGAATTTTAATGGTATGTACAATTTTTTAGAAAAAGTATATGGAAAGCAGTGGACTGAAGAATGAATCTGTGAGGCAGTTATTCTACTAACAATTGAGGAATGGGAGGAAAAGGAGACCTTCTTAGGGAAGTACAAAAGGTGTTATTTATTAGGAAGGAAGAAAGCTAAAATAGTAATGTCATTAGAACCAACTGACAAGAGATTTTACAAGAGAATGACTAATATCACATACAGCATAGTGTACAAAGGAAATGAAAATTTTTAAAAAGGCCATTGGATTTGACAAATTTGTGAATTCAGTTTCAGTGATTTGGCGGAGGGGGTTGGAAACCACTTTTCTGGGGAAAAAGGAGAGAGTGATTGATGCTTAAATACTGTATTTAAACTGTTTGTATGAAAACTTTGGCAGTGAAAAGTAGGGTAGCAATAGAATGAGTACAGTTTGGTAAAGTGAAATTTTTTTTAAAAGAGAAAACCTTATACATATATGATGGCAGAATGGAACATGCTAGTGGGACGGGAGATACTACAAGTTGGCAGAGCATAATTGATGGAGCAAAGGGTTGGGTAGAGATGAGAACATAGGAGAAAGGATTAGCCTTGGAAGGGAGGAGAGGCATACTTCCAGTTGGTCCAGAGGAAAGGAAGTGATCATGAAGGAAGAACAGAAAAGGAAGGATTATTAAGGAAGAGAACTGTAAAAAAGGAACTTACATGTGATGCCATAACATTCTCTGTGAGTTTGGATAGAGCAGAATCATTTTGGTGTTTGAACTTTCTCTTTGATTCGTGTATTCCAGGAGCATTAATGGAGGAAGTCCTACCCAGCATAATCTAAAATTGGAGAGTGGCACGGCACAAGGCTAAAGTAGACACATGGTATTTTTTACCATTAGAAAAATTTTAATACAAAGAAAATATTGAACATCAAAATGCTCTAATATTATTTAAAAATGCAATTACTATTAATACATAAAGATTTAAAACCTTATTTAGGAACACTGAATATTACTGGGTTTAAGTAAAAAAATTTTGTTGGCATATAAATTTAAAAATATATTTTATATAGATGAAATTATTAATCCAATTTTTGCAGCATTTTTTTTAAACTGAGGACTTTCATCTATCAGAATAATTAGGACTTTTCAAATTTCAAGCAGCAACAACCCAACACAAGCTTAAGCAATGAAAGAAAAATTAAGAGGGGATGGCTTTATTAGATTATGTAAATGGGGAATCCAAGATGGATTGATTTCAGGTATGTGTAAGTCTAGGAACCCTGATGATGATGTCAAGCTTTCTTTCTTCTGCTCCATTCTGTTTTCCCTCTGTGATGATCTCATTTCCAAGCTGAGTTCTGCTCTGTAGTTGGCATGTGGTTACTAGAAGCCCTAGGGCAATACCATCATGGCTCACTATCGAAAAGAAAGATAGGCTTTTCCCCACTAGCCATATAATAGATACCAGAGTAGGTTGTTTGTGTCATTTTTCCGCCCCTAATTGTAGCCAGTGGTGTGCATACTCTTGATACTATAGAGCCTGGGTTATATGATCATTTCTTGAAGGAGATGACAATGACTGTGAGTTGAAGCGGTGGTGGCTCAAAAATTTGGCACATTTCCTTCTAGTTGTCTGTATGTATGTGTGTGTTTACCTCTTTGTTTTGTAACAAACCAGGTAGTCTAATGAATGAATGCCTTGTGTCAAATTCCTTAGGAAAGAATCAGCCTTTGATTGCTTATATAAATAAGTCTTAACAGCCTTTTTAGTTTATGGTTTCATAAAGGTATGGTAGAAGCCTTTTCTTGTTTACATGTAAAAGTATTTTCTTTTTTTTTTTTAATTATTTATTGGCTGTGTTGGGTCCTTGTTGCTGCCCACAGGGTTTCTCTAGTGGCAGTGATGGAGCTGTGGTGAGCGGGGGCTACCCTTCATTGTGGTGCGCGGACTCCTCATTGTGGTGGCTTCTCTTGTTGCGGAGCACGGGCTCTGGGCGTGTGGCCTTCAGTAGTTGCAGCACATGGGCTCAATAGTTGTGGCTCATGGACTCTAGAGCGCAGGCTCAATAGTTGTGGCACACAGGCTTAGTTGCTCCGCGGCCATGTGGTATCTTCCTAGGTCAGGGATCGAACCCATGTCCCCTGCATTGGCAGGCACATGGCCCTAAAAGTATTTTCTATGCTATGTATCACAATATTTTCAAGCTTTCACAAAAAATGGAGCAGCTGTACATGGGTTGACTTAAGTAGTAGCAAAAATAAACAGCTTGTGATGCTGAAAAGAGGTGGATGTGAATCTAGCAGAAGTCCTGAGTTTTCAATCTTAACTCTTTCAGTAAGTGACTGTGTGTAAACAGCACATAAAACTACTTTACTCCACTAGGGCTGTAAAAATAGGTAGATTAGAGATCTTGTGAAGCTCTAAATTTCTGCTGTTTTTAATAGAATAATTTGGGTTACAGAAAAATGTGAAATAGGAATCTTAGTATACTATAAAGAAAATTAATGATCCTAGTTTTTGTGTTAAACAGACTTGGATTTGAATTCCAACTCCTCTACTCACCAGCTGTGTAAACATGGACAAATTGCTAAACTTTGTCTCCTCATGTAAAGAATGGCAATAATAATAATAATAATAATAATAATAATAATAATACCACCTGATTTGAAGTGTAAGGATAGAAATGCATTTGATTTATGCCCAGTAAAATTTTACTTTGATTAGTTTCTGTAAAGTCCCTTACAGCTCCAAAATTTGACATTTGGAATTATTTTTGCTACATGAATATTCATTTCTTCCATCATAACTTTTCTGATAAATCCTATCTAGAAAAATTACTGTAACTTATAAATGTATAGTTATATGTATATTTTATAACAGCTGCATTATGCCTGTGACATGCTTCCCTTTGAAACCGTGTACTGTAGAGGATTCATATGGACCACTTCATAACAGAATTTAAGCCCTTAATGGTTAGCTATCTTACCAAGAGATAGGCTTATTAGTAGACTGTATTGGAATATACCTGATAAAAGACAAATTATGCTAGCAAAAATGAGGCATACAAACTTAAAGAAAATTCTGACTAGGCAAGCTGTGGACTTGGGATTTACTAAGAGTCCCAAAATCAAGCTAGATAGATAACACTTGAGATTATTGTAAAGCTCAAAGGAACTAAAGTATATAAGCCCTTTAAATATAGTATTTTTCTTATACATTAGCTACTACTATTGTTATTTTTATCTTCTAGGAGTATTTTTCCTCATGAGCAGAAAGTCACATTTAGTCTAGAGGAAATAAAAATCCGATGCAATTTCTATCTAAGGATTCTGCTGGAACCTTCCATCAAAAACAAACAAACAAAAAAAGCCCCCACAAAACTGAAGAAGCTCATCAAAAATCCCAGACTAGAGTTTTATTTTTTTCTGATTTTGCCTTAGTTCCTGAAATAATTTTTCATGAGAAATTTCTTAGTATTAATTCATTCAACAAATATTTATTTAGTACTCATGGGCTAGGTACTGAGGAAAAGAACAGTGACCATAGATATGAGTAGATAACATACTTTATATTAAGAAAAAAAGCCAGTGGCTCGTTTAAATTTTATTTGAAAATAGCTTTGTAGTTGCAAAATATAAAATTGAAGCCATAAGATCAATTAAGGCCAATGACTTTTGGGTAGGCTAGATGTAAAGAAACTTGTTTGACTCTGTTTAATTTTGTGTTTCTGAAAGTTTTGACCTATTTTACCCTGTTTTTCCTCTTACTGAACCCACTTTCAGAGATAATAGTATATAAATAGGTTTCTTTAACTGGAAGTGAACAATGTTAGGTTAACTGTGTGATATTTGTAGGGCAGAAACGGTTTGCGTGTCAACATTTTATAGTTCATCTTATATTAATTGGATTACTCTGTCCTGGTTTGCCTAGGACAGTTCTGGTTTATGCCCTGTTGCTCCAGTGAGATTATTTATAGTCTTCTCTTGAAATTTTGGAAGTGCCCTGGTTTGGATGATAAATTATTTGGTCCCCCTATAGCTAACACTTTTGAATCACTTATTATGTGCCAGGCAGCATTCTAATCATTTGATATATATTAACTCAGTCTTCACAGCAACTCTGTGAGGTTGGTATTATTTTATCCTTTCTTTTTTAAAGATGAGTAAGTTGAGGTACAGAGAGGTTAAGTCTTAAGATTACACACCTAGTAAAGTCATGGAGTCAGGATTCAGATGCAGGCACACTGGTCTTAAAGGGTGTACTCCTAGCCATTATGCCTTGTGTTGACACAAGAATGCTCTGCAAATATGCTTGAAGGAAGAGGGGGAAGACAGAGCTCTGGAGAATACTGACAGTTATAAGCAAGTAAAGGGAATAGAAACTTGGAGATACGGCAGAGAATAGGAACTAAAAGGAAGGAACTTTAAGTTATACAGAGCAGAATATGGTGAATTTGATTTATTTACTCTAATTATTCTCATCCTCTTTTTAACTGGAAAGAGAGATTTTCCTTTTCACTGTTTAATAAATGCCCCAAAGTACTAGATAGTTTTCTCTTGAAATACAATGAAAGAGCGTTTATTTAAAGCATTTGTTTATGTGTACTCTGTTTTCTATCACCTTTCCCCCGTCTCCCTCTTGCTCTGCTTTCCCACCCCTCCCCTCTTTCCTTTCTTCCCGCCCTCCCACAAACTTTATTGAGAGTCTGCTATGTGCCATTTGACCTCAGGGATATGAAGATGAATAAGTAGTACCTGCACTTAATGCCTTAGGGAGACAGACCAGCCCCTGAGTCATCCAGCTCAGAAAAGTGTAGTAAGTATTAGAGCCAGGCTCGCAACCAGAAGTGTCTGGGTTTTTTTTTAAGGATGAAAAGAATTTAAGGCATCTGAAAGGAGGAGCAGAACTTAAACAGGTAGGGAAATACGATGAGTATCAGAAAGAGGGGAGCGCATTGGCCACTGCTAAAAGGGCAATTGCTGTGTTAACGGTTTGACAGCCTTATTAGTTGCCTTGAAGTTGAAGGTTGAGGAATCAATGGGAAATGAGAAAGTAGTCTTCCAGGAAGCTTGATGTGGTAAAGGGGATTAGAGAAGATTGTAGCTCGATTGTAGTCTGTTGTTAGATCAAGTGACTTTTTTATAATGAGAAGATGAGATGAATACACTTGCTGGCTAGGAGTGAGCTATAGAACTGACAAGGTGAGATTAAAGGACAAGAGAGAGAAGATAATAGAACAAAATCCTGTAAGAAATTAGTTAATATTAAGTACATAAATAAAAAAGGTGTTTTTTTTTTTTTTTTGCTACCGCAACATTTGAAGTACATAATAAAATAGATCACTAAACATCTTTGTGATGTGGAAGCTCTTCTAATAGGCCTATGTACTAAAATCATTTAAAAAGAATTAAGGAAACTATACTGACATGTCAGGTATTCCTATATGAAAAAAATTAGAAGCTCCTTTTATCCATAACTTGCCTGTTGTTCAGTCCTCCAGTCAGAAGCAAATGGGTCTTCACTGGTAAGAAAAAAAAGAGTATCTGTTTTAAGGGTCAGATACCTGTAAGATTGTTCTGACTAACTGGAGGGAAGGGTGCTCCTGTGTCATAAATAGCAAGTTTTCTGTGTTTGTAAATCAATGTCTGAGAATCCCAGGATTCTCATTCAAGAGGTGTGGGTTGGGACCCAGAAACCAGTTAATTTATTTATCTACCAAATGTTTGTTGCTTGCTTTCCTACCATTTTCTTATTATCATGTGTAGGTGATGTCAGAAGGTGGCCCGGGTGCCTACTCTCTAATTGAAGGACAGAGATAATAAGTAATTAAATAAACAGGATAATTTCATACAGCAACAAGTGCTATAAAGAACGTAAACCATGGTATGTAGTAGAGAGTTACCCTGGTGGGGAGTAGAGAGTTAACTTGGCAGATGGTGATCTTGGAAGGAGTCTTTTAGGAAGTACCTTTTTTTTAAACCTTCCTTTTTAAAAATTATATTTTAAAATTTTGGTAAAATCTACATAACATAAAATTGACCATTTTGACCATTTTAACCATTTTAAAGCATAATAGCTCGGTGGCATTAAGTACATCCACATTGCTGTACAATTGTCACCACCAACTATCACCACCATCCATCTCCAGAACTTTTTTTATTTTGCAAAACTGAAGCTTTGTACAGTTGGCTCCTTTCATGTGCAAAGGTTCCACATCTGTGGATTCAGCCACTTGCAGATTGAAAATGTTTTGAAAAAAAAATTCCAGAAAGTTCCTAAAAGCAAAGCTTGAATTTGCCTTGTGCTGGCAGCTATTTACGTAGCATATGTATTGTTTTAGATATTATAGGTAATCTACAGATAATTTAAATTATATGGGTGCCGAGACCAGCTCGGCGACTCGAGGTGAGTGACGGGTGCCGCAAGCTTGAAGAAAACACAGACACAGACTGAAGAGAAAGATGGGACCGGGGGACTCAAGACCTCTAGGATCAAGAGCCTCGCCGATTCATTCCCCGTTGCTTTTATTTGGCTAACACTCCCAGGTTAATCCTATAAACAGTCATAGGCTTCACATGACTGGGGCAATGATCTTTGTTTGCCTCCTGGGCCTGATTTGAGCAGGAGTGGATCTGAGCTGGGCGTGGAGAGCAAAACAGCCCTGGGGGCAGGAGACCTCTCTCAGATGGATTAGGGGTCTGTGCCCCACCCCTGTTGGCCCCTCTGCAGCTGTGCCTGTCTTAGGTTGTTCCTCCTCTGAGGAATCTTACCCGTCTTTGGCTAACCAGCCGTCCTTCAGGGCCAAACAGGGTGATATGAGGTGTGCAGTGAGAAAGGGGCTGCGCCCCTAGAGACGGCCAACCCTCTGCCTATGTCCCCATAGTCTCCACGCCCCGCACCCTCAGCTCCTCCACTGCTCAAGCAGGACATTCTGAATCCCACCGCTTGGCCCACATACTTTAACATTTTCAAGGTTTCAGAAAGGCTCCTGAATGTCTTCCCACATATGGGGGGGGGTGTGCATAGGTTATATGCAAATACGCCATCATCTTATATAAGGGACTTGAGCATCCACAGATTTTGCTATCTGTGAGGATCCTGGAACCTTGTTGATACTAAGGGACAACTATAGTCTTTGAACAATGATTCTCCATTTCCCGCTGAATGAGTTAAGAAATAGGTGATTTTTTGAAATCAGAAAGGAGATAGGCAGTAACTGATTAGCAAAAAGGAAAGGTTATAATACCTGTAAGTGCACAATACCTGTAAGACCCTTGAACAACACAGGGGACCCCCATGCAGCTACAACTCCACATATAACTTTGTAATAACCGCTCCATATCTGGAGTACTGTATCCGCAGATTTAACCAACTACGGATCATGTAGTATCGTAGTACATATTTAGTGAAAAAATCTGTGTATAAGTGGATCCTTGCAGTTCAGCTCATGTTATTCAAGGGTCATCTGTTCTGTGTCTTTCTGAAGCTCCCAGGAGGCTCAGCGTTGGGAAGCACCAGATACTAAGGAAAGGCGAGTCAGAAGTGGAGCTGAAAACAGGGAGATTGGTCAGAAAATATGTAGGCTTATAGGTTCTCTCCCTATGTATCTTGGCAGGTAGGTGACTCCCTGTATCACCAGTCCTGGCCTCAGTAGACCAAGGTTTATTCTTTATAAAATTGAAGAAGTGCCTGCATTTTGAAACCAGGGGCAGTGGATGGCTGATTATTTAAAACAGGAAGATTAAGGGAAATCTATATCCAAACTCTGGAACTCTTAGCTTGCTGCTTCTTTTCTCCTTGCAGAACTTCACAGTCTATCCGGCTCATCTCTTGCAGAAAACTGAACTATCTTCAGGGACTGATAGGCTTACCACAAGAGCCCCCAGAGTGAATTCCACCTGTTGACAAGAGCTGTTCCCTCACACAGACATTTTAATCAGTTCTTTTCAGAACCTCGTTCTTAACTATGAACTAAGAATCCAAGACCATCAGACATTTGGGGGAAGCCTCCATAAAAAAAAAAAGAGGTCAAAATAAGCAAACAGAAATAAAGATGTGGAGGAGGGAATGATACTGGGAGTATTGGGAGAATATAGACACCATAGGGATCAAAAGAAAACCTAAAAAAAAAAAAACCCCAAGCTCCTCTAATAGTATTATCAGAGAAGACACCTATTTCTCTCCCCACTAAAATGATAGAGAAAACTAAAGTATAAATCCATGAGGGTAAAGAGTACTGGATGAGAGGTGACAGCAGATGGAAGATATCAACTATCAGAAGCTGAGAACTGATGTAGATTTAGCAGAGCTGGGAAAGCAGAAACTTAGTCCTATGATATGGGTAGTTGTGCAATCAGCAGTTGGTCTTCTTTTAATTATGATGTGCTTTGCTTTATTTGCACTACTTGTTCTTATTTTTTGAGTAGAATACTCTCTCCTGATGGAAGTTGTTAATGGGTTACCCACCAATGGGGAAATCAGAATTATTAAAATGTAGTTTTTGTTTTCTTGTGGTTGTAAGTGATCATGCATTGCACCTTTCTCCCTATTGTTTGTGAGCCAACATTTCATAGAAGTGGATAGCTGATGCTTTTCTGGGTGGCGGTGACAGTGGTATTGAAAAGGATTTTGAAAAGAAAATACAAACAATATTCAACCTAAGAATGTGTTATGAATTTTTCTAGTAAAGTAGTTGTGTAAAACTTAAGTGGTTTTTAGATTCCGTGACCAGACTTTAAAAACTTTTCATTAGTAGTTAAATGGGTATTGGTGAGTGCTCTGGGAGACTGAACTGCTTTGTATAATATTTTCCTACGAAAAATTAGTTTTTTTTGTGGTAAAGTGGCTACATGGATTTAGAGTCATACAGACTTGTATTCAAATCCTGTCTCTGCCATTTTTATGCTGTGTAACCTCGAGTAAGTTTAGTGTTTCTGAATCTGAATAAAATCTAAATCAGTAAAATGAGGTTAATAATATCCTACTCAGAGGATTAAGTGAAATTAAAATAGATAAATAACTCAACCTAGCTCCTGGACCCTGTAGGGTTAGTAAATGTTAGTAGTTTCCTTCACTTTTGCCCTTCTGTGGTATGTAGTAAGAGGGAACATTAAGAGGGACTTCAGGGTAGTATGTGTCAATTAAAGGTATGTAACATTTTTGAAATGGAATTCCTGTGTTTTTAAATTTTTCCTTATTTATTTGCAACATGTGTGTTCCTTGTCATTTGATATACTTGGTATTGTAATGCTGTAGAAAGAGCATAGGAATGGGACTCAGGAGATCCAGGGTCTAGTTAGCTTTGTTACTAACTAGATGAATGATGCTTATAGATGTAAATTCCCCACTTTGGGTCTCACGTTTGATTTGAAAAGTGAAAGTATTTTATTATAAGATGACATGTTGAAATTTCTTTCTGCTCTAACATCATATGATCCTGTGGTCTGTGAAGCTGAAGTTGTCTTTTTAGGACCTGGGTTTTATGAGGTGTTAAGGCTGGGGATACCTGTATTGTACAAACTCAGTATAATGTGTTTGGAAGACTTGAGATTATTGGAAATTATAATAACTAAACTAACAGCTGATGTTTGGCTTTTTCATTGGAAAATAGTTCTGGCTATGAAACCTATTTTTGACTGGAAATATACCAGGAGTAGCCATTGTTTTTCTTCCTACAGAGATAAGTGATCTCTTAGTGCTGTTCACATGAAGCTATCACTGTCATGTTTTTCAAAGTCATATAGATTTTACCATTGCTCTTATAAATCCTTTCCTCCTGACAGTTGTGGTCATTCTTGTTCGTAGCATGATTTGGGGGTGGGGGGGGCTGTGTATGTGTGTGTGTTTTAAATCATGTTTAATGTTCATTATGCTGATTTTAGTTCAGTTGTCACTACCAAAGGAATCCTACTCCGACCCCCAGGGTAGATCATGTTGTTTGTTTCCATGGTGTTTTTTTTCCTTCTCATAGTCCGGGTTTTATATAAATCAGTCTATCTGTCTGTCTCTGATTTTATATCATCTTTTTTTTCCCAGCTGATTTGAAAGCTCTCGTAGGGCAGTGACCACATTTCTTTTGCTGGCTTTCATCTGTAATGTCTGGCACATAATTGACATTCAGGACATATTTTTTTTGAATAAATGAATAAATTCATGTTGTTTCCCAACAAATATTAAATGAGTAGAAATATAGTGGTAGATAAAAACTCAAAATACTTATTAGAATTAACAGCTGTAGCATTTGCTGTTACAAAACAGTGAATCTAAAAGGAAAGGAAAAAATAATCAAGGTGGTTGTATAAATGACTTTTATTATTGTTTGTGCAAGAACAGTGAACATTCCCTAGTACAGGAAGCAACTTTTAAAAAAACTGCTGGCAGAACTAAGAAGTCAGACTGTCCTTGACCCTTAGATCAAATGTTTTAGAGCTTGAGTTTCCTTAAGTCTTCTTCAGTTTGGAATAAACATTTTGACACAATGAAAGATTTATTCTGTAATTTTGTTCATTATAAACAAAGAGCTTAACTAAATTTGCAGAAACAAAAAAAACAACTTTCTAATTTGTACTAGTTTCATTTTTAAAAAGTTCATTTCCTTTCATGTGCATAATACTGTAAAGTAAGCTCAGCTGTATTAGTAGATAAACATGTTGATTCACTTGGCCCTGAGCTACTGAATGAAGCCTGGAGGGGCACACCTTGTTCTTTCCCACCCAATGACAGAATGTTTTTCTTCCTCTTCTCCTTATTGTGGGAAGGGGAGTGGAATGAGCGACTATTTAGTTTTACCTGAATTGATTAGGAGGTAAGGGAAAAAGATTTCTTTACTAGCTCTTTTTCTTTTAATTCTTGTTGTTAACACAAAGCATATGTTTTTCGTCCAGTGCTCATACTTTAATGAGTATGTGGAGTAGTAATTTGCTGTTATATATTACCTCACAGTTTTTACGAAGCCATTTTACTTAATGCTCTGTTTTGAGTAATTTGTTGTTATGAGTCAAAGGTGTCTTCAGGTGTGTTGAGGGTGGACTCAATTTTGGAAACCAAAGTATGCTTATATCCAGTGGTATTGGAATAATATACTCCTATGATCAATTTATGGTAGAGATTTTATGAAGTATATGAAGAACTTTTAAAAGAAACCTAGTATTTTGGAATAGAGTTTAGAAAAGGACCAAAGTATGTGACTTTTACGTAAACCCTATAAGTGGTTTGTTTTAGCACACGTTGTTCCCTGTGTGTTTCATATCATGTTAGGTAAGGTGAATATGCAAAGATTAATAAGAAATTCTCTATAACCACAAGTAGCTTACTATCTGTGTACTGTTTTGCAAAATCATTATGGGTAGGTATTCCTCAAAAATAGATTTCTGCTTTTGAATAAGTCTGGGAAATACCTGGAATAAACGAAATATAGAAGGTTTCCTTAGTGGGGGTTCTCAAAAGTGTACACTGTGGAATTCCAAAAGTAATTACACTTTGTGAGATTCTTCAAAAATTCCTCGCAATGCAAGTTTTTTTTCTCATGAAACTTCTCAGGTGGGATCTGAGGGGATGGGAGGGTGTGAGAGATAGTGGCAGTAGCGTGTTCAGGAAGAGGATGATTAATGTGTCATGGGACACTGTTTGTGAAACAGTAGACTAATGTAATATTCTTATCTAGCCCATGCCTTTAAATACTGTCTCAGTAGTCTAGCATTTGCTGCAGAATCTCTGTTTATGCATCTTAATCCTTTGTAGGTTGAATGAGGGGCTTGGCTCTTTTGATTGAATTAGTTAAGTGGAAATGGGAATTAGTAATTAATATGAAAAATGGTACCTGTTATCTTAAATTCAGCCTGTCTGAAAGCAGACTAACCATTTCTTGCAAAGTAGTTGTACCTCCGAGCTTTTCTATTTGATTATACTGTTTTACCCTTTTTCTAGCACTTAGGCATGAGACCACAATCATAGACCTTTTTCCTTTGTCTTATCCAACCATAGCCCCAATGCCTGTAACCAAATACTACCTAATTTTTCCTTAATATTCATCAGTATTTTTTCCATTCCCACTGTTGTCATCTAGCTTAGATACACATGAAGTAAATGATCAGTAAATATTTGTCAAATGGTGGAATCTGTATATGACATTTCCCAGTGCTAATCCAACAGTGCCTTTATTCTCCCACTCCTAAATTTATATATCTGTCTGAATTATGCTCTTCTGTGTGTGAACACTTTGTTCTCAAATCAGTTCTTATGGCCCCCCCCTGCCTTTTTGCATTCCTTAATTTCCTTTTCTTTGCAGCTTCTATTTCTTTCACATTTCAGTAGCAGGAATATTTTGTGAGGTGAGAAGTTGCTATACTCCTCTCATGACACTGCTCTCCAAAGCATGGATTGAAGGGCAGAACAGGAGATCTCTGGGTGAGGTTCAAGGTCTGAGGAATGCTGTCATCCTCCAGCATTTCTGGTTCAACAGCTTCTAATCATTTTTGCCATCTCCACCGCCAGTGCTTTTAATAACTTCAGGGTTTGTGATTGACTGGTTTGCTGTTATTTGCTTATTGTATACTTAATCTGTTAGATACAGTTATTAATTGTTTGTAAGTTAAATTTGCTAATTTAAGCAGAAAGGAGGTCTCTCTGAACCCATTGATGGAGAGGACAGGCTCTCAGAATTGGGGCTGCACAAGTGGGAAAGTACTTCCATTCCCAAAATAGCTGTAGGAGAACACTCAGTAACTGAGTACTATTTTTTCCCCCCAGTAACTTTTACTGAAATGTAATTGACATACAATAAACTGCATATATTTAAAGTGTACAATTTGATTTTTTTTATTAGTAATGTATATATGGCAATCCCAATCTCCTAATTCATCCTACCCCAACCCCTTCCCCGTCCCCCCACTGTCCCCACTTGGTGTCCATAGGTTTGTTTTGCCTTTTTAAAGCATTCATATAGCTATTATACTATAATATTATATATTATATATTATAAACTTGTGAGTTGAGAAATTATTACTTTTCTTTTCAAGTAGAGGTCATTGTGGGGGAAATAATGGGATGACTAGATTTCTGTATCCCGGGATTTTAAATCCAGAGGTAGGGAGAAGGAGGAAACACAAAATTTCAGAATATGAATGCATAATTTTGGTCTAATTTGTGCTTGAGTACCACTTTTTGAGCAGGGTTAGGGGGTAGCCTTAGGTTAGTACATTTCTCAGTGTGTTCTTGTTAAAACATAATTCAAATCCCTTGATTAAAAACTCTCCGCTGGTTTCTTGTCTCTTATAGAAGAAAAAAAATCCAAACTGCTATCAATCTTTAAGGCTCAGAATGATCTGGAAAGAGATAGAGTTACCATGTAGCTAATTAAAATTTAAGGTCTCTTGCTTGTGCAGGCTGTTTCTTGGACTGAACCTAAATTTGTTAAGGCCACTATAGTTTTACACTTCGACTTCCTCCCTGTCACAATTCCCACCCGTTCAGGTTATGTTGGAGTGAATACAGGCAATTTTGGAATCCTAAGGAAAGATGTGTGGATACCTTTATGTGATTTGCAGTGCCTTTCACATATAGTTTAGTTATTGTGGGCTGACCCAGTTTAAGAATGCTTCCCAGCTGTCATCCTCACATGAAGGTATAGGGCCGGAGGCTGAATGGTGATATGAACTTGTCTTGTGTCACCCAGTCAGGACTGGAAGAATGTGGGTAATAGAGAAGAAACCAAGATTGACCATTTTAAGGTTTGCTGAACGTTCTTCTAATCTTATAACTCATATGTGAAAGAAATGTAGAAGAGGTTTTCACAAATTTGGTAATTTGAAGTATTTATGTGGCATAACCAATAGGTCGTTGTGAAGCTGAAAGAAACTTTTCTAAACTATCAGTTATAAAAAACAAATTTTCACCCCCTATTCTAGATGAAAGACTGAATTATTCTCTCTGATGACTCTATAGAAAATATTACAAAATCATTGTCACGAAGAGCCAGTCAAGTGCAATACACCCAAGAAATGTAGGAAAAATTATTATAAAGGTGTGCCAGGGAATTAATTATTTAAAATATTGTTATTATTCACGATTGTTTGATGTGCTTGAGAACTTTAAAAATTTTGTAATTTAATGTAATTTTCTTTCTCATTCTGAAGAAATACTCAATTTAGGACTTGATTTTGTATTCTCTTCCCCCAATTTACAAAGCTTCAAGCTCCATTAAAACCTGGATCTACCATGGATTTCCTCTTGTGTACGTCTTTAACATCATCTCATATACTCATCCCCTCATTCATTGCAGTCCAGACATATTTATCTGTTTGTCCCTCAAATGGATTATGTTTGCTCTCATGTCAGGCCTTATGCACTTGGGTATTCCAATTTTTCCTTACCTTTTTGAAGGATTTTTTATTATTTACTTCTCAGGACAAGTGGACTTCTAGAGTCTTTGAACACCCAAAACATCCTTTTCTTCCTCCCTCATTTCTACCACATCACCTGTTCTAATACTTTCAAAGCATTTACCAGCACCTTTTTGTTTGTTTATATTTTTATTGACTGCTTCCACCTTTGAGAATATGAGTGGCACAGTATGAGAGTTATATTGTTCACTGCTGTATTCCCAGAGCCTGGAATAGCTCTTGGACCTTTAGGCACTCAATGGATAGTTTTTGAATGAAGTGTTACTAATGGGCTTGAGCTTGTACATTTTGCTGTGTATTTGCTATGTATTTACAGTTTCTAATTGTTAATTTTTTTTTGCATGCCATTTGTGTATTCATTGAATGTAATACTGAATTGTCTTATCAATTTGTATAAACTCTCTTTTGATCTTTCTTGCTGCAAATATCACTTGTCTGTTATCTGCCATTATATTTTGGTTAAAAGCATTTTGTTTTAGAATATTCAAGCAAACAAAAAAGTATAGAGAATAAAATGAACACTAAAGTACCCTTCGTCTAGCCTTTTTATATTTTAGTATCAGATCCTTTTTTTAATTATATAACTTTTACATATTTGTATTTATTATTATATATAACTTTTCTATATTATATAACTTTTTATTATATAAACTTGAAGTTTATACATCCCTCTCTAATATTACTCCATCTCCTTTTACCCTGTTTATCCAGAGGTATACCTAGTTCAGTGTTTGCTATTCTCATGCATTTATATTTAAAATTTTTTCTTATGTATACATGCATATATTAACAGTAGAACTAGTATTTTTTCAAACTTTGAATAAATGATACCATACTGCATATATCTTCTCCAACTTTTTTCTTTTTTTTAATTGAAGTAGTTGATTTACATTGTTGTGATAGTTTTAGGTGTACAGCAAAGTGATTCAGTTATACATATATACATATATATTCTTTGTCAGATTCTTTTCCGTTATAGATTATTACAAGGTTTTGAATATAGTGCTATACAGTAGGTCCTTGTTTACCTATTTTATATATAGGAATGTGTATCTGTTAATCCCAAACTCCAAACTTATAGCTCCACCCTTCCCCCTTTGATAACCATCAGTTTGTTTTCAATGTCTGTGAGTCTATTTCTATTTTGTGAGTAAGTTTATTTGTATTATTTTCTTTTAGATTCCACCTGTAAGTGATAGCATATGACATTTGTCTTCTCTGCTTGACTTACTTCACTTAGGGTGATGATCTCTAGGTCTATCCATGTTGCTGCAAACGGTATTATTTCATTCTTTTTTATGGCTGCGTGATAGTCCGTTGTGTGTATCACATCTTCTTTATCCATTCCTCTGTCAGTGGACATTTAGTTTGCATCCATGCCTTGGTTATTATAAATAGTGCTGCTGTGAATATTGGGGTGTGTGTATCTTTCTGAATTAAGAGTTTTTGTCCTTTTTGGATATATGTCCAGGAGTGGGATTGCTGGATCATATGGTACTCTATTTTTGGTTTTTTAAGGAATCTCTACACTTTTCTCCATAGTGGCTGCACCCATTTCCATTCCTACCAATAGTGTAGCAGAGTTCCCTTTTCTCCACATTCTCGCCATCAGTTATTATTTGTAGACTTTTTGATGATGGCCATTCTGACTGACATAGGCAATACCTCACTGTAGTTTTGATTTGTATTTCTCTAGTAATTGGCAATATTGAGCATCTTTTCATGTGCCTGTTGGCCATATGTATGTCTTCTTTGGAGAAGTATGTATTTAGGTCTTCTGCCCATTTTTTGATTGGATTGTTTTTTGATATTGACCTGTATGAACTGTTCATATATTTTGGAAATTAATCCCTTGTTGGTTGCATCATTTGCAAACATTTTCTCCCATTTTTCAGGTTGTCTTTTCGTTTTGTTTATAGTTTTCTTTGCTGTGCAAAAGATTTTAAGTTTAATTAGGTCCTAGTAAGTTATTTTTGCTTTTATTTCCATTACTCTCGGAGGTGAATCCAAAAAAATATTGCTGCGATTTATGTCAAAGAGTGTTCTGCCTGTGTTTTCCCCTAGGGGTTTTATAGTGTCACTTCTAACATTCAGGTCTTTAATCCATTTTGAGTTTATTTTTGTGTATGGTGTTAGAGAATGCTCTGATTTCATTCTTTTACATGTAGCTGTCCAGTTTTCCTAGCACCACTTGTTAAAGAGACTGGGTTTTCTTCATTGTATATTCTTGCCTTTTTTGTCGTAGATTAATTGACCATAAGTGTGAGGGTTTATTCCTGGGCTTTCTGTCCTGTTCCTTTGATCTATGTGTCTGTTTTTGTGCAAGTACCATATTGCTTTGATGTCTGTAGCTTTGTAGTATAGTCTGAAGTCAGGGTGCATGATTCCTCCAGCTCAGTTCTTTCTCAAGATTGTTTTGGCTATTGGGGGTCTTTTGTGTTTCTATACAAATTTTAAAATTACTCATTTTGGTTCTGTGAAAAATGCCATGGGTAATTTAATGGGGACTGCATTGAATCTATAGATTTCCTTGGGTAATGTGGTCATTTTAACAATTATTGATTCTTCAATGCAGGAACATGGTATCTTTCCATGTTTGTGTCATCTTCAGTTTCTTTCATCAGTGTCTTATAGTTTTGGAGGTACAGGTCTTTTGGCTCCTTAGGAATGTTTATTCCTAGCTATTTTATTCTTTTTAATGTGATGGTAAATGGGATTGTTTCTTCAATTTCTTTTTCTGATATTTCATTGTTAGTGTATAGAAATGCAACAGATTTCTATATATTAATTTTGTATCCTGCAACTTTAATTCATTGATGAGCTCTAGTATTTTTTTTGTGGCTTCTTGAGAATTTTCTGCATATAGTATTCTGTCATCTCCACACTGTGACAGTTTTACTTCTTCCTTTCCAATTTGGATTCCTTTTTTTTTTTCCTTCTTATTGTCTGATGGCATGGCTAGGACTTCCAAAACTGTGCTGAGTAAAAGTGGCAAGAGTGGGCATCTTTGTCTTATCGTTTTACCATTGAGTATGATGTTAGCTATGGGTTTGTCATGTATGGCCTTTATTATGTTGAAGTATGTTCCCTCTATGCCCACTTTCTGGAGAATTTTTATCATAAATGGATGTTGAATTTTATCAAAAGCTTTTTCTGCATCTGTTGAGGTGATCATATGGTTTTCATTCTTCAGTTTATTTATTTATTTTTTATTTTATACTGGAGTAGAGATGATTAACAGTGTTGTGTTGGTTTCAGGTGTATAGCAAAGTGATTCAGTTATACATATACATGTATGTATTCCTTTTTGGAAATTCTTTTCCCATTTAAGTTATTGCAGAGTATTGGCAGAGTTCCCTGTGCTCTACAGTAGGTCCTTGTTGGTTATCTATTTTAAATATAGCAGTGTGTATATGTCAATCCTAAACTCCCAATCTGTCCCTCCCCCCCACCCTTCCCCTCTAGTAACCATAAGTTCATTCTCTAAATCTGTGAATCTGTTTCTATGTAGTAGATAAGTTCATTTGTATCATTTTTTTTTTTTTTAGATTTCTCATATAAGCGATATATGATATTTGTCTTTCTCTGTCTGACTTACTTCACTTAGAATGATAATCTCCAGGTCCATCCATGTTGCTGCAAATGGCATTATTTTGTTCTTTTTAAAGACAGTAATATAATCCATTGTATATATGTACCACATCTTCTTTATCCATTCATCTGTCAATGGACATTTAGGTTGCTTCATTCTTCAGTTTTTTAATGGTGTATCCCATTGATTGATTTACTGATATTGAAAAATCCTTGCATCCCTGGGACAGATCCCACTTGATCATGACATTTGATCTTTTTAAGGTATTGTTGGACTCTGTTTGCTAGTATTTTGTCGAGGATTTTTGCATGTGTGTTCATCAGTGATATTGGTCTATAGTTTTCTTTTTTTGTGATATCTTTGTCTGGTTTTGGTATGAGGGTTATGGTGGCTTCATGGAATGAGCTTGAAAGTTTTCCTTCCTCTGCAATTTTTTGGAATAGTTGCAGAAGGATAGGTGTTAATGCTTCTCTAAATGTTTGGTAGAATTTATCTGTGAAGCCCTCTGGTCCTGGTTTTGTTTGTTGGGAGTTTTTAAATTACTGATTCAATTGCATTACTGATAATTGGTCTGTTTGTATTTTCTGTTCCTTTGTGATTCAGACTTGGGAGATTGTACCTTTCTTCTAAGTTGTCCATTTTATTGGTGTATAGTTGCTTGTAGTAGTCTCTTATGATCCTTTGTATTTCTGTTGTATCATTTGTAACTTCTTTTTTGTTTCTGTCTTGATTGATTTAAGCCCTGTCTCTTTTTTTCTTGATAGCTCTGGCTAAAGGTTTATCAATTTTGTTTACCTTTTCAGAGAACCAGCTTTTGGTTTCGTTGATCTTTTCTTTTTTCCTTTTTTTTTTTAGTCTCTGTTTCATTTATTTCTGCTCTGATCTTTATGATTTTTTTTCCTTCTACTAACTTTGGGTTTTGTATTTCTTTCTCTAGTTGCTTTAGGTTAGGTTATTTGAGATTTTTTCTTGTTTCCTGAGGTAAATTTGTATTGCTATAAACTTCCTTCTTAGAACTGCTTTTGCCATGTCTCATTGGTTTTGGATTGTTGTGTTTTCATTTGTCTCTAGGTATTTTTTGATTTCCTCTTTGATTTCTCCAGTGATCCATTGCTTGTTTAGTAACATATTGTTTAGCCTCTGTGTTTTTGTGTTTTCTTACAGTTCTTTTTCTTTTTAGTTGATTTCTAGTTGTATAGCCTTATGGTTTAGAAAGATACTTGATATGATTTCAAGCAAAATCATATCAGGTATCTTTCCTTAAATTCACTGAGGCTTGTTTTGGTGGCCTACCATGTGATCTGTCCTGGAGAACATTCCATGTGCACTTGAAAAGAATGTGTTTTCTGCTTTTGAGTGGAATGCTCTCTGTATATATCAGTTAGGTCCATTTGGCCTAAGGTGTTATTTAAGGTTGATGTTTCCTTATTGATTTTCCATCTGGATGATCTGTTGATTGATATAAGTGGGGTGTTAAAGTCCCCTACTATTATTTTGTTACTGTTGATTTCTCCTTTTATGTCTGTTATCATTTCCCTTATATATTAACATGCTCCTGTGTTGGGTGCATGTATTTTATAATTGTTGTATCTTCTTGGATTGATCCCTTCATCATAGCGGAGTATCCATCTTTGTCTCTTGTAACAGCCTTTATTTTAAAGTCTCTTTTATCTGATGAGTATTGCTACTCCAGCTTTCTTTTGATTTCCATCTGCCTTGAATAACTTTTTCCATCCCCTCACTTTCAGTCTCTGTGTCTCTAGATGTGAAGTGAGTCTTCTGTAGGCAGCATATATATGGGTCTTATTTTTGTATCCATTCAGTCAGTCCCAGGCTTTTGGCTGGAGCATTTAGTCCGTTTACATTTAAGGTAATTATCAATATGTATATTCTTACTGCCGTTTTGTTAATTGTTTTGAATTTGTTTTTGTAGGTCTTCCCCTACTGCCCCTTCTTTTGTTCTCTTGTGATTTGATGACTGTCTTTAGTGTTATGTTTGGATTCTTTTTTGTGTGTATATCTATTATAGATTTTTGATTTGCAGTTACCATGAGGTTTTTGTACAGCATTCTCTCTCTCTGTATATGTGATTGTTTTAAGTTACTGATCTCTCACTTTCAAATACATTTTAACAACCCTGCGTTTGTAACTCTCCTCCCCTCACAATCACTGTTTTTGACATTGTATTTTACATGTAATTGTTCTATGTACCCCTTATTGCAGATAGAGATGATTTTACTACTTTTGTCTTTTAACCCCCTTACTGGCTTTGTGTGTCCATGATTTCCTACCTTCACTGTATGTTTCCCTTTACTGGTGACATTTTTTTCATTTTGTAATTTTCTTATTTCTAGCTGTGGCCTTTTCTTTTTCGCCTAGAGAAGTTCCTTTAACATTTGCTGTAAAGCTGATTTGGCAGTGCTGAATTCTTTAGCTTTTGCTTTTTTGTAAAGCTTTTGATTTCTTCATCAATTCTGAATGAGAGCCTTGCTGAGTAGAGCATGCTTGGTTGTAGGGTTTTCCCTTTCATCACTCTAAATATATTGTGCCACTCCCTTCTGGCCTGCAGTTTTTGCTGAAAAATCAGATGATAGCCTTTACAACCTTTTTTTTTTGGGGGGGTTAAGTTTTTAAGGTGTATTTATATTGACACATGGAGTTCTGATTTCTTCATTTTCAGCGCTGTGTGGTTTTGCATGAATAAACCACACTTTTTTTGAAACTGTTCTGTTGAAGAGCTTTAGGTGGTTGCCAGTTTTTTCCCTATTACAAGCAGTGCTACTGCAAATGTTTTTGTACATGCCCCCTGTATATGTGAAATTTTTATTGCAAGTAGAAAATTTTCTACTAGATCATAGGGTATGCTCAGCTTTCACCTTTACTAGATTTTTTGTATTGTTTTCTAATGTGCTTAACAGTTTACTTCCACCAGCAGTTTGTGAGACTTGTCATCTTGTCATACATAATTTTTGTCATTCTGATGTGTCAGAAATAGTATTTGGTATTTTAAATTTGAATTTCTCTGGTTATTAGTGGGGTTTCTAGTTTTTTTTTAATATGTTTATTGCTACTTAAATTCTTTTGTAAATTGCATTTTCTCCTCTTTGTGCCACCCCCTTTTTTGTATTAGATGGTTTGTCCTTGTTGATTTGTAGGAATTTTTCAGGTATTGATATTCATTATTTGTTATTTGAATTATAAATATTTGCTTTTAGTTTGTGGCTTGTCCTTTTAGTTGTACTAACTTTTTTTGTAGCAAAATGTTTCATTTTTAATAGAGATACATTTGACAATCTTTTTTTTATACTTCTGCTTCTGGTATTATATTTAAGAACTTCCTTTCCTACACTGAGGTTATAACAATGGTCTTTTTTTTAACAGTTTTTTCAAAAATTAATTTATTATTTATTAGCTGTGTTGGGTCTTCATTGCTGCGCATGGGATTTCTCTAGTTGTGGCGAGCAGGGGCTACTCTTCATTGCAGTGTGCGGGCTTCTTACTGCAGTGGCTTCTCTTGTTGTGGAGCACAGGCTTTAGGCGTGTGGGCTTCAGTAGTTGTGGCACACAGGCTTAGTAGTTGTGGCACACAGTCTTAGTTGCTCCTCAGCATGTGGGATATTCTTGGACCAGGGCTCGAATACATGTCCCCTGTATTGGCAGGCGGATTCTTTTTTTTTTTAATTAATTAATTAATTTGTTGGCTGTGTTGGGTCTTTGTTGCTGCGCATGGGGTTTCTTTAGTTGCTGTGAGCGGGGGCTACTCTTCATTGTGGTGCGCAGGCTCCTCACTGCCGTAGCTTCTCTTGTTGCAGAGCTCGGGCTCTAGGCGCGTGGGCTTCAGTAGTTGTGGCACATGGGCTTAGTTGCTCCTTGGCATGTGGGATCTTCCTGAAGCAGGGATTGAACCCGTGTCCCCTGCATTGGCAGGTGGATTCTTAACCACTGCGTCACTTAGGAAGTCCCGGCGGTGGATTCTTAACCACTGTACAACCAGGGAAGCCCCACAGTAGTCTTTTTATTAATTATCTGTTGTTGCATGACAAATTACCAGCAAAACCTATTTGCTTAAGAGAAATAAATATTTATTATTTCTTTTCATTTCTTAGAGCAACATGGTTGGTTCTGATCTTGATCTCTTATGAGGCTGCAGTCAAGCTGTCAGTCAGGGCTACAGTCATCTGAAGGTTTAATTAGGGCTAGAGGACTTGCTTTTAAAGATAGCCTACTCAAATGGCCAACAAGTTGGTGTAGCCTGCTGGTGGGAGGCTTCAGTTCCTCTTGATGTGATCCTTCACTAGGGCCACTTGACTGTTATTGTAATTTGGAGGCTGACTTCCCCTGTATGAGAGAGCCAGGAGATCACAGTGGAAACTGATGTCTTGTATGATCTAGGCTTTGAGGTCACAGACTGTCACTCAGCCTGTTCATTGTGGGAAGAGACTATGCTGGGACTGAAACACCAGGGTGAGAGGATCACTGAAGGGTGTCTTGGGGCCTCACTACCAGAGTGTCTTACATTTTTTAGTAAAATAGCTAAAAGTTATCTTACATTTAGGTCTTCTTTAATCCACCTTAAGGATGTTGTGATGTGTGTGTGTGTGTGTGTGTGTGTGTGTGTTGGGGGGGGGAGGGAGGTGTGCTAAGAAGGGAATCTAATCTTATTATTCTAAAAGTATAATCATGGTCTGAATCTCATTTGTTGAATAATCCATCATATTGTTCTTTTTATATGTGGGTTTGCTACTGGAATCTCTGGACTCTCATTCAGCCTGCTTTTTTATTCCTATACCAGTACTACTTTACAACAAGTACTGATCTCTCCAAGGCAAGTCTCAAACTCTTTTTACTCTTCTTCACTATTGGTTTAGCTTTTCTTGACTCCAAAGGCTATTACGAGAGAAATTGTCAAATAAATCCATTTGATATTTAGAATCAGGTTCTGTGAAGAGTTCTGTTGGGATTTTGCTTATTTTAAGGAATATAAAAGTATAATGCTTTTTTTAATCCTATTTATTTATTTATTTATTTATTTAATTTTTTTGGGGGGGGGGTACACCAAGTTCAATCATCTGTTTTTATACACATATCCCCATATTCCCTCCCTCCCTCAACTCCCCCCCCACCCTCCCTCGAGTCCCCCCCACCCTCCCTGTCCCAGTCGTCTAAGGCATCTTCCCTCCTCGAGTTGGACTCCCTTTGTTATACAACAACTTCCCACTGGCTATCAATTTAACAGTTGGTACTATATATATGTCTGTGCTACTCTCTTGCTTCGTCTCAGCTTCCCCTTCACCCGCCGCCTCCCCCCAAATCTCGAGTTCTCCAGTCCATTCTCTGCATCTGTGTCCTTGTTCTTGTCACTGAGTTCATCAGTACCATTTTTAGATTCCGTATATGTGAGTTAGCATACAATATTTATCTTTTACTTTCTGACTTACTTCACTCTGTATGACAGACTGTAGGTCTATCCACCTCATGACATATAGCTCCATCTCATCCCTTTTTTTTTTTAATTTATTTTTATTTTATTTTATTTTATTTTTTTGGGGGTACACCAAGATCAGTCATCTGTTTTTTTTTCCCCCCTCTGGGTTTTTTAAATAAATTTATTAATTTTTACTTATTTATTGGCTGCTTTGGGTCTTCTTCACTGTGTGCAGGCTATCTTTAGTTGTGGCAAGCGGAGGCTGCTCTTTGATGCGGTGCTCGGGCTTCTCACTGCAGTGGCTTCTCTTGTTGAGGAGCACAGGCTCTAGGTGTGCAGGCTTCAGGAGTTGTGGCACATGGACTCAGTAGTTGTGGCTCCCGGGCTCTAGAGCGCAGGCTTATTAGTTGTGGTGCACAAGATTAGTTACTCCGTGACATGTGGGATCTTCCCAGACTAGGGCTCGAACCTGTTTCCCCTGCATTGGCAGGTGGATTCTTAACCACTGTGCCACCAGGGATGCCCTTACTGTACTAATTTTTTTTTTTTTTGGGGGGTACACCAGGTTCAATCATCTGTTTTTATACACATATCCCTGTATTCCCTCTCTTCCTTGACTCCCCCCGCCTTGAGTCCCCCCCACCCTCCCCGCCCCAGTCCTCTAAGGCATCTTCCATCCTCTAGTTGGACTCCCTTTGTTATACAACAGCTTCCCACTGACTATCTATTTTACAGTTGGTAGTATATATATATGTCTGTGCTACTCTTTTGCTTCGTCTCAGTTTCCCCTTCACCCCCCGCCCCCTCCCATACCTCGAGTTCTCCAGTCCATTCTCTGTATCTGCATCCTTGTTCTTGTCACTGAGTTCATCAGTACCATTTTTAGATTCCGTATATGTGAGTTAGCATACAATATTTGTCCTTCTCTTTCTGACTTACTTCACTCTGTATGACAGATTGTAGTTCTATCCACCTCATGACATATAGCTCCATCTCATCCCTTTTTATAGCTGAGTAATATTCCATTGTATATATATGCCACATCTTCTGTATCCATTCATTTGTTGATGGGCATTTCGGTTGCTTCCATGTCCTGGCTATTGTAAATAGTGCTGCAATAAACATGATGGTACATGTTTCTTTTGGGATGATGGTTTTCTTTGGGTATATGCCCAGAAGTGGGATTACTGGATGATATGGTAGTTCTATTTGTAGTTTTTTAAGGAACCTCCAAATTGTTTTCCACAGTGGCTGTACCAACTTACATTTCCACCAACAGTGCAGGAGAGTTCCCTTTTCTCCACACCCTCTCCAACATTTGTTGTTTCCAGACTTTGTGATGATGGCCATTCTGATTGGCGTGAGGTGATACCTCATTGTGGCTTTGACTTGCATTTCTTTGATGATTAGTGATGTTGAGCATGTTTTCATGTGTTTGTTGGCCATCTGTATGTCTTCTTTGGAGAAATGTCTATTTAGGTCTTCCACCCATTTGTGGATTGGGTTATTTGATTTTTTGGTATTAAGCTGCATGAGCTGCTTGTATATTTTGGAGGTTAATCCTTTGTCCGTTGTTTCATAGGCAATTATTTTTTCCCATTCTGAGGGTTGCCTTCTAGTCTTGTTTATGGTTTCTTTCGCTGTGCAAAAGCTTTTACGTTTCATTAGGTCCCATTTGCTTATTCTTGATTTTATTTCCATGATTCTAGGAGGTGGGTCCAAAAGGATGTTGCTTTGATGGATGTCATAGAGTGTTCTGCCTATGTTTTCCTCTAGGAGTTTTATAGTGTCTGGCCTAACATGTAGGTCTTTAATCCATTTGGAGTTTATTTTTGTGTATGGTGTTAGGAAGTGTTCTAATTTCATTCTTTTACATGTTGCTGTCCAATTCTCTCAGCACCACTTATTGAAGAGGCTGTCTTTATTCCATAGCATATTCGTGCCTTCTTTGTCAAAGATAAGGTGCCCATATGTGTTTGGGCTTACTTCTGAGTTCTCTATTCTATTCCATTGATCTTCCTTTCTGTTTTTGTGCCAGTACCATACTGTCTTGATCACTATGGCCTTGTAGTATAGTTTGAAGTCAGGAAGGCTGATTCCACCAACTCCATTTTTCCTTCTCAAGATTGCTTTGGCTATTCAGGGTCTTTTGCGTTTCCATACAAATCGTAAGATTTCTTGCTCTAGTTCTGTGAAAAATGCCATTGGTAATTTGATGGGGATTGCATTGAATCTGTAAATTGCTTTGGGTAGTACAGTCATTTTCACAATGTTGATTCTTCCAGTCCAGGAACATGGTATGTCCCTCCATCTGTTTGTGTCGTCTTTGATTTCTTTCAGCAGTATCTTAAAGTTTTCTGCATACAGATCTTTTGCCTCCTTAGGCAGGTTTATTCCTAGGTATTTGATTCTTTTGGTTGCAATGGTGAATGGGAGAGTTTCCTTAATTTCTCTTTCTCCTCTTCTGTTGTTCGTGTATAGGAATGCAAGAGATTTCTGTGCATTAATTTTGTATCCTGCTATTTTACTAAACTCATCAATTAGTGCTAGCAGTTTTCTGGTAGAGTCTTTAGGGTTTTCTATATATAATATCATGTCATCTGCAAAGAGTGCCAATTTTACTTCTTCTTTTCCAATTTGGATTCCTTTGATTTCTTTTTCTTCTCTGATTGCTGTGGCTAAAACTTCCAAAACTATGTTGAATAACAGTGGTGAGAGTGGACACCCTTGTCTTGTTCCTGTCCTTAGAGGGAATTCTTCCAGTTTTTCCCCATTGAGAACGATGTTGGCTTTTGGTTTTTCATATATGGCTTTTATTATGTTGAGGTAATTTCCTTCTATGCCCATTTTCTGGAGAGCTTTTATCATAAATGGATGTTGAACTTTGTCAAAAGCTTTTTCTGCATCTATTGAGATGATCATATGGTTTTTATCCTTCAAGTTGTTGATATGATGTATCACGTTGATTGATTTGCGTATATTGAAGAATCCTTGCATCCCATGGATACAATCCCCACTTGATCATGGTGTATGATTTTTTTAATGTGCTGTTGGATTCTGTTAGCTAGTATTTTGTTGAGGAATTTTGCATCTATATTCATCGGTGATATTGGTCTGTAGTTTTTTTGTGCCATCTTTGCCTGGTTTTGGTCTCAGGGTGATGGTGGCCTCGTAGAATGAGTTTGGGAGTGTTCTGCCTTCTGCAGTATTTTGGAAGAGTTTGAGAAGGATAGGTGTTAGCTCTTCTCTAAGTGTTTGATGGAATTCGCCCGTGAATCCATCTGGTCCTGGGCTTTTGTGTGTTGGGAGATTTTTAATCACTGCCTTAATTTCTGTACTTGTGATTGGTCTGTTCATAGTTTCTATTTCTTGCTGGTTCAGTCTTGGAAGATTGTATTTTTCTAAGAATGTATCCATTTCTTCCAGGTTATCCAATTGATTGGCATATAGTTGCTTGTAGTAGTCTCTCATGATCTTTTATATTTCTGAGGTGTCCGTTGTTACTTCTCCTTTTTCATTTCTAATTCTGTTGATTTGCATCTTCTCCCTTTTTTTCTTGATGAGTCTGGCTAACGGTTTATCAATTTTGTTAATCTTCTCAAAGAACCAGCTTTTAGTTTTATTAATTTTTGCTATTGCTTCCTCCTTTTCTTTTTCATTTATTTCTGCTCTGATCTTTATGATTTCTTTCCTTCTGCTCACTTTGGAGTTTCTTTGTTCTTCTTTTTCTCATTGTTTGAGGTGTAAGCTTAGGTTGTTTATTTGATAATTTTCTTGTTTCTTAAGGTAGGACTGTATTGCTAAAAACTTCCCTCTTAGAATTGCTTTTACTGCTTCCCATAGGTTTTGGGTTGTTGTGTTTTCATTGTCGTTTGTTTCTAGATATTTTTTGATTTCCTCTTTGATTTCTTTAGTGATTTCTTGGTTGTTTAAGAGTGAATTGTTTAGCCTCCATGTGTTTGTATTTTTTGCAGTTTTTTTCCTGTAATTGATATCTAGTCTCATGGTGTTGTGGTCTGAGAAGATGCTTGATATGGTTTCAATTTTCTTGAATTTGCTGAGGTTTGATTTGTGACCCAAGATGTGATCTATGCTGTAAAATATTCCGTGTGCACTTGAGAAGAAGGTGTATTCTGTCGTTTTAGGATGGAATGTCCTATAAATGTCTATTAAGTCGAGATGGTCTAATGTGTCCTTTAAAGCTTGTGTGTCTTTATTTATGTTCTGTTTGGATGATCTGTCCATTTATGTAAGTGGGGTGTTCAAGTCTCCCACTATTATTGTGTTACTGTCGATGTCCCCTTTTATGGCTGTTAGCATTTGCCTTGTGTATTGAGGTGCTCCTATGTTGGGGGCATAGATATTTACCATTGTAATATGTTCTTCTTGAATGGATCCCTTGATCATTATGTAGTGTCCTTCCTTGTCTCTTGTAATAGTCTTTACTTTCAAGTCTAATTTGTCTGATATGAGTATTGCTACTCCAGCTTTCTTTTGACTTCCATTTGCATGGAATATTTTTTTTTTCCATCCCTTTACTTTCCATCCCTTTCCTTTCAGTCTATATGTATCCCTTGGTCTGAAGTGGGTTTCTTGTAGGCAGCATATAGAAGGGTCTTGTTTTTGTATCCATTCAGCCAGTCTGTGTCTTTTGGTGGGAGCATTTAATCCATTTACATTTAAGGTGTTTATTAACATGTGTGTTCCAATTACCATTTTCTTAATTGTTTTGGGTGTGTATTTGTAGGTGTTTTCCTTTTCTTGTGTTTCCTACTTAGAGAAGTGCCTTTAGCACTTGTTGTAAGGCTGGTTTGGTGGTGTTGAATTCTCTTAACTTTTGCTTGTCTGGAAAGCTTTTGATTTCTCCCTCAAATCTGAATGAGATTCTTGCTGGGTAGAGTATTCTTGGCTGTAGGTTTCTCTCTTTCAGGACTTTGAGTATATCGTGCCATTCCTTCTGGCCTGCAGAGTTTCTGTAGAAAGGTCAGCTGTTATCTTTATGGGTTTTCCCTTATATGTTATTTGTTGCTTTTCTCTTGCTGCTTTTAATATTTTTTCTTTGTGTTTAATTGTCGTTAGTTTGATTAATATGTGTCTTGGTGTATTTCTCCTTGGGTTTCTTCTGTATGGGACTCTCTGTGCTTCTTGGACTTGGTGAATTATTTCCTTTCCCATGTTGGGGAAGTTTTCCACTAGAACCTCTTCATATATTTTCTCAGAGGCTTTCTTGTTTTCTTCTTCTTCTGGGATGCCTATAATTTGAATTTTGGTACGTTTAATGTTGTCACTGAGGTCTCTGAGACTGTCTTCTATTCTTTTTATTCTTTTTTCTTTTTCCTTCTCTGTTGCGTTTATTTCGCCCATTCTATCTTCCAACTCACTTATTCGTTCTTCTGCCTCAGTCATTCTACTGGTTATAGCATCTAGAGTATTTTTAATTTTGGTTATTTTGTTATCCATTGGTGTTTGTTTTTCTGAGTTCTTATGAACTGTTTCTTGTACTTTGTCTATTTTGTTATCAAGATTTTGTATCATTTTTACTATCACCACTCTGAATTCTTTTTCAGGCATTTTTCCTATTTCCTCCTCATTTATTTGGTCTTGTGGGTTTTTTTCCTGCTCCTTTGCCTGCATGGAGTTTCTTTGTTTCCTCATGGTTGTCCAAAGTTTTGGGGTTGCTTGTCCTGGCGATAGAGGTGTTTATGGAAGACTGTCCAAGGCTCAGACTAATGTGCAAGTATTGGATTAAACAAATACGAAGTCTAGGAAACACATACATGTATAAGACACACAATTACTGAATCCATTAGGACATAAGGCTCTGGAAAGACCTGACAGAACCCCTGTGTGCTATCAGATATTCAGAGAGAAACCCAACAGAAATTGACAACTGAAACAGAACAAATCAGAGACAAAAGCAAAAGCAAACAAACAAACAAATGACACCTTACACATACAAACACTAATCCAGGGAGATTTTGTAAGCTAGGATCAAATATAGAAAAGAGCTAGAGTACCATCAGACAGAATGGAGATTCTCAGAATGAAGATTCTCAGAATGAAATTAGACAATTGTACTAAGAACTAAGATAAAGACAAAAACCTAATATTAAAAACCAAGGCAGTGCGTCATCTGGAGAATAGAGCAAGGAGTCTGAGCAGATCGATAGTGTTGCTTATAAGTATGTTAAAATAAACTAAACTTAAAATGGCTGGAAGAAAGGGGAACAGAAGAGCGTTGTGTGATTGGAAATATGCAAATAAAAAGAAAGGAATAGACATGTATAAAAGATAAGGATGAAAGGAAAGTATGAGAGATATATTGTCCGTACTACCAAAAACTTAGCTAGAAATAGAAGTGTATAAAAAGGCAAAAAAATAAAAATAGAATAAAAAATATCATTAAAAAATTATGTTATAAAAACATGTAGATCCCTTAGGACTAAGATTGTAATTAATAAAGAAAAAAAAAAAAGAGAGGAAAAAAATAAAAATCCAGAACTGATCCCAGAATGGACCAGTTTCATAGAATTGATACTAATATTTCTGTTTCCTTAGAGTCTCAGCTGTAAATGTGCTTCTAGTCGCCCTGGGTTTTTTTGCATTATTCTGTGACCAGCAGAGCTTCCTTTATTGTTTGTCTGTAAGCGTCGGTGTGTGGTGAGGGAGAGGGTACAATAGTGGCTCCTTCTCCTGGGAGTGAGTGAGCAGTGGCGCACTGTTGTTTCAGTTGGGCTTGGAGGTGCCTGTTGCAGAGGGATGCTGGTGGCACAGGTGTAAACAGAAAGTCTCAGAGTTGGGCCTCTCTCGGGTTTTTTTTTTTTTTTCCCTTGGCAGCCTCCCTGCTGCTGGCGTTCCAGGGGCTTTTAATCTAGCCCCGCCCAAGTGCCTGAGAGTACTTGTTATCCCTGAGTGCCTTAGGTGGCCCACAGGGCATCTCTCCACTGCCTGTTGCAGAGGTGCTGAAAGAGAGAGAGCGGCTATGCCCGTGGCTCCTCCCCCCCACCCCTGAGCCTGCAGCCTCCAGCCACCATCATGGCCGGGCAGCTCTCAGGGGCGGGCACTCCTCGCCGTGGACCTCTTCCCTCCTGTCCTCTCGGTCCGTCACCTTACTGGCAACAATGTTTTTGACCCTGAACCAGCTCTCTGGTTCCCATGCTTCCGTTCCCGGACCCTCTGTTCAGCTGTGGATCGACGTCTCCGTCCGGGAACGCTGAGCTGCAGTATGGACCCTCCGTATGTTTCTCACTTCCTCCCGTCTGCCACAGCTCTGCCGATTCACCCTCTTTGAGGCGTCGTAGATGCCTCCCTACCGGTTATGTCGGGCTCCTTGCGCTCCTTTCTGGTGTCCGAGGCTGTCTGCTGGTGTTCAGCTGGTTCTCTGTGGGAATTTTTGCGTCCTTTGGTGCATTCCCAATGCATCTGTGGAGAGGGATGCATTCCACATCCCTCTACTTCGCTGCCATCTTTTTCTCCCCTAATGCTTTTTTCATTAAAGAATTAATAGGTCCTTAGTAAAGATTTGTGAAATACAGATGTTAAGAAAACTTAAAAAAAATAAAGTATCCATAACCCCATCACCCAAACATCACCATTATTGTAGCATTAAGATTTTTTTGATTTTGTAAAGTTTTGATTTTGTAAGAAGTAAATCTTCTCTATAACATAAAGCCATCACATATTGGGAAAAAATAAATAAGGATTAACTTTTTTATTATAGTGTGTGTCCATAAAACATTAAGAAAAGGATAATAGGAAAATGGACAAAGAATATGAGCAGGCATTTGACAGGCAGATGTCTGTCATATGAATATACATATGTCTGTATACTCATTCCTCATATGTTAACATTTTCCGCATTTGCATTGTCTTTTTTCTCTCCTCCTCCTCCCCCTCATTTCTTCTCTGTCTCAGTGGTTTGTCCCTCCTTTCTCATCAATATATAATATTTTAAGTATATTTATATAGAAATGTTTTAAATATATTTAAAGATACGTATGTTCAAGTACCTAGATTTGTTTTCTGAACCGTTTGAGGTATGATAACCCTTTTACCTTTATATACTTAAGTTTGTATTTCCTAAAACTAGGGTATTATCTTACATAATTATAGTTATCAAAACCAAGAAATTAACATTGACACAGTGCTATTATCTGGATATTGCCAATAATAACCTTTATAGCCCTCCCTCTCCAAAAAAATCTGGAATCATCATGCAGGAGTCATTATGTGACACCATGATGTCTAGTCATGCAACTGATACATCAGTTGTTATGCCTCTTTAGTCTATTTTAATCAGGAAGCACATGATATTGATTTGTGCCTTTTCTGGTGATGTTAACTTTGATCACTGGTTACAATGGTGTCTACCAAGATTCTTTTCCATTGTAAGGTTATTATTATTCCCCCTTTAATTATAAGAATCTTGTGGTATGATTCTTTGTGATCATATAAATATCTGTTTACTCCTCAAACTTTGGCCCACCAATTTCAGCATCCAGTTATGGTTTTTGTTTGAGTCAGCTGTTTGTGATTCAGGGTGATTTTCTAATTTAGTTGTTCCTTTTTCATTTTAATTGACTTTTTACTACAAAAAAGAATTCTTTCTCCTTCATGAATGCTATTTTATTCAATGGCTTATAGTTATTAATTCTGAAATGCTCAAATTATCCTAGATTTGGCCCATGTAAGCCCCAAACAGCTAACTCTATATTCTTTTGACACGTTCCCATCAATTTGTGAAGACTTTCTGACTTTCTGACACAATAAAATATTCCAGACTCATTATATAGTTTCCCACCTCTAGAATCAACCATTTCTCCAGGGAGCTCTGATTCCTTTTTGTGGGAAATAGTATTATCTTTCTTTTATTCTTAATTACCTTTATTCTTCATTACTGTTTGTTTTTATGCTATCTTAATTTGTTCTATTTTTGCATGACTAACCATACTGCTTTAATTATTAAGTTTTGTAGTTCATTATTTATTAGATCTCTCTTGTATATATGTGACACTAGAGAGCAATCGTCTCTTCTTGCTTGTCCCTCAGAACCTCATAATTCCTGTTTTTTTCTTGACCTGTTTGATTGTTTATCTCATGCTTCTTCTGGATTCTTCTTCCTTGATTATGATTTTAAAGGGTACATTTCCCTAGGATCTTTCCCTTCCTCTGAGGAACCAGGCAGTGTCACTGCTCATTCATTGCTGATGGGAAATCTACACTGGTTCCATCCCTTTGGGGACAATTTGATAATATATATCAAAATTGTATATATACAAATGTATGTTCACATTTTAGGGAATGTATCCTTCAGGTATATTTTCACATTTTGTAATGATGTATGTCCAGGGTTATTCATACAAATGTTGTATGTAATAGCAAAAGATTTGGAGATTATCCACAATAATCTGAAAACTTTATTAACATTTTTTTCCCCTTTTCTACTCATATCTGCATAAGACTAGGTTTTCTTCATATATGTCAACCAAAACAATATATTGTAATAGAGTGAAACAAAAGCTCAAGTGTTCATTAATAGTGGATTGGTTAAATAAATAATGATGCAGCAGACAATGGAATATTATGCAGTTGTAAAGGAATAGGAAGAAGAGTATTTATATGGAAAATTATGGAAAAATCATTGCAGTTAAAAAGGAAAAGAGTAAGGTGCAGAACCTATTATACAATACTTTTTGTGTAAAGGAGGGGAAATAGATTATACACTTTTATTTGCTCTATTGGAGTAAAGGAACTCTGGAAGGAAAAATAAGAAATTAACACTTTTCCCCAGGAAGCAGGGTATGAACTGGGCAGATGACAGAGGTGTGATGAGACTCTTTACTGTATACCTTTTCAATCTGTCTGATTTTTGACGTGTGAAAATGTTGACACTACCTGTTTAATCAGTTTTTTAAATGTCTTCCAGTATAACTTACACCTGGTTTTGGCACAGTGCAAATTCGGGCTTTTTACTAGTTTTAAACCACTGGCCCACAGAATAAAATGTTTCTCAACCCATTGTATGAAGCCTTTTGTGTCTGTAGCTTTATACTTTGCCACTTCTGACTCCATATGTTACATTCTAGAAACACTGACTTTCTTCTAGTTCTTCTCACTGTGGCACTGCTTCCTAGCTATGTATGTTTTACCTATGTCTTCTTCATATTCATCTTTTAAGACTCAGTTTGTCATCTTCTCTGGGAAGCTGCTCTGCACCTTTGCAGGTTGAGTTAGGTGATTGTCATAATACTTTGTGTATTTGTCTAGTATTGCTTTTATATTGCATTTTAATGTTCAGTTCTTTGTATAGTACCTAGACATAGAGACACAAAGATTTGCTTTTTTTTTCTTTTTTTAATAACTCTGCATGTAGTATATGAGCCACCTCTCAAGTAGTTTGTAATCTTTAATGGAGACATACATACAGGAATGTAACTAACATAAAACAGAGAGTAATAAGTGAGACAATAGGCAGGGTTATACTTCCAAAGAAGTTTTTTTACAAGGGTCTTGAAGATGCGCCACGGTCCAGATGGAGACATTTTAACAGGGCCTGTTTAGGAGCAGCAGATAATCCGGTGTAGCTTCAATGTAGAGGAATCATGACTCAAGGTGAATTGGGAAGGAAAGGAAAAACAGGCACAGATTGTGAGAGGCCTAACATTCTAGTCTGAGGTATTTAAATAGTATCTTGTAGGCAGAGTAGGACTATCGAATGTTTTTGAACAAGCAGCCAGTCTGATCTGTGTTTTAGGATGATTACTTTTATACTTTCTGTTGAGTGATTTGAAAAAGGAAGCCATGAGAGACAGGGGCATCTGTTAAGATATTTTGTACTGTAAACGACAGTGTTGAGTATGGGATCAAAAAGGAACAGCCAACTATATTTTCAAACTCCATGTTTTTGGCCATATAGTGGATTCAACCTAGGATGATCTCTTATTCCAAAAGTGAGATTCTATTCATCTTTGAAAAGACAGCTTATATGTAACGTCTACTGGTAATCCCTGATAAATTCCCTCCAAGTGTAATAAATTGTACCCTGCTCTGACTGCATTTCATTTATTTATGACTTTTTTCATACTCTTACCTATCTGATTATAATTGTCTTACCCTGGGGAATTAATTGTTTCCTTCTGATAAACTGCATGTTACTTTATTTGACCTACTCATATAACACTTATCACATTGTGTTATTGTTTGATGTTTTTTCTGTTTATTTCAGTAAACATTTCTTGAGTACCAAACCTGGAGGAATTCATACTTTGGCAGTCCATATGATTGTTTATAATATCTAATTAGATGTATGAGTTTTTTAGGGCAACTTTATTTTGATCTCTTGCACATAACGTAGTTGGTGAATATTAGGAACTCAGTATTGTAGAAACATTAGTGGAACAGTATTAGTTAAAACCCAAGTTTAAATCGTGACTCTACCACTGTAGTGTGGGTCCTCTGTAGAGAAGTTACTTAGCCTATTTAAGCCATAGTTTTCTCACTTGTAAAATAGGGAATTAGTCAGCTTGGGCTGCCATAACAAAATATCATAGACTGGGCAGCTTAAATGACAGAAAGTTGTTTGTCACAGTTCTGGAGGCTGTGAAATCTGAGGGCATGATATCAGCATTTTGGGGTTCTGGTGAGGACTCTTTTCCTGGCTTGCAGGCAGTACCTTCTCATTGTGTTCTCACATGGTGGAAAGAGACAGAACAAGCTCTCCAGTGTCTCTTCTTATAAAGGGTACTAATCCCATCATGAGGGCCCCACAGTTGTGACCCCATCTAAACCTAATTTCTTCCCAAAGGGCCCATCACATTGTGGGTTAAGGTTTCAACCTATGAATTTGTGTGTGTGGGGGGAGGGGGCACAAGCAATCCATAGCACTATCTTTTACAGTGCTTTTGAGAATTAAATAATTTATGGAAAACATGGAGCACTGTGCTCTAACATAAAAAGTGATGTGTTTGTTTAACCTGTTGTCATCATTATCATTATTTTGACTTGGCATAAATTTTGCATATGGGGCATGGAGGAAAATTAGAAATGAATTGGTGATTTTACTCTTCATTGATGGAAGAGATGTGATCATATCAGTTATGAAGGGAAATGTAGGAAGAAGAGCAGGGTTACAGGCATGATGATGAGAGGTGTTTTCTTCATTCTACCAAGAGACAAGGAGAAGATGGATGCAAATGTCAGATTTATAGATGTAGCATAAAAATGCTAAGATTAGGAGAAAAGAGAACTTTTAATATTCTTTATATGTGTATGACTTTTAAAATGCAATTCTTAATTGTATTTATTCAGATTTTTGTTCTTCTTTTCTCTGATTTCATTGATAAGGATGAGGTTTTCTCTGGGCCCAGGAAGGCAGAAGTATCATTTATATCTTTATCCACAAATAATACTAAATTTGTTTTGCTGGATTTTGAAAAGTTTTGTTTCAAAAGTTTTGAATCTTAGATATATTTTGACATTTTAGAATTGGAGTATAATCTATTCCTGTCCTCTAGCTTGTGGATTTACCTTCTCCACTCTTAAGTTAATGAATCAAGGGCTTATTAGCCTTTCTAGAACTATTAAGAATCTCTAATTCTTTCACTTTTGGCAATAATTCTCCACATTTACTTTATAGAGTCCCTTTTGGTGGAACCCACAGGTGGAGTGGAAGCACAGGATTCATAAGATGGCGGGCGGGTGAGTGACTGAGAATTTGGGCTGGAATTGGAAAAAAAGTGGTAGTGGTTGCACCTTAATGATAGGAATAAATTTGAGGTGTAAGTCAGGACATTGCATTGTCTTGGTCAGGTCTGTGAAGATAATGGAATGGTTTCGAGTTTTTTCTTTATGTAAATTTTATTAATAATTTATATGACATAGCTATAATGCCATCTGCACTATGATTTTATGAAAATTCACACTGTAACTCAACACTCAGTTGACAGTTTGAGGGAACATAGAACAAATAGTGTATCCCAGAGTACATCTTTTCTTTGGTAATAGTGGTCAAAATACAACATTAAATTGTGGTTTGGGGCTTATCTTTTTTATTTTAACAACAGAAATTTCACTTCTTAATAATATCAACTTAAATTGGCATGCTGGTTTACTGATGAATTTATGGCTTTTCTATGAGTGTATGTAGTGGTATGTAGTTAGATGAGACTGATTGTAATATTAGAAAGTAGAAAAAGTTTGTCTCTAGGACCCTTTCACTGCTTTCTCCTTGTTCCTTTAACCTCCTCATTTAGGAGTTATCCTCCATAGACCTTTTCCCTGTTTCATCACTATCAAAAGAGATCCCCAGTACTTTTGGGCCTTGGCAGGTTATCTTTGAAAGATGAATAGATACATTAAATGGCAGATTATTTTACATTTAATTGGGGCTTTTGAAAATCCAAACAGAGTTTTCTTATGGTGAGACTGGAAACATTGACATCTGTTGGGAGAAATATGCCGAGACCAGCTCCGCGATTCGAGGTGAGTGACGGGTGCCGCAAGCTTGAAGAAGACACAGACACAGACTCAAGAGAAAAGTGGGACCGGGGGGCTCAAGACCTCTCGGATCAAGAGCCCTGCTGACTCATCCCAGGTTGCTTTTGTTGAGTTCGTGGGCTAACATTCTCAGGTTACACCCATAAACAATCAAAGGCCTCACACAACTGAGGCAATTATCTTTGTTTGCTTCCTGGGTCTGAGTTGAGCAGGTGTGGATTTGAGCTGGGCATGGAGAGCAAAACAGCCCTGGGGGCAGGAGACCTCTCTCAGATATTGGGGGTCGGTGCCCCACCCCTGTTGGCCCCTCTGCGACTGTGCCTGTCTTAGGTTGTTCCTCCCTTGAGGAATCTTACCCGTCTCTGGCTAACCAGTCATCCTCTAGGGCCAAACAGGGTGATATAAGGAAGGCTCTATGCACCACCCCTGTTGGCCCCTCTGCGGCTGTGCCTGTCTTAGGTTGTTCCTCCTCTGAGGAATCTTACCCGTCTTTGGCTAACCAGCCATCCTTTAGGACCAAACAGGGTGATATTAGTCTCCACGCCCCGCACCCTCAGTTCCTCCACTGCTCAAGCAGGACATTCTGAATCCCACCGCTTGGCCCACATACTTTAACATTTTCAAGGTTTCAGAAAGGCTCCTGAATGTCTTCCCACAGAAATACTTTTAGCAAAGAGAGTTTTTTGACTCTGTTCCTTAAGTGACAACCTGTTGCCAGGTAGGAAGGGAATGAACACTGTTACAGGCCTGTTACATGCTAGTGTCTGAGCATCTGTGCCAGGTCCTTTATACAGTATCCTTTGATCCTCATGGGGAGCTTGTAAGATAGGCATTCTTATTTACATTTTACAAAAGAGCAACTGAAAGAGGCACAGAGAGGTGAATTGACCTTCCTAAAGTGGGTTGCGGTGGAGGCATATCTTAAAATCAGGACTTTCAGACTCCAGAGCTTTTACATTTACCAACAGACCCGTGTTTGGCAATCATTTTATTTATTTTTTTGTTTAATCTGTAATTCTTTTTGTTGAACACAAAATATTTGTCCTCAGTAATTCCTTTCCATGCTTCTATAAAAATGATTCCCCTCTCCTTCATAAGTCACCACACCAGATCATGCTGCTTGTGATTGATTAGTCTTGAACTTTTTATTGTATTTTTGGCTAGGAGTATAAAATTGCCTTATTAGCAGAGATGGCCAACACTGCAACATTCAGCTCTAAACATATTGAGTTAGATTTGTTTGTTTTTTAGCAGGTTGGCAAACTCTGAAGTTTGTACTTAAAGGAAGTATATATGACAACTGTATATATGTGAAGTATATATGTGAACTGTAATGTTTGGGAATTATCACAGCAAGAATGAACAAATTTCTTGATGTTGATACTTTTGAACATGTGTATTCAGTATTACAAGACATTTTGAAAATGTTCATTCAACAAAGAATTATAAAGTGCTTACTGTGTGCCTGTGCTATGCTGGATTCTATACTGAATGCAATGCTAAAAACACATGGTTTCTGCCCTCAGTGAGATGATAGCTAAGAAGGGAGACAGACACGTGAGATAACTATTTTAAAGTACACTATAATCATTACAGTGATGGAGGCTTGTAGAAGGAGGAGTGGGAGCATTGTGAAAGGACAAGTTAACTGTGCTTGGGTGATTTGGAAGGATTCTGAGAAGAGGTTGTAGTTTAAACTGAAGGCCGAATGTATTTTTGACTACAAGAAAATTCATGGTCTGCTTATACATATTGCATACACATTTGCACAGACAGCATTTCCCTTACTTGTACACATAAATGTAGTATTAAGCTTGAACATTTAGTGTCTTCTCTTTACCTCTAAATCATGCATCCTCCATATATCAGAAGGCTTCTCCTGTAGTTGCTTGTTTCTCTTTATTTTTCTGTTCTGCTCTAAAATTTATCTGGTTTTTGGAAAGTGGCAGGCTAATTTCTGGATAGTAAAGGAAAGTTAAATTTATGATGATTGCTCTATTTCTACATTCTTTACAACACTTAGTAGTGAGTGAAGCATCAGAATGATGGTGGGAAATGGTGAAGAGAGCAGGGTAATGGAACTAGGTGCCTGATTGCTTTATCATTTTTATTGTCACACAAATGGTTTTCTTCAATTTAGAATAATCTAAGAACTGAAACATAGCGTGACTAGCTATGTTCTTGAGCTGAAAATGAAGTTAGAAGACAGTTAGGAAACATTACATTCAGTGGTGTATTAATTGTTTCCTGGCCCATTTTGATTTTAAGGCTTGGTAAATTATAGTTGTGAAGAGTTCCCCTATGTTTAAGGATTAGGATACATGCCTGTCTTTGTCTCTAATATGCATGCTGGTTCTCATAGGCAGACACATTGGCAGAGTGTTAAGGCAATTCAGTTTAGTTGAGAAGCCACATGATATGGAAAGAGCCCTGCACAGAGGTTAGGAAAGGTGAATTCTGGTCCTGCCTCTGCTTCTTAAGTAATTTGTTCTCTGCCTTTGAGCTAGTCAGGTAACATCTCTTAGGCCTCAGTTTTTTGCTTTTTAAAATCTGAGATAGGATAATGCTCCCTAACCTATTGCTCAGCTCACACTTTAATCATTTTATTATTGACAAGGGTATTTATTTACCTACCAAATCTTTTTTGAGTACTTCCGTATTTTAGGTTCTGTGCTAGGTCGGTGCAGTCAAAAAGGGACATGGAGGATAGACGTATAAGATCAATGGGAGAGAATTGAGAGTTGAGAAACTTACACAACTCTGGTAAATTTTTGACAGAGGTAGCAAGACCATTCACTGAGGGAGAATAGTCTTCAACAAATTGTGCTGAGACAACTGGATTTCCACATGCAGAAGCATCAGTTTAGACCCCTACCTCATACTGTATACAAAAAATAACTCAAAATGGATTAAAGACCTAAACATAAAAGCGAAAACTATAAATTCTCTTAGAAGAAAATGTGTAAATCTTTGTGACCTTGGATTGGGCAGTGGTTTTTTGGATTTGGTATCAAATGCACAGGCGGCCAATGAAAAATTGATAAATCAGACCTCATCAAAATTAAAAACTTATGAGTCAAGTGACACTCTTAAGAAAGTGAAAGGATAACCCACAGGATGGGGGAAAATATTTGAAAATCATGTAGCTGATAAAGGTCTAGTACCTGGAGTATATCAAGAATTTTGTAACTCAGTAGTAGAAAGACAGCCTAAATTAAAAATGGACAAAGAATCTGAAGTGACATTTTTCCAAAGAAGATACACAAATGGCCAATAATTCATGAAAAGATGCTCAACATCATTAGCCAACAGAGAAGTGCAAATCAGAACTACGTGAGATATCACTTCGCACCCATTAGGATGATACTAATCAAAAAGATGGATAATAAAAAGTGTTGGTGAGGATATGAAGACATTGGAACCCTCATACACTGCTTGTAGGATTGTAAAATGGTGCAGCTGCTTTGGAAAACAGTTTGACAGTTCCTTGAAAACTTAGGGTTATCATATGACCCAGCAGTTTTGTACCTAGGTATATACCCAAGAAAATTGAAATCATATATTTATACAAAACTTTTATATGAATGTTCATAGTAACATTATTCATATAAGCCTCAAAGTAGGAATAACCCAAATGTCTGGGTTATGTAACTGTTGCATGGTAAACAAAATATTGAATAATCCATAAAATGGAATATTATTTAGCCAGAAAAGTAATGAAGTATTCGTGCTATACCATAGATATACCTTGAACACCTTATGCTAAGTGAAGAAGTTTGGATACCGAAGGCCACATATTGTATGATTCCATTTATATGAAATGTCCAGAATGGACAGATCCATAGAAACAGAAAGCAGTTTAGTGGTGGTCAGGGCTAGAAGGAAGAGAGAATGGAGAGTGACTGCTAATGGCTGCTAATGGATTTAAGGTTTCCTTTTAGGGTGATGAGAAGTTCTGAAATTAGTGGTGATGGTTATACAACCTTGTGAATATATTAATACTAAAACCAAAAACTGTACACTTTAAAATGGTAATTTTATGGTGTGTGAATTATATCTCAATAACTTTTTTTTTTTAAGACATGGTCCTTTCCTTCATGGTGCTAAAATGAACTGTGTTCATTTTGTTTATATGATATGATTAATAAAGGGTTTGGTGGGAGGACACAGTATGACATTTTATCCTACTGTGTGGAGTCAGGGATCAGACTCCTGGAATAAGTAACATTTAAATGGAGACCTGAAGAATGAATTGAAGTTACTTAGGTGAAAAACTGGTATAGTGGAAATTAGGCAACAGGGATGAATATATCAGAATTAATAGCTTAAAGCCAGTTTTAGTTCTAACAGGTATAGGCTCCTATCTCTGTCACTATGTAAGATTGTCACAGATTTTTTACCTTCAGTAATTTAATTATCCTATAATGTGTATTATGAAAAAAATATCTTAACCTTCTGGGGAAAACTAAGCATTTAGTTTTCATGATTTAATTCTACATATTTAAAAATTTTAATCTATGGCATTTTATAATTTAAAATTTTCATGAAACCAAATTAGATTCTATAATTTGTGTATGCTGGGGTTTTTTCTTCCCTTTATCTTTTTATATATTTTATAAGCCAAGTTTCCAACCTTCCTTCATATACAAATTCTGCTGTTTTCACTCCTTTTGACAGTTTGAGGTTAATTCCAGATCCTTGCAAGCATTATTTGCTGTGGAGTTGGGATAAATACAAATGTTTGTTTCTCTTTGCTCTTAGGTAATAAAATATTTTATTAAGAAGAAATTTCAAACATGTACGAAAGTAGAGAGGATAATTTAGTCAGCACCCACGTAATCAGCAACAGCTTCAAAAACTTCCAACTCTTAGCCAATCTTATTTTATTATATACCCACCTATTCCTTTACTTCCTAAATTATTTGGAAGCGAATCTTAGAAGTCACATCATTTTGTATACATGTTCATATATCTCTTAATGAAAAGAATTCTTTTCTTTTTAATGTATATTATTATTTTTTAAGTTGGAAATGTTTTCATATGAAAACAAATTATTTTAAAAGTTATCTATTGCTGGAAATGAATAATTTGTTACTCTTTTATATAGTTTTTTTATTTGCTTATATACAGGGTTTATTCTAATAAATATTTGGTATGCTTACAAAGTTGATGTTATGAGAATATGGTTCATAGTCTTTATGTTCCTCATTGTGATTAATTATGATTAACTAGGACTTAGGCATGATAAAACTTTTCTCTATGGTTAGTAATGATGTCCTTTTACCATATTCTGTGGGCTTTACTGCTTCGCCTTGTAGGAGGGTCTTACCATTTAACATTATGGGCTACCAGTTTTTATTGAACACACATCTCTTTTGGCTTCCCCGACATTTGGCCTTCTTGGTTCATTCCTGTATTGGAGTGCTTTTTTACTGACTCATTATCTTTTGATATCCAGTACATGTGACTGTATCTTGTCCTTATTCTGTTCTTGAACCTCTTCTATTCTCTCTGCAAACTTTTAGTTCTGTTATGCTACATGACATTATAACATACATTATGTATGTATTAGTGAATCCGAAATATTTGTTACTAGTGAATGAAAGAACCTCTCTCTAATGTTCTTGATTATTTAAAATGTTCCCATGGATATCCCATTGTCATCATAAGTTGAGAATTTCGAAACTGAGTTCATGTTTTCTTTCATTAGTACTGATTCCCCTTCAGCTTTCTTCTACTGACAAATTATTAGACTTATTCAAATCACTAGGCTAGAAATATTCATATCTTCCTCCTCTTTCAATCTCCTGTGCACATGCTATTATCTTATTCTTGTAACTCTTCCTTCAAAATATATGTTATTTGCATTTTCATTATTACCTATTCTAAGCATTTCCTTTAGGAAATTTCTTAACTACCTTGAGGACATCTAAGTGCTCTTCTCTGTGATTCCATAAACCCTATGTGTTCTCCACAGTCAAGATGATGTATGTACATGTCTCTGCCTTATTAGAATTCAAGCTCTTCAGGGGCTACCATTGTATTTTATTCATGCTGGGACCATAGTACATGAGACATAGTAATATTCATTAAATTGTTAATTGAATTGAATTGAATTTCTAATCTCTTTACTTACTATATTCCTGTAATATCTACCTAAGGTCTTGTCTTTCCCTTGCAGTGCGTCCTATATAAAGTACTCTTTGAGAATCCAGTGCAAGCACTACAGCCTCTTTCAATGTGCCCTGTAAATTTCTGTCATAGAACTTATTGCAATCTAAAATTATTGTTTATTTTCTTTTTTATTATCTTCCCCCACCCCTTTGAATGTGTTTCCTGTGATGGTAGGGACCATGTCAGACACATTTTATACGTACCTTCTAATAAATATGTATACATACATTTTAATATAACCTTGCACAAGGTAGGACTCTAATAAATACTTTTTTAAAAATTTAATTTTTTTTTTTTTTGACTGTCAGGTCTTAGTTGCAGCACGTGGCATCTTTCGTTGTGGTGCATGGGCTTCTCTATAGTTGTTCCATGCAGGTTTTCTCTTCTGTAGTTGTGGTGTGCAGGCTCCAGGGTGTGTGGGATCTGTAGCTTGTGGCACGTGGGCTCTCTAGTTTTTGCTGCATGCAGGCTCTCTAGTTGAAGTATACAAACTCAGTGCTCAGTAGTTGCGGCATGTGGGCTTAGTTGCCCTGTGGCATGTGGGATCTTAGTTCCCTGACTAGGGATTGAACCTGCATCCCCTTCATTGGAAGGTGGATTCTTTACCACTGGACCACCAGGGAGGTCGCAATAAATACTTATTGAATATGAATGGGTATGCTTCCTCCTTAGTTGAGAGCAGTGTACTTATGCATAACACAAATAATTTCACAACAGTATAAACCTTAGACTGTGAATCTTTGTTTTATTGTTATCAGACTGATCTTTTCTTTTCTTTTCTTTTCTTTGCCTTTTTTTCTTTTGGCCATGCTGTGCTGCTTGGGTGATCTTAGTTCCCTGACCAGGGATTGAACCTGGGCCCTCAGCAGTGAAAGTGCAGTGTCCTAACCACTAGACTGCCAGGGAATTCCCAGACTGATTATTTTTAAAACAGTACTTTCATTGGTAAACACTCTAGTCATACTCTTCTGCCAGACCTAAGATAGGTTCTGCGAATGCAAAGATAAATAAGAACGTCATTCCTGATTTTTATGGCATTTTGGGATAAATAGAAAGGAAAGCTTAAATCTCCTTGAGGAGGTCAAGGAAAGCTTCCTAGAGGATATCTGGTATCTCTAAGGTTTTTTCAGGTCAAAAATGGTATTATTCATAGGTGCCATTTTCTTTAGCAGTAGCAAAAACTTTGGTAGCCACAAAGACAAGACTGATGGCTACCAGCAAGGTTTCTTGGCTGTTCCTATGGCTGCCCTCATTCTGATTAACTTGAATATTTACTTCAACCTAAGTAATAACTTTGGAATTCCTTACTAGATAGAGATTAGTTTTAGATTATCCATTATTTTGTTAGCTGAGATAACTCAAAGGAGAATTCAGCAGTGTTGTACATGGCTTTACTGAAGCAATAGCATGCAAGCTTTCCTTGTTTGTGGTTTGCTTGATTTTTGTTTGGTTAACAAGGAAATTAGGAGGTATTTGCACTTAGCATTACTAATACACTATTTTTTTAACTTATACTTACTTATACAACTAATTTACTTATTTTTGTTTTCTCTTTCATTCCCATTAGAAGGTAAGCTCTGTGAGAGCAGAATTTTTGTCTGTTGTGTTCATTGGTCAATAAGTATTTGTTGAATAAATACTTAAGAAGTTCACTGGTAGCCTTAACAGAGTAGTTTGAATAAAATAGTGGGGATGGAAGCTGCTTTACATGGTTGAGGATAGCCTGAGCTGATGGTGATTTGAAAATAAAACAGGAATAGATTTGTTTTTCCTCCTTTTAAAATGATTGATAAAGAATATTTAGGAAAATTCCCTTCTTAACTGTTTTTCTTTTTACTGCTGATAGTGTGTAAAATCTCTTTTAAGGTTAACATGTCCTTTTAGGTTTCTTTTTTGTGATTTGTATGTTTTCTGAATTTATTTATTACCATTAGTCATATGATCTCAACTTCTTATGACTTTTTAGATTTTTGAGAAAATGAAAATTTTAGGTATTTTCTTCTTTAACCTAAACACAGCTGTGAAATGATGTATCAGTAAGTAGTTTTAGACCTTAGATTAATTTTATTTTTTAAAATTACTAAGCAAGTGTGTATCAAAAGTAAATGTGTATAAATGATTTTACATTATTCAGAATTCTAAAATTAGACAGCTGTCTAATGAATGTTGTTCTACATATTACTAAATGATTAATAGTAATGAAAAGGTTAAATACAAGCTGAAGAAAGCTTTGAATTTTGAAATGTTTGCAACAGCTAGTAATCTGACTGATACAGACGTTTTTGTCAAAGTTGAAAAAGTTAGAGCTAATTAATTTCTTGGGAGACATATGATGAAATTGTAGGTGTGATAACATATTTGAGTAACATATGGTAGTTATGGGGCACCTTTCTAATGATTGAGGAGCCAGTTAAATATAGACTTTTTTGGTTGCTTTTCTTATCATTCTTTGTTGTGTATTTTTAAGCTAATTTTGCTTTCCACAGGTCAGTACTCAGGAGTTAATGATTTATATTTAAAATATTAACATGAACACTTTACTCTAAATTGGCATAAATTTAGTAAAGAGTTTTCTTAAAAGTACAGCCATTTTTTCCCCTCAGCATATGTATATATTATACTTACACGATTAAACAAATCCAATGTTTGGGGGATTATACTCTCCGTACACATTGTTTAACTCAGATTACCCTTGAATGAAGATCCCCCCAAATGTTATGTGGTTACCTTTGATATACGTACAGCACATACAGATACATATTTTTAAAATTTAGCTGTATTTTTCTCTCATAAGGATTCACTATTTGTATTTTGACTAATTTCCTTTCTTCCAGTCTTACTTTCTGAGTACTGCTTGATTATGACAACAGATTAAAAAAGGAATTAACCATTCTGTTCTTAAAATAGTATCTAATACCTTGGTAGAGGAAATTTTGAGTTAAGAGTTTTGCATACAGAGACAAGTTAAGTAGTGACTTAGAGTTTGTTTTCATTGTTTTAAAAGTTGGATTTTTATCAAAATTTTTATGATTATAATCTAGTGTATAAATTAAAATTTTTTGACTGTCATTAAAAAATATGCACAGTAAAATAAGCTCAGGTTGGAGATGCTTCTGTTGTGCTGCAGAAGAGCCAGCCACTGGAGGGTGTTCCAGTTAATTCTCTTGGTCTCAGTATTCTGCTGATTAGGTTGATGAAATGAAAAACAAATGTGAAGGCTGTGTTTTTCTGCGTCTTCTGATATTAAATGAAAAGTGGTATTTGCATCTAAAAATGAAATAAACTAAAAGGGAATATAATTTTAAACCTTAAAGGAAAGGTGATGTGAAAATTCTAGAATTAGGAAGGAGATACATATAACAATCCTTTGGTTTCTAATCTAGAAACTATTCAGAATATTACTGTATTTTTTAATATTCTTACTTAAAAATTTTGCATACAGTTAGAGTATCTAACATGTCTAGAAACCTCCCAAATTGATTTACTAAATGTTTTTTATATTACCACAATTGTTTTCGTTTAAATTTGAGTATCCTTCAAAGAGTTTTGGTATGGATTTCTGGTCTGTGAATTCTTCCCTGTTCTGAATCTGTTTCAGAGTCTTCCTTGTCAGATGAGATGCTAATTTTTAGCCCATGGTGACTAAGGCACATATTCATGAGGGGACTGTTGGAGTGTTCTGCTCCAGTTGGGCTCTGAACTTAAGCCTTAAGTTAAATAATAAAGCTGAATTTTCAAGTGAATCACAATAAAGCACTACTTTCTCATTAATTTAATAAAATTTGTAAAATTTGGATTATTATCTAATTATCTATGAATACTGAGTCTTAAAGATAGCCGGATTTTCTGAATATAGCTTATCAGTTTGAAAAATGACTTTAGAGATTTATTCTGGGGCTGTAAACTTTAGGTAATTTAATTGGTGAGATTGTTATGGAGGTTAGAATCTCCAGAAACAAAATCCTTGTGAATAGACTATTCACTTTTTAGAACTTATGAGAGTTTCAGTAGAATAAAATGATGATTTAGAAGTTAACTGATTGGTTTTGTTAATTATCAACAATAACAAAATAAACATTAAATTGGATAATTTAAAAAATTAAAGTAGTAATCCGTGTAATTCTAGTAGTTAGTAGGTAGTACTTAGCGATGAATGGGAAGATGATAGGTTTTCATTCAGTAGGAAAATTCGATATTTGATTTAGTGTAATAGTTGAATAATTATACTTAGAAATAGCATTTTTTTGCTTTCATAAGCTGTTAAAATATTTTCTGTTTAGCTAAATCTGTCCTTATAAAGTAGGTAAATGATAGATATCAAATCTATAAGCCAACATTAAAATTCACTATAAAACTCGGTTCCATGTAAAAAAATGGTACTGATGAACCCTGTGACGGCAAAATTAAAGATGCAGATGTAGAGAATGGACTTAAGGACACGGTGTGCGGCGGTGGGGGGAGCGAAGGGGAAGCTGGAATGAAGTGAGAGAGTAGCACTGACATATATACACTACCAAATGTAAAATAGATAGCTAGTGGGAAGCTGCTGCATAACATGGGGAGATCAGCTCGATGATGGGTGATGACTTAGAGGGCTGGGATAGGGAGGGTGGTAGGGAGTCGTGGGAGGGAGGGGATATGAGGATATATGCATAAATACAGCTGATTTCACTTCGTTTTACAGCAAAAACTGGCACAGTAGTGTAAAGCAATTATATTCCAATAAAGAGCTTTAAAAAAAAACCCACAAAAAACAAAAAGCTTGGTTCCAATCCTGAAAGCTGTGGTTCATTCTAGAAATGTTTCTGGAACAGTTAGTGAATAATTTTGGAGGACGAGATTTACATTTTAAATACAGCGTCAACAGTCTTTACCTTGCCATGCATAATTTGTGTTGCCAGATGTGCCAGGTGTTTTCTTAGCTGACAGGATGGGCCACCTAAAGTATAAAACCATATCATGTACCTACAGTGCAGTTTGGGAGTATTAGGGTAAATTGTTTAAAAGTATTACAGTATAAAATTAGATGCCTTCATTAATATAGAAGATGCATTCTAGCCATACTGTTTATTGTCTGAAGAAATAATATTTAATCCATAGTAGTATATTCTTTACTATCATAGAAGTTTAGCTACCTTGCTGGTAGGAGTGATTGTAAAATAGCAACTGATTCTTGTTAAGTTACACATAAAATCAGCATCTTTATAGGCGCTTATGGCTCTTGGTCTAGCTTTACTTTATTTTCCCCTCATCTCTTAATATCCTCTTTCTCATTTAAAAAATTATTGTGTTTAAAATGTAATACATTTAGACCAGAATAGTGCTTCATATGTAGATTTACAGTAAGATGAAAGATTATGAATTGAACTTTCATCTGGTTACCATGCAAATGAAGAAATAGAATATTTCCAGTACCCCAGGAGCCATCCATAATTCCTGCTCACATCCTCTTTTCCTTCCCCTAAAGGTAAGTGTTCTCCTGACTTTTATGATATTAAATTACCTAGTTTTTACACTATCATAGGTTTAGCACCTATATAAGTCTCCGTAAACAATACCGAATTTTCCCTTTGGTTTATGTAAATTGGGATAGAACTTTATGCATTCTTTCGTGTCTTATTTCTTTCATTCGATATTAGGTTTGTAAGATTCATCCATGTTTAGTGTAGCTTTAGTCCATTAATTTTCTTTGCTGTTTAGTATTCCATTGTATTATTGTACCACAAATTACTTATCTGTTCTGTTGCAAATGGGCATTTGAATTGTTTCTTATTTCTTGTTATTACAAACTATGCTCCTCTGATCATTCTTATACATGTCTTCCTGGTGAATATATGTGCACATTTCTCTAAAGGTTTATATCCAGGAGTGGAATTACCGAGTCACATGGTATATATATGTATCCTCAACTTTATTAGAATATGAAAAGCTATTCTCTAAAATGTGTGTACCAGTGTTCATTTTTGCCAACAGTGTTTGCTCTGTATCATCTCCAGTCTTTAATATTATCAGATTTCTACTTTTTGTCAACATGGTGTGTGTGTGTGTGTGTCTGTCTGTCTGTCTTATGGTGGCTTGTATTTGTCATTCCCTGATTGCTAATGAGGTTGAACATTTTTTTTCCACACGTCATCCTTTCACTTATCCTTATTATCTAAGATCGTTTATCTGGGATTGTGTTTTTTCCTCTTGAAATATATCCTTTAGAACTTCCTCTAGTACATCTGGCTGGTGGCAAACTATCAGTTTTTTTTTATATATAGTGTTTTATTTTATGATAAAATATACATAATATAAAAGTTACCATTTTAGCCATTTTTTATTGCATAGTTCAGTGGCATTTAGTGCATTCACATTGTTGTGCAACTGTCATCACCATCCATCCCCCAAACTCCTTTCATCTTGCAAAACTCAGTCTCTGTACTCATTAAATGATAACTCCCCATTTTCCTGTCCTTCTGCCCATAGCAACCACTGTTCTACTTTTTATTTCTATGAATTGACTACTCTAAGTGCCTCATATAAGTGGGATCCTATCGTAATTGTCCTTTTTGACTGGCTTATTAACCTTAGAATAATGTCTTCAAGCTTCATCCATGTTGTAGCATGTGTCAGAATTTCCTTTTTAAGGCTGAATAATATTCTGTTGTGTGTATATACCACATTTTGTTTATCCATTCATCTGTTGATATCTTTTAATTTTGTGTGAAAATGTATTTATTTTGTCTACATTCTTTTTTAAAAATTAATAATTGACTTATTATTTATTGGCTGTGTTGGGTCTTTGTTGCTGCGTGCAGGCTTTTCTCTAGTTGTGGTGAGTGGGGGCTACTCTTTGTTGAGGTGCACAGGCTTCGCATTGTGGTGGCTTCTCTTGTTGCGGAGCACGGGCTCTAGGCATGTGGGCTTCAGTAGTTGTGGCTCATGGGCTTTAGAGCGCAGGTTCAGTAGTTGTGGCACACGACCTTAGTCGCTTCACGGCATATTCGATCGCTGGACCAGGGCTTGAACCCGTGTCCCCTGCATTGGCAGCCAGATTCTTAACCACTGTGCCACCAGGGAAGTCCCTTGGTTACATTCTTGAAGGATATTTTTTACTGAATAGAGAGTTCTAGGTTGATATTTATTTTCTTTTACTCACTGAAGATATCATTCCTCTGTTTTGGGGTTTCCACTATTACTATTGAAATGTTAGCTGTTAATGTAACTGTTGGGCCTTGGAAAGTAATCTCGTTTTTCCTTTGGATAGTTTTAAGAATTTTTCTCTTTGTTTTGTGCCTATGTGTGTATTTTTTTATTTATCCTGGTTCAGCATTCATTAACTTCCTTGAATATATAGATAGATTAATGTCTTTCAGGAAAATTCTTAGCCATTCACTCTTCAGGTAGTTTCAGTAACCCGTTCTCTCTGTGATCTTCTAGGATAACAATAAAAAAACTTGTAAAATCTTGCATATGTGTACTCTGTGTGTCTTGTACCCTTTCTGTGTTTTCCAGTTTTTGTCTTTTTGTGCTTCATTCTAGTTTCTTCTGATAGTCTCCCAGTTCACTCTTTCTCTGTTTATTGGTATCTAATGTATTAAACTTACCTGAGTTCCTTTTTTTTGGTTATTGTCTTTTTGTTTTTAATAAATTTATTTACTGGTTGCGTTGGGTCTTTGTTGCTGTGTGTGGGCTTTCTCCAGTTGCAGTGAGCGGGGGCTACTGTTCGTTGCGATGCTCGGGCTTCTTATTGTGGTGGCTTCTCTTATTGCAGAGCATAGGCTCTAGGCACGTGGGCTTCAGTAGTTGTGGCATTTGGGCTCAATAGTTGTGACTCACGGGCTCTAGAGCGCAGGCTCAGTAGTTGTGGTACATGAGCTTAGTTGTTCGACAGCATGTGGAATCTTCCCTACCTAGGGATCGAACCCAAGTCCCCTGCATTGGTAGGTGAATTCTTAACCACTGCAGCACCAGGGAAGTCTGTGGTTATTGTATTTTTTAATTCCAGAATTTATATCTATGTCTTTCAGGTTAGTTATGTCACTTGTATAGTTTTATATTTCACTGCTGGAAATTTCAGATTTGACTTTTATCTCTAGGAACATGGTAGGACTTGTTTTATTTACACTCTGTGATATTGCAGTATGTGGAATCCCTAAAGGTCTGTTTTTGTAATTTGTTGTTTCTATTGATTTTTGCTCCTGGTGTCTTTGTTCATTTAAGACACTCGTTATACTCATTGTACTCATTTTAAATACTGTTGATTCTCGTTATTCATGGTTGCTATGTTATATAAAGTAGCCACAAAAATGGAATCATTGCTTCTAGAGAAAATGCGGGATTTGGGTTTGTTTCTGGTAATCTTTTGGTCACATTTTCATCAAATGAGCAATACATAACCTTGTTTTATGTATGTTTCTGTTTAGACATCTTATTTAACATGTGTTACTGATTTATTAACATTGACCTCCAAGCTAAAAGCACTGTAACTCATGTATGAATGAAGCTTATTTCACGCATGTATTTTTTCTCTGTAAAGCACATGACAGCCTTTTTGTGCTTAGGAACACTTGACAGCATTGCAGCATTACTTTGGTGGGTTGTTTTAAGCAGTGAAATTATTAACAAAAAGCACAAAAATGTGACAGTTGGGGCACTAAGTATACCGTGGAAAGGACACTTGTTTACAGTAGGAGAGCTGAGGCAAGCAGGCAGAGCATCACCTTGTTCAGTTTCACCTGGCGATTCAACTTTTTTGCAGCTCTATGTGTCTGGAAATGACTGCAAGAGCACCCAGTGTATTGCTTTTTGAATTATAATTAAATTTTAGTGAGTAGACAAATTTGCAAATGGAATTCTGGAATAATGAGAATTGATTTTGTATACTAGACATTGTATTTGAAAATTTTGGTAGAAATACAAAGCCCTGAATAATGTTATCTTCTTTCTGAAGGGATTTGATTTTGTATCTGCCAGATGCCTTGGAGGCATTAGTAATCCAGGGAGCACCTTAATTTAAGTTTAAGTCTTAAGGTTTGCTGGTCCACTCATGTGTCATGAAGCTAGACTGCAGATCTATGCGAGATCTAGTTTATTTTTTGGTTTTCCACTACCATCAGAGAGTAATCATTTGTGATTCCAGCTTAGTATAGTTTATCATTCTTCCTTTTGTCTAACTTTTAAAATTATTCTCAGTGGAATATCCAGCTGAACCCTAATCTCACATTTACAAAAATAGAACCTCTCTTTCTTTTTCTCGTCTTAATTTCTTCTGCCTTCTCATGATTTTTACATTTCCTTCTCCCTGTTTCCCTTCTTTTGCGTTTTCTTTCATGTTTGAAGCGTTTGCTATAATTGTTATCGATTGAATAAATGTTCTCAGTTAAGTACATTTTTTAGATTTACGCTAAGATTTGGTCTTCAGATTAGTAATATCAGAAATAAGTTAACTGATTTAAGAAATAATGAAACATGGGAGTTGGAACAAGACCTCGAATTTTTTAATTCTGTTTTTTCCCTTTTTTAAAAAATTTATAAAGTGAATCCTCAGCCTTTGTGTTATTTTGGAAAGTTATGATATTTAACATGAATTCTTAGTTTTCACTTAGGTTTTTATTGTATTTTATAATAAATGACTGGCTATTGTGGAGAAGTTAAATTTAATCAGTTACCCTCTTATCAAAACTGTCTTTGTTCCCCTTTATTCTATTTTCTAGCAGTAGCCTCAGTGATCCTGCTAAAACTTAAGTCAGATGATGTGCCATCTCTGCTGGGAAACCTCTCATGACTTCGCATCTCAGAGTGAAAGCCTGAGTCCCTTCTGGGATCTTCAAGGCTCTGGATGATCTGGAGCTCCCCTTACCTCTCTGACCCTATTCCTACTGGTCCCTCCCTTGTTCTTCCGCTCTTCATGCTCTAACCATTGCAGCTTATTTTTTGTGTTTCTGGAACAGGTTAGGTATGTTCCCATCTCAAAACCTTGCTCTTCGCTAAGTCAAGAAAACTCTTCCCTCAGATATCTGCATCTAGCTTCCTCATATCTTTTCAGTTTTCCATAAAAGTCACTTTCTCAGTGACAACCATCCTGGGTTACCGTATCTAAAACTTTAACTCCGCCACCCTCTCCAAACGCTTTAGGTTCCTTCACTGTTTTATGTTTTTCTCCCTAGTGCTTATCAGTATCTAACATTTTATATATTCATTTCTCCCCCATAAAAATGTAAACTTCATGAAAGCAGTGGTTTTTGTCTACTTTTTCCTGCTATGTTCCCAGTGCCTGTCATTTCAGAATAGGGTACTCATTGTTTGTTGAATGAATAACAAATGAATGAAATTTATTACTAGAACCTGTTTAATTAAGATAAATCTATATCAGAATGCAAATAGGTAATACAAATATAAAAACCTTCACTTTTTAGAACTTTTTATTTATACTTTGGAATAATTGCAAACTTACAGAAAAGTTGTAAGAGTGAGTCAGAGGCTTTTTTTCCTGATCCATTTGAGTGTAAGATGCTCCATTACCCCTGAATACCTTGGCAAATTGACATTCTCCTACATAGGAAGAGTGTAACTATTAAGTTAAGAAATTAATATTGGCACATCAGTTGCTACCATCTAATCCGTAACATGTCTCCATCATTCTTTGAGCACATGCTTACTATCTGCACAAGATGCTCTAGGCTCATCTTGCAATATCCCTACCCTAGCTCTGGGATCAGTGTGCTCCAAGGAGTCATTTTCGTGTAGAGAATGATATTTAGAACTGAAAGTATGGGTATTAGTTGTGTTCATTGTATTGGGTGCCACTGTTTTCAGGCCCTTTCAGTACACAGTTAGGAAGAGTGTGTGTGTTGTGTGTACATATATATGTATATGTATACATGTATGTGTATTATGTATATATACATTTATAAGTATATTGACTTCTGTTATATCAGCATCTCAATTCCTGTTTAATACTGCAGAGATCATTTTAGCTTGGCCTGTCTATATTTATAACTTTCAGGGAGAAACTGGGTTTAGTTATCTTCAACATAGTACTTATTTGATAATTAACGCTGTGTAACTAGTCTGTTTTGATAAGTCTTATAAGACTTTTATTCTCGTCTTTATGAACATTGTTTGCTATATCCTAAGCGTATCTAAATGATTAACCTAAACAAAGCTTGTTGTAATGAAATTGGACTATATTTCATAAGAAAATGGTTTGGAGAATCCTGAGAGTTTTCTTTATAATTTAATTAATAATTCTGATAACATGGAGAACATGATTAACATGCAGCTCATTTAGCTAGTAAAAACTATTTTTAGCTCTTTTACCAGCTATCAGCTGGTAAATGTATCAATGTATTAGTTATTGGAGCATTTCATAGATTTACTTGTACTTTAACTTTTAATTTCTAGTCTCTCATGTGGGTTTATAGATGTGACAAAAGGGAGGCAAGGAATAAGAAGGAGCCTGTACGAAAAGAATTAGTAAAGGGTCTTGAATGATGCAATTTATTCATTAACTTGGCAACTATTTATTGATTATCTCATATGCACCAAACACTGTGTAGAGTTTCTTAACCTTAGCACTTTTGGACCAGATAGTTCTTTGTTATATAGGAGGCTGTCTTGTGTATTATAAGATGCTTAGCAGCATCCCTGGTTTCTACCCACTAGATACCAGCAGCCTGCCTCTGCTGCCCATCCCCAGCCCTCTCCACCTTGTGATAACCAAAAATGTCTCTAGATATTGCCAAATATCCGCCAGGAATGGGGAGCAAAATCACCACTCCTGGTTGAGTGCTGCTGATCACAGAACTTAAAATCAAGTGCAGACCCAGATATTAAGCAGCTAATCATTCAAATAATTTATATTTATATTTGTTTATATTTATTATAAATATAAATATTTATATAATTATATATATAAATTATCAACTGTGATAAATGTTAATTAAGAAAAGTACAAAGAGCCAAGAAAAAGGTAACTCCATACTGAAAACCAATGAAAGTTTTTATTGATTATATATTAGGTACTTGATGTAAGAAAATAAATTTAAGACATGGTCTTTAAGGGTAGGCTGACTAATATATATACATCATACAAAATAGGAGGCTTTTAGGAGTATAAGAGGGTACTGTTAACAACCAAGTTGGAACAACAACAAGAAATGAGGCAATTCCTGCATGAGGACTTCATAATCTACTTCTAAGTTTTTATAATCTACTCTGGGAAAAAGACCAATATATGAAACACATAGAGAATAATTCAGGGAAATATATCAATTAAGTACTAAACTTTGTCATATATTAGTATAAGAGGTGGTTCGTTGTTATCTCTCCATTTTGACTTTATAGAACGCTTCATGAAGAAAGATGGAATTTCAGGTCTTCAACTTAGTTCTTGAGGTTCTCTCTAACGTGATTCAACTGTTACTATTCAGTTCTTACACGCTGCAGCATAATTTCCTAACCTGTTGAAAAGTTTGAACTTGATGTAGCAGATGATAGAGAACTGCTGGAGCGTCTTGATGAGGAATGTAACATGATGAAATGGTTATCTGTTCTGGAAGAAACCATTCCTTTCTATACCAGCCTTGATAGTATCAACATTGGGTTATAAAAGAACAACTGTCAGGTATGTATACTGAAAGAAAAACTTTTCCTTAAAACCAAATATCTATGTCTCATAAAAAACTGATCTCCAAGGATTATTCTTATATCAACTTAATCTTCATATTCCCTGGTTTTCTTTATTAAACATTGCTTATATTTAATTTCTTATATTACTTAAGATGCCATAAATTATAATTTTAAGTTAGTAGCCAAGGTATTTAAAATTTTAAATTATCTTTTAAAAGGTTTAGGCATGGCTTTTCACTTATTCCTTTAAATCTGTTTTCATTCTTCTTGTTGCCTTCCTGAGATCAGGTGTTGGTGGAGGAAAGATCGTAAACTTTGAAATATGGAGCATTTGGGGATGTTAAGTCAGATCAGGATGGTACTACATGATGGAAGAGGCATGAGAACCTTGAAATTGATAGAAATAGCAGCAGGATGTGGGAGAAAAATATATATTGGAAAAGGGATGCAGGAATTATGCCAAAGGTACACTTGCCCATTTTGAATATTTGCTTACTGCCAATTTTGTGCCTGGGAAGAGGGATAAAATCTTTAACTTCCTTTTCCCCACCCTTTCATTCCAAGGACCTTGATTTAAGGCTGGTTTAGTTGGTACCCCTTAGTACTATTTAACCAAGTTAAATAGACCTTTGTGATGACATCCTCAAATTTAGTGACTATTTACAGCATTATTCTATGAAACAAAGCATTTGGAGTACCCAAAAGCTACCCCTGAAGTTAAAGAGTACAAAACCACTTATAAACCTGTAAAGTTTCTGTTACTTAAAAGTTTAAAGTCTATAGAGTTTGAAAAAATAAAATTGAAAGCACCAAATTTAATAAATGTGTGTAATTGAAATGAGGTTTGTTAGAAAATTAATTTTGGCAAATGATTAATCCTTAATAAGGATTAATTATTTTATCTATTTTAGGAAGAAATTAATTTAACAAACCTATTATGTGAAATTTACGTAATGAACATGAGCAGTACATAATTTCTGTAACATACATCAGCTACAAAAAAAGCTGAATTAGTATCATCAAATACAAAGAACATTTATTTCAGAATCAAAGCTATTTGTAAAGCACTGCTTATGGTCACCATAATTAATTCATTTCAGGACTATTTAAAATGCCATGCCATATCACTTTACTAGATATAACTTTCAGGTGCTTATGCGCTTCATTTTGGGTAAGTATTACTTTTTTGTACCTTTCCATATTGAATAGATTTTTCTCTTAGTTCAAAATGTTCTCTCATCTAGTGACTTCTGGTTTGGTACCAAAAGTAAAGAAACTTGTAATTATGTTAAATAATAAAGCAGAGGTCACCCAAGCACTGTTACAGACACCATACACAGTGTTAGCCCTGTTTTAGCAGCTGATTGTGATTAGCCAGCCAGGCTTAGATAAGTAAGTTCTCCCACCTTTCCCTGGAGCCAGTAGCGTTTTGGTTGGGTGGAACATCAGTATGAATAGCAGATTGGCTTGGCAGTTGTAGGCCCCTGGGCTGAAGATTCTAGAGGCTAGCTAACCTCCTGAAACCTCCTTGATACCTAGGAACTTAGCCCTTACTACCTGTGTAGGTCCTGCTTTTCTGTGTCCCCTCCGTTCTCTTTTCCTCCCAGCCCCATTCTCCTGTGGGTTGGATCCTGTTTCAGTTCTTCCATATATATATCTCCGGCCTATTCCTGTAGACAAAAGTTCATTATGCAGTAAATGTTTCTGCCTTTTCCATTTTGCATTTCTGAGTTGGAGCCCTCATTACCTCTCAGATCAAAGTACCACTCTCCCTTCAACAGTGAACAAGGCCATATAGCAGAATATCCTGCCTTCTTTCTTAATTAGGCTGAGGAGAAGAAGAAAACAAAACAAAAACAAAGACTGTATCATTTTAAAATATGAATTCAGCACTGCTCCCTACAAAAAAAAGAAATGAGTGTATTATATGAGGGTGAGTCAAAAATTATCTGCATTCTGGCTGTAGAATTTTATTAACTTTTAGAAAAGACAAATATGTCATTTTTTGACATGATCTCCTTGCTTTTCAATACACTTTGTCCATCTGTCCACAAGCTTTCATATTCCCTCATTAAAAATGTTTTAGGCTGAGTTGCAAGCCACGAATGCACCGCTGTCTTCACTTTTTCATCAGAAGTGAGTCTTTGTCCTTGTAGGGCTGCTTTCAGGGAACCAAACAGGTGAAAGTCCAATGGAGCAATATCAGGACTATAAGGAAGATGGTTTAACACCTCAAAATGAAGTAATCCACGACAGCTTAGGTTTCAAAAAGTTTGTGCAAGATGGGTACCAAAACAATTCATGGAAGAGCATAAACAGAGGCATTTGGATATCTGCAAACAAAATTTGGACCAAAACTCTAAGGAAGGTGAAAGTTTCTTTAAGAGAATCATTACTGGTAATGAGGCATAGATTCATCACTATGAGCTTGAGAGTAAACAGCAGAGTATGAAATGGAAACATCCTCGGTCACCAACCAAGAAAATGTTCAAGAGTCAACCATTAGCTGGAAAATTGATGCTTACAGTTTTCTGGGATTCTCAAGGGCTGGTATTGGAACATTATCAGGGGAAAGGTTCAACAATCAACAGTGCTTACTACAGTGATGTTTATTGAAGAGCTGAAGAGTGAACTTCGGATTAAACGCAGAGAGAGGACTGCTATCCAAGGGCGTTGTGATCTTGCATGACAATGCACGTCTGTACACTTCTGCCCACACTGTTGACAGTGTGCAGAAACGTCGTTTTGAGGTGTTAAAGCATCCTGCCTGTAGTCCTGATCTTGCTCCATCAGACTTTCACCTGTTTGATCCCTCGAAAGCAGCCCTACGAGGACAAAGACTCACTTCTGATGAAAAAGTGAAGACAGCAGTGCATTTGTGGCTCACAGCTCAGCCTAAGTCATTTTTTAATGAGGGAATATGAAAGCTGGTGGTCAGATGGACAAAGTGTATTGAAAAGCAAGGAGATTATGTCGAAAAATGATGTATTTGTCTTTTCTAAAAGTTAATCAAAATAAATTCTATAGCCAGAGTGCGGATAATTTTTTACTCACTCTCATATACATAAAATTTAGATATAATTGTATTTCTTAGAGTATTACTCATTTAAGCTTTCTTTATATGTAAATCCACATGCAGACATTTGGTGGAAAAGTCCAACTTATTTATCATTGCCTTAGATACACTTTAAAAATTCTGTCAAATGAATGGGTCTTTGTACTTGCCTTGTGGAAACTGTCTTCACATTATATTGATAGAAGAAGTTGCATAGATACTTAAAATGTGTTGTTCTTTGTGACTCTGGAGTAATAATGTTCTAGAAGTTCCTTTTTTCCCTTTAGTAGTCTTTCTTTGAGAAACATTTTAAAAATGTATGTCTGGATTGATGTAAATTAGAGTTGTGACATATTATAGAGCAGTTTTCACAAGTAAATTGAGTCAGCTCAGAATTAATAATCTTGTTTTTGAGAATATTAGCTCATTTCCTATGTGTTTATAAGCTAATAGTATGAGTACCAGCAACTAAAACAAAAGGATGTTTTCTTTTTTTAAAAGTGATTTAAAAATATGATTTTATTATTTCTTGGCAATAAATTGACTTAGTATTAGACAGCCTTAATCAATAGTGTTTACTACGAACCCAGTGTGTAAAGAGTAGTAATGTTTAGAAATAACTAATTGGAGGACAAGGGCATTGAGCTTGCTATCCTTATAGAATATGGTGTATGTGTATCTGTGTCTGTATGTGAGTGAGAGGGAGGGCAAGGAAGGGAGGGATGGAGGAAGGGAGGGGGTAGGATAGGGGGTGCATATAGTAGGTACAAGTAACCATTATGGTATGATATTAAAAAGACTTAGGACACATCTAAAGATGACATAAGATAACACAACATAAAATTTGGTTTATTAGACAGTGAATTATGATTGGAAATAATTGGGGTAAATTTAAATGAAGGAGGTTTAAAGCAGTATTTTGAAGGGGGGGTGCAGATTAGCAGAATATAAATTTGGGCTAAATTCATGGGCAAATTAATTTCCACTTACTAACGGAACCATTTTATTCATAGAAACAATACTTTGCCTCTTTATATTAAAGTATGTATGGGAGGCCATATTGCATTTGGGCAATATGAGAAGTAGGCAGGGAAAGAGTTATGAAGGAAATTAGAAAAGATGAAAAGATTGCTGTGTCATAGAAGCCAAGTGAGAGCAATTGTCACAACATCATGTATGGATTTAAGAATGAGGCCCTAAAAGAGGTCACTGATGGCCTTATTAGTGACCGTCTGGAGACCAGTTTCAGTAGAGTAGTGATGATAAGAAAATTGCAGGGAGTTGAAGAGTGAATGGATATTGAAGAAATGGAGAAAGTCACTATGGATTATTCCTTTGAGTTATTTTTTGATAAAAGGAAAGAAAACAGATGGCAGCACATCAAAGAAGGATGGTGGTGGGGGTGAGCATGTTCATAGGTTATAGGGAAAGAGTCAAAATGCAGAGGAAAATTCTGAAGATTCAAGAGAGATATAATCATTGACATAAAATTTTTATGGATAACAATAAAAATGCACTAAAACAACAGGAGGATATCTATGTCCTCCTTTGAAACAGAGAAAGAGGGTATTCCAGATATAGAGACTGTTTCAAACAGAGAATTGAGAAGTTGAGATTATTTGCATTCAGTTTCCTTGTTTTTTAGAAAGTAAGGTTATTATAGAATAAGAGAGATGGCATTTGGAGGAGATGGTTTTGTATAGGGTAAAGAAGATGTCTGCTTTTGGTAAATAATCATCTGTCATTTTGACTTGATGGATGGTTAGGTCAACTAGAGATGAGTTAATTTCCCAGGTTTGCATGAATTATAGTGTATATATTCCTTTGGCTTAGTTTCATGATTTAATATACTGTTACTCAGAACAGTTATACGGAAAATAGATTGGATAATATATCAAGGGTGGAGATTGACAAAATGTGTGCCATGAAAGAAAAAGTAGATGAGGGAAATATAGACTGACCAAGGACTCCATAGAGAAAGACAAATGAGTAAGGGTAGAAGCGAACTTACAGACAGGGAAACTGGGGAGAAAATGAAGGACTAGAAATGGTCAGTAAAAGGAAGGAGGAAGTTCAGGGGGAGTGGGGAAACTGAAATATTAGCTTGAAGTACTAACGGTACAGTAGTTTATTCCTTCAGCAGTATTTGAGTGCCCACCATTTGCTGGGCACTGTTCATTGTAGTTTCTTACAAGAGATGAAGTACCAAATAGGTACTATTCAACAGAGTTGCCACTAGATGTCACTCTGACTCATATGGCAAGTCTAAACTTGACACTCTTCAAGATACAGGGCTTTGAAAGTCAGGCATACATAAATAGGCAATCTTTACAAGTTTACACAGATCCGTTCTAATCCAGGTATCTTACTGGTACAGTTGCATCCAGAGAAAACCTCCTTTAGAACAAAAACAAACCCTGAAAATTTCATGTGATTAATACTGCCTTTACATTGTTGATTTATTTTTACTATGTTAATCATACTTAAATAGTAGTATGCCTCTAGTGAGCTTTAAATTTTTCTGAACTCCTACACGAGAGTTTGTGCAGTTATTTTCTTTTCTTATTACTGTTTTTAGTTGTTTGCTAGATTGATTGTGGTTTTATAGGGACGAATGAGTTTTTATAAGGACTAATGAAGCTACTTTTTACTAAGTGGTCAAGATTGTGCATGTCTATACCGTACTGTGAATATGAAGATTTGCTTGTGTAGCCTTTCTGTTCTCAACTCTAAGAAAGCACACAGTATCTATTCAGCTTTAAAAAAATAAGAAGAAATCTCATTCTTGTTTTTTCTGTTCCAACCAGATAGGATCACCAAGTAGTTTTGCTTCCTTGTCTTCATGTTCAAATAAAGGAGTCACGTTCAGAAAGCTTGTCAGACTTCTTGCCTACCCACAAGATTTTCTAACTTGGTTCTTTCAAAACCTCTGAACAATTTTGGGCAGTTTTGCAATATAATTATTAAACAGGTATGCAAAAAACAGACAAACTGACAAACCATGTTGACTTTCCCAGAAACAGATATAAAAGCAATACCCAGGCACATTATATATGTTATAGGATCTTTGTATGTTATTATGTTTTCATTTACATTAATTTTTCTTCATTAGATTGAAGAGGCTGAGGAGAGATTGCTTGAACCATTGGGTCTCAATATAAACAATTTGAAAACTGTTACAGTAGAAAAAGCATCATGTCACACTTTCTGCATGTGATATGCCTAACCATATATCCCAGGGCTTTTTACATAACTCATTTTATTGCTGACCCTTAGTTAGCTTGTGGTCCATTATGATCTTAAGTGATTTTTTTAGGCATGCTTGTAAAAAATCTATACTGCGTCTTATGCACCCTGTTTTAAATTTATCTCTTTTGAATTTTATTGTGTGTATGGACAATGTCAGTTTATATTTTAAGGCGATTTTCTGTGGTATTTCCCAATGTAATATTAATACTTTCATTTGGAAAGGTACCTGTTTGCTAACATCATTATAATCTATTTAAAAACAAGTGTTAATCAGGAGATGCCTTTGCATTGAGGGGCCAGGAACAGAACTTGTGGCACAGACTTAGTAAACTGCAAAGAAGGCAACACATACATTATTTGGAATAACTGGAAATGGGCAGAAGATTCAACTGAAACTTGCTTTGAGAATTTTACAAAAGACTTTTCCGTGACTGGAAAAATACTTAGTATTTCATTGGATCTTAACACCAGATGTTGTTAGGTAATATTTTGGTCTATTAATTGAAGGTATTTTCCTTTAATCTCTGAATGTCTCTTGAAAAAAATTATTTTGCTTTTGGACAGATAAACATGAACATTGCATTTACTAAGGTATGCTAGGTAGAATGGTAAAACAGGAAAGGAGGTCAATAAAAACTTCCCAGCAGTTGCATCATAATTTTGCTTTCTCAAAGTTATATTGAACTAATCGTTATGAATTATAGCCTCTATGATAAAAAAGCATTCAACTGTGATGCAGCAATTCTCCATTAATGAAATTCCTTTGGGAATTTTTCTGTAATCACTTTTTTATTCTTAAATTCATTTCGTCATATAATTTTCAAAATGAAACTTTTTTCTGACATTTTTATTGGAATATAAGAAGTGTATTCCTTTCTTTGGAGCTTTACAGTGATAATATTATATATTCCTTTTTAGGGATATAGTCCTTTTTTGTACTAGGAATAGTAAGTTATTTAGATAATGGCCATCTACGCTCTCTATCTCTAATCCCTAAAGGTCTTAACCTCCATTAGGAACAAATGTAGATTTTTGTTTGCTTGAAATAGCTTCCTGGGCGTGTAAAAACTCTTTTGACATCGTTATTTAGGGGCTCCCATCCTCCTAGTGGAATCACAGCCTAATACAAAAACTTTGCAGCTGGTGAGCTCCCAAAGTCCCTTTTGATGATTGTTTTTAAGCTCAGCATGGCAGCTTGCAGTTGTTCCTTTCCTATACCAGTACCCCCCTCTCTCCCCATGTTCATATTCTTCTAGATGATAAGAATTCTCCAGTGGTAAAATACACAGCTGGAAATTTCTGATGTCTTCTTCCTCCTCTGTTCCTCATAATTCTTTTCCATACTAAGCATACTATAAAGTTTACTGGAGATTTTCAAGGGAAAGATGCTTGTGACCGCTCTTTCTTTCTCTTTCTCTCTTTTTCTCTATGCCTTCTCTGATACCTTACTGTCTTAAACTCATTTATTAAATTAAAAAATAGATATATCAACGGGAAGTAAGTATCCAGAGGTTATGGAATTCCTCCTCTTCTCAGTAAAGTGTTAGGAATCAGAGATTCAATCTGCAGTTCTGACTATGGCCTAATTATCAAACTTTGAAGTTTCTTCATCTCTTATGTTCTTTATTGAAAAAAATAAGGGTACAGATAACCCAAGCAAGTGGCAGTTAATGACTTAACTCCCTGACAAACTGGTTGACAAGAAATTGTTTCAAATTTTTTTTTTTTGCTTTGCTTTAAGTAGCTTTAGCATCTACAGGCTTGTATTGGTATTATTTAGAGAAAAAACTATCATTCAAGATGAATAATGTTTAGCTCATTGAAGTGTAAAGACAGAACACATTTTAATTGAATAATTAAATAGGGTATGATTCAGATATTCTGAAAATATATAACACAGCTGTAATTGGGAAGATCTAAAAAGACATGGAACTGATAGGCCGAGTTAGAGATGGATGTTAAACTACTGAAAAAGAGACACAGAGAAATATGTTTGAATATAAAATACTACCTATATTTGAATTTAGTAAAGTAAGTGTTGAACTAGGGAAATTGAAACAAAGCAAAGTGAAAAACTGTTCAGTGAAAGATCTTTTCATTTTGGTTCCACATTGGGAATTTGTGCTTTTGCAGTTTGTTGATAACCTGTATTAAAGTTATGTTCCAGCGTCAATGCAGATTTTGCTAAATTAATTTTTTTGCAGGTCTATGTAATGCATTTTTAAATTGAGATATAATTGACATATAACATTGTATTAATTTCAGGTATACAACATAATGATTTGATATTTGTGCATATTACGAAATAATCACTACAGTAAGTTTAATGCAGTGTTTTTTTGAAAGCTATTTTTAAGATAAATACTATTGAGTACTATTGATGCTCATTTTATATAATTGTTATATGTCTTGAATTCACTAACTCCAACTTCAAAGGCATCTTCTTAGTAAATCCCTGGAAGTAGTAAAATCTCCTAGTACCAGTGGTCAAATGGTCAGGAGAATAGTCCAGAGGTAAGATTAATAATCTCTCATTCTGGAGAGCTGAGTACTGATGTCACCTATTGCCACCAATTTTGTGACCTTGGACAAATTATTTTACCTTTTTTTTTGTAAAATAAGAGAGATTGACCTGAATCATCTCGAAAATTCCGTTTTATACGTTTTAGCATAGTGTGATATTTTAAAATCAATATTTTTGATGTCGTATTTCATTTTATTATACAGCTGTGCCCCACACTTCTGTTTTAGAACTGAGATCTTTAACAAGATCATCACAAGAAATTAAAAAACCTCTCCCATTACTTGCAAAAGAAACATCTTTTAAAAAATAATTAATTAATTAATTGGTTGTCTTGTGTGTTCGTTGCTGCACACAGCCTTTCTCTAGTTGCGGCGAGTGGGGGCTACTCTTCCTTGTGGGGCACAGGCTTCTCATTGCAGTGGGTTCTCTTGTTGTGGAGCATGGGCTGTAGGCACGCGGGCTCAGTAGTCGTGCAACACGGCCTTAGTTGCTCCGCGGCATGTGGGATCTTTCCGAACCAGGGCTTGAACCTGTGTCCCCTGCATTGGCATGCAGATTCTTAACCACTGCACCACCAGGGAAGTCCTGAAATATCTTTTTGAGAAAATAGTAAACATATATTTTAATTCATAAGGACTAATAGGTGTAGTTATCACAAATGAGATCCGCACATGGTGACAAGAATAGCCATTTCAAAAATTACCATTGAACATAGTAAGGAATATTGGAACTATAATACATGATGGTGTAAAATATAGTAAATCAGGAGATTCTATTTCTTTTACCTTCTTTTCTAAGGTAAATTTTTTATTAGGGTATGAGATACATACAGAAAAGTAAAAAATCATAAGAGTACACCTCTATGAATTTTCACAGAGTGAGCACACCATGTAACTAACATCCGTATAAAAACACAGAACATTACCAGCACTTTCTACGTTTTTTACCTCCTGTCCCTCTAGTCACTATCTTCTACCAAGCTGATAGGATGGCTTCTGCACTGTAGATTAGTTTTGCCTGCTTCTGAATATGGAATCTTGTGGCTTTATTTCTTTATTATGTTTGTTAGAGTCATCCATGTTGTTGCATGTAACATTAGTTCTCTCATGCCCATAGCTATATGATGTTTCCATTGTATGATTATACCACTGTTTATTTATCTGTTCCATTGTTGGATGTTTAGAGTTTAAAAAATTTTTGGCTATATGTTTTTCAGTGTGCTACATACACACTTCTGTTGACTATATACCTAGAAGTGGGACTGCTGGACCATAGGATATGCTTATGTTCAGCTTTTGTAGATACTGTTAGATACATTCCTGATGTATTGGTTTTTTTTGTTTTTTTACATTCCCACCAGCAGTTTATAAGTTCCATTTGTTCTTTATCTTCACCAACACTTGAGATTGTCTGTCTTTTTAATGTTAGTCATTCTGTTGGATATATAATGATATGGCTTTGTGGTTTTGATTTGCTTTTCTCTGATGACTACTGACGTCATTGAGCCCCTTTTTTATGTTTGCTATTCATGTGGAGTACTAAAATAATTTTGTGACACTGCTTCAAAAAAAAATTAAACATGTTAAGAAGGGGGCGTTGTAAATTAGATATTATATAAAACATTTGGCATAATCACTTCTATCTCTATTTGGTAAATTGTGAAATGCTTTGAAAATCTTTTCTAACTTAATAAAACATTCTCTGTATTTCAAACCATAAAATTAATTTCAAATGCTTATGTTTTAAGTGTTCTTAAGACTAATTATTGATACTATTTTTGGGGAAAAAAACTATCAAAATGAAGTAGTTTAAACAAATAGTATATATTTTTCTTTTGTACCAGAAGAAAAATACTAGACTTTGAAGAGAGTATCATTGAAAGTTGATCTAACTAATTTTAGTTTTAGTGCCCAATTACAACCTTATCTTCTAGCATAGAGTTTGGAATTTCTTTGAGCAGTATTTTAGAGGTATGTTTCTGAGGCAGAGACCAACTTCTCCATTTGCTCCTACATTTTCTACCTTTCCTTGTAGTTATGTTGGATACGTATGACTAGTTTTTGGCCAGTGGACTATGTGTCACTTCTAGGCTGAGGCAGAGTACCTCCTCCCTTGATGTTTTTTTTTTGCTATGGTGACTTTGAAGGCTACGTACTCCACAAAGTCTCTGTAGTAAGCCAGCCAGCTCTTGTCTGTTGTAGCAGTCAGTGTTAAGTAACCTAATACACTTGCAATTCAGTTAACGGTGTGTATGTGTATGTATATATATATGTGTGTGTATACATATTTAGAAGATGCCGTGAAGCCCCTGTCCATGATTTTTGTGAGCAGAGTGCTGTCTTCCTTAAATACTAATGTTCAGAGAATATGTTTATGAGGAGAAATAGGTTTCTGATGGGAAAATAAAAAAGACCAAAAAGTTTGTTTTACTATACTACCAACTGAGAAGAAAACATAAAGACAGATGTTTAAGGTTTTTCATTGTCAGAGTCATATTTATTTATATGGAATCCGATCGTTTCCATATGATTTTAATTGGTTTGCTTTTTTTTTCTCCAATTTATGACGGTAACAACTCTCACAGGAGGTATACGTTACAGAATATATTACCGAAGGATTATGAAAAAGTATTGCAGTCTTCCAGTATTTGCTGAACATTGTGAATACAAAGAACACACCCTAATTGAGATTAGAAATACTTTATTTAGAAAAATAAGTTCTTTTTGTCTTCATCTACCATTTAAAATTTTTTACACAGAAGTGATTTCTTTGAAAAGCTCTAATTTGTTTATTTCTTATTCTTGGTTTTGTTTTAGCAAGAATTCCCAGCAACCAAAAATAAGCCTTAGTTAGTAACTGAGGTAAAGAAGTATTTTATATACCATCATGTGTATGCTAATCTTCTTGTGTTAAATTACTGAGGTGACTTTAGTAGAAAACTTTGGAAATGTGAGGTGTGTGGTACCAGGGAAATGATCTTAAATAGGACAAAATTGGTCAAGAAATTGAAGTGAATAAGAAGCATGTGATAAAAATATGCAGCACTCTCATTGGACTATTTAAATATCTTGTGTAAGGTTACTGTTGGACTATGTTCTATAAAGTTATAAAAGGAAGGTATTAATTCTCTCTGTTCAGCCTCTTAGAGATATTGTCAAGATTAATATTCTTACATGTAAATTTTTACAAGTAAGTGTAATAGAATTGTCATTAGCCAAAAGGTTTTAGTTTAAACAAACCGGTATGAGAAAAAAAGATAAATGCTCTTAAATAAATTATTGGAGTAGTTTTTTACTAGTGTTACTGGAAATAAGTGATTTAGTGCTACCTTTTGTGTAATAGTGATTTGTTTTGAGAGAAAAACACAGAAACACTCAAGGAAACAAAAATCAATAATGTCTAAAGACTAATAAACTTTTTACAGAAAATAGAGGTATAAATTTTTATAAAACGAAAGACCTAACATAAATTTCCCAGATGTACAGCCAACATTTCCTTCAAAAAGTAGATTTCTAGGTACTTCATAGCTTGAAAAAGTACTTGACTGAGCCCCTCCCCTCAAATTTCATATATGAGCTTGATAAATATGCCTAGAAAATTTACATAGATGAAGTTTTAGAGTTTCTAGAGGGCATAGTATAAATATTCTTTCCTCTCTGGCCTTCTGTACAATATTAGACAGAAAATGAAGAGTAAAGATGGAGGCCAAAATATCTAATAAAGATTAAATCGGAGGTCTTAATGTGAGAGCCACATGGCTTGCTGACTGAATTACAGAATTAGGCAGACTTTTCCAAGCACTTTCAGGCGTTACAAATAAGACAGTGCCATAGAACTTGGGTCTTTTTTCTTTTTTCTTTCTTTCTCTTTTTTTTCCGTAAAGGACCAGATAGTAAATACCTTTGCAGGTCGTATGATTTCTGTCACAACTGTAGCTACTCGACTCAGATTATAGTGCAGGAAAGCAGCCAGACACAATACCAAACTAATGGGCATGGCTGTGTTCAATAAAACTTTATTTAGAAAAGCAGACTGCAGGCCTTGTGTAGTTAGTTTGCTGATCTCTTAACACATAGGAACAAAGACAGCAGACTAGCTTCAAAAGGAAGCAAAGGGGCTGAGCTTAATTTTGCTTACCAAGATTTTTTCCCCCCAATTTATCCAACCAGATAAATTACTCCAGAATTAGAGTGAGTAAAGGGAGAGGAAGAAGCCTGGAATTATACTAATGAACATCCTGTATAGGAAATGGGGGGAAGTTTTCCTCTGATCTTCAGGTTTGCTACCCTTCCAGTGAACACACAAGAATTCTGTTAGGTACAAAGCATTACTTCACACTGAACATTTCAACTTTGGGAGTCTTGGTGTTTGTCAGTGTGAATTTTGGCACAGTCTCGTAGTCTGTTTCTGGAGAGTGGTAGTAACACCATATTAATGGTTCACAGGAAGACTCTTATCTTCCTGCCACATGTGCTGACACGAGGACATGCTTTAAGATAGCTCAGATAACTCTGTTGATGGATTCATGTTTACTGAGTGCCTACAAAGTGCCAGCATTTGGATGAATGCTAGGTATATAACATTGAACAAGAGCGACATGGTTCCTGCCCCCACAAGAGTTTGTGTCATGTGACTGGGAGGGATCTGAGGAGAGAAAATGATCTTTAAGTTGAAACCTGAAGGATGAGTTGGAGGCGGCCAGTTGACAGGGGTGGGGAGGGAAGAGAGTGTTCAGTGGGACTAACAGCACAGGCCAAAAGAGACAGAGCTCAGTGGGTTCCCTGGAAGAAGCATTGTTTGGGTGGAGATGGACGAGGCTGGAAAAGGAAGAGGAAGCCAGTGTTGCAGGGCCTCTGTAAAGGTCGGGTTTGTCTGAAGATCACTGAGAAGTGGTTAAAGGGCTTTAAGACATAAGGTTTTAAAAGTTTGCATTTTTGCATACGTGGGGTTTGGATCAGAAGGGACAAAGATTGAAATCCTGTTGCTGCACTGCCCAACACTAGCCACGAGCCACAGGTGCTTGTTGAGCACTTGAAATGTGGCTGATAATGGCTGTGGAATTGGAATTTAAATTTTATTTAATTTTAATTAAAAATGGGAGCAATAAAAATACTTCTCCCTGAACTTTTGTTAAAGGATTGTTTGTTTTGGTAGGATTGCATTTTACTTAAGCTGTTGAAAATATAACATCTGAATTGAATTGTACGATAGGTGTAAAACACATACTGGGTTTCTAATTCATGCTTTGGGAAAAAAGAATGTAAAATATCTCAACGTTTTTACTGATTAGTTATTGAAATGATAGCATCTTGGATATATTTGGTTAATTAAAATATATTACTTAAAATAATTTTACCTGTTTACTTTTTTAAACGTGGTTTTAGAAAATTTAAAATTGCATATGTGGCTTGCATTATATATCTGTTGGATTACCTTGGCCAGAGATCAGGTAGGAGGCTCTTAGAAGAATCCAGCTGAGACATCATGACGATAGGAGTTAGGGTTGTGGCAACAGGGTGAAGTGGATAAATTTGAGAGCTATCTAGGAGGTAAAACAGATAGGATTTGGCATTGATTAAATAAGAGAGGTGGCAAACTAGTTGTAAGGAGAAAAAGGGAGCCTCCAAGCACTAAAATATAAGGAAATGTGTAGTAGTACCTGAATAGCAAATTAAACAAAAAACATGTTATTTTTCACTGACAATTTAAAACAACGTAGTTAAAACAGTATTTTTCTGCTTCTACTACTGAATTTTTTCTTCTTTTAGCATTTTTAATGTTTGCTCTATAGTAGGCATTACCTAGGAATTGGCTCTTTAGAGTTATATAATTTTGCATTTCTTAGATTGTAGCTGGAGGCCAAATTTTACAGTGTGATAATTTACCATCTTTATATCCTTGTCATTAATCTCCTTCCATCAGTTACCAAACGGGAAGTGGGGCACAAGGTTTTTATATAATTTTGAGTATATAAAGTTTCTCAACACCTTCCAATTTGATATAATTGAAATTTATTTACATTTTCCTTAAGATTAATCTTATTTCTCTTTAAAAGAACAAGCAGTTTATTTACATATGAAGATTTACTAGACCCATCTTTAAAGCAGAAGCCCTAAAGTATCTGATGAATGTTAAACATTTAATACTTTTTCCTATTGGCCTTCTAAGAAATAGGATGCATTTCTAGCTTTATTTCCCAGTCTCTTAAGCTTATGAAAGTAGTCGAGACAGTTCGTTGACCCCAAAGAGACCTTTCAGTCTCTGACTTGTTAGACAACAAGGTCTGTACTCTTCATTGGCATTCAGATCACAGGCAGCCACTGGGCTCAGTGCAAAGCCAAGCACAGCTTTAGGATTTAGACAAAGCCAATCTGGCAAAGGAACCCAGTTGTCAGGGAAGCTGGCTGTATTGTAAAGAACTGTTGCATAATGGGGAGACCAAGTAGAACTATTAGGATGCAAATGTGAAAAAAATGGTGGAGCTAACCTGCAAAAACAAACATTTCTTTTTTGGTGAAGAGTCTATTCATTGTTGCTTTCTTCTGTTTAACTTTGCTGGGCTCTAGATGTAGTTGGTGCAATTTGAGTATATTAGTTTATCGTAATCACTGGTCAGAACGCTGCTCTATATTGTTTTTAAGTGAACAGCTAATTTGTATAAAAAGACGAAAGCACTACAGTATTTTGGAATCTTTTCATAATTTTCAACTGTGTCCTACTTCTGCATTGATCAGTTTTTATGTGTGAATTTAATTCCCAGATTAGGATGAGTAATCTTTTTGACTCTTGATTTCATTTCATCTGATTTATAGCAAAATATTATTCTCATCATTGCCACCCAGTTACTTCCCCTAGTGGACTCTTAACTATTGTCTTATTTAATGTAAAAACCTTTATCAAAAGGAAAGTATTGAGATTCTTAAAACAGGAGTTCAGTTTTGTTTTACTAATGTCCTATTAAGGAAATCTACCCTTTTATTTCTTACTCTGTTCATTCCTGCTTTGAGTGCCCACTTTTCTTTTTGCCTTCTACTTTTTTCATTTTTATTTTTCTCTTTCTACTTAACACCTTCTTTAATTAAATATAACTGAATCCACACTTTGGTAAGTGCTGTGAAGTGACTTGTGTAAGCTCATACATCTTGTACATGATAGAGTCAAGAAAGCTTTCTAGAGGTTGTGAAGGTAAAACAGAGACTTAAAGGAAGAGTTACAGTGCGAGGGGAATCAGGTTATTGAAAGGGGACCAATGGAAGAATGACAGAATGGAATCTGGTACCTTTCTGGAAATGAAAGTAGATCTGTAGGGCTGGGTAGTCTACAGGGAAGGGACTGGTGAGAATGAACCACTCTGTATTCAGATGATATTTTACATATACTATTTAAGTGGGCCACTAAAATAGTACTACATGGGTACTATCCATTGGGAAGTTGGAAAGAAAATATTAACATCCATCTGAATGGAATCAGATGGACTTTGAGGCTTTTAAAGTAGATGAATCTTAAGCAAAGTCTTTATAGTGTTCTCTGTTTTGTTTTGTTTTAAATTGGCATATGCCTTGACTTTCTCATTTTGTAGTTAGGCTTCCATTTCTTTATCTTAGCACTTAGCACTTTCCAAGTTTTCTAATTTCTTTAAGATTCTGTTACTGTATTCTCCATTCTTGTTTTGTTTTCCTTTTGAAATATCTTTAAGAACAAAATTGCTCTACAACTGGTGTTTTCCTGACTTTTAAACCTTTATCTATAGAGCCATTTTCTGCCTAATTCTTGTTTTTCATTTTCTTCCACAACTATGCTTCATTCAGCCTCCTTTAGTACCTTTTTCTAGTAAATTTCATTAACATTGGGCATCAAGCTTAGCCATTTGAGACCTTTTTTTCCTTGATCTCAGTTTTTTGGAATTTGAATGTTGATTATTGTAGCCGGTAATGGTTAGTGGTTGTAATTTCTAACATTTATCAGTCACTCAGTATAGTATGTACCAGGCACTATACTGATTGCTTTATATATAATGTAATTTAAGCCTCGTAACAACTTAATGTGATAGGCATTATTATTGTCCAACTTTATAGTGAAAGATATAGAACTTCAGAGAGATTACTTTTATTTATGTCACACTGATAATAAGTTGGAGAGCCAGGATTTGAACCCAAGTATCTGACTATATAAAGCATACACTTTTTACCTCATCTCAAGCTTTCTGCCTGGTACTTACATTTTCTTATGTTTACAGATTTGTATTTTTAAAAATAAATATTTGGCAGATAGTTTAGACTAAGTATAATGAAAGCTAAATGTATTTCCCCCCAAAATTACCATTATACTTAATATTTACTTAAGACATATTTGCATTTAACACTAGCAAAAGGAAGTAATTTCACTTTTTGATAATATTTGAATTATTAATTTTCAACCTCAAATTCATTCTGCCATTCTACTTAATTTCTCATGGCACCATCTCATATACCCATCATTTTCTTCCTCTCCTTTCTGGTGCTTCTGAAATGTGGCCCTTTAATTGAATTGAAATTTTGTTTTCCACATATGATTGTGTCAAACATGTTTACATCAGCTCTGTCTAATTAAAAAGGATGGAAATAGCTGGAAAGACTAGTAATAATGACAGTGATGACTGCAAAAATGATGATGATAATACGAAGACTTTTAGCCACTCAGATGCTAAAGTTTGTTTCCGGGCATGCTATAGTAGTGTCTGATAATGAAGGAACACGTTAAGAGGGGAAATAGAACAATATTTTTCTTGCTGTAAAATAATATTACTAATTATTTTCAGTATGATTAGCCTGTAGTTAAAGTTTTAAATATCTTACAAAAATAATTTAACAGATATTTTAAAATAATGTAATGGTATGATCTGCTTTTCCTTTTCCTAGCTCACATTTTTTAAGAACAGTATTCCAGTGTGTCACTTTATTCGTGGACTTTATGCATTCATTCACTCACTCATGCATACATTCTTTCATTCATGAATTCTTTTTCGGTCAGATACTCACCGTTTATGGGAAGTACAGGCTCGGTACAGGAGATATGCTGACACATGGGGTTGACAGAGTATCTGCCCTCATGGACTTCATGACATATCTATCACTGAATTAGATTTTAGGAGGATCGGATTAGCCGTATTTTTCCTGTTCTGTGGTCCTGCCATGTTTGACTTTTTGTGGATTTTAGGCTTTGTGTTACTGTATTTGACAATCCTGACTTTAGACTTACGTTTATAGTTATATAGATATTGATTTGGTTATTGGATATTTTTTATGATGTTTAGCTTTTACTTCTTAGCATTCTGAAATTTTCTTTTTCACTCAGTATTTGTGTTTTTTTATGCTGTATCCATGCTATGTATTATAGCTATAGCTATAGCTATTGGTAGGTTATGCCTTTTAACTACTGTATAGTATTCCAGTTGAGTAACTAGCACTACATTTTACTTGTTCTTTAACTGACAAACTTTTAGACTATTTCCCCTTCCCCCTTCTATGTAATCAATACTACAATAATTGGGGTCTCTTTTCAGTTAAAATTTTAAGTAGCTTTTGAAAAAACTATCTTTTGTGTCATTAATATATGCTTTAAAAACAAAAGTTTTGTGTATTTTTGATTGGGTTGTTTTGCAGAAAATTCCAGTTAAATTAGCTTAAATTGACTCTCGTGTGTCCTTTCTCTGTCCCTTAAGAGTGAAAGCCCTGAATTGGTCATTTTACTTAGAGTGTATAAGTTGACACTGCATAGTTCTGAACAGGTAAAAGGAAACAAAGTGTAGGAAAGCAGCTAATTATAGTAATTGCAGCTGGTTTCAAAGTACTTCTGCCAGTTTGTGCATAATGCTTACTTGAAAGCAGCAAATGGGCGCTAGTTGTGAAGTGGAACACCTGTTTGTTGTTGAGCATGTGTTTATGCAGATGATTGTTGTTGTCAAAGCACCTTGATGTAGAGTAGTCCTGTTTACATTTACATTCTCCCCAAAGGATTAACAGTGTTCTCTCAATAAATTTGCAGTCTTTTCTCCTCTCAAAGGCTGCTATTTGGAGGGTGGTGTGAAAGAGGCAACAAGTGCTTGCTAATCACTTGAATATACATAATTAGCTACAGTCTGGTGCACCGGATTCTTGGTAGAACCATAACAATAGTGATTGGAAAAAGCACATAACAATAGATATGTTACTACATAGTTTTTGAGGGCACTTGTTTGTTCACTGCTATTTAGTTCTCATTTTTTAGAACTTGAGTTAAGTTTTTATTTAAAAGTACACTAACTCTTGTTCTTTTTAATGTCAGTTATACAACTCTTTAAAGTCACCACTAAGTAGCAAATTTCTAGAGTCTGAGGTTATTACTTAAAAACACATTAGACATATTCAATAATTCCAGAGATAGAGAAACATTTAAGCTCTTTGGATAGCTAAACTCAACCGCAGTGGAGGATTTTTAGACCAATTTAAAAAAACTAACTTTAAGATGAATAGATGTATCCTATATGCAAAGAAACAAAATACATCCCCTTACTGCCTAATGTTCTAGCTTTGTGTCATGTTGTTGAATGGCTTTGTTGTGGGAATATTTAGACCTCAAATTTTGCGTCTTGAAATGTGAGTGCAAAGGAGGGTCATAGGCATTTCAGGTAGCCTTCCATAAAAACTATGAAGCTGTGGCAATTGTTTTTCTTTCCCACTCCCTTCCACACTTACATCTACTCAGACTTCCATTCCTGATTCCTGTAAAGTTCTAGACAGGTGGTTACTCACTAACTTAGCATTCTAGAGGTCTAAGTGTGGTTTTCCTCCCTGCATACAACATTCTGATAGTACCATCAGAATTCAGAAGTTGTGATTAAAAGTGTTAATAAAGAAGAGACTTTTCATATAGCAGCGTAGAAAAGAAGCTTGTTAACTTTATCTTCCCTAGGAAGTTACAGCGTTGGCCTATTTGAGACTCCTACAGTGGTTAGCAGTCCTGCCCATAACCCAGGTACAGTGCAGCAGTTTAGGTGGTACATGGGGGAGCATTTTACATTTTATTAGTAAAGTATTTATTTTTATATATTAGAAGAATACCACTGGCCTATCAGACCTGTACTTTCATGGTGTGGAAATCAACATAGGCTACCCAGAAAAGAGAACAAATGGGGACTGTTTACTCAGAACTTGAGCAGCAAGAGAGTTGGCCACTTTGACTTACATTTGCCTGATACTCCAAGGCAGGCAGGAGACTGGGAAAGCTTTATAGTAAAAACAGGGAGGCTTCAGGTGTGCCCTGATTGGAGATTATTGGCATGGGGAAGCTAGAGGTGGACATCTTATCTGATTAGTTTGGGGAGCATATTTAGCTTTCTCTGGCTGGTCTCAAGTTAGAAGCAGGGGCAAAAATTAGCAAAGCTAGTCATTTCCCAGGACCTGACTGTTCCAGCCTCATTGCTGTAAAGCTTGCAGTTTGGTTTCCTGGGCTGGTTGCAGAGGTCAGAGTTCTGCTGTAGTATATAGTCTGGTCATTGTCTGTTTACTACCTCTCAGTAGATAGTATTGTTAAGGTGAGACTAAATCTATTAAGAAAAAACATATTCTTGTAATTTTAAGGATATGTACCTTAAACTCATTAATCTTAGCTTTATGATTTTTAGTGCTTTGAAGTTTTCTTTCAACTGGTTGCCCTTTGAAGCCTTGAAGAATTGACAGCATATGACCAGAAGTTTTTCTAAAAGAGCATTGTGATTGCCTGTCTAGCCCTGTTTCATAAGGTTTTAGGTAAAATAAGCTATATAATCCACATTCACAATTGCTAGTATGATGCATTAGCAAGCTCAAAGTTCCCAGGAACTCTGTGAATTTTTTCCTGATAATTATTAAATTTTATAATTGGTGTAGTGTCAAATGCTGCCTTTCCAGATATATCCCTCACAATGTGTTGATAAGAGAAAGCTGAGTTTATTGCTTGCTGCAGTAAGTGCGAATACCACCTGGACAGAGCTTTGGCAGTGTCTTAGAGGGAAAAAGGCAAGGTTGTTATGTATTGAGGACCAAAGTTTGGTTTAAGGTGGGCCAGTGGGGGGTGGGGGGGTTGGGGGTAGGGGCGTGTGTGTGTGTGTATGTGTGTGTGTGTGTGTGTGTGTGTGTGTGTGTGATTATGAGAACCATGAAACAACAGTAAGGGATTCACAGAATCTTAGCAAACTCTCTGTTGTTACTTTCCCGTTGAATAGCTTAATGTCATAGGATTGCAACACTGTACTTTAAGCGGTTGGAATGGTGATTTTTCATTTCTTGTAAAAAGATGTAGCTGAGGGCCATACAGTTAGATCAATTCTTATAAAATATCAACATTACACTATGGGTAACTAGCAAATCAGTATTATAATTCTATTATTATTATAATTATAATAATAATTATAAAACAGGTCAGCATCAGATCTATTAAATTTTTGAGTAAATGTTTCTACAATATTTATGATGATTCATTTTCTTGGTTTTACTTTTTTTTCTTTACTAGAAATACTTTGAAATATGAGGGTGGAGGTTCCTTTTCTATACACTAAGAGGATGTGAATCTTGGTTTTGTGAGTTCTAAATACCCCTAAGGCATTGTTTCAAGAAGAATAGGGCTTCAACTTTGCATGTTTCAACCTATAAATTGCAGTTAAGGGCAAGAATCCTTATAATAATAAACCTTCAGTATTGTAGGCTGATTTATGAAGACTGACCTTAATTAAATGTTGTCTGTTGTCTGCCCTTTATTTTTATTCCTTTAACAGATGTCAGGTTGAGCTGCCTTGTCCTGATTTTGACCAGTAATGTGTGTATTCAGCCTCAGTGTATATTATCTAGGTTGGGCTCCTTTTGAATGTTAATTCGTTCACATTAACCAAAAACATTTATACTGTGTGAATTGCTCATTTTCTGTCATGACCTGGGGGTGTGGAAGTAATCTGTTGAAGACTGAGTGGGCCCACCACAGGAGAGGCAGGTTTTACCACAGCGCTGACATTCTCTCTTCAGCTCAGGCAGGGAGTCTTGGCCAGGCCACCTGTGCAACCGCCTAAACAGGATAGGATTGGCATAACCTTGTCTGCCTTGCTTTGATTTTATATGGATATATTTGTTGAAGGATGAGTTCCTCTTTGCTCTCTATCCCTATCACTACTAAATTATCTGCTTTTTCATGAGGATGCTTTGGCTTTTAAGGGCTAGGAAAACCATAAAAGAGGACAAATTTGACTCTCAATTTGAGCATTTTGATCCATATGGAACCGTGTATCTTTGGCCCATTTTTTTTTTTTTTTTTATGTTGTTTTGACAACTGTTTTATGGCTGTGGGAGTGAGGATTTGCCCATAAAGAACTTTCTTTTGGGTAGAGAAAGAGAATATTGGTTGATAAGTTGAGAAACTACAAACTTTTCCAGGAAAATTGTTTTCTGTTATTTTGAGAAGTTACTTTTGTACGTTATTATAGAAACTGATATTTGCTATAGTTTTATTTATTTATTTATTTTAATTTTTTTTTATTATTTTTTTGGGGGTACACCAGGTTCAATCATCTGTTTTTATACACATATCCCCGTATTCCCTCCCTTCCTTGACTCCCCCCCACCTCGAGTCCCCCCCCCCCCACCCTCCCCGCCCCAGTCCTCTAAGGCATCTTCATTCCTCGAGTTGGACTCCCTTTGTTATACAACAACTTCCCACTGACTATTTTACAGTTGGTAGTATATATATGTCTGTGCTACTCTCTCGCTTCGTCTCAGTGTCCCCTTCACCCCCCGCCCCCTCCCATACCTCAAGTTCTCCAGTCCATTCTCTGTATCTGCGTCCTTGTTCTTGTCACTGAGTTCATCAGTACCATTTTTAGATTCCGTATATGTGAGTTAGCATACCATATTTGTTCTTCTCTTTCTGACTTACTTCACTCTGTATGACAGATTGTAGTTCTATCCACCTCATGACATATAGCTCCATCTCATCCCTTTTTATAGCTGAGTAATATTCCATTGTCTATATATGCCACATCTTCTGTATCCATTCATTTGTTGATGGGCATTTGGGTTGCTTCCATGTCCTGGCTATTGTAAATAGTGCTGCAATAAACATGATGGTACAAGTTTCTTTTGGGATGATGGTTTTCTTTGGGTATATGCCCAGGAGTGGGATTACTGGATGATATGGTAGTTCTATTTGTAGTTTTTTAAGGAACCTCCAAATTGTTTATTTATTTTTTAAAAGTGAATTTTATTTATTTATTTATTTATTTTAATAAATTTATTTATTTATTTGTTGGGTCTTTGTTGCTGCACACGGGGTTTCTTTAGCTACTCTTCGTTGTGGTGCACAGGCTCCTCACTGCCGTGGCTTCTCTTGTTGCAGAGCATGGGCTCTAGGCTTGTGGGCTTCAGTAGTTGTGGCACATGGGCTCGATAGTTGTGGCTCACGGCTCTAGAGCACAGGCTCAATAAATGTGGTGCATAGGCTTAGTTCTGCGGCATGTGGAATCTTCCTGGAGCAGGGATCGAACCCTTGTCCCCTGCATTGGCAGGCGGATTCTTAACCACTGCCCAACCTAGGGAGTCCCTGCTATAGTTTTAGATTGTTATTTGCATTAATTGAGTTCACTTTATATGTGTAAAATATTTTTACATCTAGTAGGTAGGTCAGATGATATTAACCCAAATTTTTTGGGTAGATTAGAAAAACTGACTTTTCATCCAGGGAATTTTTCCAGATGTTACCACTAGAATTTACTTAAGCATACTCTAACACATATAAAATCAGTCTTATTCTTTTATTATATGCCTTTCATAAATAAATGAAGTGGATTTGGCCTCTGTGTTGGGGAGTAGATTATCCCCCAGTTGCAACTCCAAATTCAGCAAATTTAAGATCTGTTATAATGCCCAGAAACAGAGTAATCAAAACAGACTTGGAAAGACCAAGTATCTTCTCCCAGTAGAAATTTAGCACTAAGTATTTCTAAAGGGATGGGCTATTGTCCACCTTTATTAGAATCCCTTGGGGTGGTTATTAAAAATGCAGTTTTCCAGAAACTGGAATTAGAATGTCTGGGTTTAGGATCCTGCAAGATAGGTATATTTATAAGTACCCCTGATAATTCATATTTATACTAAAATTCTGGACTCATTCTCTTAAATTATGATGAAAATAAGAACAAATATATTTCAGCTTAGAGATGTTTATTTAATACATAATTTAACGTGGAAAAATTTTCCTTATTTTTGTATTTGAAGAAAATTACATCTTTGGAAACTAACTTCCATACTAATTCTCAGTTTTTTGATATTAACTACTGATTTGTTCAGTTAATAGTTACCTAACTAGGCTTAAAAGTATATAGGCCAAAAAAACTAAAAATAGAGATATAACCAACCAATTTTGTTATTGATACCAAGTAGAAAATACCAGTCTTACCTTTCTTTGAATTCTTGATGTTTTTACGCCCTCTTTCTTGATTTTTGTCCTGCCTCATGTTGTCTCAGTTGTTTCCTGGGTGTAGACTTTTTCCTTTGAGGATCTCAGGGACAAGGGCCCTGTCTTCCCCACCAGTCTCACACAGCATTGGTACAATGGCTCGGAAAAACATTCTTGTTTTCTTAATTGAAGTACAGTTGATTTACAATGTTATGTTAGTTTCAGCTATACCTGGGGTCCCCAACATCTCGGCTGCAGACTGATACAACCTGTTAGGAACTGAGCCGCATAGCAGAGGTGAGCCATGGGCAAGTAAGTGAAGCTTCATCTGCTTGCTCCCCATCATTCCCCATCTCTCGCATTACTGCCTGAATCATCCCCCTGCCCCAGTCCATGGAAAAATTGTCTTCCACAAAACTGGTCCCTGGTGCTGAAAAGATTGGGGACCACTGAGGTATACAACATAGTGATTTGACATTTTTATAGATTCTACTCCATTTAAAGTTATTATAATATATTGGCTATATTTCCTGTGTTGTATGTAATCATCCTTGTATCTTATTTATTTTATACCTAGTAGTTTGTACCCCCCAATCTCCTTCCCGTATGTTGCCCCTTCCCCCTGTTCTTCTCCTCACTATAACCACTAGTTTGTTCTCTGTGTCTGTGAATCTTTGTTTTATTATGTTCGTTCCTTTGTTTTATTTTTTAGATTTGACATATACAGTACAGTATCTGTCTTTCTCTGTCTGAATTATTTCACTAAGCATAATACTCTCTAGGCCCATCCATGTTGTTGCAAATGGCAACATTTCATTCTCTTTATATGGCTGAGTAATATTCCACTGTATGTATATACACCACATCTTCTTTATTCATTTATCTGTTGATGGACACTTAAGTTGCTTTTGTATCTTGGCAATTGTAAACAATGCTATTGTGAACATTGAGGTGCATATAGCTTTTAGAATTAGTGTTCTTGTTTTCTTTGAATATATGCCCAGGAGTGGATTTTGGGATCATGTGGTAATTCTATTTTTAATTTTCTAAGGAACCTTCATACTGTTTTCCATAGAGGCTGTACCAATTTACATTCCCACCAACAGTGTACTGGGGGTCCACATCTTTCACCAATGCTCATTATTTGTTGTCTTTTTGACTGTAACCATTCTGATGGGTGTGAGGTGTTATCTCATTTTGTTTCAATTTGCATTTCCCTGATGATTAGTGATGTTGAACATCTTTTCATGTACTGGTTGGCCATCTGTATGTCTTCTTTGAAAAAATATTTATTCTCTTTTGCCCATTTTTTAATTGGGTTATTTGGTTTTTTGATATTGAGTTATATGAGCTATTTATATATTTGGGATATTAACCACTTATCAGACATATTATTTGTAAATATCTTCTCCCATTTAGCAGGTTGCCTTTTCATTTTGTTGATTGTTTCCCTAACTGTGCAAAAGCTTTTAAGTTTCATTAGGTCCCATTTGTATATTTTTGCTTTTGTTTCCCTTGCCTAAGGAGACATGTCCAAAAGAATATTGCTAAGACTTATGTCAAAGAGTGTACTGCCTGTATTTTCTCCTAGGAGCTTTATAGTTTGTGGTCTTACATTAAGGTCTTTAATCTATTTTGAGTTTGTTTTGGTATATAGTGTGAGAAAATGTTCTGATTTTATCCTTTTACATGTAGCTGTCCAGTTTTCCTGACATCTCTTATTGAAGACTTTCCCCCATTGTATCTTCTTGACTCCTTTGTCATAGATTAATTGACCATATGTGCAGGGGGTTACTTCTGGGCTCTCTATTTTATTCCATTGATGTATGGGTGTGTTTTGTGCCAGTACCATGCTGTTTTGATCACTGTAGCTTTGTAGTATAGTCTGAAGTCAGGGAGCATGATACCTCCAGCTTTGTTCTTTTTCCTCAAGATTGATCTGGCTCTTTGGGGTCTTTAGTGGTTCTATACAAATTTTAAGATGATTTGTTCTAGCTCTGTGAAAAATATCGTGTATTTTGATAAGGATTGCATTAAATCTGTAGATTGCTTTAAGTGGTGTGGACATTTTAATGATATTAATTCTTCCAATCCATGAACACAGATATCTTTTCATTTCTTTGTGTCACATTCAGCTTCCTTCATCAGTGTCTTACAGTTTTTGGAGTATAGGTCTTTCACCTCCTTGGTTAAGCTTATTCCTAGGATTTTATTCTTTTTGATGTGGTTGCTACTGGGGTTGTTTTCATCTTTTCTCTTTCTGATAGTTTATCATCAGTGTATAGGAAAGCAGCAGATTTCTATATATTGATCTTGCATCCTGCAACTTTACTGAATTTATTTATTAGTTTTTTTGGTAGAGACTTTAGGGTTTTATATTTATAGTATCATGTAATCTGCAAATAGTGACAGTCTGTCACCTCCAATTTTGATGTCTTTTATTTCTTTTTCTTGTCTGATTGCTGTGTCTAGGACTTCCAGTGCAGTGTTAAATAGAAATTGAGAGTGGGCATCCTTGTCTTGTTCATGATTTTGGAGGAAAATATTTCAGTTTTTCACCATTAAGTATAATGTTAGCTGTGGGTTTGTCATAGATGGCCATTTTTGTTGAGATATATTTCTTCTATACCAATTTTGTTGAGTTTTTCTCAAGAATGGTTGTGAATTTTTTCAAATGATTTTTCTGCATCTATTGAGATGATCTTGTGATTTTTATCCTTCGTTTTGTGAATGTGGTGTATCACATTAATTGATTTGTGGATAGTCAACCATCCTTGCATCCCTGGAGTAAATCCTGCTTGATTATGGTATTTGATCCTTTTTATATACTGTTAAATTACATTTGCTAGTGTTTTGTTTCAGATTTTTGCATCTACATTTATCAGGGATAAGGGCCTATAATTTTCTTTTTTTTGTAGGACACTTATCTGGTTTTGGTATTAGGGTAACGGTGACCTCATAGAATGAATGTGGGAGTTTCCCTCCTCTTCAGTTTTTTGGACTAGTTTGAGAAGGATAGGTATTAACTCTTCTTTATGAGTTTGGTAGAATTTCCCAGTGAAACAGACTAGTCATGGACTTTTGTTTACTAGGAGTTTTTTGATTACTGATTTAATTTCAGTACTACTAATGTGTTTGTTCAGATTATTTTTTTCTTCCTGATAATCTTAGAAGATTGTATTATTTCTAGAAATTTATCCATTTTTTTTCTCTGTTGTACAATTTGGTGTATATCTATCCATAGTATTCTCTTATGATTGTTGTATTTCTGTGATATTGGTTGGAACTTCTCTTTCATTTTGAATTTTGTTTATTTGGGTCCTTTATCTTTTTTTCTTAATGAGCCTGGATAAAGGGTTATCAGTTTTGTTTATCTTTTTAAAAAAACCAGCTCTTGGTTTCTTTGGTCTTTTCTATATTTGTTTTTTGTTTTTTTGGTCTTTATTTTCACCCTGATCTTGATCTTTATTACTTCCTTTTTTCTGCTGACCTTGGGCTTTGTTTTTTCTTCTTTTTCTAATTCCTTTAGGAGGTAGGTTAGGTTGTTTATTTGAGATTTTTTTGTTCCTTCAGAAAGGCCTGTATTGCTTTAATTTCCTTCTTAGAACTGCTTTTGCTGTGTCTCATAAATTTTGGAAGGTTGTGTTTTCATTTTCATTTGTCTCAGGGTAATTTCTGATTTTTTCTTTTCTTTGTTGACCCATTGGTTCTTAGTAGCATGTTGTTTAGTTTTCATGTGCTTGTGTTTTTTCTAGTTTTCTTCCTGTAATTTATTTCTAGTTTCATACTGTTTTGGTTGGAAGAGATGCTTGATATAATTTCTGTACTCTCAGATTTGTTCAGACTTGTTTTGTGTCCCAGGAAAACATTTCTGAATGATTTGAGTATTGTTTATATGAAACAATACTCATGTGAGTATTGTTATGAAATGTCATTTGTTTTATATGATGTGGGAAAAAAAGGATGTACATTTCATAGGAATTAACTTTAAATGAAGTTTCTCAAGGGAGACAACTTTATTTAACTTGAATTCTGTAATATCATCTAAAAAAGAAGTCAGTGAAAATGCTCTGTCTTTTGTTGTACCACTTTCCTTAGGGGTCGATGGCTGTGTTACGCTTTTACCTTATATTTGGTTATGAAAATAATGGTGAGGTATAGGCTTTGAGTATAGGGATCAGATCCTTGAATCAGTAACTATATAAAGTGAGAAGTATTAATCGGACTTAGTAAATTATCAGAATTCTAAAAAAATTTAACTTGCATTCTCAGATCTGGAGGTGGAGGGGCAGTTGATTCAGAGTTGACTGGATTCAAAGTGGTAGTGTTTACCTCTACTGTGTCATATAGAAAAAGAAAATAGCTTTGAAATTGCAGCTTTTTATTTATTATTTTCTCCTCCTCCTTCTCTTCTTTCTCCTTTTCCTCCTTCCCCTTCTCCTTCTTCTCCTTTTTTTTGAATAGTTGCAGGACTCTATAAATAGTGATGAATACAGGAAAACTCCTAGGCTAGACATTATCTTGACAGTTGGTAGACAGATGCTCCTGATTTGAGTGTGAGACTGAGGTATTCAGAAAGCACTTCAAAACACTCTCCTAAGCCAGCCAACTTTATTTTCCTTATTGGGATTGAGTTTTTGGCTACTTTGTAGTATGCTTCTGTAATATGCTCCTGGTAAGAGCCAGGTCAAATATTTATCATTTGTTTATTTTAAGTATAGCAGCATCTAGTCATTTTTATAAATCTTCCAGACCTTACTATTACTTGTAAACTGATATAAAAGAAAAAAAAGACAACATATACATACCAAAAATTTCACTTTGAGTATTTATTTCAATTTTTGAGATAAGATTTATTTCTTTATTTTTAAATAACATGTTCATTATAATAAAAAACATTAATGTATATAACTTGATATTTTTCTAAAACATTATTCACTCTCGGTGCTAAATGACAGAAGTAAGGAAAATAAGGATTTACTTTGCTCAATCTGTAGCTATGTGATTTTTAGAGAATATCTAAGGAACAGGTATATATTCCTAATGGAAACTTCCAAAATAAGGCCCGAGGCATTGAAGAGAATGAGTTCCAAATTACCCCATCTTCATATTTTAAAGCACTTTCTTTTTAAAAAAAAATTTTTTTTATATTTGAGTATAGTTGATTAACAATGTTGTATTTCAGGTGTACGACAAAGTGATTTCGTTTATACATATACATGTGTCTGTTGTTTTTAAAGTTTTTTTTCCCGTTTGGGTTATTACAGAATATTGAGCAAAGTTCCCTGTCCTTGTTGGTTATCTATTTTAAATATAGCAGTGTGTACATATCAATCCCAAACTCCCAATATAATGTTGAATGAAAAGTGGCTTTGATAATTTTTAAAGCAAGTACCCAGATTTATTTCATCCATTTCTTAAGAAAGATTAATTACTTCCTAGGCAAGATACTTTTTGTGATACTTGTTTTATATTATTCATGACCAGTATAATATTTAAGGCATGATTTGTCATGATTTTTCTTTTTCTGAGTAGGTTAATGTTTTGTTGAAGACATGAATCTTTATTTTTCTGCATTTTGGAAGAAATTTTTCTCTTCCAGTGGGGATTGGGCAGGATATTCTCATTCAGGGTTCTCCAGTTTGGAGTTTTTCTTTTTAGTTTGAAAGAATTTGTTGACCCTCTATGTGTAATCTAATGGCCCTCTGACTTTATTTAAAGACTTTGGCCTAGGGAGGTGTGGTGGTCACTGGAAAATATAAAGTTTTGTGATTGAGGAATGTCTTTTGTAAAATAAATTTTGACAATTATATTGTTTTCTCCTTAGCATTTTTGTTCATATGCCTGAACTCAAAGGCATGCATAGAATATGTCTTAGAAATGTAAAAAATTAGATGGAACTGCTTTGATGGAATTATGACTGTATATTATAAAGTAAATTTAGGTCATTTCCATTTCAATTATAGATCTGTTTTTCTAAATTTCTGTATTATAGCATGTTTCTCTTCTATGGTAACAAGTTCAAATGTAAGCCTAATAATAAAGCAGTAAAAACTTAAGCCAGCAGTTTAATACTTGCAACATGAATTTAGCAGATGTGTCAAAATGTATGAATTGTTCTTAATGTTAAACATTTTGTTCATGGGAATAACGTAACACCTGCTGTGACCTTTTAAGCTATGTAAATTTTAGTGACTGTAAAATGAAAATGTTTAACTTTCCAAAATGTGTTTGGAAATTATTTGGAATGTTTTATGCTTGACTGTTTTAGAGATTTTATTATGTATTTAATTTGAAGAGATTCAGATTTGGTATAAAAACTGAAGCATATCATAATTCTTAGTTTTCAAAATCTTTTAAAAAAAGTTATCTATAGGATAATCTCATTGCTGATGTACCTTGTTCAGAAGCAACAGAAGGTGTTACCTAATACTACAGTTATCTGTTTCCTTTTAGCACTGACCATCTTGGAGTCTATGAATATAGTGATACCTTGTTAAAGGAAGTATGAAATAGGATTACACTGGAATAATAAATTTCCCAGGGTTATAAATTGCCTTTTCTCTCCATGATATAAAAAATAGTAAGAAAATATAAGAATTGTAAGTGTACTACTTATTTTTGTAACCCTATCTGCCAATGGAATGTGTTGCAACAGATACTTTAAATAATGTCTTACGTGCTTATTTTTTCTGAGAGATATACTGTGAGCTAGGAAGATGTTTAAAATGAAATGTTGATTTGCATTTTGATTTGATGCAAATTGTATTAATCCATGATTTTATTATGTTAACAGTTTTGAAAGATTCGTATTTCCGGAGAGTACCTCTCTAACTGGTTAAACTCTTGAGTTAAGGCAATATTGTGATATTACCAAGTCTGCTTTTTTCTCCTCACATCTTTTAGACAAGATTAACCAGGCTCAGTCACATTGAGCCCCTATTTGGATAAAAATCATAGAATTCTATGTGATATGTGTGGTAAAAGCACATGAAGACTGTACTTACGTTTGACACTTGCTCATATTTTACTTTACTCATAACATATTGAAATATGTTTTTGACTGTATCGTGCGTGTATGTATGTGTGTGTTAACAGAAAAAATTTTAAGCTCTTCAGTGGCAGAGACTGCTTTCATCCCTTTATTTCTTTTTAATTTTTTAAATTCTGGTAGAATATACATAAAACTTACCACTTCAACCATTTTTGGTTGTATATTTGCTTTCATTTCTAATGTGTCCCTTGTAATAAAAGGTAGTTAAGAATTTATTGAGAATATACACTAGATGTTCAATATAGCAGAGATTGTCTGCTTGTTCACTAAACTCATTTGACCACCCCTCTCACCCCAACCTTACACAGCTAGACTCTTATTTCCCAGCTGTCTTAATACTAGGTGTAGCCATAAGTCTAAATTCTGACCCCTGAAATATGAGTAGCATTAAGTTTTGTGACTTCTAGACATGGCTTATAAACGTCTCCTGTGTTCAGTCCTCTTTCTTTTGTCTCTTCTAATGACAGTCAGGAAGCCAAGGAGGTGATTGAGCCTCTAGAAGGAAGGAGTCTGGGCCCTTGAATCACTGCCCGGAGGAGAGCCACCCACAGATCATTGGGACTCATTGTTTGACTTTACATGAGCCCCAAATTAAATGTTGGTTGTCTTAAGCCAATAAGATCTCATGGTTTGTCTCCTTAAGCAGCTCACTAATACACTGAACACTTGTTAGAGTGAATAATTTAGTTTACTCAAAATTTAATTCTCTTTGTTAGGAATTGGAAGTGGGAGTCAAGAAAACAAAGTGGAACTGTGAGTGAGAAATGAGTTTGGCTGCGGTTGGAGGAGGAGTCAGTGTGGAACTAACTCAGAGAGGAGAGATGAATAAAGGATAGTGAGAAAAATTGAGAATGATGTGTTAGGGAACTGATAAAAACAGAGAGAGAGCGAGCGAGCAGGGAGTTACCATATAAACACATTAGGAGAGCAGTCCTGGGAGCTGGAGGAGTAGGGGATATTGTGAAAGAAGAAAATGAAATCTAAGAGTTGGATTGGATTTTAAACACTGTTGGTTTTAAAAATAAGATTTTGCCTCATTCCGTGTGCAGTTTACAGATTTGTTTTTTGCTTATTGCAGGTTTAGTTAATGAATATCTTGACAAAACATGATATTCAGAAAAAAGTGTCATGATTAAATGAACAGAGTTGCAAACCTAAGTGTGTATGCTGCAATTTAGATTCATTACTTGGATTATTTCCGAACTGAGTCATTCTCTTCTCATAGGTACATGAGAAGAATTGAATTGTGGCTATGGTTTATGCATATGTAAAATACAGTATATCATACTTTTACAGTGCCTAAATATAGGTGAAATTTACCTTTTGTTTTAGATGTAAAATACTGTATAGAATGTTTAAAAGGGAGAACATTTATCAATTCATTTTACTAACATTTACATTTACTTTTCATATTTTAAGGTGATACCATTTAACCTTTTTGTGCCTCAGAACTGGATTTTCTCACCCAATAAAAAAAGCAGATTGCTTAAATATTGTGGCTTAGATAGCTTTTTAAAAATGAAGAGTTAATAATATATATGTTAAAAATATACTACACAACTGACCTCATGTTTCCAGTTTTCAGCTCCTATGTAAATGCTACCATAGAGAATATGTGCAGTCATTGACTTATGAATACCAACATTCCAAGTCTTGTGTATGGTGGCAATGACTATAAGATGTGAGGGTTTTCTTATCCACTGTTTACAGCAGCTCAGCTGCAGATGAAATTATCTTTTATCCAATTGGTAAGGGACTGTCTGACCTGCACTTTGGGCGTTGTTGAGGAAGCAGTGGCAACCTTTGATTGAAGGGAAAGGTCCTATCTCCTCTTGGGTGTAGCATCCAGCATGAAAAGAATATAGCTCTCTTCTTTCACCCTATACTTAGTCCCATGCATGTTGAAGATCATGACATGTTGTAAATTCAGTGTCCTGGATTCATTGTAATGCATTTTAAAAATAGAAATGCTATTAAAGGTGGTATGAGTTTCCAGGATTTCTTATAAGTATAATGTAGAATGTATGCTGTATAACCTATAGGTTAGCTGGAACTGCCCTGGGCTTGAAGTCAAAAGAACTGGTCGATGGGCGTGTCTCTTAACAGCTCTAAATCTTGGTTTCCTAATCTGTAAAATCATAATATCCTAAAACCTTAGTGTTAAAAGTGACTTAAGGAGCAGTTTGGCACAACCTTTCACTCAAATTTCTTTTATAGTATCCTTGGTATATGGCCATCCAATGATAGGAAGCTCAATACGTCATTCTCTTCTCCCATCAAGTACTTATAGTTTTCAAACTGTTGAGCAAAACATCTCCCCATTCTTTGTGTTCCATCTATTAGGGGCAGAAAATGGGAGGTATTGTACACTGGAAATCTAAGTGGGAATATTAATACCTGACCTGTCTGTCTCACAAGTTAAGGGGAGTGAAATAATAGGAGTGAAAGCAAAGTGACGTATGTGAAAATATCAGTACTGGATAGTGCTTTTTCAGCTAATGACTTGTGTAGAAATTAACTACCATTTATAGTAGTAAAATTATTTCTATGATAAACTAAGTTTTCAATCTCTGACAAATTAAATAACCTTTGGAATGCTCTCTGCCAGATGGAATCTGCCAGTGCCCTAGTATTTTTGATGCTGCCTAGTCTCCAAAAATTAAAAATCTTGACCCACAAAAACTACTGGACAAGATCTTTTGGGAGGCATTTAGATTCCCAGTGTACAATAGTAGTAACCTAAAGACTGTAATATAAGCTGAACTTGTAGTCATGTGGAAGTCACATACACTTCGCCACATAAGTATTATTCTTGAATATGTTGTGTAAAACCTACTTGCATAAAAACATGACTGTGTTTCATGTACTAACAGTGGATGACAGACTCCAGTGAGTTCTATCTGGATGCCTTAATAGTTCTATCTAATAGTCATACAAAACATAAAGCAGTTTTGGGTAAGTTATTGTTTTTTCCATGTTCATTGATTTATTCCTGAAAGCTTTTAATTAATAATTTTTCCAGTTGCTAAAACTAATCCAGCAAATTAGAAGTATGTTTCTTGAAACACACACACATGCACACAGCTAGCATGGCTGAGAGTACTAGAGACGCCAATAATTTATTGCTCTCTCATTAGCCCTTTCTAAGGGAAACTACTCTACCCTCACCTCTTATTATTTGGGATAGATACTCCTGCCCCAGTCAAGCTGATAAGTGGCCATCTGATCCAAGAGCTCCTTCAAGGAACTGAAGAGGTAAAAGACTGAAGTAGCTAAGAGATGGAGAAGTGAAGCTGTAACATTGTGTTGGGGTTAGAATTGCTATTAACTTATGAGGGAACCAAACCTCTAACCAAGGTGAGGAGCTAGTGGGTAGAGAGAATGTGAAAATGTAGCAGATGTATTTATTAAGAGGGATGCAGTGGAGTGGTAGGGGGAATGGGGGAGAGAGAAAGAAGAGAGACCAAGACAGATAGAGACCAGACCATCCACGATCCCTGAGCAAGACAAAGGGGAGTGATGTTTGTCTTTTTCCAGATCTAATTTGCCTAAATTCTGTCTGTACAGCTCTTTTCCTTGCATGAGATTTTTGTATTCTTATAATGAATACCCTTTGCTTGTATTAACTTTAGTGGGTTTTTGTTTCTTGCAACTGAAAGAGCCCTAAAAGAGCACTAACGGTAGAGACAAAATATCAAGGGTATATCTTTGGCTGAGGCCTGCTTCTGACTACTGTTCTAGAAATAACCTCTTTTTTTCCCATTCTTTTCTACATAATCATAATAAAATATTAAGTAATCATTGCTTTTTTTTAACTTCTAGGCCCCCTGGATTTAAAATTCTATGATAGGCATTCCTAATGCTTGATTTGCTTTTATTACAGAAATAAACTGATGCATTGCTTTTATTTCTGTTTAAGAAGCCTATATGAATGTTACTCTTCTTGAATCTTTAAGTCTTGGAGCAGGTTTGCCATCATTGTTAGGGCATCAGCAGACCGATCATTGTTTTCTTAGTGGTGTGTCACAGACTTTGACCAAATATATGCAGGTATTTAAGAGTATCTTATACAATATAAGTTGTATTTGGTACCTATTATGAGGACTTTGGTTATTCACATTTAATAAGAATACATCAGCTTTTTACTTCTGTGGCATATATGAGCTCTTAAAAAGGTATATTTTAGGTGAACCAAAATGAGAATGCTTATTGGACATACTAGTATCACTTGGTTCTGTAATTCTAACTTACAAACATTTTCTTAACAGTTTAGCTCAGACTGAATTTTGTCCTCCCCATTGCCATCCCCCCTTAGGTAAAGTCTTCAGAATTGTGATTACACAAAGAAAGCATTTGTCTTAAACTGCTCTCTGTAGTCTTGACAAATGCTTCTTGTTAGAAGAGACTTTTAAAGTAGTTTTAATTTATCCCCTTGGACAATTAGATTTTTTTGCATTATCATTGCATAATGCAAAATGGTTTCAGATAGTTTAGAAGTTGTTGGTAGATTTAGTTAAGGAAAACTGATGATGAAATGCTGTAGCACAGTTTTTCTGAAGTCAAGCCATTCTTTAATGTTTAGAAATGTTTAGTAAACTGTAAAGCACAATACAAAAATGAAATATTTTAATTTTAAGATAAATTGGTCCTGTGGCCCAGTGCTAGTAGCATAAAGGAAAGCCACTGTGCCAATAGTGTGTGATAAAGTTTTTATTTTCTAAGTTTATATCTTCCAAGGTAGAGATTTATTGTAGGAAATTATTGGTGCAACTTGTTGGATGGGCTGGTCCTTCTGAAAGTAATTATGCCTGCCGTCCTGTGAGATCACAGTCTTCTGGATAGTATTGGGAATCTTATTACTGTTGATATAAATATAATTTACTGTAATTGAAGACACATTACTTCAAGCTTGAGTTGAACTAAAAATTCCATAAAACATATTACTTTTTTGTGTCCCCAAAATACTGATAAGAATGGTATCTGTGGATACATGTAAATTGTGGAAATTCAGACCTGTGATTTCATTTCACTTCACTAGAAATTTCAGTGATTCATATGAGTTCTAGTAGAGTAGTTCAGTGTTTAAAATGTAGTTCATAGAAGGTAAACACTATACATTTTTATCTAAAGAGGCACACAGCTGGCATTAAAATGAATTTATTCTTGATCAGAGAAAAACTAATCTTATGATTTTTTTTCTACACATTTTTTTTGTCAGAAAAATGTCACTGATATATGTTGGATTTATAAGCAATGCCCTAATGTTATTGAAGACTTTAAAAATGGTGAGTGGGATTTTATAGGTTTTGAATTAGATGAAAAAATTAAGTCAATTTATGTTCAAATTTTATTTTAGAAACATGAAAACTTTTGGATATTATATCCTTCTCCCTGTGCCCATCATGGTGCTTGGCACACAGTTGTTAAACTATTTAATAACTGACAGATTTTCTTGAAGACAATTTTAGGACACATACAAGGAAAATCTGGTAAGAGTCTGGGTTTCCTGATATATATGGAGAAGAGTTATATCTGCATCAGTGAAATATAGACTTGAAGCACATGATCTTAATGAAAGATCATTTGGTGATTTGGTATCTTAAAATGTATCAGTAGAAATCTTTCCAGCAGCCATAGCTTATTCTTTTGGAGTTTCCAAAATGTACTGTACCTTAATAGCAACACTCCAATGAACCTGTGTTCATTCTTTTTTATTGAGTTAAAGAAAAAACATTTTACAAAGTGGACACATTGTTTAATTTTGTTTTGCATTTACTAGATTGGAGTGCAAGGCCAATAAATTAAACCCAGGCAGTTCTGTTGCTAATTACACACAACTTCTCTTGAGTATCAGATATTCAGATCCATTTTATGAATATGGTAGAGAGAATAACAACTGTAAAACAAAGCAGTGTGCATGTAAGTGACTGTTAGCGTGCATTTCAGAAAGGATAAATGCTCACCATATGGTACAATTACTGTGTCCAAGTTTTCAAATTAGCTTCTCTCATCCTCCTTATTACTGTCTTTAAAAAGAGAGGAAAAAACCCAACATGATTTATCTACTCTGCAGCAGAACTCTTGACGCAAAACAGCAGCCCAGTTCTGTCCAGTTTTTTTTTTTCCTTTAGCATAATAGAGGCTGTCGGACTTTTTTATACTAATTACTGTGTGAGCCTCAGATGAACCCCCTTCAATTCACAGGGCTTTGTTAAGGGAGGAGCTGTCAATGTGTCTGCCCGTTTGCAGCTGTGCTGTGGCTTTAGCTTGCTTAACATTATGCTGCTTTTTAGACTTGACAGAAGGGAATTTTTTTTTTTTTTTTTATTAAGGCAAAGCAGCCTTGTAGCGAAATGGTTTAAGCAGCTGCATTGTAGGGAAGCACAAAGAAGTTATTATTGTGTCTGTTTAGGGGGGTAGGACGGAGGGGGAGATATTCGGCTGCTGTTGATGCCGATTGTTGACTTGCCATCTGCCAGATAGGGAGAAGAAAAAAATGACAGCTCCAGCAGGGTGTTCAAGAGGTTGTTTGGAGAGACGCATAAACATGTGCAGATGTCGAACTGAATAATGGCTGGAACTTGAGACGGTTTATGATGCTGCTGATGTTTGTGCATATACAGAATGAATGTATGTGTGGATTTGGTTAACCAAGGCTACATACTAATTATCATTGTTTTCCTGCATGCCCCTTCCCCTTAGTTTGTTAATTAGTTAGGGGCTTAGTACTTCCTCTTCCTTCTCTTATTCACATCTAGTTTTAGAAAACAACTTCTCTTAAAATGGCAATAAAACCTTCCTTATTTCTCCATATAGCTGATCTGTTTGGTTGGTATTAGGCATGAACTGATAACTGATAACAGGAGATTTTGAGGAGGAAATAAGTCAGGTGAATCATCATGCTCTTAATGCATACATATATTAACAGTTTAACACTAGTCAGCGTGTAAACTAATATTTGAAACTGAATTGATTTTATAGCCTACCACTAGGGGTGAGATAGAGAGTACCAAATTCACTTTGCTAAGCAATTCCATCATACTTTGAACTTAGATGTTACTAGTTGTGAAATAAAGTTATATGTGAACCTGGCCTTCTTGGTTACCACTCTTTCTCTTGGTTGTCTTTGATTCTGTAAATGACAGTTATACATTTTCATTATGGAGTAATGAATTGGTTATATATTTCCTTCTGATCCTTTGTTGTCATTAGGTATTAGAGATTTGATATATCTGTAATCTGTATTTGATATATCTGTAATGTTTTTAAATGTTATGATAACACTTAAGTTTAGGATGCAGCAAATATGTTTATTTAAATATCTGATTTTCTTTTATTACTTTGACCTTAAGTACTTGAGAAGGAATAGTGATGTTGGGTATGTTGACTTAAAAATTTCTCAAAGGTAATTTATGTTGTAGAAAACCTGAAGTTTTTGTAAAACATCAAAACCAATTACAATATGAGTGAAATTATTAGAAAGCAAAAAGAGAAGCCCTGACTTTCTCCTTTTCTTTTCTTTTTTCTTTTTTTTTTTTTTTTTCTATTTGGGTTTCTATTACCAAAAAAAAAAAAAAAATGTGTGGGGAATTAAAGAGTTTTTGTTTTGACTTTTGGTAAACTCATGCTTTCCTAAAAACATTTGGCGTTTTGTTGCCTAATTATTAAGCAAAAAGCCTTAAGTGTGTTTGAAAGGCAAACATACTGACAGAGCTTTGTGTTCAGAGTAATGTCTTTCTGAAAGGACTAAAGGGAGATTATCTGTTATTTTCTACTCATAAAGAAATAGAGATCAGGTCTATTTAGAAAAACTTTCTTACTGTCAATTTTTCTGTAAGTGATTCTAATCTGTATTTGCTGAAAAGGTACGGAGAACCATCAGCTACATTGCACCTTTCCTTTGTCTCACATATTTAGGTTTTTCTTTTATTTGGAAGGCCACACATATGTCCATATTTTTGTATGTAGAATTATGTACGTATGTTTATAGTTTCGTAGTCAGCCTGATATCCCTGTTAAGCTTGGGAAGAAGCAACGTGCCATTTTCCAGGTAGAGGTGTTAAACTGAGAGTGTGGTTTGACAGCAGCCAGGATGTTGTTAAGAGGCTGAGCAAAAGCAAGCGTGTATAAAAGCAAACTTGCAGTTCTGTGCTTTGTTCATCATATCATGTTACTTCAGAACCATCTGTAAAATCTTAGTGCAGGCAAATATGCTTACTAAGGTAATTGAAATATTCAAGGCAGAACGTCTTTGAAGTTACACACACCAGATTTAAATATCAGTTAACTTAGATGAGTGACTTAATGAAAGTCCCTTTAACCTGTTTAAGTATGTTTCTTCATGTGTTGAAAGAGGGAAACGATCACTGATATTCAAGGATCTTGTAAGAACTAAATGAGATAATAGTATGTTTGGAATGTCTGGAACATATGCAATAGTAGCTGTTACTAATATTTTTGTTGGATATGATGTGCAGGTCTAAAGGCCTGTAAGTATTGTAATTACATAATGCTCTGTGTTGCAAAGTGAGCATGCAAAGTTCTAGAGACCGTGTAAGATATATAAGGAGGTTTTGCTAGAACCTAATGTTCATTTATATTTTAGTGATTGTTTCATAAGTTTGAAGGGAAATCATTATTTCAAGAGAATATCAAGAAAATTGTTGAATGTAACTTTTTTGGGGTATGGGATCAGTGGTTATTCAGTAATGATGATTTTATATTGTATCCTATGAAATCATTTTTCTACTTAAAAAATTTAGCACAGGGTTGCTGAAAATTGTATTCATTCCCTTAATTGGATATTAATCTCATTATTTTGAAGCCATATTTTTCTCTGCTACTGCCAATACTTAAGCTGTATTTGGGTTGTACTTTTAATATAAGGTGTTGGAGCACATTACAGTTAAAAAATGTAATAACTGTAGTGAACAAACAACACTAAAAAGAATGTTTTATCTCCTCAGGGTGTGTTAAAGCATTATTTGATTGTTCCAACTCTTTATTTTGCAGACAAAGAAACAGATCAAGCTTATTTAGTGATGAAAGTTCTAGAAGTGTTTTTTAGAGGAGTAGAGAGGAAATAGCTTTGATTGACCTGAGGGAATCAGTAAATTCAGTATAGGATGGTTAGTTACCACTCAGATATTGGTGGTTCTTTAAGTTTTTTCGTTTAAAATTGTTGTTTCTGTCAGGCATTCATTCTCTCTTTACTAAATATTACTCAGTAATTTGGGATGAAAGGCAAGGAATGTTGCCCCTGGGAAAGCTGCCTGATCCAGTTTATAAGAGTGGTTAATAGGACTGGGTATAGTCACTAAGGACTTCTGTTTTAGTTTTGAAGACTAGATTGGTTATGTTTTTAAAAATAAACTGCAATTTGAGCAATGCTAGCTTCATACTAGTATATTTTAGTGTTTAATAGCACATGGGTACTGGATGCTAATATTCAGATACAGATAGTTAAGTGTTATGTTCTAATTTTTTAAAGAAAATGGTATGTTTACCAAAAGCAACTTTTAATACCAAAGAAGTGGAAGTACTACATAGCCTATGAAATGTATCACAGATTAGGATGAAACTATTTCACAATGAGGACATTTTCACGTATGAGTGAAACTGTACTCGGTGATTCTCAGAAAAATTAAAAAAAACTTTAGGAATTTCTAGCTTTAATGTTTTATAGATGTATTTGAATTGTGCCTCAGAAAAATCCTGCATGAATAGTAATTTTTAAAAATATTGGCCAGTATGTTGAAAACAGAAGAATATTTCACTGTCTGACATTCTTTAAGGCATCTTGCTAAATGTTTTGGCTTAAAATTTTTAATGTGTTTAGTTTCAAGAAAATCTGATTAAAGATGTTGGTAAACTTGGTAGCACTTTTTAGAACAGAAGATGATTAAGATACAAAGGCAGAAAGGCAAAAACCGTGAAGTTCATGTGTTTTTTTGGCTAGGCGAGTCACTTATTTGCTTTTAGACTGGAACACAGCGTCAAAGTTCATAATTTTATACTTTTAAGTGAAAGCACATAGAACAGCAGCTGTTGTTTCCTGGCATCTTTCTGCAGGGATATATATATTTATTATAGAAAAAAATTTTATGAAATGACCTTCTTTCCTGTCTCTGCATTTGCATTATTTTCAACGGACTTTTTAAAGATAGCTCTTTGTACTTTCTGTTTTGGTAAAATAGGACTTGGAATTTGGTTAAAGAAAATTTTTTTGACCTTAGAAATCTCCATGGTATAGTATAATTTAAAAAGAATAAAACTGTTTAATTCCAGTAGTACATATTGTAAAATCTAGTTTACCCCAAGTTATACCAGGTAATGGCATAGTTCTTAGGTGGAGAAATATACCCTTAGTTGTAGAAGCAAGGACTTTTCTTAAAAGTAAATACAAATTCTAAATAAAAACATCTTTCTACTAAACCAAAACCATATGTCAGGAGATCTTACTATGTAAAAGAAAATTTTATTTACCTGCTTGCAATAATTTTTACCTCCTTGCAACAGGTCATTCACTGTAAGACAGCTCTTTGTTTTTTAGGCTGGGTTTATTTGGGGGGTAGCCAGGAGAGGTGGTGGTGGTATGCAGTTTAGACTGGTATAGTCACTAATTAACTTATACATAAGACTCTGGCATGAAGATTAGCACTTTTTATATTCTTAAAGTAAAAGTCTGTCAGGCCACTGGACTATATAGAGTGAGTTTTTCAGTATTTTGTACATCCTAAAAAATCTTTGACAGGTGAATGCCAGAAAACGTTTTTCCTACTTTGTGTGAAATAGGTGCTTTCTGAGGAAAAGGAATAAAACACCCAATGCACATTGCAGTAAATTCTGAAAAGTAAATTGATAATCCTTACACTGTGTAAAGATTTTTATAGTTTCAGAATCAGCATGAAAATTAAGTGGGTGCTTTGACCCTTCATTGCCAGTTTGTCATTTGTATTATATTTTATTAATAAATGAGTGGTTCATAACAAATGAGCCTATTGGCTGTTAGCTGCTTATAAGAAGAAACTGGAACCCCTCTTTAGTTTGAGGCTGAATGTTAATCTCTTTGAATTAGTTTATCTTTACTGAAAGATTTGTGTGTTCTCATGTCCCGCAGTTTTTAAAGAACAAATTATTCAGCAGAGACCATTATAATAGAAACTTAATATTTAAATAGTACAGAATCATTTATATAATTTTGCTTTTATTATATTTTGAATAACTTACATGATACTGAGTTTTCAAGTCATTTTCCTTTATGATGCCTTGGTTTTAAGAAACTCTGTCCTCTCAAACTAACTGGAAACATTTGAAAACAAGTGTTATTGTGCTTGTAGAAGTATGGATAATGACAAGAAAAGAAATCCTTATGTTCAGTGAGCAAACATACAGGCTTTTTTATTAAAATTTATTTTTATTAGAATGGTAAATAAAGATTGTTTTCTGAAATTTCTGTCTATGTGTTAGGTAATACTGCCCTCAGAGGGCCAAGGTAAGTAAGTTCATTTTTAACATTGAGAAGCAGCTTTTCTGCTATTTATCTGGTCTTTAAACTTGCTCTGGGGAGGAGAAATAGACTTCTTTGAATCATTGAATAGTGTTTGATTTATGATTGCATCCCTTTGATTTGTTCTGTTCTTAAAATATGTTAGCTGTATCTGTGTATCTCACTTTGATGACAGCCTCTAAGGATGTTCAGTTCTTTTCAAAGAAAATTATAACAGACGACTGGCCACATGTTGCCAAATTAAACTGGTTTACAAAGAGGATAAGAAAACTACCTAGAAGAGTTAAGATGATTTTACTGGGTGTAAGGGTATGTTTCACTTTTTGTCTCATTGATAGCAGATATTCTGGTATTCAAAATTATTTGAACCATGCTTTTGAATGTATGGCAGCATTCATTGAAATGGAAGCATTACATTCCCTTCAGTTTTACAAACTTAAGCATAATCACATCTTTAAAATACAATAAATCAAGAATGATGTACTTCACTGGATATGTAATTGTTATATGTAAATATAAATTACCAAAAGTTGAAATATACTCTTATTTCATTTATAAAAGCCTAACATTAGAGTGTGGTTTAACATGTCTCTGAATTCAGAGTATTTAAGATTAAATGATAATTGTGCAATAAAAAGGTAAAGTGGGAAAGGCCTGATGTCAAAATAATGAGTTGCATGCTTTTATCTTTTGGTTTTTGTATGTAGAACTTTCTTATGAGGTAATTTGAAAGAAACATTGACACGTTCAGTTGTAAATCCAGTGGAGTGCTTGATTTTTTCCCCCCTAGAGTTACTTGATATTGAATTAAGAAAGACCATTTCTGTGACAGCATTATCAAATTTTAATGATATAGTTCAATTGGTCGAGCATAAATGACATGTAATTCATTATTATCAGTAATAATGGGGTATAAAAATAGGATATAAGCAAAGTGAATAACAGAAATTGAAACTTTATCCACTAAAAAACAGCACCTGCTTTGCTCAACTAATGAGGAAAAAGTGATAGTCTGTATAAATGAAATTAACAAATTACATTTGAAATTTTTTTTGTTTTTTGTTGTTGTTGGTTTTTTGTCTGTTTTGATTTTGGGGGGGAGGGGATGGCCCATACAGGGAAGAAACCCTACATTTGAATTTTTTTTATATAAGTTTCAGGTGTATAGCATTATAATTCAATATCTGTATGTACTGCAGAGTGATTACCATCTATCACCATACATTTGGTCCCCTCTAACAATTTTGCCCACTCCCCAAGCCCTCTTCCCCTCTGGTAACCACTAATCTGTTCTCTGGATCTACGAAGTTTGTTTTTGTTTTATTTTGTTTGTTCATGTGTTTATTTTGTTTGTATTTTTATATTCCACATATAAGTGAAATCACATGGTATTTGTCTTCCTCTGTCTGACTTACTTCACTTTAACATAATACCTTCAGGGTCTATCCATGTTGTTGCTAATGGCAGGATTTATTTATGGCTGAGTAGTATTCCATTGTATATATTGTGGTATATATCATATATATGTACCACATCTTCTTTGTCCATCTATTGATGGATACTTAGGTTGTTGCTATATCTTGGCTATTGTAAATAATGTTGCTGAACATAGGGGTACAGATTTTTTTTTTTTTAATTTTATTTTTGGCTGCATTGGGTCTTTGTTGCTGTGCATGGGCTTTCTCTAGTTGTGGAGAGCAGGGGCTGCTCTTTGTTGTGGTGTGTGGGCTTCTCATTGTGGTGGCTTCTCTTGTTGCTGAGCACAGGCCCTAGGCATGCAGGCTTCAGTAGTTGTGGCACATGGGCTCAGTAGTTGTGGCTTGTGGGCTCTAGAGTGTAGGCTCAGTAGTTGTGGTGCACGGGCTTAGTTGCTCCGCAGCATGTGGGATCCTCCTGGGCCAGGGCTCGAACCCCTGTCCCCTGCATTGGCAGGCAGATTCTTAACCACTGCGCCACCAGGGAAGCCCCAGATATCTTTCTGAATTAGTGTTTTCGTGTTCTTTGGATAAATATCCAGAAGTGGGGTAGCTGGGTCATATGGTAGTTCTGTTCTTAATTTTTGGAGGAAATTCTATACTGTTTTCCATAGTGGCTGCACCAATTTAGAGTCCCACCAACAGCCTACCAGGGTTCCCTTTTCTCTCCAGCATTTGTTATTTTTTGTAACAAATTACATTTTATTTTAAATACTCAATTTACTTTTGTGTAGTTTAGTATGTTGTACCTATTAGGCACTCACCAACTCTTTTTTGATTCACCATACTTTTAAGAGGTTTTATTCACTTAACAAATGCTTGTATAATATTTACTGTGAGTCAGATATTCTGTGTGCTTTACAAGTATTAATTTATTTCTTCACTACTGTTGTCCCCACTTTCCAAATGAGGAAGCTGAGGCACAGAGAGATTAAACAATGTGCCAAAAGGCACACAACTAGTGAGTGGCTGGCAGAGTTGGCATTTGAACTCTGGACTTCATAATGTGTGCTTGGTAAAATGCTGGCCTCATTTTTGAAAGCTGGAGCAGCATGGCAGAGTGGAATTTTTGTTGATTGCCATTGATTTTTATTCAAATCTCAGCTTTGTCCTTTGCTTGTTACCAGTGTCTCAGAGCCTCAGCATGGCTGTGTGCATAAAGTGAGGACGTCCTAGCACCAGTCTCTCCATACCTATGTGAAAAGATCTCTTGTGCGCAATGCCTGAGCACAGTGCTTGACTCAGTACATTCAAGTGCCCTTGCCTGCCTTGCTTTCACCACTTACATACTGTGATACAAGTCTCAGTGAGCATGTTGCCAAGGGATAACAAAAGAGAGAAGAGAGAAGTTACAAAAGGCCATGGATTCACCGTCAGAATAATAGAGTTTGTGATTTGATGCAGTGTAATTACTGGGTCCCATGCTATTGGAAAGTTGTTATAGGAAACACTCCATTGGTGAGAGTCTAAGATAAAACCTGATTCTTTTTCATTGAGTTTTGTTCTATAAGGCAGTGATTTGAACATGCGGGTGGGAAGGTTGAATCAACTGAGGGTTTTTTCAAATGTCACAGGCCTCCTCCCGATGAGCAAGCACCACAACCTTCTCTGTAACTCCCTGTCCCTGCCATTGTGAGATACTATTATTGTCGTATATTCTATCCATCAGGTGTGTTACAACAGAGAAATGGATTGAGCTGTGCAGGGTTGTGTTACAGTGGGATTTCTATTTGAAGGAGCTTTTCTGATGTGAGTATAGCTCCTATTCTGCACACTGGTAGGTTTATTCATCCATTCGATTATTGGAAAATGCCAGCTTTCTCTGTGATGGATGCTGTTGGTACATGTAAGCAGATTTTCAAATGGACTCAGCCCTTCCATGTTTGATATTCATTAAGACTATTTACTTCAATGTAAGATATTACATTGATTTTAGTATTTAGAGAATATGATGTGGTGAAATGGAAAATATTTACAGTAAGGAAGTTGTAAAAGTTTCTAATAAAGTCTTTTGAAATTGGTCCATTTCTTTGAAATAGTTTACAATTCTGTTGGCCCTAGCTACTCTGTTAAAATACTGCAGGAATGACTGTATGTTTAATGCAGTGTGTGGAGTTGGAGACTTTTTCCTATAATGCAGAAAGCAGATTAAAAAGAAAGCTTTGCTTTTGCAATCTGCAAGGGCATAAATGTAAGCAAAATAATAATTTAGCTCACATTTAACCCAGCAGGAAGCTGAGTACAGATTGAGTAATTCTCCACAAAATATCTACTGCTATGTAAACTAATCTCACGGTTTATTCTTCATTAAATTGCCAAGATGCTATTTTTCTGTTGGCTAGTTTGTATGTATGCTTTGTTCTCTCTCTCTCTCTCTCTCTCTCCCCCTCCCCATTTTCCTTGCTTTTCTCTCACATTAAAACTTAATACTATAACTCTATTAAGATATTTTTATGTTTAAAAGAATGATTAATAAGTATCACATTTTTGGCTTACAGTGTAATGTTTCCTACAAACAAAGGGAACCAGGATTTGATTAACTAATTTACAGAATACCATGAAACAAGTACCAGAATGTTGAAAGGTAGATGGTAATTGTGCAATTTTCTAGATAACAAAAGAAAATTATAAAGTAGACTAAGTACTGGCAGACCCAGCATTCTGAGATCTTAGAGAAGCTGGCATTCCAACATCTTCTGGTATTCAGTGCATAGGTACTTTTCTCATGATTGTTTCAACTTCAAAGCAAAACATGGACCCCAGCCTTCTTTAGTAGATATGAAAACTATACTTAATATAAAAATGACAAGTTCATGCATTATGCAGTGTAAGCAAAGTTTCTTGACTGTAATATACTTTTCAAAATAATCATGAGGGGAGCATATGTGGTAAAATAATCATGAAGGAATGTGGGTACATCTGGAAAGCATTTAAGGCATCTTGGAAGTACAATGTGAAATCACCAGAATTGTAAACACCTTCCATCTGGCCAGTTGTAGTGGTAACATTGACCAGTGCAAAAGCAGACAGATCTCTCAGTGACCTTACGTGATAGCCAGACAGCCTGGGTGAAATCACCATAAAGATTTGAATGTTTTGCATATGACCTTATTAATCAATACTATACAGAAAATCACCAGAGAAAAAGACAAGCCTGGGCTGTCGCTTGAAATGTGAAAGGTGTATTATATGCTATGTGTATTATATGTTATGCTAGATGGGAGTAGTATCATCAACTATATAACTGTGCTTCTCTGCTGTATTGTCCTGAGGCTTCAAAGAGGAAGAGGTGCAGGGCCTCATCTTGAATTAACACAGCAGCAAACCTGGATTAACACAATTCTTTTGTGAAACATTGAAGGATCATGCTGATGTTCCTCCCGGTCTCTTCCCCCACAGTAATGCATCAAACAGTAAATATTATTGGACACCTTTTTCACAAGGCACATAGGTTGCTATTTGGAAGTACCAAGGCATACGAGATATTGCCATCCCTCAGTATGACCTCCTGGAGCATTAAAAGTGATTAAAGAAATGGAAGAAATTTTCATTTTGAATTTTAATTGCTCAGTCATCTGCTTTTCTCTAGCTCAATTCTCATAGCTGCCTACTATATTTAAAGCTCCATGAGGGTAGGTACTATGCCTGTATCATTCATTGCTGCATTCTCAGTGCTTATTTTTAGTGCCTCTTCTTTTAGTAAGTATTTTGACACTCACTAAGTATTTTTGAATGAATGAATCTATTAGAAGCCCATTTCCCCCAATTTTAAATAAAAATGTTTAAAGAACTTTATTCTTTGATTTGTGATGTTCAGCTGGGCAGGAGTTATTAATGCTTTTGGCACATTTTGCAGACATCATCTAATTTTCAGAGACTATCAACACACATCCAGAGCTGGTTAATGGCTGTTTGTTGAAAAGATTGCATAGAAGACATCTTAGAATTTAATGATTTTAATTTGCCCAAGGACAAAGAAAGAACATCCTTAAAAAGGACTTAGTGAAAGGGGAATGGTAACCTAAAAATTTAGGTTTTCAGGAGCTGGATAACAGTCAACATGTATTTAGTAAGCACCTACAGTGTGCAAAAGCACTTTCATTTATTAAAATTTCAGATTGTCCCTGTGCAGTTGAAAAATTGTTATTATGCTTGCTCATTTTAATGTAGATAATATTAAAAAATTCTTTTAAGATTATTTTCAAGACATTTATAAAACAGGATGATGATAATTTCAGTGAGAGACACATTTCTTCTGCTCCCTCAGAGATAGAAATAGGACTTTTATTTAGACTAATTGGAATATGATACTTGGATCTGCTATATAAAAATGTAACAGGCAATTTCAGGAATTGCAGATATTTTATTATGTTTATCATCTGCATTTCTTCAATAACTATATTTAGTTATAAGATATTTATAATATAGCACACTATTATGAATTATATATTCAGTATTTATTTGTTTACAGTGCTAATATTTATCTATGAAAATCCACTAGCAGAAAAAAGATTCTGCAATGTTTTCTTTTAGGTAGTTCATATGTGTAAATTTGGTTGGCATCTGTCAACAAGCAGCAGAATATTTATAGTATTGTGAACCATAAAATTAAATAGATTTTATACAGAAATTAACATTAGACCTCTTTTTGCCTTAGGTAGAAATTGACCCATGAAGACTTTTATTTAAGACTAATAATTTCTTAGTCATTAAGTCATTAAATTTAACTCAGTAAATTTATTTTTATTGAAAGCTGTCATTTTTTGGTTTAAAGCACTTCTTTGGAAATTCTTAAAATATTTGTATTTTCATGGTACTGTACCCTGTGTGTGTTGTTTAATAAAAATAATTCAGGGAGATCTAAGATTTTTGCTTTTTTCTTTGGAAGTGTAGTTACCTCTATGATATCATATCCCTATCTTAAAAAAGAAGTTAAAGGTATTAAATCAGTATTGTGTTTTGATACTGAATAACCATTGGATAACCTATTTTATTTCTTTAGACAGGATTTGTTTTATATACTTGAAACTAGTTAAAGACACTTTTTTTCTGCTGATGGGAGTAAATTTATTACTGATTGCTGCCTATTGCCTCATGTATGTAAATACTCCTGAATAAGTGCTAGATTGATTAGTAGAATATTTAATGTGAGGTTGTAGCTGAATTGTGAATGATCTTACCATAAATGATAATGGCTTTAATAATAGCAATAATAATCTAAAACTTGCTATATGCCAGGTAATGTTCAAAGGCCTTTTTACAGCCTTCCAAACCCTTCAGGTAGGTACTTCTGTGATTTTCATTTTTCAGGTGAGGAAACTTAAGGCCTAGAGAGGTTATTTAATTTCCTGCAGCTGGAAGAGTCAGGATTCAAAACTCAAGCTATTATCCCTCCGAGATGACAAAGACCAATAATATTACATCTTAAAAACTGGATTGTGGGACTTCCTTGGCGGTCAAATGGTTAAGACTCTGCACTTCCAATGCAGGGGACACGGGTTCGATCCCTGGTCAAGGAACTAAGATCCCACGTGCTGCGTGGTGCAGCCAAAAAACAAAAAACAAATCCAGATTGTGATTAAACATGAAAATACAGTATAAAAAAGTATATTCTCAGGAAATCTAAGTTTATAATTGTTTCAGCTTTTTGATGAGTCAAAACAATAATGCCTCTTTCTTGACATGCATGTGAGAATGCCTTCAGGCTCTTCCTTAGCAAGTGATCAGCTTTTGAAGCCTCTGTTATACCAAGTATGAGTGGCCATTGGTAATTTTCAAAGCTATATCACCTGTATCTATAGCAGAAACCATAATTTCAGTTTGTTTTAAGAGATTACAAGAAGTAAATTATTAAGTAAGGTAAGAAAGTTGGCAAAAGTCCAGAAAATGAAGTCCTTATAACTAAATGATTTTCTTCTATTTATAAAAGTGATGTGGATTTTTCCTTCTGTATGCGTAAAGTATTAACTATGAGTCTCTATATCACTCATGCCAAGAACTTAATCAGTAGGGGTTTTGTTTTGTTTGTTTGGTTTCTGTAAATGATGTAAACAAGCCTTTGGTCATAGTGTTGAGATGCTGCGTTAGCTTTCTAGGGCTGCTGTAACAAATTACGGAAAATGGGGTGATTTAAAACAACAGACATTTACTCTCTCGCAGTTCTGGAGGCCAGAAGTTAGAATCAAGGTATCAGCAGGTGTAAGCAGCGGCTGTAAGTTAGAATCTAAATGTAAGCCTCTATGTGGAGACTTTAGAGAAGATTCCATTCCTTGCCTCTTCCAGCTTCTGGTGTCTTCAGATAGTCCTTTGCTTGTGGTGCATCATTCCAGTCTCTGTCTGCATGGTCACATTGCCTCTTCTTCTCTGTGTGTCAAATCTTCTTCTGCTTCACTCTTACAGATATTTGTAACTGGATTTAGGGCTCACCCAGATAATCCAGGATAAGCTTCCCTTTTGAGAAGCTCCTCTTCTCAAAATGCTTATCTTAATCACTTCTTTTGCCATATAAAGTATTATTCCCAGTTTCCAGGGATTAGGGTGTATACATATATTTTGGAGTCACCATTCAGTCCAGTACAGAAACCAAAATATCAGAAACCTTGTTAGGAAATATGTGTTTTGATGTTGGTAACAGCTTACTTCAAAATATGTAAAGCCTTCAGCCAAGGAGTATGAAAGGATTGGAAGCACCCACTAAGGTAGATAGCAAGTTGTGATGGAAGTGTTGTCCAGGTGTGACAGTGCATACAAATTTCAAATGCATATTGATGGGTATCCATAGAATAGCCTCTTCAGAGGACTTGGTACCCCATAAATGCTGCTGATTTATTTAACAAGACTTTCTCCCCGTTATAACCAGGCTGTCTCTTAAATTAGTTGAAATCTATGGGCTATAAATATAAAAGTATCATGCAGCATGGTTTTAGTGCAGCATATAAACTTAGGTGTAAATGCTATCCTTAAAAAATAAAATGTGGTTGACTTCTAGCAGTCTATCTGAAAGGATTGGTGGCAGAGAGGGTAACTTTATTCCAGGCACTTAGCTCCTGTAAATGCCAGGACGTTTTGGCCATATTTTCAGAGCAGCCTGAGAAGATGTGCCTTATTTGAACTCTGTCTGCCTCAGCTGAGTCAATTAAGAAAATGTTCCATGACCAGCTGGACAAGATCCGGTTTTCTTGGGAACCCCAAGGCTGCAGGAACAATTCTAGTTTGCCATCAGTGTGCACAGTGTCTTGGCAGGGTGTTGTGAAAAGCTAAAACTTTTTTTATTCTTTTAAGCTAGCAACATTATCCTCCTTCTGTACTGGGTCTAGTAGGTGGCAGTAAGCTTACAGTTTTCTTTTATTAATGCCTTATGAATTTGTGTCCTCTGTAAGGCCCATTTCTTTGAGCCTTGATTCCACTTTTGTATCTAGAAAATGGATATTTAATTAGGCCAACACATCATGCTATTATACGAGCTTTAGTTAAGAATGTTTATAGGAACCTATAAAAAAGGATTTGCTTTCAGGAAATACTGAGAACCCTTCTCCAGATTTTAGGGGGCACCTAAAATCTGGTATAATACTGGAATATAAGCTTTATAAGTTAGAGACCTTTTTTTTTTTTTTTTTTTTTTTTGGTCTGCTACTATGTTTCTAGCTCCTAGAATAAGTTAGTAAATACATGAACGCACTCTAAGTACTTTCTCAGAAAGTCCATTCATACTACAGATGAAACATGACAAGAAAATACAAATTTTATTCGAGTCATCATTGAAAGTTTGAGATCCACTATTAGCTTAGTGTGACAGTACAGTTGTTTGATTAGCAGAATCAATTCAAAATTAGTATTAAAATTTTGTGAGAAATACTTATTTTTATCTAATAAAGAAGGGAAATTTTGACTTTTCAATTTTTCTTGTGAGTAAATAGCTATCTCACAGTCTTGGTATAAATGTATTATGTGTCAGGGATGCATAATAACTTTATTTTTAAGAACATTTTAATTACCAGAAGTCCTGCTATAAACCACAGAAAATAGTTTAAATTTCTTGTTTCATATAATAAAAAGATAAAAATTTTGTGGTGATGTTTTGTGTCTTTCTGTGTATGTAAATATTTACATGTATTTGCTGTGGCTGACAGGAAATTATTCTGAGAAATGAAAATGACTTTTATTTCTTTTAATTATACATTTTAAAAATAAGTGTATTTAGTACTCTTAAGAAATAAGAAGAAATGATGTATAAGAAGAAATGGTGTTATCCCGATTTTTTCTTCTTTAAAATTTTTAAAATGAATTTGTTTCATTTCATCTTTAGTATAATTATTAAACTGTTATTTAGCTTTTCAAACTTACAGCATTTTGTATCAGTATAAATTTGTTATTTTAAAATAGCATTTGAAATCTAAATATTTTAAAACCAATTAGAGAATATCTAATGTTTGTTTCTTTCTTTTTTTTTTTTTTCCTGTTGTGCCAGGTCTTAGTTGCGGCAGGCGGGCTCCTTAGTTGTGGGATGCAGACTCTTTGTTGTGGCATGCATGTGGGATTTAGTTCTCTGACCAGGAATCAAATGTGGGCCCCCTGCATTGGGAGCGCAAAGTCTTATCCACTGTGCCACCAGGGAAGTCCCTAATGATTTTAGAGTATATATAGAAATACTTAAACATGAGTGGAAAAATGAAACAGTAAGTACAATCAAGAAAGGAACTGTTTCATTTTTTTAATAGGGACTGTGGGTTTAGCATTCTGGTTTTATAAATTTGACCTGTTTATTCACATTAGGGCCATATTTTTAAGTAAATTGAATTGAAGGAGGGGTGTCAGGTTTTCCTTTTCTTTCCCTTAAGTTCCTCTTTTGTGCTTATACACTTGTGGGGAAGATGTTCATATACATATTTATTTGTTTATTAAGTTAGTATTGAGCATCAATCAAGTGTCCAGGCACTAGGTTGGGCACTTGGGGAGTGTATCTCTTTAAGGAAAAAGAACTAGCAATGTTTACTTTCAATGGTTAAAACTGAGTTTTAAAGCAAAGAGAATTTTGGAGAGCATGTCGTGAGCTTCACAGCTTCCTACTGCTTACTTTCCTGATGAGATTTGTAATGAAAATGAGTGTGATTGTGTAGTGAATTGTGTCAATATTTGGAAGATCAGTGTAACTTGGTGGACTGGTGTTTTCTAAACGAACAATGAGTGATGTTACAAAACCATACAGAGTGTAAAAGATTCATTCAATGTGAAATATAGACCAATGGACTTCACATAGCAGAATACAGAAAGTTTATTGATAACGGTTTCAAATTCCACATTGCAGTTAACCTTTAAAAAAATGACTGCTTGTCAAATGCTGATGTAGTATCAAAGAAAGACATCCGTAACTATCTTGAATACTCTTCCTTTTTCCAGCTACATATCTGTTTGTGCCAGATTTTTTTTTCTGTACTTCAATCAAAACAACATACCATAGCAGGTTAAATATAGAAGCAGGTATGAGACTCTAGCTATCTTCTGTTGAGCCAAAGATTGAAGAGACTTGCAAAGATATAAAGCCATACTGCTCTTCCCACTAATTTTTTTTTGTTTTAGAAAATAAAACTATTTTCATAAAAATATTAATGTTGTGTGTAACGAGTTTATTGTTACTATTAAAGGAAGTAATAAAAATTTAAATTTTCTTCTTTTCAGTTTCTAATATAGTAAACATTATGGATGTAATCTACATAAACAAAAATTTGTTGGGTGTATGTAAGTATTAAAAGTATTTAAGGGCCTCAAGAGGTCTAAGATAAGAATTTGGAGAATTGCTGATTCAGAGGAATGATTCCACATCTGAAATACATGTTAGCGGTGAGATTATGGAAGAACTCACATTTTATACTAAGAGAATGGTACTTTATAGTAAACAGTAGGGAATCAGAATATTTTTGAGCACAAAAGTGACATAATCAAAGCAGTACATACAGACATTAGAATTATCTGGAGGTGATAGATGCATTAAGATGGAAGGGGGATGAATAGAAGGGGAGAGCAGTCACAGTGCATTAGCAGAAGGACAGATGTAAGGTGTTAGGGCAGTTTAGGTTGGCTAAATGAGAGAGACTTGTGAAGACAGTATTGACCTAGCTACTGATAGGATAAGGAGAGGGAACAGACAAGTGTTAGGTTTAAGCTTAGGTTAACTGGTGTCAAGAGAGACTGATTTGTAGGGAAAGCTGAACTGCTTTCAAGTTTTTGTAGTACTATGATTAAGCACTTGAGATTGAAAAGCCAGGTGGAAATGTCCAGTAGAGAAGTGAAAATTGAGACCAGGGAACCTTCCAGCTCTTACAGTATCATGGAGTGCCTCTGTTGCTTAAGATTAAAAAGAAGTATGAAGTAAGCAAATGGTGATCTTGTTGCTAAAAATTTATATTTTGGTGGCTAGTTGATAGCTAATATCAAAATCTGATATAAGCTACGTTGAATTTACTCACTATTCTGTGCTTGGCACTACCATGTGTTCTTAGTTATTACATTTGTGTGTATGAGTGTGTGTGTATGGTTTTTAAGCTCTGTTAAGGTTTTTAAGCTCTGTTAACACACGTTCTTTCATTTCCTTGACTTGTTTACAGCATTTGCACAGTTTTTTTCCTGTACATAATAATAAGATGTTGTTTAAACAAGTTACGATCAAGATTTAACAATGAAAATAGACTTTTTCCCTTTCTTTTTAAAAAATGACACAATTGGTTGTGGTACATGGAAGAGAAACATCTATTTCATGTCCCTTTTATGATAAGTGTTTTTCATCGAAATTCCTTGTTGCTGTGTGTATGATTTATTTACCAAGGCTTTTTAAAACGGCTGAAAATATGCTCTAACAACCATCTGATATGAAAAACTGAAAAAAATGTGTACTCAGTTGAATGATTCTCTGAAGAAATAATGGTGCAAATGAATTATCAAAGTGTGAAATCATTAAAAACAAAACATGTTTGGGTTTTTATTGAATCTTAATTGCAGGCTTATGTATTTTCTTTTGTAGGCTAAGTTAAGAGAAAATTGCCTATCTAAATTTTTGGAGGCCAGTGTTGTAGGACATATATTGTACAATAATTTATTTTTCACATAAAAGATGCTGTTCATTTTTTCCCCCAACATTAACATGCATGCTTTCCTCATGTAGGAGAATATATAAAAAACTGGAGGCCAAGATATTTCCTTTTGAAGACAGATGGCTCATTCATAGGATATAAAGAGAAACCCCAAGATGTGGATTTACCTTATCCCCTCAACAACTTTTCAGTAGCAAGTAAGTTAATTATAATTGTTGATTCACCTTGTATTTATAAATTATTTGTATGGCCTTATGTGTCAGATATCTTGGGATATATGAAAACGTTTAGGTTTGTATTTAATAACAGAGAAATTTTCAGCTTGGATAGAATTTCAGTTCCTTAACATATGGATTATCAATAATGTGTGGTCTTACATAATGCAGCATAGTTTAATGCTTTTTATAGTTTGAATTTTGTAATAAAAACAATTCTTCAAGTACATACCTCAAGTTTTTCTCTGTAAAATGTAAACAGAGACCTTTGAACTTGGTTACTGGACCAAACTTTGTTGTCAGATGTTGCAGTACTTGGTGCATCTCTAATCGGTTTCCTGTTATAATCTTAGCTCTTTTGTATGATAAGAAACAAGTGATTTACGTTACACATTTTGTGGGGAGATTTTATGCTCGTAGTAAATTTTTCTTCCTTAAAAATATCCAAAAAAATGCTTGTAATTTAAACTTATTTAGAAATTGTGCATTTGCTTGAACATAGCACAGAATAAACTGAAAGATGATAGTGATGATTTGTAAGTGTTAGGACCAGGCTTTCAGATCGTTCAAATTACTGGTTAGTCAATGAAAGGGGTTTTCTGTGTTATTTCAGGAGTAAAGCATTTTAAAAGTTAGGTTAGGTTAAAATAAGCTTGCATAAGAGATAAAGTTTGTACCATTGGAATAAAATCTTTAGACACTGTTCTTAATTTTGATTTTGGTTGTATGTAGTTATCTATTAACCATGTTTAGAAAAGATATGAGGGAAAATTGAAGCAAAAAATAAAATAAAAAACATAATAAATGGCAACATCAGAAAATCCAAAATAATAAAAGTCCTCGAATATTTTGAAAGTCATTTTATCATTATATAGAGCCCCAGTCTTTTGTATGGATACTTTCTTTCAATTTTTTTAAACAAGGTAAAAACAATAAACCAAAGAGTTTGTGACATCTTGCTAAAAAAAAAAAAGAAAACTTCTCTGTTTATATAAGTGGATTTTTCTGTAGGGAATTTCATTTTTTGAAAAATGAGAATACTGTTATATTTGTGTATTAGTTAAAATAAATTTTCTCTTCACCAAATTTATGGCTTTCTTTCAATGGAAAATTATTTTTAAAATCCTATTGTCAACTGAAATAATATCTTGTGTTTTGTATTGACTTAAGAATACATTTTCTTTCTAAACATCTTTTGGGCAAACATTTGCTTTAAAGTCATAGAAATTGGCTTTTAAAACATGAGCAGCATACATTATCATATCTGACCTAAAGCCAGTGTGGTTTCTTAGTTTCTCTATTTTACTAGCAAATGCTATTATTGGTTTGTCTGAAATAATTTATAAAGTACAGAACTCCTGTATCTGCTGATCAAAATGCAGCATTTTTTGACCTTATGAAATTTCACACCCCAACAAGTTTTAAAGACATACTGTATGTCACAGTCTGCCAACATCTGCTCCAACACTTCCACTGGCAGAGGCTGAAATAAATGCTGCACTCTTGAGGAGAGAACCTATTTAGTGACTGACAGTCAACTTATCCATGAAATCAATATTAGTCGACATCTGTAATCTTTACTTGTATAATCAAGTAGTTGTGGGTAGCTGACTCGAACTAATAAGTGAAGTTATAGACTCGCTCCTTAGTTTTTGGAAGTGTATTAACATGGATCTTACACTAAATAAATTATTTTGAATTGATTATTTTTAACACCTGACTTATTGTAAGTTTTATAAGTAGTAATTACCTGAGGAAATTATGTGTAGTGAAATGGGCCCTGGTTGAAGAAATAGTTCCAATTTTAAGCTCCACCAAAAGCCATCAGTATGACCTTGGGCAGGCTGTTCTCTGAAACTCTCTGGTCTTTAGTCTCTTCATCAGCATAGTGAGAACATCTGGATTCAATGAATTTGTAAGGCCTTTTTTGTCTCTAACATTCTGTGGTTTTGTGAGGGGAGTTTGAGCAGGCCCTTGAAGTGTGAGTAGGAATTAAGCAAATTAAAATAGAGGAGAAGGATATTCCAGGCAGAGGGTAACAAAGAATGTTTTCATGAGATATTAAGAGAAGGAACAGTTGGAGGCAGAGAGGGTTCCTTCACCAGTAGTTTCCCTTTTGTTCTGGCCCTCTTAGTATATGAAAAAAGAAACTAGTATATGAAAAAAGAAACTAGGTATTTCTAAGGAATGTTGGGAAATGTTATATATACACATGTATTCCATTCATATTCATGTATTCACTCCATTCTACGAGTCCCCTGTTTTTCCTTATAATTAAAAGTGGTACTTCTAAATTAATCTTCGTGGGTTTTAATGAAATTTTATCAAAATAGGCTTTTTATCCATATGAGAAAAAGTATGGAGAACTAGAAGGGACTTGGAATTGATCTTTCCAATCTTCGTTGTTTCAAATTCCTTTTCTTCGGATTTAAAATTTCCCAAAAGATGTCTTTATAATAGTTGTTTCTACTTTTCAGTCCACTGCAGTCCAGCTTTCTTTCTTATTCACTCGATTGAAACCACTTTTAGTAAGTTCTCCAGTGACCCCTTAATTGCTAAGACTAGTAGACATTTTTCAGTTCTTCTTTTTTCCTGGATTTATATCTGGGATATGTTTTATACTTTTGATTACTACTTTCTTCTTGGGATGATCTTTCCCATTGTGTTCTAGGATGCTTTTCTCTCGTGGTTTTCTTCCTTTGCCTGTTGTATGCCTTTTGATATCTAACTGGGTTCTGGCCAAGGACTGTTCTCACTTTGTGCCCTCTCCTTGGATGGTCACATTCACATTAAGGTTTCAGTTACTCTTAGTATGCAGCTTGCTGCCACACTTATGTATCTTCAGAGCAGGCATCTTTTCTGAGCATTAAGGTACTATATTCAACTGACTGCTGGACAGCTCTACCTAGATATTTCTTGGAGTCAAAATATCCTAAGCTGAACTGAAGATAATTTTGTCAGCCTTTCCCCCAATATTCACTATGTCACTTCTGTCTTGAGCAGAAACCTGGATTTATTACATGCCTTTTTTCCTTCAAATTTTCACCCCACTCCCAATTCATTTCTAGTCCTGCTGGTTTTGCTTCTTATTTCTTGAACTTATGTCCTTCTCTATAATCACCCTAGGATAAATCTTCATCATCTCTGCTGTAGATTCTTAACTGTAGATCTCTGCCTGTAGTTGCTACCACTCATATTCTTCCTTCACGTGACCGTCAAAGTAATCTTTCTAAAATTAAATCCTAACTATGCTACTACCCTGTGAAAGCCCTGCCCTGAATCTTCATTGCCTACTAGATAAAGTCCAGAGTCCTTAATATATCGCACAAAAATCTCCTCAATCTGGCATCCACTTTCAAGTCTTGCCTCATCTTTCTTCTGCTGTCCAATTATACGTTGGCAGTACTGAACTGTTTATAATTCACTATATAAACTATGCTGCTTTTCTACTCTGAGCCTTTGTTTTTGCTGTTCCCTCTGATTGGAATGTCCTTCTCTCCTCTATTTTCCAGAATAATTTTTTTCGTCTTTTAAGACAATTCAGATTTAAATCCCTAGCCTTATTCCTTGCTAAATTACTCCTCTCTGCTCTTCACAAAGCTGTTATCTTTTGTTGTTATCACATTGTGTCTTGGTTTTCTTGTTCATGTGTATGTCTCATCCACTAATCTGTGAGTTAATTTAGAGGAAAGAGCCTAGTGTTTTCTTATATCTCCTAGTGCTTATGTACTAGGGTTTAATAACTGTTTTTGAATGAATGTGTGAAAACATCTAGTCCAGGTTTCTCCTTTTTTAGATGAGAAAAATGAAGCTGTTGAAAATTCAGTGATCTTTTTAAGGTTGCTTTGCTAGGTAGTGGTAATTAAGTATCAAGAATAAAACTCAAATCTCTACTGTCATTTGTGTTCTCTCCTGCCCTGTGTTCCCACCTTCCACCCACCCCCATTCCTCACTTCCATTCTGTGACATTTTCCCTATCTAGAGCTTTGAGATCTGATTTTGGGTCAGATGGCAACTCTTAAATTGTTAAATATCCTTTGGCATACAGATTGTAAACTCTCCAACACATATAAAATGTGGATAACAGTATTTGACCTTTATCCTTTTTTTGAGTGGATCAAATATGAACTATATGTGAAGTTGCCTTCTAAATATAATACTATAGAAATGTAAGTAAAAGAATATTTTTTTTAAAGAAAATTATATCTCTAATCAGAATTATGGTTAGGTAAAGTACTAATTGTAGATTGAGATTTATCTTTGCTTAGGAAACTACATTTTGACTGAAAAATAACATAGGATACATACAAACATTGTTGTAAAGCTATTTTCAAGGTACATTGAGCACAATAGCTTGTCTACCCAGTTAGTAGTCATGGCTCTGACATTTTGACAGTTATTAGCTCATCTCAGAAGTGGAAGCAATTGCTCAGTGGAGAATTTGAACATTTTCCCATGTCTTGAGGCTCATCCTACTTTTGATCTAATCCTTCCTCCTCACAGTGGCAGGAAAGGAGAAGTGCCGGCCTCTGTCCCCAGGGGCACCTACTACAATTGTACCTTATTCTATGTTGCAAATACTGGCCCACTCTGAGAATATAATATGCCTTTCCTCTCTGACCTTTTTCTATCTCTTTTAAGAAAAGAAATTGGTCAGTCTGCATTTCTTAGGCCAATTTTAAGAGTGAAATGGCACTTTCACTAACCTGTTTTTCTTCTTTTCTTTGAAAGAAAGTAAGGGAATTATGGGACTTAAACCTACCAGAAACCATTTTTACCTCTGAATAATATTAGACTCAGAGATTGTAAATGTGCAGACAAATCAATTGACTTCTACTAATGCTTTCTTTGTGGTTGTTATGGAGATAGCAAAATAGCTTATTACTTGATTCTTAGTCTTACATCACATGTACTAGAAAACAATCTGCAATCTAGAAAAGCAATCCTGTAAATCTAGAATAACCCTATACTATATAAATATGCAAGGATTATGAGAGATCAGAATAGCTTACTTTTAAAGGGCTTGTTGATCATGAGAACCATACTAGATACTAAAAGGAGTTATAAAATACAGTTTTTGTATGTAGAAATTTATCATTGACTCTGGAACATATTTGAATAGAGCATATAGCAACAGGAGGAAAAATGAGATGAATTTTATAGAAAATAAATGCTGTAGAAGTTGAGAGACTAGGTAAAGATAAGGTAGGATGACTAGATAAGAATTTATGCATGAGATACGGTTAACACGAGCCCAGAACGAGCCCAGAAGGACAGGTGATATTTAGGTTTTTGGAAGATGGAAGACTTTCTCAGTGAGATTAACAACATAAGCAAGCATGAAGTGTGGAATTAAGGAGAAGCTTGTTTGTGAATAGTATAGGCAACATGGTAGATGATTAGAGAAATTTTGTTGGAGGAAAAAAACATTAAGATTAGATAAATTGTAATCAGATTGTGAAAGATCTTGACTACCAGTTTGATGTTTTTAATGGAAACCCATTGGAAGCCATTAGAAGCTTTTGAGCATTAGGTATCCAAATCAGTATTTGATTAAAAAAGAACCTGTATGGTTATAGTGTGCAGTAGAAGGCATTCATCCATAGACCAATAGTTCTCTTTCTCTTCCCACAATGAATCCGTCAGCAAGGTACTGTCTTGTTTTCCCTACTTTCCAGTCTCACTGCTGTTGTCCTAGTTCAGTTCTTCATCAGTTCCCCCCTGGATTATTTTGATAGTCTCTTGAGAGATCTCTTGGCCTTCAAGTATTCTCCTCTCTGGAGTATTTGGAAGCAATGCATAGGATTCATCTTCAGAAAAAAAATCATCCTTTGTAAATACCATTTTGCTTAGAAAAATCTTAAATTTTCTCCATTTTCACAAATGAAAGATGATTGTTTTTCATATTTATGTTTATACTGTGTATATTTAAGTATTCCTTTTTTCTTCTTTTACTCTTCAAAGTTCCATACATTTTTGGGGGCATAAATTGCTAGATTTTATTAGGTTCAATTGCATGTGGAATTCCTTACCCTGTTTTTGTTTTGAATGATTTTTAGACCATTTTATGGACTTGATCATTTGAAGATTTGGTGCTTTATTTCCTCTAATTGTGTTCAAATTTTTAGGAAGATAGACAGTTATATCTGGTACTAGGTGCATCTGTCTCACTGTAAGAAATGTCTTACTTAAAATTTAAGTGAATTATTGTAAATTTAATCAAAATTTCTTCTCCTCCTTCATTTTTATGGGTGGTACTATATTCATATATTTGCAAAATATAACCCATAAACCAAATTTGGAATTGGGAATGGAGAGAACCCTTTAAAAAATCACTTTAAAAGGAGATAATTCTTAGACAATTTTAGAGAGTAATAATGCCATATTTAGTCACATATTTTTTTCCTCTCATTCAAATCACACTTCAATCTGATAGGAAAAAACTTTTTCCACCAAATTTCTACTCTTTCCTCCTTTTATCTACATTGTACAACAAATGTGCACAAAAGAAAATGTGTAATCCCATTTTAACGGATATGACTATGGTAGTTGAGAGTTTCAAATCCAGCTCCTACATGTGAGAACAACCCTCTGTATCTCTGAAAGATTTCATCAGTTATATGTCCTTTGTAAACACCAATTTATGTGTGTATCATTTGAGTTTCCTATTAGATCATCTCAGGTGACCTGCTCAGATTTTGGTTAGAGCCTGTATTTTCCTGAGTAGCTTTCACAATCTCTCACTCCTCTTCTCTGATTTACTCTAGAGCTAATCTGTTTAGTAGTAGTCTTTACCATCTCAGCCCTATTCATCAGAATATAACACAGTATGGGATCTTAAGTAGAATCAAGGAAAATGATAAACTTCCAGAGCACAGTCACTGTGTATACTCATTTAAAAATTTTCCTATAACATCTATTATAAGATCTGGTATATTGGAAGATCACTGGACTTGGAGTCAGAAGACCTAAGTTTGAGTCTTGGTTCTGCTACTTTACTAGATGTGTGACCTTTGGGCAAATCACGTAACTTTTATGTTCTTCATTTTTCTCATCTTTACAGTGAGGTTATCTACTTGTCAGGATTATGGTGAGGGTTAAATGAGATTTGGTGTATATGAAAACACTTTGTAAATTATAAATGCTATACAAATAAAAGTAATAACATAAGATAGAATATGCTCAGTGATATTTGCTTCATTGAGTTAAATGGCAGCCATTTTCCCCTCTGCAGCTAAATTACATTGGAGTAGGGTGGAAACTACTCTACTGAGTTTTCTTTAAATTCCATTACAAGTTTTAAGTAGAACCTGTCTACAACAAGGTTGAAGTTGATACCAGTTGCTCTTGTTTGATTTGGGGAAAAGTCTCAGTTTTATTTAATGCCAAAGACTTTGTCTGTAGAGGCTAGTCTTTCTTATAACAGAACAACATGAGCTAGACCCCTAAACCATGCCATGGCCTCCTTCTGGAAAACGAAGACGACATCACTGCCTTTGAAAGGACAGCACCATTTGGATCGACTTCAGAGGAACTGGGTTCAGACCAAATTCTTTAATTGGAAGTTTTAGTCAGAAGTTGTTTTGTTTTTTAATAAAAGTAATAATATCCTCAAATATCTTTCTGACTGTTCTAAGAGGATCCTTTGGTTACCATCCACTGAGGGAAAATTTTAAATTAATTTGGTTCTTCCATTAGATAATTACATTTTTATAAGGTGGAGTATGCAGTGGGGATTGTTTTTAGGGGAAGGCAGGCAAGGAGTGATCAGCTTCAGTAGCTTCCATTAGTGTGAGGATGTAAAAGAGATCCCAACAGAACCAACCTTCCTTCCTGTCTTCCTTCATCCTTTTCTTTTTCCCTTCCTCCCTCCTCCTCTTCCTCCTTCTCTGTCTGCCTTGCTCCCTCCCTTCCTTCCTTCCCGCCCTCTCATTCAACGTTCCCTAAGGTCAGCAATCACCTCTCACTTATCCGAAGATAAAGAATACCATACATGTAATAATTTTCAGTGAATTGTTCTTAAATACTTTTACCTTTGACTCCTTTCTTTACCTCCTTTTCTCATCATCCTGAGTAACAACCTCACACACTTGTTTTGAAATTTCCTACCTTGTGTGCAAATGATTTAAAGTAACACAATTTGGAAACATAGGAGTTATCACAATTAATAATTAAACATATTTTTAGGAAATCTAAGTTCAAGTGAACATTTAGAAAGTTTTATTGAGGGTTTATTGTGTTCTCAACATTGTACCAGGTACTGAGGGAAAAAAAGAAGGAAATAAGGAAGGAAACCAACCTTTCTTTGAGCATTACTATGTGCCAGGCCCTTTCACATGTTATCTCATTTAATCTTCACAACAACATTCTGAGGTAAGTATTATGTTCTCCATTTTAAAGAGACTGACAGAGGAGAGACATTATGTGACTTGCTTTAGGTCACTTATCTGGCAAATGACAGAGCCAGAATTTCAGCCTGGGTCTAACAGAATGCTAACCTTGAAGCCTGCATTCATTTCATTAATCTACACGTTATAGCCATTGAATTTAAAGAATGTATAATCTAGTGGCAAAAATATGCCACAAACCTTTGGATTGGTATTTTGATGGTTCACTTCTGAAGTAAGTTTGTAATTAATATATTCAGTAAGAGTTCAGGAAAGGGAGGTATCATTAAGACTAGATCATCAAGAAAAGCTTCATTGGAAACTGAGATTGTTTGGAGAAACAGTAAGATTTCGAAAGATGACATATATTCCAGGTAACAGGAATGGCAATAGTTTGAAAAAATTATTTCTAAGAAACTTCGGCTGAATCTCTTATTGTTAATTTAAATGGGTATGAAATCCTCAGATATGAGTGAAAGCTCCAGATGGTATGCTATTTCTTTATCCCTGTATAGAGTGAAAAATATCAAAGGAGAAAGAAGGCTAAATGATAGGAATAAATGTCACTTGAAATATGTAGCAGAATGCCATAATCATACCAGATACTTTGTTTTCTCAGTGTCAGAGTTAGGCATTAGATCCCCTGTTTGCTTACCTGGCATTTTACTTGCAGTTTCTGTAGTAACATTGCTATTCATATTCTCTCCTGGTAGAATATAAAATAATTTTACTGATGCAGATGAATGTTCTATTTTATAAAGATATCATTTTAAAGTCAATATTTTTTTCTTTATCTAAAAATATTTTGAACTGTAGCTTTTAGTTTGGAAAGGGGTACACCATCTATCTGTTTATTTCTTTTTAACCCAACTTATTTATGTAAGAGAGCTGAGGTGACGTGAATAGGGAGTGAGTAGTGGGTGTGGGGTGGGAGGATCACCACCGACAGCCTGTGTGTAATAAGCAGCTATGGTGGATTTTCATGTAATTTTAAAATTTTTAATTGATTATTAATAGGTCAGTATACTTAAGTTTTTCATATAAAATTTTACTGAGTGTATAACACTCAGCTAGCCTTCACTGCTGAGGATCTTTGTACGGTTGTTTTATCTTATTACTGATCCTAGAATTTTCCTCTATGATACCCTTCCATATCTGAAGAGTAAAAATAATTCTTTTTACACACTTTTCTGAGTATACTCATTTATGACCTGGTTACTTTTATAGATTATTTTTGGTTAAGTTAAATGTGGATAAAACCTACTTATTTGTTTAATATTTATTTTTTAACTTAAATTTTTTTCTAGAAATTAGAGGTTTATGTGTAATTAATTTTAAAAATTGTAAATTAGGGAATTCCCTAGTGGTCCAGTGGTTAGGACTCTGCCCTTTCACTGCCCTGGTCAGGGAACTAAGATCCCACAGGCCGTGCGGTGTGGCCAAAAAAATCCAAAAAAATTTGTAAAGTGAAAAATATGCCCGTTATATTTGCTGCTTTAATCCCATCTTACTTATAACTAATACATATGAAATTAACAGAGACTTAAGGAAGTAAAGGAAGAGAACTAATGTTCTTTAAGCGTCTACTGTGTATGAGGTACCTTATTTACAGGAACATGACAGGAAAAACTTGAAATAAACATTACTTTAAAAAAACCAAACTAAAGTGCAGCTGAGACCTTAGAGAGATTAAGAAACTTTCCTAGAATCTCAAAGCAAGTTCATGGGGGTACTAACTATGATTTGGATTCTGGACTGTCTCACACCAGGCTTGAATGCATTTAATCATAAATAAGGTTCAGAGATGACAACTCTCTTCAAGTAATGTGTGTTCAGTACCACAAAAACTTCGCAATATGTCAAGTATTATTAACAGTAGGTTAATAGCAGATTCTCATTGTTCTCAAGAGGTATATTTTTTGTAACTGTGATACTTATTTATGCTATAGCAGAGGGACGAGCATGGAGATGGTAGCCAGGTGGCTGACTATTTGATAGAAATTTATTATGTAATATTGGGTCAGATACTTCACCACTGTGGTGTTTTATCCTCTGTGATGCGAATGAGTTGGAATGAAGAATCTGTAAAAGCCTTTTCTTCTAGAAGTCAATGATTTGCCTATCAGCAGCAGATAATAATTTCTTGGAACATCCAGTCTACTGAGAAGTAATAATAATAATAATTGCCACTTGTTGAGCACCCGTGTGCTATGTACTTTATATGTATATTATTAGTCCTGCTGACATTTTTGCAGGATACGTAATATCTGTATTTCACAGCTGGGGAAACTGGGCTTATAGCATTTGCCAGTGGTTATGTATCTAGTAAGCTTTGGAAATGAAAGCTAAACCCACAGCTTTCAGGTGTCAAGGCCAGTGCTTTTTTCACACCACTGCTTAACTAAAACATCTCTGGCTGCTGTAGGGTCTTGAGGTAAGAGGTTTTCTAGCACAGGCAGTTCAGAAGGTGTGGGCTTTCCATGCCTCTAGACTAGATTATGTGTTAGTGTCATCGATCAAATCTTGTCATTCTGAACTAGTATATGAAAATATATTTCAGAGCTTTTGGATATTTCCATTTAAGGAAACTGAAGCTTAATGTAGAGAATTTACTCTAGTAGGTGAAGATTTCAGCTTTCCTCTTCTAATTATATCAAAGAAGTCATAAGAGAAACACTAATTTTTAGAGACAGAATCGTCTGGATATTAGTACAAATTATATGATCATTGCATTTTTAACAAATTAGATTTGAGGGACACATTTTTTATCTCGCTGCAATTATATACTAAATCACTGCCTTTCTGTTTTTTTCCCCTATATCTTTGTGTTATTTTAAAGCATTTGTTATATTTTGAGTAAAGTTAATTGAGGCTCAAGGCCACAGTGAGGGGAAGGACCTTTAAGCCTTGGAATTTAGGAAGGATAGAGAGGCATTCTTTTGGGCTGGAAATAATACATAATCAAGCAGATGCTAATGAAAAAATGAAATGCAGAGAATGAAAAAAGAGGCAAGGGTGCTTGTTTGAAAGTTTTATGGAGGAGAGTACATTGCCCCTTTATTACAATAATGTTTCTGCACTATAATAAGGTCTTTCATTGCAAGTTCAGCTTTTTTCATTCATTTGTTTTGTGCTCTGCTTCCTGTTACTAATTGTCAGCACAATGGTCTTCCAACTATGAAGTCTCAGTGTCCTTTTGGACCAATTTGTCATTGTCTTTCTCCCTCACCCCCAACCCGTGCACTATTACTATGGTTGCATTTTTAGACATTTTTTATGTTTTAAAATGGCAGTGCTTTTGAAACATGCCAGAATAGTTCATGCTAATTGAATCATCCAACCAGCAACAGTTATTGCTTCCAAAAGCAAACTGATGAAGTTTCTGTCTCTATAGGATATTCTTATAAAATAATTAAAATATATAATTCTTTCTTTATAGCATTATTTCATATGCATTGCTTCCTTTGAGCTTTATAATCACCTTATGGAAATGGGACATTTTGTTAAAATGTTTTTGTTAAACTGTCTTATTTACAGATCTACTGTTACCTCTTAAATTCTGTGGGATTTCTGTGCCTTTAGGAACTTAACATTTCTATTGTTTTCCTGCTAATGACTCTCTGTTCTTATACCTAGATTGTTTTATGACTAAGGAATCAACAAGGTTAGCTTAGATTGACAAACCTGAACAAGTTCTGATTCCAACAACTCTAGTTAATTCATGTTAGGTTTTTAACATTTTGGTCAATAAATATTTCAAATGTACTCTCAACTTTGTATCAGTAACCTAATATTGACAGAAAGGCATTTTTCCAGTGAAAGTTTGGTCAGTTTTCTTTGGGGGAAAACTGTTTCAGTACTCTGCATATCACATTTCTATCACTTTAGTAGTGCAGGAAACTTGAAAATGAAGTATATAAATAAAGCTTGTTATAAATAAATAAAACTTTACTTCCTCTCTTATAAGCAGCTAACATTCCTAAAACAGTGTGTGACATACTAAGAAGATCCAAGAATTTAGAGCTAAAAAACCTTAATTAGAGACTCAGCTTTACAGTCTTAAAGACTTGATGATTTTGAACAAGTGACTTAAAAATCAAACAGCTTTCATTTTCTTATTTGTGAAATGAAAATGATGAAAATACTTTAGAACTTTATTGGGAGAATTAAGTGAGGAATGATGCATGTAATATCTTAATGTTGTGGTTAAGCTGCTAATAATATGCTAAAATAAAGACTTAGTAGTTAATTATTGAAAAAAAATGAATTTTGGAGAAATATATAATGGAAAGCATAGTTTCCCTATTGACCTAAATTGGCAAAGATGAGATTTTTTTCTGTTCTGCTAGAGATGAATGAGCTGATTATTCCAACATATGCTGTTCATTTGGCTTGCAGTGCATCAGTTAAACTAGATTATAAATTATTTTTGTACTGTTATAAAGACCCAGAGACATGTTTATGACTGTGGTTGAAACTTTTTTAATAAGAGTTTGAGTAAGACTAATCAGGCTAATAGTATGTAGGACAACTTGGACAGGGAGAGAAGGCTGAAGAAAGGGAGACCATTTGGGAGGCCATTTCAGGGATCCAGATTTTGGTAATAAAGTCTCTGGTTGGGTGTTAGCAGTAAAAAGAAGGGATGGGTCAAAGGGCATTACAAAAGAACTGTGACAGTGAATATTGCAGGCTAAGCCATGGGTTGAAAGAGAATCAAAGATGACTGAGGATGTGGTTCTTGGATGATTAGGAAGATGATGCAGAAATAAAATGAATAGAAAGAGTGTGTTGATGTGGTAATTTTCAGTTTGGAAGATTAAAAAAAAAAAAAAAACCATTCTTTTAGATATGTTGAGAATGAGGAAATAATAGGTCCTCAAAAGAGAGCTGCCAGTATTGCCATATGGAAATGGAGCTTGATGGAAAGGCTGGCGCTAGAGGTGCAGGTTTGCGAGTCATCACGTGTCAGGTGATAATTGTGGATGAGCCATGAGAGAGACTTTCCAGAGTGACATGCAAAGTCCTTACCAGGTCACTGAAGGTCTTTTTTGATCTCATCTCCTACCATACCCAGAATTTACTTTACTCCAGTCACACTGGACTTGCCATCTCTCAGACATGTCTGTGGGCTCTCTCCAATTGTGGGTATTTGCTCTTACTGTTCCATCAACTGAGATCACTCTTCCTACAGATATCTGCATTGGTTGCCCATTTCATTAAGAGATACCCTTTCTAACTTGTCTTTCTACAAATGTACCACCTTCCTTGCCATTTTAACTTGTTGCCCTGCATGATTGTTCTTCATAGTACTTATTGGCACCTATTATGTTATAAATTGTTTTGCTTGTTTATTGCTTGACCACTTATCTCCTCAGTAAAATATAAGCTTTGTTTTGTTCACTGCTTTTCCAGTGCCTCAGTTGTTGTCAGGCATACTGAGCATGACACAATAAATATTTGTTTAATGTATGTCAGAATCTACTAAGGATAAAATTACTAGAAAAGAAAAGCGTAACACAGAGTTCTCAGCATAAGGGAGCAGCTCAATTCTAAGGAAGAGGCCCTAAGAAAGAAGATTAATGAATGGTCAGAGAGTTGCAGGTAATATTAGGCAACTCTGTGTCATGGGGGCCTGGGAGAATGACTCACAGGTAGGAAGCCAAGAGCATCAGAGGCAGCAAAGAAATGAAAATGAGAAAAAGGAAAATATATTTGATGAGAAGGAGATTTCAAGAGACTGGTAGAAACCACAACTTAGCTAAACGGTTAAGGAATATGTATCAAAAGCCACTCTTGTAAATAATGGCTTTTAAAGGGGGGCAAAGCAGTATTCAGTATGTGTGCATCTTGCTCTATGTGTGTATTTATTATTTGTTCACCCTGGTATGCATTGCTAAGCTACTATGAAGATGAGTGGGAATTGTCACATTGATATGTGGAAGCTTGAGGTATTTAAATTGTAAATTAGAGTTGATACAAAATAAATTGATTATTCTAGTAGTGATGCCTTTAAACTTCATTGCCCAATGAAATATTCTGAAGTTTAACTTGTGTTCAGTGAGTTTCATTCCCTAGAAAGGTCTTTATTTTAGGTATTCAAATGTACATTTTATATTTAAAAAAATAATTTCCTTGGACATTGTTGGTACATACTTTGAGGAAAGAATCTAATATTATTTCAGAGGGAGTTTCTATTTTTGACTTCTTATCATACAAATTTTCATACATATAGGTAAGTAGAGAAAGTAGCTTACTGAACTCTCATGGCTATTCTATTGCAAAATAAACAAAAAATAGAACCAAAAAGTAGCTTACCTAATGGTATATTAGATGTTTGCATGACTCTTGCAACTCTGTTAGGAAATGCTTCATGTCATTTTCCTTATCTTAATCATTGTCCCACAGAGACCACAGTGTATTTTAACCTGAAATTTCAAGTATGCAGAGGGTATGCAGAGAACAGTTGTTTTAGAAGACTCTTGAAGTGTTTGTTTAATTAGAAGCAGCATATGGTGAACCACAAAATGGAGATATGTTGATGGGGAAAGTGTTGGCTCTAAATGTACTTTTGGTAAATGGTATCTGTGGTGACCCTATTCATTAAATAAAAAACATATTAAGAGAATTTCATATTAACATGCTGTCATTTCAAATACAATTTAAATCCACAAGTAGTAGTATCCCATGTTAAAACCAAAGTAGTAAAGTTTGTGATGATTAAACTGTCAGAATTTGAAATATATATATCATAAAGTGAAACCATCTTTTAGAGTAGAACGTAATGTTAGTAACCCAATCTTACTCCTCTCTTTTATAGAGTTTTGTATGTTATGAAATAAAATGTGAGAACTTCTTTTCTTTCCCCTTCTATTTCCCTATATGGAGAAGGATATGTTGACTCTGGGTAATAGGTAAATGATTCAGACCCAAACAGCTATAAACATGCAGCTGGACCAGTGTAGTTTTGGGAATCACTTTTCTATCGTTAATAATTGAAAATTTTATTATTGCTAGCTTTATAATGGTATTGCAGGGTGTGAGACCCAGAGGAGGCTCTGCTGCCCTCCTTGCTGTGTTCTTTCCCTTCTGCTTCTCATTTGAATCCATCTTTCCCCTACATGCATGCTTGGAGAAACAAAAAGTGCCAGGATCAGGATCCTACTAAGGGTAATCCTCATCCCTAACCATCCCTATGGTGTGTTCAGAGCCAGGAGTAAACACATTGGGGACCCCCTCCTGCTTCAAACATTGTTATCAGATGAAAATTATCCTGGATTTCTTTGTAGGAGAAAAGATGTCACAGAAGGGAGAATAGTCAAGGTATTGGGAAAGCACAGAGGAGGAAACAGATAGGCCTTTTTTCTGCAGATGATTACTGATTTTTTAAAGGCAGTTTTCCTAGCAGTATATTCTCTCCAGACGAGCATGGAATATGGATTCAGATAGACCTGGGGGGTAAATTCTTATAAGTTACTTACAAGCTGTGTGTTTGTGAGCAAGTTATTTAGTTTCAGTATCAATTCACTCATTTATAATGTGGACGCTAATAACATAACAGCTCTTAGTTTTGGCCTTCAGATGAAAAACATTTAGAAACCTCTAATGGGTGCAGTGCCTGGCACATAGTGATTGCAGTACACATATCCTCTAATGACCTTGCTCTCTACCAGGGTACGTGCCACACCTAAGCTATCTTCCTCTCAGTGGAATGAATAAATCTCTTTAAGATTGATGTGTTGTCTTAATTAGGTGCTATGCTTTTTTGCTTCCTGGATAGTAAAATCTTTAAATAAAAGAAAGAAATGTTTTTTCCCTCTTTTAAAGAATGTCTGTAATAGCCTTATATCTGGGGCCTTAAAAATAAACTCTCTTTATGGGCATTATAACTCACAGCATTATGTAATTTTGTGATTTAATTATAAATATAATCTATTATTATGCCTTTGTTTTTCACATTGGACATTAGTAGAATTACTTTTAAAAGAATATAGTTAGCATTTAAAGGGTTAAAGAGTTTGAAATGAAACCCTAATCTTTTAAATAAAATCTGAACAGGTGATATTCAAAAATTTATTTTTGGCATGTATTTTCTTTATCTGGCATCTTGTAGTTCCACTATTTATTTGACTTTTAGGTTTGCAGAGTAATTACAGCTTTGAATAAATGTGGTCGTCAGTGGTTCAGAGTGGTCTAAGAGTAAATAAAATGTTTGAAATTCAGCTTATAGTTCATCTTGGTCAGGTGACTGTAGCTAGTATATGCATCTAATTTAAATACTGGTGTAACAAAAACTTTATTGAAAAATATCATCTACCCTAAAAAAAAATCAGAATAATGATAGTAAAGATGATTCAAGATAATAAAAGAATAGAGGCACAGATTGAGAAGATAGAGAAATATTTAACAAAGGCCTAGAAGAATTAAAGAACAAACATACAGAAATGAACAATACAATATCTGAAATAAAAAATGCACTGGAAGTAATCAGCAGCAGAATAAGTGAAGCAGAGAAATGGATAAGTAAACTGGAAGACAAAATGGTGGAAATCACTGCTATGGAAAAGAATAAGGAAAAAGAATGAAAAGAAATGAAGACAGTCTGAGAGACCTCTGGGACAATGTCAGATGCACCAACATTTGCATTATAGGGCTCCCAGAAGGAGAAGAGAGAGAGAAAGGACCTGAGAAAATACTGAAAGTGGTAATAGCTGAAAATTTCCCTAACATGGGAAAGGAAACAGTCACCCAAGTCCAGGAAGTGCTGAAAGTCCCAGGCAGGGTAAACCCAAGGAGGAATATGCCAAGATATGTAGTAATCAAACTGACAAAAATTAAAGACAAAAAATATGAAAAGCAACAAGGAGAAAGCAACAAGGGAATCTCTATAAGATTATTAGCTGATTTCTCAGCAGAAACTCTGCAGACCAGAATGGAGTGGCATGGTATGTTTAAAGTGATGAAAGGTAAGAACCTACAACTAAGCATATTCTACCCAGCAAGGCTCTCATTCAGATTTGACAGAGAAATCAAAAGCTTTACAGACAAGCAAAGGCTAAGAGAATTCAGCACCACCGAATCAGCTTTGCAACAAATGCTAAAGGAACTTCTCTAGGCAGAAAAGGCCAAAACTAGAAATGAAAAAATTCCAAATGGAAGAGCTCTTTGGTAAATGCAAACACACAGTAAAGGTAGGAAGTTATCCACACACAAATATGATATCAAAACCAGGAATTTTGAAAAGAGGAGAGCACAAATGCAGGAGACTGGAAATGCATTTGAAATTAAATGACCATCAACTGATAACAATTTTGTTTATATATAGAATGCTATATCAAAACCTCATGGTAAGCACAGACCAAAAATCTGCAATAGATACACGCACACAAAAGAAAAAGGGATCCAAACACAATGCCAAAATTAGTCATCAGCTCACAAGGGAAGAGAACAAAAAAGGAAGGGAAGAAAAAAGATCTACAAAAACAAAGCCAAAACAATTAACGAAATGGCAATAAGAACATAACGTATGGATAATTGCCTTAAATGTAAGTGGATTAAATGCTCCACCCAATACATAGACTGGCCAATTGGATACAAAAACAAGATCCATACATATATATGCTGTCTACAAGAGACCCACTTCATATCTAGGGACACATACAGACTGAAAGGGGATGGGAAAAGACATTTCATGCAATTGGAAATCAGAAGAAAGCTGGAGTAGCAATACTTCATATCGGACAAAATAGATTGTATTTTATTATACAAGAGACAAAGAAGGATACTACATAGTGATCAAGGGACCAGTCCAATAAGATACAACGTTATATATGCACCCAACATAGGAGCACCTCACTATATTAAGGCAAATGCTAACAGCCATAAAAGGAGAAATTGACAGTAACACAGTAATGGGGGGGGGGGGGTAAGTAATAACCACTTTCATCAGTAGGCAAGTCATCCAGACCTAAGATCAATAAGGAAACACAGGTCTTAAATGACACATTAGACCAGATGGACTTAACTGATATTTATAGAGCATTCTATCCCAAAACAACAGAATACACATTTTTCTCAAGTGCACATGGAACATTCTCCAGGATTGATTACATGCTGGGCCACAAAGTCAGCCTTGATAAATTCAAGAAAATTGAAATTGTGTTAAGCATCTTTTCTGACCACAATGCTATGAGATTAGAAATCAACTACAAGGAAAAAAAAGTGTAAAAAAACAGAAACACGTGGAGGCTAAACAATATGCTACTAAACAACCAATGGATCACGGAAGAAATCAAAGAGAAAATCACAGAATACCTAGAGACAAAACAAAAGCACGATGGTCCAAAACCCATGGGATACAACAAAAACAGTTCTAAGAGGGAAGTTTATAAACTACACTTTTACCTCAGGAAACAAGAAAAATCTCAAATAAGCAACCAACCTAACCTTACACCTAAAGCAACTAGAGAAAGAAGAACAAACAAAACCCAAAGCTAGTAGAAGGAAAGAAATCATAAGGACCAGAGCAGAAATAAATGAAATAGAGACAAAGAAAATAATAGATCAATGGAATCTGGAATTAAAAGCTGAATCTTTGAAAAAGTAAACGAAATTAATAGACCTTTAGTCAGTCTCATCAAGAAAAAAAGGGAAAGGGCTCAAATCAATAAAATTAGAAATGAAAAAGAAGTTACAGTGGTTGCCACAGAAATACAAAGAGTTAAGAGACTACTACAAGCAACTATATGCCAGTAAAATGGACAACCTAGAAGAAAGAGACAAATCCTTAGAAAAGTACAATCTCCTAAGACTGAGCCAAGAAGAAATAGAAATTATGAACAGACCAATCACAAGTACTAAAATTGGAAGTGATTAAAAAACTCCCGGTAAACAAAAGTTCAGGACCAGATGGCTTCACAGGCAAATTCTATCAAACATTTAGAGAGGAGTTAACACCTGTCTTTCTGAAACTATTCTGAAAAATTGCAGAGGAAGGAACACTCCCAAATTCATTCTGTGAGGCCACCATCACTCTGATACCAAAATCTGACAAAGAGACCACAAAAAAAAGAAAATTATAGGCCAGTGTCAGTGATGAACATAGACGTAAAAATTCTCAACAAAATACTAGCAGTCTAAATCCAACAATACATTAAAAGGATCATGCACCATGATCAAGTGGAATTTATCCCAGAGATGCAAGGAGTTTTCAATATCTGCAAATCAATCAGTGTGATACACCACAGCAATAGATTGAAGAATAAAAACCGTATGATCATCTCAATAGATGCAGAGAAAGCTTTTGACAAAATTCAATACCCATTTTTGATAAAAACTCTTCAGAAAGTGGGCATAGAGGGAACATATCTCAACGTAATAAAGTTCATATATGACAAACCCAGAGCTGACATTATACTTAACAGTGAAAAGCTGAAAGCATTTCCACTAAGGTCAGGAAAAAGACAAGGATGTCCACTCACCACTTTTATTCTACATAGTTTTGGAAGTCCTAGCCATGGCAATCAGAGAAGAAAAAGAAATAAAAGGAAAAGAAGTAAAACTATCACTCTTTGCACATGACATGATCAGAAAGAGAAATTAAGGAAACAACTCCATTTACCATCACATCCAAAAGAATAAAATATCTAGGAATAAACTTACCTAAGGAGGCAAAAGACCTGTTTACCGAAAACTGTAATATGCTGATGAAAGAAATCAAAGATGACACAAACAGATGGAAAGATATACCATGCTCTTGGATTTGAAGAACCAATATTGTCAAAATGTCTGTACACCCAAGGCAATCTACAGAGTCAATGCAGTCCCTATCAAATGACCATTTTTTACAGAACTAGAACAAGAAATCTTAACACATTATTTACCGGAGACAGATTAATACATTTGTTTTTACCCAAGTGTTATTGACCAGAGATGTACAGTACATTTTTAGAGAGTGATACAACTAACATCACTGTGCAAAGTTGTTAGAGCTTAAAATTGATGAAGGGTTCATTTTACAACTTACAATTGTCATTAGCATTCACATTTTGCTCCCATAGGTTTTTTTCCAGCCTTGCATATATTTTAAACACAAGTTTATTTTTTTTTATTTTTTATTTTTAATTTTATTTATTTATTATTTTTTGGGGGGTACACCAAGTTCAATCATCTGTTTTTATACACATATCCCCATATTCCCTCCCTCCCTCAACTGCCCCCCCACCCTCCCTCGAGTCCCCCCCACCCTCCCTGTCCCAGTCCTCTAAGGCATCTTCCATCCTCAAGTTGAACTCCCTTTGTTATACAACTACTTCCCACTAGGTATCTGTTTTACAGTTGGTACTATATATATGTCTGTGCTACTCTCTCGCTTTGTCTCAGCTTCCCCTTCACCCCCCGCCCCCTCCCAAACCTCGAGTTCTCCAGTTCATTCTCTGCATCTGTGTCCTTGTTCTTGTCACTGAGTTCATCAGTACCATTTTTAGATTCCGTATATGTGAGTTAGCATACAATATTTGTCTTTCTCTTTCTGACTTACTTCACTCTGTATGACAGACTGTAGGTCTATCCACCTCATTACATGTAGCTCCATCTCATCCCTTTTTAGAGCTGAGTAATATTCCATTGTATATATATGCCACATCTTTTTTATCCATTCATTTGTTGATGGGCATTTCGGTTGCGTCCATGTCCTGGCTATTGTAAATAGTGCTGTAATAAACATTATAGTACATGTTTCTTTTGGGATGATGGTTTTCTTTGGGTATATGCCCAGGAGTGGGATTACTGGATCATATGGTAGTTCTGTTTGTAAAAACACAAGTTTATTACTGTAAAATTTTTTTAAATGATGCATCGTAAAATTTTGAGTGAAGGAGAATTTTTTGGTGAATTTTATGCACCGAAACTTCTCTGATTGTCCAAGTGACATATATACTATGTGTATATACCTATACTGGAGAAGATGGTAGTTCTTCAGAATATAGTTCTGATTCAGACAATGTGAATATTAGACAAAAAGACAAAAAACCTTGGTGATTGATTCTGATTTGGAAAGTGGAAATGAAACTCATGATGCTGGAGAATGCTCCTTTGTTTTTACAGAAGAGTGGGTTGAAGACAACATTTCACAAAAACTAGGAGACTTTACAGGTGTGTCAGATATAACTAATGAATGTAATAACCTGCAAAGTGTTAGTGAAATAACAGAGTTAATTTTTGACAACTTTTTTGAGTTGGTTGCTTCTCAAACTTTTATCACCAACAGAATGAAAAATCATATAAGAAGTGATAAGTCTTTAAAATGTACTGATGTAACCAATAGTGACATGAAGAAGTTTCTTGAATTAATAATTTTTATGTGACAAATAAGAAAGTCACACTGGAAAGAGTGTTAGTCGACTGATCCCTTACTTGAGACACCTATCTTTTCAAAGGTTATGACAAGAAGATTGTTTGAACAAATAATGACATTTCTTCACTTTACTGATAACTTGGAAACTCCACTTCCTGCAGACAGAATTTCAAAAGTAAACCTCTTTTTGATTCTTTTCTACCAAAATTTCAGTCAATTTATATACCCATACAAGAGCTGTCAGTTGGTGAGGCGATGATAAAATGGAGAGGATGACTCAGATTCAAAGCCTATAATCCTGGAAAACTTATGAATTACGGAATTTTGTTCAGGTTGGTTAGCAAAACTGAAACTGAATATATATGCAACCTTGAGATGTACTCAGGTGAAGGAAAGAAACTGCAAGAAACAATATTATTGGTCCTACACCTTATCTTGACATCATATTTACCAAGACAATTATTACAATAGTGTGTCCACATCTGAAATATTGTTAAAAATAAAACCAGGTTTGTGAGACTATAAGAAAGAATCATGGTCTACCAAACCAATTAAGGGAGAAATCTAAAAATCTACAGGGGGAGAAATGACATTATTACAGAAGGGAGAAGTGATGCTTCTTATATGGAAAGACAAGAGGCTAGTCTGCATCATGACAACTATTCATGATGCCTCCATAGCATCTATAGGAAAGGAAGACAGGAGGACTGGCCATCAGATAACTAAGCCCACTTTACATTAGAGTATAATATATGAAAGGAGTTGATCGATTGGATCACTATCTGGCAAATTTCAGTATCCTCTGGAAAACTTGAAAATGGTATAAGAAATTGGGGTGTTTCAGTATTCACTTACGTAACAAGTCACCAGCCATAGGTGTTCCTGCAAAAGTGCCCCAGTTGATAACGTGTTAAAGTTTGTATGGAGACACAAAAGACCCAGCATAGCCAAGGCAATCTTTTTTTTTTTTTTTTTTGGCTGCACTGGGTCTTAATTGCGGCATGTGGGATCTTTGTTGCCACATGCAAGATATTCACTGTGACATGAAGCATATTTTTTAGTTGCAGCACTTGGGATCTTTGTTTCAGCATGCAGGATCTTTAGTTGGTGCATGTGGGATCTAGTTCCCTGATGAGGGGTCGAACCCTGGGCCCCCTGCATTGGGAGTGCAGAGTTTTAACCACTAGACCACCAGGGAAGTCCCACCAAAGCAATCTTGAGAAAGAAAAATGAAGCTGGAGGAATCAGCCTCCTTCAGACTGTACTACAAAGCCACAGTCATCAAAACAGTATGTTACTGGCACAGAGACAGAAATATAGGTAAATGGAATAGGATAAGAACCCCAGAAATAAACACGTGCACCTATGGTCAGTCTACAACAAAGGAGGCAAGACTATACAATGGAGAAAAGATAGTCTCTTTAATAAACAGTGCTGGGAAAACTGGACAGCTGCATATAAAATAATGAAATTAGAACATCCTTTAACACCATACACAAAAATAAACTCAAAATGGGCTAAAGACCTAAATGTAAGAATTGATACTGTGAAACTGTTAGATGAAACCATAAGCTCTTTGACATAAAGCACAGCAAAAGCTTTTTCGATTCTTCTCTCAGAGTAATGGAAATAAAAACAAAAATAAATGGGACCTAATTATATTCAAAAGCTTTATCACAGCAAAGCAAACTGTAAACAAAACTAAAAGACAACTCACAGAATGAGAGAAAATATTTTCAAGTGATGTGACTGACAAAGCATTAATCTCCAAAATTTACAAACAGCTTATGCAGCACAATATCAAACAAACAAACAAAAAAACCCCCCAAAACCAAAAAAACCAACCCAATCAAAAAATAGGCAGAAGACCTAAGTAGACATTTCTCCAAAGAATAAATACAGATGGCCAGGAGGCACATGAGAAGATTCTCAACATTGCTAAGAGTTAGAGAAATGCAAATCAAAAGTACAATGAGATATCACCTCATACCAGTCAGACTGTTCATCATCAAAAACTCTACAAACAATAAATGCGGCAGAGGGTGTGGAGAAAAAGGAACCCTCCTACACTGTTGATGGGAATGTAAATTGGTACAACCATTAGGGAGAACAGTATGGAGGTTTCTTTAAAAACTAAGAATGGAGCTACCATATGACCCAGCAATCCCACTCCTGGGTATATATCCAGAGGAAACCCTGGTTCTAAAGTTTCATGCACCCCAATGTTCATTTCAATGCTGTTTACAATAGCCAAGACAAGGAAGCAACCTAAATGTTCATTGACAGATGAATGGGTAAAGAAGATGAGGTACATATATACAATGGAATATTACTCAGCCATTAAAAAGAATGAAATAATGCCATTTGCAGCAACATGGACAGACCCAGAGGTTATTACACTAAGTGAAGAAAATCATTCAGAAAGAGTCAAATATATGATACCAGTTACTTGCAGAATCTAACAAAAAATGATACCGATGAACTTATTTATAAAACAGAAACATTCACAGACTTAGAGAATGATTTTATGGTTACCAGGGGGAAAGGATAGGGTGGGGTGAGTGATAGATGGGGAGTTTGGGATTGACATGTACGCAATACTAAGTTTAAAATAGATAACCAACAAGGACCTACTATATAGTAGAGGGAACTTGGCTCAGTATTCTGTAATAACCTAAGTGGGAAAAGAATTTGGAAAAGAATGTATCCTTATGGGTATAACTAAATCAGTTTGCTCTATACCTATAACTAATACTTATTGTTAGTCAGCTATACTCCAATATAAAATAAAAATTTTTTGAAAAAAAAATCATGAGTAATGATTTAATAAAAGTTAGCTACCTGACATTTTATCTAAGAATGCTTGCTTTATTCCTGAGTATTAAATTGTTCCAGAAGTCATAGATAATCATTTGGTTAATAGCTTTTTAGAATCTCTGTCCAAAAATTCTACTTAAAAATCATCAAATTGTCCTACCTTGAGTTAGGACAATTCACATAACAAAAGGGAAAATATTCTTCACATAACAAAAAGGAAAATATTCTTCTAAAGAGGTATTGGCCAATCTATTTATTAACCCTGTCCCTTTTAAGAATTTTCTTTAAAATAAGTGTTTTCAGACATGCACCATGTTCTGAAAACTTTCATGGCATCTTTTTCTTCGTTTTAGAGAATTGTACAATGTGTTCATGTTTCCATATTAGGGCTAACGTAAAAGAACCCAATGTGTTTCTGTTTACTGGCTCACTTGTGTTTTGGGTTTTTTTGTTTGTTTTTAAATTTATTTATTTGTTTATTTATCTATTGGCTGAGTTGGGTGTTTGTTGTTGTGCATGGCTTTTCTCTAGTTGTGGCAAGCAGGGGCTACTTTTCGTTGAGGTACACGGGCTTCTCATTGCAGTGGCTTCTCTTGTTGTGGAACATGGGCTCTCGGCACATGGGCTTCAGTAGTTGCAGCATGTGGGCTCAATAGTTGTGGCTCGCAGACTCTAGAGTGCGGGCTCAATAGTTGTGGCATACGGGCTTAATTGCTCCGTGGCATGTGGGATCTTCCCCGCCAAGGGCTCTAACCCATGCCCCCTGCATTGGCAGGTGGATTCCCAACCACTGTCCCACCAGGGAAGTCCTGGCTCACTTCTTTCAATATGGTAATTTAAATTTTAGCTGTTTGGAGTTTGGATTCAGTTCTTTAATTATATTTCTCTATGCACACAGTAAACCCTGAGGCCTTGTGCTAGAATGTCCTCTTCTGGTGTTGACTCGACTGTTACTTGAACATTGTAGACTGGCTTTTGGTAGCCACTTCTCTGTTCTATAGTTTCAATCTAATGGGTATTATTTAGAAGTATTTATAGAGTATTTCATACTGAAATCTATAATCATGTAGGTTTATTTCTTTTCTTCATGTCCATAGTTACATGTAACATTTTTGTTGAACTAGAAGTTTCAGGAGGACCTGATTAAAACCTTTATACCATTAGTGAAATATTACTTTATAATTACACAGAATGATTAAAAATAGAGCTTGGTATGTGCTGTAAGCTTGTAGAGTTTCTTATTCATTTTTCTTACTTATTATGTCCAGAATCTAGTGCTTGGCCCATAATTGGCATTTCATATATGTGTTGAGTTCATGAATATTTAGCATATTTAATCAAAACAACCACATTGTGCATAACTACTGTGTCATTATATTATTATTTTAATATTTTTCCAAAACAATTATATACATAAATACAAATTTTTATTCTTTTCTAAACAATTACTTTTTAGTAGTCTTCTTGGGAATGGTAATTAATCACTTTTATTTTCCTTTTCATAAATTGCAGTAATTGGTAACCACTTAGAATCTCGTAGTATTTTAAATAGCTTTTACATTTATAGCATTAAGAAGTTCTTTAGATTATAGTATTTAAATTTTGTTTAGGTGTAGTGTTGAAAATATGCTTCCTTTACAGTTTAATTCCTCATAATGCTTTTAAAGATGAGAAACCTTGGGCTTAGAGATACTTTGCCTAGGGTGACACGGCTGGTACTGTGTGACAGAGGCTAGATTTGAATCTGGTATTCTAGTTTTAAAGTCTATTATCTTACTTACCTTGACATCACCAAAATGGAAAACATAAGTAAAACTGAAATAGATGAACCTTCGATTGGGCATTCTTTCTTTCCTTTTATGTTCTTTCTATCTCCCTTTACTCCGTGGTTCACGCTCGAGTATTTCTGTTAGGACTGTCCCTCTTTTTAAGTGTCTGTTCTCCATTCTTTATGTTAAAAGCCAATTGGCAGGACTTCCTAGGTGGTGCAGTGGTAAAGAATCCGCCTGCCAATGCAGGGGACTCGGGTTCGAGCCCTGCCCTGGGAAGATTCCACATGCGACGGAGCAACTAAGCCTGTTTGCCACAACTATTGAGCCTGTGCTCTAGAGCCCGTGAGCCACAACTACTGGGCCCATGTGCCACAACTATTGAAGCTCACTTGCCTAGGGCCCGTGCTCCACAAGAGAAGCCACTACAATGAGGAGCCTGCGCACCACAATGAAGAGCCTGCTCACCACAATGAAGAATAGCCCTCACTCGCAGCAACTAGAGAAAGCCCGTGTGCAGCAAAGAAGACCCAACGCAGCCAATAAATAAAGAAATAAATTAAAAAAAAAAAGCCATTTGGCATGAATTCCCAGGCAGTCCAGGGTTAGAACTCTGTGCTTCCCCTGTAGGGGGCATGGCTTCGATGATCCCTGCTTGGGGAACTAAGATTCTGCAAGCTGCAAGGCATGACCAAACAAAACAAAATGAAACAAACAAACGAAAAAAGCCTTTAGGTCAATTACCCAGTCATCAGGTATTAACTGTGTACCCTTATGTGCTATCACTGTTGTAGGTGCTGTGAGGAAGTGTTGTGCACATAATTCCTAACTTTTAAGTAACTCATTTAGCTAGGACATCAAGTTAACATTAATTAAACATCTGCAAAACAGTATAGTGAACCATTGGCTGGAAGCTTGATATGAATTTTTAAGGAAGGAAACAGGAAGGAACAATGGGCTTCAAAGAGAATCAGATTGAGTCTGTACCTTATAGGCAGAATAAGTTGGTGGATATTATGTGGTGCTTTATTGGTATAAATTGGTATAATACCTTTGGGATTTTAAAACTTTTGTATTTCAAACAAAAAATGTAAATTAGCATACTGTAGTTGATTTTTTTAAATAAATTTATTTGTTTATTTATTTATTGTCTGCATTGGGTCTTTGTTGCTGCCTGCGGGCTTTCCTAGTTGTGGCAAGCAGGAGCTACTCTTTGTTGTGGTGCGCGAGCTTCTTGTGGTAGCTTCTCTTGTTGCAGAGCATGGGCTTTAGGCATGCATGCTTCAGTAGCTGTGGCACATGGGCTCAATAGTTGTGGATCACAGGCTCAGTAGTTGTGGCCCATGGGCTTAGTTGCTTCGTGGCATGTGGAATCTTCCCAGCCCAGGGATTGAACCCGAGTCCCCTGCATTGGCAGGCAGATTCTTAACCACTGCACCACCAAAGAGGTGCTGATATTTTTTAACATTCATATTTCAAAAAGTGTATAACATTGTTAAGTACTTAACTATGAAACAGTAGATTTTATGATCTATCGATTCTATTACCTTTTCGTTATTTCATGCACCACTAGGTTCTCACTTCCCTCCTTAGCCATTTTTAGTTTCTTAGTTCATTATCTAAACCACTCCCTTGTCTTGAATCCTGTATTCTATTTCACTTTCTTGCATTGTTAAACTTAGTTAAATTATAGCTTTGCTTAAATCCAATCCTTTGTGTTCCCCATCTGCACCTGTAGCTGAATATATGTGGGGAAAAATATACAACTGTGATCCCGTGGTGGTACTTTAAATTCTTAATCATTTAATTCCATTGGACCCTTAATGGTGTTTAGCAGTCATGGATATTTCCTTAGTCTGTTTGCTCCTAGAAGGCTATTATATATCTTCTCTTTTCTCAAAGCCCTAGTGCATCCTCTTCCAACCTTATTCTTCTTTTTTTTTTTTAATCTATTTTTATTTTTTTATTTTTTTGGGGGTACACCAGGTTCAATCATCTGTTTTTATACACATATCCCCGTATTCCCTCCCTTCCTTGACTCCCCCCCCTCGAGTCCCCCCCCCACCCTCCCCGCCCCAGTCCTCTAAGGCATCTTCCATCCTCTAGTTGGACTCCCTTTGTTATACAACAACTTCCCACTGACTATTTTACAGTTGGTAGTATATATATGTCTGTGCTACTCTCTCGCTTCGTCTCAGTTTCCCCTTCACCCCCCGCCCCCTCCCATACCTCGAGTTCTCCAGTCCATTCTCTGTATCTGCATCCTTGTTCTTGTACTGAGTTCATCAGTACCATTTTTAGATTCTGTATATGTGAGTTAGCATACAATATTTGTCCTCTTTCTGACTTACTTCACTCTATATGACAGATTGTAGTTCTATCCACCTCATGACATATAGCTCCATCTCATCCCTTTTTATAGCTGAGTAATATTCCATTGTATATATATGCCACATCTTCTGTATCCATTCATCTGTTGATGGGCATTTCGGTTGCTTCCATATCCTGGCTTTTGTAAATAATGCTGCAATAAACATTATGGTACAAGTTTCTTTTGGGATTATGGTTTTCTTTGGGTATATGCCCAGGAGTGGGATGACTGGATCATATGGTAGTTCTATTTGTAGTTTTTTAAGGAACCTCCAAATTGTTTTCCATAGTGGCTGTACCAACTTACAGTCCCACCAACAGTGCAGGAGAGTTCCCTTTTCTCCACACCCTCTCCAACATTTGTGGTTTCCAGACTTTGTGATGATGGCCATTCAGACTGGTGTGAGGTGATACCTCATTGTGGCTTTGACTTGCATTTCTCTGATGATGAGTGATGTTGAGCATCTTTTCATGTGTTTGTTGGCCATCTGTATGTCTTCTTTGGAGAAATGTCTATTTAGGTCTTCTGCCCATTTGTGGATTGGGTTATTTGCTTTTTTGGTATGAAGCTGCATGAGCTGCTTGTATATTTTGGAGGTTAATCCTTTGTCCGTTGTTTCATAGGCAATTATTTTTTCCCATTCTGAGGGTTGCCTTTTAGTCTTGTTTATGGTTTCTTTCGCTGTGCAAAAGCTTTTAAGTTTCATGAGGTCCCATTCGTTTATTCTTGATTTTATTTCCCTGATTCAAGGAGGTGGGTCAAAAAGGATCTTGCTTTGATGGATGTCATGGAGTGTTCTGCCTATGTTTTCCTCTAGGAGTTTGATAGTGTCTGGCCTAACATGTAGGTCTTTAATCCATTTGGAGTTTATTTTTGTGTATGGTGTTAGGAAGTGTTCTAATTTCATTCTTTTACATGTTGCTGTCCAATTTTCCCAGCACCACTTATTGAAGAGGCTGTCTTTTTTCCATTGTATACTCGTGCCTCCTTTGTCAAAGATAAGGTGCCCATATGTGTTTGGGCTTACTTCTGAGTTCTCTATTCTATTCCATTGATCGTCCTTTCTATTTTTGTGCCAGTACCATACTGTCTTGATCACTATGGCCTTGTAGTATAGTTTGAAGTCAGGAAGGCTGATTCCACCAACTCCATTTTTCCTTCTCAAGATTGCTTTGGCTATTCGGGGTCTTTTGCATTTCCATACAAATCGTAAGATTTCTTGTTCTAGTTCTGTGAAAAATGCCATTGGTAATTTGATCGGGATTGCATTGAATCTGTAAATTGCTTTGGGTAGTACAGACATTTTCACGATGTTGATTCTTCCAATCCAGGAACATGGTATGTCCCTCCATCTGTTTGTGTCGTCTTTGATTTCTTTCATGAATGTCTTATGGTTTTCTGCATACAGATCTTTTGCCTCCTTAGGCAGGTTTATTCCTAGGTATTTGATTCTTTTGGTTGCAATGGTGAATGGGAGAGTTTCCTTAATTTCTCTTTCTGCTCTTCCGTTGTTAGTGTATAGGAATGCAAGAGATTTCTGTGCATTAATTTTGTATCCTGCTACTTTACTAAACTCATCAATGAGTGCTAGCAGTTTTCTGGTAGAGTCTTTAGGGTTTTCTATATATAATATCATGTCATCTGCAAAGAGTGACAATTTTACTTCTTCTTTTCCAATTTGGATTCCTTTGATTTCTTTTTCTTCTCTGATTGCTGTGGCTAAAACTTCCAAAACTATGTTGAATAATAGTGGTGAGAGTGGACACCCTTGTCTTGTTCCTGTTCTTAGAGGGAATTCTTTCAGTTTTTCCCCATTGAGAACGATGTTGGCTTTTGGTTTTTCATATATGGCTTTTATTATGTTGAGGTAATTTCCTTCTATGCCCACTTTCTGGAGAGCTTTTATCATAAATGGATGTTGAACTTTGTCAAAAGCTTTTTCTGCATCTATTGAAATGATCATATGGTTTTTATCCTTCAATTTGTTGATATGATGTATCACGTTGATTGATTTGCGTATATTGAAGAATCCTTGCATCCCAGGGATAAACCCCACTTGATCATGGTGTATGATTTTTTTAATGTGCTGTTGGATTCTGTTAGCTAGTATTTTGTTGAGGATTTTTGCATCTATATTCATCAGTGATATTGGTCTGTAGTTTTCTTTTTTTGTGACATCTTTGCCTGGTTTTGGTCTCAGGGTGATGGTGGCCTCGTAGAATGAGTTTGGGAGTGCTCCGCCTTCTGCAATTTTTTGGAAGAGTTTGAGAAGGATAGGTGTTAACTCTTCTCGACATGTTTGATAGAATTCGCCCATGAACCCATCTGGTCCTGGGCTTTTGTGTGTTGGGAGATTTTTAATCACTGCCTCAATTTCCGTACCTGTGATTGGTCTGTTCATAGTTTCTATTTCTTGCTGGTTCAGTCTTGGAAGATTGTATTTTTCTAAGAATGTATCCATTTCTTCCAGGTTATCCAATTGATTGGCATATAGTTGCTTGTAGTAGTCTCTCATGATGTTTTGTATTTCTGAGGTGTCCGTTGTGACTTCTCCTTTTTCATTTCTAATTCTGTTGATTTGCATATTCTCCCTTTTTTTCTTGATGAGTCTGGCTAATGGTTTATCAATTTTGTTAATCTTCTCAAAGAACCAGCTTTTAGTTTTATTTATTTTTGCTATGGTTTCTTTCCTTTCTTTTTCATTAATTTCTGCTCTGATCTTTATGATTTCTTTCCTTCTGCTCCCTTTGGGGTTTCTTTGTTCTTCTTTCTCTAGTTGTTTGAGGTGTAAGGTTAGGTTGTTTATTCGATCATTTTCTTGTTTCTTAAGGTAGGACTGTATTGCTATAAACTTCCCTCTTAGAACTGCTTTTGCTGCATCCCATAGGTTTTGGGTTGTTGTGTTTTCGTTGTCATTTGTTTCTAGATATTTTTTGATTTCCTCTTTGATTTCTTTAGTGATTCCTTGGTTGTTTAAGAGTGAATTGTTTAGCCTCCATGTGTTTGTATTTTTTGCAGTTTTTTTCCTGTAATTGATATCTAGTCTCATGGCGTTGTGCTCTGAGAAGATGCTTGATATGGTTTCAATTTTCTTGAATTTGCTGAGGTTTGATTTGTGACCCAAGATGTGATCTATCCTGGAAAATGTTCCATGTGCACTTGAGAAGAAAGTGTATTCTGTCGTTTTTGGATGGAATGTCCTATAAATATCAATTAAGTCGAGATGGTCTAATGTGTCATTTAAAGCTTGTGTCTTTATTTATTTTCTGTTTGGATGATCTGTCCATTGATGTAAGTGGGGTGTTCAAGTCTCCCACTATTATTGTGTTACTGTCGATGTCCCCTTTTATAGCTGTTAGCATTTGCCTTATGTATTGAGGTGCTCCTATGTTGGGGGCATAGATATTTACCATTGTGATATGTTCTTCTTGAATGGATCCCTTGATCATTATGTCGTGTCCTTCCTTGTCTCTTTTGATAGCCTTTACTTTCAAGTCTAATTTGTCTGATATGAGTATTGCTACTCCAGCTTTCTTTTGACTTCCATTTTCATGGAATATCTTTTTCCATCCCTTTCCTTTCAGTCTATATGTATCCCTTGGTCTGAAGTGGGTTTCTTGTAGGCAGCATATAGAAGGGTCTTGTTTTTGTATCCATTCAGCCAGTCTGTGTCTTTTGGTGGGAACATTTAATCCATTTACATTAAAAGTGATTATTGACATGTGTGTTCCAATTAGCATTTTCTGAATTGTTTTGGGTGTGTATTTGTAGGTGTTTTCCTTTTCTTGTGTTTCCTACTTAGAGAAGTTCCTTTAGCACTTGTTGTAAGGCTGGTTTGGTGGTGCTGAATTCTCTTAACTTTTGCTTGTCTGGAAAGCTTTTGATTTCTCCCTCAAATCTGAATGAGATTCTTGCTGGGTAGAGTATTCTTGGCTGTAGGTTTCTCTCTTTCAGGACTTTCAGTATATCCTGCCATTCCCTTCTGGCCTGCAGAGTTTCTGTAGAAAGGTCAGCTGTTATCCTGATGGGTTTTCCCTTATATGTTGTTTGTTTCTTTTCTCTTGCTGCTTTTAATATTTTTTCTTTGTGTTTAATTGTCGTTAGTTTGATTAATATGTGTCTTGGTGTATTTCTCCTTGGGTTTATTGTGTATGGGACTCTCTGTGCTTCTTGGACTTGGTGAATTATTTCCTTTCCCATGTTGGGGAAGTTTTCCACTAGAACCTCTTCAAATATTTTCTCAGACGCTTTCTTGTTTTCTTCTTCTTCTGGGATGCCTGTAATTTGAATGTTGGTACGTTTAATGTTATCACTGAGGTCTCTGAGACTGTCTTCTTATCTTTTTATTCTTTTTTCTTTTTCCTGCTCTGTGGCATTTATTTCCCCCATTCGATCTTCCAACTCACTTATTCGTTCTTCTGCCTCAGTCATTCTGCTGGTTATAGCATCTAGAGTATTTTTAATTTCAGTTATTTTGTTATCCATTGGTGTTTGTTTTTCTGAGTTCTTATGAACTGTTTCTTGTACTTTCTCTATTTTGTTATCGAGATTTTGTATCATTTTTACTATCATGACTCTAAATTCTTTTTCAGGCATTTTTCCTATTTCCTCCTCATTTATTTGGTCTTGTGGGGTTTTTTCCTGCTCCTTTGCCTGCATGGTGTTTCTTTGTTTCCTCATGGTTGTCCAGAGTTTTGGGGTTGCTTGTCCTGGCGATAGAGGTGTTTATAGAAGACTGTCCAAGCCTCAGACTAATGTCCAAGTATTGGATTAAACGAATATTAAGTCTAGGAAACACATACATGTATAAGACACACAATTACTGAATCCGTTAGGACATAAGGCTCTAGAAAGACCTGACAGAACCCCAGTGTGCTATCAGATATTCAAAGAGAAACCCAACAGAAATTGACAACTGAAACAGAACAAATCAGAGACAAAAGCAAAAGCAAACAAACAACAAATAACACCCTACACATACAAACATCAATCCAGGGAGATTTTGTAAGCTAGGATCAAGTATAGAAAAGAGCTGGAGTACCACCACAGAGAATGGAGATTCTCAGAATGTAATTAGACAACTGTACTAAGAACTAAGATAAAGACAAAAGCCTAATATTAAATACCAAGGCAGTGCGTCATCTGGAGAATAGAGCAAGGAGTCTGAGCAGACCGATAGTGTTGCTTATACGTATGTTAAGATAAAATAAACTTAAAAAGACTGGAGGAAAGGGGAACAGGAGAGCGTAATGTGGTTGGAAATATGCAAATAAAAAGAAAGCAATAGACATGTATAAAAGATAGGGATGAAAGGAAAGTATGAGAGATATTTTGTCCATACTACCAAAAACTTAGCTAGATATAGAAGTATATAAAAAGGCAAAAAAAAAAAAAAAAAAAAAAGAATAAAAAATATTAAAAAATTATGTTATAAAACTTGTAGATCCCTTAGGGCTAAGATTGTATTTAATAAATCAAAAAAAAAGAAAGGAGAGAGAGAAAGAAAAAAAAAAAATCCAGAACTGATCCCAGAATGGACCAGTTCAATAGGTATTGATACTACTATTTCTGTTTCCTTAGCGTCTCAGCTGTAAGTGTCCTTCTCCTTGCCTTGGGTTTTTTTTGCGTTATTCTGTGACCAGCAGAGGTTCCTTTATTGTTCGTCTGTAAGTGTCGGTGTGTGGAGAGGGAGAGGGTACAATAGTGGCTCCTTCTCCTGGGAGTGAGTGAGCAGTGGCGCACTGTTGTTTCAGTCAGGCTTGGAGGTGCCTGTTGCAGAGGGCAGTGGTGGCTCAGGCGTAAACAGAAAGTCTCAGAGTTGGGCCTCTCTCGGTGGTTTTTTTCTTTTTGATGCTGTTGTTTTTTTTTTTTTTTTTCTCTTGGCAGCCTCCCTGCTGCTGGCATTGCAAGGGGTTTTAATCTAGCCCCGCCCGAGCGCCTGAGGGTGCTTGTTATCCCTGAGCGCCTTAGGTGGCTTGCAGGGTGTCTCTCCACTGCCTATTGCAGAGGCGCGGAAAGAGAGGGAGAGGCTACGCACGCGGCTCCTCCCCCCCTGCCAGTGAGCCTGCAGCCTCCAGCTGCCATCATGGCTGGGCAGCTGTCAGGGACGGGCACTCCTCTCCGTGGACCTCCTCCCTCCTGTCCTCTCAGTCCCTCACCCTACTGGCAACAATGTTTCTCACCGTGAACCTGCTCTCCGGTTCCCACGCTCCCGCTCCTGGACCCTCCGTTCAGCCGCGGATTGATGTCTCGGTCCCGGAACGCTGAGCTGCGCTGCGGACCCTCCGTATGTTTCTCACTCCCTCCGGTCTGCCACAGCTCCACCGCTTCACCCTCTTTGAGCCGTCGTAGATGCCTCCCTACCGGCTATGTCGGGCTCCCCGCAGCCCTTTCTGGTGTCCGAGGCCGTCTGCTGGTGTTCAGCTGGTTCTCTGTGGGAATGACTGCATCCTTCCGTGCATTCCCAATGCATCTGTGGAGAGGGATGCACTCCACATCTCTCTACTTCGCCTCCATCTTTTCTCTCCCAACCTTATTCTTAAGGATGGCTTTACATCCTTAAGAATTCTCTGAAAAAACAGAAGCAATGAGCAAATGATTTCTGCCAGCTCCAACTTTCATATATACGCGTAACTGCATTTGGGCTCCTTTACCCTATCTTCAGTCCTATTCCATCACTAAACTCTCTATACTCCTGACTATAGCCACCCTCTACTTGTTCAGTGAATCCTATCCCTTTTTGACTATATAAGGGAGTTGCTCCAGAAGTTTTCTCCTCTTTCGTATATCATCAAAATTGTTCTTGTTGGATTATTACTGTCAGAATTCACTGACTGAGACAATACTTCTTGAGCATCTGCTGTATGTTAGGCACAGTTCTGGGTGCTAAAAATATATTAATAGAGCTTACATTCTAGTTGAAGAAAGAGACAGTAAATAAGAAAGATATTTAGTCATCTCAGTTGAACAAAGATGGAAGCATGCTATGGGAAATAAAAAGTAGAGCAGGTACGAGGACCTGGGTAAAGGATGCAGATTTCAGTATTGAGTAGCAGGGTTGAGTTAGGCTTCAATGTGAAGGTTAGGTTTGATTTAAGACTTGAAGAAGGTGAAAAGTTAGCTATGGGGTTGTGTGAGGGGAGGAATGCCCGGCAGAAGGCACAACTAGGCAAAAGACCCTAAAGAGAGAGGGTGCAGTGCATTGTTGAGTAAATGCAGGGAGGGCAGGGTAACTGGCAGAGTGTCCTGAAAGAGAGTAGTAGGGGAGGAGGTCAGAAACTTAAGTGGGATGGGTGGGAGGCCCAGATCATGTAGGAACCTTATTGATCATTTAAAGTCCTTTGTCTTCTATTCTCAGTGAATTGAAAACATTGCATTTTTTTTTTCCAGTTGTTAATTTTAAGAAGGTTTCTGGCTATATGTCTTGAGAACACACTGCAGTGAGGGGCAGGGGAGAGCTGTTCTAAGGCTTTTGGAATATTCCTGTGAGAGATAATGATGACTTGTTCCAGGGTAGTGGAGGAGGTGAGACGTGAGACTAATATATTTTGAAAGCAGAGTCAACAGGATTTCCAGAGGGAGATGTGAGTGAAGAGATGGCTTAAACTTATCTCCAAGGTTTTTGACTTGAGTGATTGAAAGGATGGAGGTGCCATCATCTGAGCTAGAGAAAGCTATAGTAGAGGTTGGCAAGGGGAGTGAAAGTGAGAGAAATCAGGAATTTAATTTTGAATGAGTTCAGATGTCTCTTAGAATACAGTTTCTATATTTAAGTAACTTATCTGGCCTTTCCACATCTCTAAGTAGGAAGATCCAGTTTAATGGCACCTGGGGAGGTTTTAGGCATTGGGCCATGAGAGTCTGAAGTACAATAGAATCAATGGAAAAGTAATGGCAAATAGTACCAGTATCAAAAAAGAAGGTTGCCCATGTTTTCAGTGTGTTTGATGGAAAAATTAGGAAGGCCAGGAGTAGGAACAGATTTAGGGGGAAAGATAGTAGGTTTGGTTTTAGGTGTGCTTCCAATAATTCAACCAGGTAGAATATCCAGTGTACAGTTAGACATATGTATTATAAAATAGACATCCAAGATGGAAAGAAATATGGATTTTGATATAGGTAAACTGCGAGATGATGGCTGAGACCATAAAAACTTATTAGAAAAGAGAAAAAAACTAAGCAGAGACCCTCGGTGAGTTATGATAATCTCTTTTAGTGTAAAGAGTCAATAAAGAGTTAGTCCAACGTGATTAATGATGCAATCCTATAAAGACCTATGTAGTTGATAGTTGCTAATGATGAAGCTAGGGCAAAACAGATAAGCGCTGAGAAAACACTGTTGAATTTGTCAACTAGGGGTAAATTCGTTTCTTTCAAAGGAGCAGCAGACAACCGTATCCTGTCTTCTCTTGTTGTCCAGTACCAGATATCCTTTGAAGTATAGCTCAGGTGTACACCTAATAATAGCAGCTAACATTTATTGAAAACTTACTGTGTGTCATACACTATGCTAAATATTACATTTATTTAAGTAATCCCTACATCAGTTTTATGATTTAGGTACATTGTTTCCCATTTAATACTTGAAGACCAGATAAATTAATTAACTTGTCCAAGGTTGCACAGTTAATAGTAGGAAAAAAAAAGTTGAATCCAGGCACAGTAGTGTTAAAGTCCAAAATTTTAGCCACTATGCTATGCTCCTTTTTTTTTGAAGTCTTCCTAGATGATCCCTGACAGAATTTGTCACTTTTGACTGACTGGCTCTAGGTGCTATGATTACCAAGAGTTTTAGGGGGTGCATACTGTCAAAGGCTTATAATCTAGCTAGGGATAAGGATACCTTCTTAAAAATGATAACAATGTAAGGTACTCTATGCTAAGTGAAAAATGAGGGGTATAATAATAAATAATGAGAATATAGAGTGGGGAATGTAGTGAGAATGTTATGAGAATATAAAGTGGGGAATGGTTAGTCTAGGACCAGGTTATTATAAAAGCTTTGTGGAAGGAGTAGAATTTGATATGGACAGGTATTCTTTTGGCTGTTGGGGATTACATATGGTTAGGGGTAAAATAAATGGAAAACATCCCAAATAGTAGTATCAGTGGGAGCAAAGGTATAGATAAAGGAAAGAACAAGAAGTATTTAGGGAAAGTTTAATAGTCCAGTTTGGTTGCTTAATAGAGCATGTGATCAGAATGGGCAATGGATTGGAAAAGAATACTGAAGTTGTTGTGAACAAACAACCTTGAGTGAAGATCCACAGAAATCTGTAAGGTTGCAGTGGTTTGTTTAGCATAGAATTCTGTAGTTCTCAGTTGTTTACTTCTTAGTTTAAATATAAGTATATTCAAAGAGACATTTTATTTTATTTCTAGAATGCCAGTTAATGAAAACAGAACGACCAAAGCCAAACACATTTATTATCAGATGTCTCCAGTGGACCACTGTTATAGAGAGAACATTTCATGTAGATACTCCAGAAGAAAGGTAAGAAACTCATTTTTTTCATTTTGTGAGAAAGCAGCAATCAAAACCTCTAGAAGTGCTATAAGATATACTTTTTAACAGAAAACAGAACATTTAAAAGTGAAAATATAAATTAAAGAGGGCATTTTTGTCACCAGACTACCTTTTAAAAATTATGTAGTTGATTATGTTCATATTTGGAATTCTAAGGCTGGTGATGGCAAAAAGTTTCAAGTAGCATGCCATTATGCAAGTGGCTTCCAGGAGTGTTATGCTGAGAAGGATTCTGAGATAGGGTCTAGGCTCAGTGAGGAAAAAAAGAAAAATCGGGCTAGATTGGCAATGACTGTCATCATTGCTAAAATGGGGGGAGGGAGGCAAAATGTTAGTAACGAGCACACCAGCTTCATCAGGAGGGCCATGTTTCATCCTCCTGATCTACTGTCCTCCAGTTCTGTCTTAATACCCCTTGATCTGGTGGCTCTGATACTGAGTTAGGTCCAACAACCACAAGATCACTTTTCTACACGTTATCATATTTGATCCAAATAAGAAACTTTGTGAAGTTAAATGTTAATAGCCTTATTTTCCAAATGAATAAATTAGGTGCTAAGAGACTTGTCTAAGATTTAAAACAAAAACAACCTCTTCCAAAATGTAGTAAATAGTAAAGTGTTATTTTAATAATACTTTTTTGTCAATAGATAATAAATGATAATGTATGATTGATTACTTTAGGAAATATAGAAAAGAAGAAAAATTAAAAAGAATGAAAAATTACTCGGAATTCTAATTCTATAACCAGAGTTAGGAACTGATAATATTTTCTTTTATATACTTCCAATCTTACTCTGTGCAGATGTATTTAGGTGTTTGGTATACATAAAATTTGGTCTGTCCTCCCTTCCCACACACCCTAGGCTTCTCTGGGCATTTCTATATGCGAGAACTTCAATTTACTTATATTTCTACCCATAACCGTGGTTGGGCTAGTTACCGTGTATCTTTCAGATCTGAGCTTAAAATGTCACATTTCTTACAAAACCTTCTCTGACTTGTTTAGGACTCCTCTGCTATGTACTTACATATCTCCTTGTATCCTTTGTATCAAGTACATCTCCACTGTAGTCTTTGTTTGCCTTTCTCACTTGACTATAAGATTCTTGACTCGCAAGTATCATATCTTTCATGCTCATTATTTTATCTTTAGCACATAGTCCAAGGTCCAACATGGTATTTGTTGACTGGCTGAATGAATGGAACTTTTCCCATGTCAATATATATTCTTTGAAAATTTTATTCTTAGTGGATTTATAAAGTCCCATTGAAACATGATTAATTTTGCCATTTATATTGGCAAAACTGGACTTAAGCCATATCGTAATACTTTAAAATATCTAGTTTGCTGTTCCTGTAATAATATCACATTACTTTTGGAACAATTCATTTGCATTTGCATTTGTGACTAGAAGAAAGCAATCTTAGTAAAAATGAAAAACAACATACTTATATTTGCCGTTGGAATGTGATTTTCCATATTTATCTATTGGTTTGGCCAAAAAGTTTGTTCGGTTTTAAGTAACAATGAAAGACACATTTTTCATTTTCACCAAGAATTTTATTGAATACCGTATTCACTAACCGAACGAACCTTTTGGCCAACACGATAGAATTGGTGTTTGAAGATTTTGTATGACTTTAATGTTAATGAAGACTTAGAAAGATGTAGTGAGAGCTAGAAATTCTGTATTTTATATACTCTGCCTGCCAGTCTAAAATCCTTACCTGTTGTAAACTAAGTCTATCTTAAAAAATGTTATATTTGTTTCATTGAGTAATATAAGTTTGGAGTGTAACTAATTTTTTCCGAAAAACGAGAGTGTAGTCTCAGCTCCATTTTTTGAATAATCTGTTCTCTTCTCACTGATTACAGATGGCACATATACATGAATTTTGTAATTTTAGGCTTTTTTCCCTTTAATTTTTCTGTCATTCTAGTCCTAGGACTACATGGTTTTACTTAGAGAAGTCTTATAGAATTTTAACATTTAGTAAAGGAGTACTCAATTATTACTATTTTTCAAAATAGTCTCAGCTTTTTTAGTACATTCTTTTTAAAGTTTTGATTAAAAACATAATATGAAATCTGTCCTCATAACAAATTTTTAAGTGTATGGTACAGTATTATAAACTGTATGCACTTACTATAAAGCATATCTCTATAACATTTTCATGTTTCATGGCTGAAACTCTATACCACTGAATAGCAACTCCCCATTTCCCTCTGTCCCACCCCTGTCACCCACCATTCTATTTTCTGCTTCTATGAGTTTGACTACCTCACGTTATAGATACCTCGTATAAGTGGAAGCATGTAATATTTGTCCTTCTATGATTGGTTTATTTCATTTTTCCATGTTGTAGCATATGACAGCATTTCTTTCTATTTTTAAGACTGAATAATGTTCCATTGTATGTTTATACCATATTTTCTTTATCCATTCAACTATCAATGAACATTTAGGTTGTTTCCACCTCTTAGCTATTTTGAATAATAATGCAGTGAATAGGGGAGTACAAATATCTGTTCAAGATCCTGATTTCAATTCTTTGAGATAAATACCTGGAAGTGGGTTACTGGATCATAGAGTAGTTCTATGTTTATTTTTTTAAATTAAAAAAAGTTTTTAAAAGTGAAGTGTAATTGATTTTACAATGTTTTAGTTTCAGGTATACAGCAAAGTGATTCAGTTGTACATATAAATCTATTTTTTTCAGATTCTTTTCTCTTATAGGCTATAATAAAATATTGAGTATAGTTCCCTGTGCTATACAGTAGGTCCTTATTGGTTATCTGTTTTATATATAGTAGATTATACCTGCTAATCCCAAATCTTGTGTTAATTAATCTTTTGAGGAGCCTCCATAGTGTTTTCCATAGCAGCTGCACCATTTTATATTCCGATGAGCAGTGCACAGGGTTCCATTTTCTTCACATTCTCACCATCTTAGAGTGGCCATTCTAACAGGTGTGACATGATGTCTCATGTGGTTTTGACTTGCATTCCCATATTGATTAATGATGTTGAGCGTCTTTTCATATACCTGTGATCATTTGTATATCTTCTTTGAAGAAATAACTATTCAGGTCTTTTGGCCATTTTAAAAAGGAGGTTATTTGTTTATAGTAATATCTTATAATCCTTTTTTATTTCTGTAGTATCTGTTTTTTATAACATTTATTTATTTATTGGCTGCATTGGGTCTTCATTGCTGCACACGGGCTTTCTCTAGTTGCGGTGAGCGGGGGCTGCTCTTCATTGTGGTGCACAGTCTCCCCATTGCAGTGGCTTCTCTTGTTGTGGAGCACAGGCTCTAGGCGCTTGGGCTTCAGTAGTTGAGGCACACAGGCTCAATAGTTGTGGCTCACAGGCTCTAGAGTGCAGGCTCAATAGTTATGGTGCATGGGCTTAGCTGCTCTGTGGCACGTGGGATCTTCCCAGACCAGGGCTTGAACCCATGTCCCCTGCATTGGCAGGCAGATTCTTAACCACTGTGCCACCTAGGAAGTCCCTGTAGTATCAATTTTAATGTCTCCTCTTCCACTTCTAATTTTCAATCTTCTCTTCTTTTTTTTAAATCAGTTTAGCTAAAGCTTTGTCAATTTTGTTGATCTTTTCAAAACCCTAATGTTACTTTCATTGAATATTTCTATTCTCTACTTTGTGTGTTTCTGGTCTAATCTTTATTATTTTCTTCTTTCTGCTAGCTGTAAGCTTAGTATGTATGTATAAAGTTAGATTGCTTATTTGAGATCTTTGCTCTTTTATAATGTAGGCATTTTTAAAAGTTAATTAATTTATTGGCTCCATTGGGTCTTCGTTGCTGTGTGTGGGCTTTCTCTAGTTGTGGCAAGCAGAGGCTACTCTTCATTGCGGTGCGTGGGCTTCTCATTGCAGTGGCTTCTCTTGTTGTGGAGCATGGGCTCTAGGCACGCAGGCTTCAGTATTTGCAGCATGTGGGCCCTAGAGGTGCGGGCTTCAGTAGTTTTGGTGCGTAGGCTCAGTAGTTGTGGTGCACCAGCTTAGTTGCTCCACTGCATGTGGGATCTTCCCGGACCAGGGATTGAACGCATGTCCCCTGTATTCGCAGGCGGATTCTTAACCACTGTGCCACCAGGGAAGTCCCTAATAAATTACTGAAAAAAAATTACTGAAAAAAAAATTCCACCTTAGCACCACTTTTACTGCAACCCATAGGTCTTTGGTATGTTGTATTTTTGTTTTCATTTGTCTCAGGAGATTTTTTTTATTTCTCTTTTGATTTCTTCTTGAACTCATTGGTTGTTCAATAGTATGTTGTGAAATATGTACATATTTGAAGATTTTTTAGTTTTCTTTCTGGTATTGATTTCTAGTTTTATCCCATTGTTGTTGAAAAAGATACTTAGTATGATTTCAGTCTTCTTAAATTTGTTGAGTTTTTTTTAATGAGCAAACAGGTTATCTGTCTTGGAGAATGTGCACTTGAGAAGAATGTTTATTCTGCTGCTGTTGTGTAGAATGTTCTGTATGTCTGTTAGAGCACTTTGATCAGTATAGCATTGTTCAAGTTCTTTTTCCACATTGATCTTATGTCTGGATTGTCTGTTATTAAAAGGGGTTTTGAAATCTCCTGATACTGTGATGTTGTCATTCTCTCTTCAGTTTTGTTAGTGTTTGTTTCATATATTGCTGTTTTGTTGAGTTCATATATATTTATAATTGTTATATCTCCCTAGTGAATTGACCATTTTATCATTATATAATGTCATTCTTTGTCTCTTGTGACAGTTTTTGATATAAAGTCTGTTTTGTCTGATATAAGTATGGTTACTCTGTTTTCTTTACCATTTTTGAATATCTTTTTCCATTGTACTTTAACCTGTGTATGTCCTTAAATCTAAAGTGTCTCTTTAGACGACATATCATGGGATCTTCTTTGTTTATCCATTCAGCCACTCTGTATCTTTTTATTGAGTTAAATCCATTTATCTTTTTAATGTAATTACTGATGAGGATTTGCCATTTTTAAATTGTTTTCTGTTTGACTTGTTTGGATTTTTTTTGGTGCCTTTTTTCCTCTCTCGCTGTCTTCCTTTGTGTTTCATTGATGTTTTTGTATTAACATGCTTTGATTTCTTTCTCATTTTCTCTTATCTTTTATAGGTATTTTCTTTGTAGTAAACTTAGGGCTTTATAAAATATCTTAAAATTATAACAATCTATTTTAAAATGTTAATAACTTCAGTTGCATACAGAACTCTTTTACTTAAATCCTCATACTTTATGTTCTTAATGTCATAATCACATCTTTTTATATTGAGTATCCATTAACATACTTTTATATTTATAGTTTTTTTATATTTCTGTCTTTTAACTTCTGTACCAGAATTGAATTACATACCACTGTTAAAATAATCCAGTATTCCGTATTTTTAGTATCTTTTTGTGTTTCTGTGTAGTGTCCTTTTGCTTCAACTTGAAGGACTCCCTTCAGCATTTCTTGTGAGGCAGGTCTAGTAGTGATGAATTCCTTCAGCTTTTGTTTACCTGGGAAAGTCTTTATTTCTCCTTTATTTTTGAAGGATAGTTTTGCCAATTATTTATTCTTGGTTGGCAGTTTTTGTCTTTAAATACCTTGAATATATCATTTCACTTGCCTTCAGACCTGCAATGTTTCTGCTGAGAAATCTGCTGATAGTCTTATGGAGACTCCCTTAGGTGATGAGTTGCTTTTCTCTTGCTTCTTTAAAAATTCTCTCTTTGTGTTTGACTTTTGACAATTTCATTATAATGTGTCTTGGTATAGTGTTTTTTTTTTTGGTTCCTTCTAGTTGAATCTGGACATTGCTTTTCTTTCCCATATTTGGGAAGTTTTTAGCTATTATTTTTCCAAATAAGCTTTCTGCCCCATTTCCCTCTCTTCTGCTTCTGGGACTCCCATAATGAATTTAATGGTCCATTTGATGGTTTCCCATATGTCCCTTAGACTTTCTTCACTCCTTTTCATTCTTTTTTCTTTTTGTTCCTTTACTGGGATAGTTTCAATTGACATGTTTTTGAGTATGTTGATTCTTTCTTCCACTTGATGAAGACTGCTGTTGAACCTGTTTGTTTAATTTTTCAATTCAATTATTGTATTCTTAACCTCCAGTTTAAAAATAAATATTCTCTCTCTCGTGATATTCTCACATTGTTCATGTATCATTGTACTGAGGTCATTGAGCATCTCTCTGATGGTTTGTTTGAATTCTTTGTGAGATAATTGATATAACTCTATCTTTAGGGTCAGTTTCTGGAGAATTTAATTTTTTTAATTGGGTCGTGTTTCCCTGTTTGTTCAGTTGTCTTTGTGTTGGAATCTGTACATTTGTGAAAATAGCCAGCTCTCCCATCTTTAGAAATTGGCTTTGTGCAGGGACTGACCTTCACCAGTCAGCCCAGCTACAGTTTCTAGTGGACTCTCAAACATTATCTGTGGTTGTGACTTCTCTGGATTGGCGTGTGTAAATCTCCAGTTAGAAAGACTTGCAGGTTTCTTTTTTCAGGAAGTCATAATATGTTGCTCCTTCTAGTGCCTGTCTCCAGTACTGCAGATTCTCTGGAGCCTCTGCAAGTCCCCTAGCTCTCTTTTGCTCTCAGCACCACCTAGACTTCTAGATTATGTCAGGTCCCATCAGTGCTCCAAGTCAGATGAGACAGAACCCAGTCCCATGGGTTGTTATATTTTACCTGTAACACCTTGTAATGCTTATTCACAATACCAAGGCTTACCCTATCACTGTAAGTTCTCCCTACTCCGTGACTTATTTGAGCTTTAACAGCACTCATATATTAGATATTTTAATTAAATATTTGTTTTCAAATAAATGATTAGCTTATGAAAATTGTTTAATTTTAGTATACATGGAATATATACTTTAAGATGAATTTACTTTTTCATAGGAGTCTCTTTTTTATTTTCAAATTGACTACATTTTCCAACATTACATTGGAATTCGAAAATTGGATACCCTCTTTCAATTAGTGAGATGTTTGGGCCCAGTAGTCTTTTGCATATATATATGTATATGTATATACACACACACACACACACACACATACCACACACACATACACCTGTGTTGTTCATTTATGGTGAATTAGGTAATTTAGGTCAGTAATCCACCTAAGAACTTACTAGAAAAACTGGACAGAATTTTTACAAAAAGGGGAGGAAGACATCCAAGAGTCACTATGGCTGTGAAGAATTATGGGCTAAAACTCTATGGAAGAAAGAAGCCTAGAAAAGTGAGCCCATTATTTCTCTAGGGGTATCTATCTGCCAATTCTAGAAGATATGTCTGAGATGTTAAGATTTGGAGTAATTGTCAAATCTGTGAGTCAGATTTCAGAATCCAGGGCCTACCAAAAAGAGACATGGTAAATGACTGTATTTTGGCTTGGCACTCTAAAGGACTATACCCTAGAATAAAAAGTAAACTGGACATAGACTTACCTTTTAAGGATTGAAGTCTGGCATTAAATTATTTAGGGCCTTAAATTTGCAGATCTCTAAAAGAAGATTATATCTTAAGATGACTTCACACTGTTTCTTACTTTTTCATGTACATTGTTTAATGCTCATTAAAAAATAAAACAAAGCAAAAAAGTATACAGGGATTCGAGACAGTGTGGCCAAAATCACAAAAGCAAAACAGACAACAGAGTCAGATTCATAGGGGCTCCAGATAATGGAGTTATCAGACAGATTAAAATAAATATGTATTAGTATGTTCAAGGAAATAAAAGTTAAGCTGGGCAATTCAGCTAGAGCTAGAAATTAGAAAAAATGAACTGAATGGGAATTATAAAATTAAAAAATAAGATATTAGTGTTAGTGGGAGATTTTAGTAATAAATTTGGCCTAGCATTAGGGAAAGTTAGTGAATTCAAAGAGAGGTTTTAATAGTATCAAGTTGAAAAATGAAAAGATAGAAGGATAGAAAGTAAAGATAAATAAGAGGAGAATGTAAGATAAAAGGAATGCAGTGACATGGTCTTATATAACACATAATTGGAGTCTAAAAAATAAGAGTGGAAGAATGGGGCAGAAAGTATTTGAGGAGATAATGGCTGAAAAGTTTCTAAAATGGCTAAGAAGATAGCAAACCACATATTCAAGAAGTCCTATGGAGGAAAAATAGAAGAAAAACCCACCTAGTTTCATTAGGCTTTTGAAAACAGAAGAAAGTGGGAAAATTCTCAAAGCAGATAGAGAAAAAAGATATTTTGCCTTCAGAGGAGTAACGGTTAGATCAAGAGGTAAGAGATCAACAGAAAAATTGACATGGAATGTATAGAATGGAATGATAGTTGGCGTTAATGTGCTGAAAGAAAGTGCTAATGACCTAAAATATTTTCCAGGAATAAAAGTAAAATGAAAATATTTCAGCTGAGTATTTTAAAATTCCAGTCAAATATTGATAACACTTTAAGAGTTATGGCCAACATGGTGGAGTAGGGAGACATTGAGCTCACCTCCTCCCACGGGCACATCAGAATTGCAACTATTTACAGATGAGAACAACCTGAAGACTAGTGGGAGATTTTTCTAAATCTAAAAATATAAGGATGGGTAGGAGGAGCAGAGACAGTTGCAGAGGTTCACCCCAAAGGGTGATAGGTCCAAGCCTAACGTCAGGCTCCCCAGCACAAGGGTCCTGCAGCAGGAAGGGGAGCACCTGGAATGTCTGGCTTTGAAAGTCAGCAGGACTCATATATGGTAGAGCTGAAAAACTGTAGGAGACACACTTTCTCTTAAAGGGCTCATGTAAAATCTCCCAGTGCAGAGGCCACACAGGCAGTAATTTGAAGGGAGCCTGAGTTGGACCCACTTGCTTGATGATTTTGGAGAGCATCCCAGAGAGACAGAAGGCAACTATGACTCCCACTAGGAATATAGATGCTGGCAGCAGCCATTTTGGAGAGCTCCTTCTACCAAAAGGACACTGGTGCTGGCAAGCACGATTTTGAAGTTTTTCCTCTAGACTATTAGCACTGGTGGCATACCCACCCATCAGTCAGTAAGCACCAGCCTCAGGACCCCACAGGCCTCACAGCCCCACCCACCAGTGGGTCTGGGTCAGCCTTGAGAGCCCTCAGGCACCACAGTCAACCTAGTAGCGGACCAGCACCATCAATGGGGCCTCCTAGAACCCACAAACAGCTGCCCTGGGACATGGCCTATCCCATCACCTGGGTAGCACCCAGACCCCTTGGGCTCTGCAGCTGGTGACGCCAAGACCTGGCCTTGATCACCAGCAGATAAGAACTAGCCCCAGCACCCCCTTGGCCACGGAGCCAGCTGCACTGGGACCCAACCCCACCCATTAGTAGACTGGCAGCCTCCACATGTCAGGGCCTGTTAGCCAGTCAACCTGGAGATCAGCCCCCCACCACTGTGCCTACAGTGGTCAGCCCTGCAGCAAGAGAAGGGCTCATACAGCCCACATGGGGGCACCATATAGCTCTGGTGAACAAAGGGAGGTGTGCTGCTGGGCCTCATAAAATGTCTCCTACATAAGGCCACTCCTCCGAGATTGAGGAATGTAACCAACCTACTTAATAGAAATAAAAACAGAATTATGCAAAATGAGGTTAACAGAGAAATATGTTCCAAATGAAGGAACAAGATAAAACCCTAGAAGAAGAACAAAGCAAAGTAGAAGAAGAATGGATGAACGCAGTGGGAAGTTTAACAAAAGAGTTAGAAAATGTAAAGAAGAACCAAAGAGAGCTGAGGAATGCAATAAATGAAATTTAAAAAATACACTAGAAGGAATCAATAATAGATTAGATGATTGACAAAGAGATCAGTGAACTCAATGACAGAGTAGTGGAAACCACACAAGATGACCAGAAAAGAAAAAGGAATTTTAAGAAATAAAGTTAATTTAAGAGACCTGGGACAAGGTCAGGCATACTAACAGTCATATTATAAGAGGGCCCAGAAGGAGAAGAGAGAGAGAAAGAAGAGAGAACTTACTCAAATAAATAATAGCTAAAAACTTCTTTAACCTGGAAAAGGAAACAGACATCTGGTCCATGAAACATACAGTCCAAAATAAAATGAACCCAAAGAGATTCACACCAATACAAATTGTAATTAAAATGGCAAATTTTAAAAAGAGAATCTTGAAAGTAGCAATTGAAAAGCAAGTAGTTATGTACAAGGGAACTTCCATAAGACTATGAGCTCACTTTCCAGTAGAAACTTTTGCAGGCCTGAAGGGAGAGGCATGACATATTTAAAGTGATGAAAGGAAAAAAACCTACAACCAAGAATGCTGTACCTAGTGATGCTGTCATTCAGATTTGAATCAAAGAGAGTTTTATAGACAAAATCTAAAAGAGTTCAGCACGACTAAACCACCTATACAAGAAATGTTCTAGGGACTTCCCAAGGGAAATAAAAGACCACAACTAGAAAATACGAAAATTACTGAAGGAAACATCTCATTGGTAACCAGGAAAATATACAGTAGTGGTAGTAGGTCAACCACTTGTAAAGCTAGTAGAAAGGTTAAAAGACAGAACTAGTAAAATTATCTATAATAAGTAGTTAAGGGACATACAAAACAAAATGATGTAAAATATAATGTCTGAAAAAATGTGTGGGGGGGTGGATTGTTAGAATCTGTTTGAAGTTAAGTGATCAATTTAAAATCATCATATACAATGTTAATATAAAACAAATATGGTACTAAAGCTAGTGATCATGTCACAAGGGAAGAGAACAAAAGAAGAAAGGAACAAAAAGGAACCACAAAAACAACCAGAAAGCAATAAATGAAATGCCAATAAATACAAAATGCTAATATTAAAACAAATACTACAGCAAGAGACAAAGAAGGATGTTACATGATGATAAAGGGATCAATTCAAGAACATATAAAAATTGTATATATATGTACCCAACATAGGAGCACCTAACTAAATACATAAAACAAATATTAACAAACATAAAGGGAGATATTGACAATAACACAATAATAGAGGACTTTGAACATCCCACTTACATCAACAGACAGATCATCCAATAGAAAAATCAATAAGGCAACACTGGCTTTAAGTTTTGCATTTGACCAGATAACTTAATATATATGTAAACATTCCATATAAACCCAGCAGAATACACATTCTTTTCAAGTGTACATGAAAGACTTTCCAGGATATATCACGTGCTAGGCTACAAAGCAAGTCTCAACAAATTTAAGAGGATTGAAATCATATCAAGCATCTTTTCTGATTATAAAGGTATGAGACTAGAAATCACCTACATGAACACATGGTAGCTAAATAATATGTTACTAAACAGAAACATCAACACATGGCAACTAAACAATATGTTACTAAACAATAAGTGGGTCACTAAAGAAATCATAGAGGAAATAAAAGAATACTTCGAGACAAATGAAAATGGAAACACAAAATGGAAACACAACGATTCAAAATCAATGGGACACAGCAGAAGCTGCTCTAAGAGGGAAGCTTGTACTGTTACATGCCTACCTCAGGAAACAAGAAAAATCTCAAATAAGACCCTAACCTTTCACCAAAGAAAATGAGGAATAGAAGAATAAAGAAAACCCAGAGTTAGTAGAAAGAAACAAATAATAAAGACCAGAGTAGAAATGAATAAATTGGAGACTAAAAATAATAGAAAACATCAATGAAACTAAAAGCTGGTTTGTTGAAAAGCTAAACAAAACTGAAAATCCTTTAAGTAGACTCATCAAGAAAAAAAGAGATAAGGGCCAAAATAAATAAAATGTGAAATGAAAGAGGATACATTACAGCTAAAACCACAGTAAAGGAAAGGATTGTAAAAGAATACTGTGAGCAATTGTACACCAGTAAAATGGACAACCTAGAAGAAATGGATAAATTGCTAGAAATATACAGTCTCCCAAGACTGAATCAGGAAGAAATAGAGTATATGAACAGATGAGTTACCAGTAATTGAAATTGAATCAATTTTAAAAAAACAAAACAAAACAAACACCTTCTAACAAACAGAAGTTCAGGCCAGACAGCTTCTCAGGTGACTTCTACCAAGCATTTAAAGAGGAGCTAATACCTATCCTTGTTAAGCTATTCTAAAAAAATTGAAGACAAAGAAATGCTTAAATAAATGTAATTGGGAAAGCTGGGTTGCTTCATGCTAAAGAATGAAACTGAACTACTTTCTTAAATTATATGTGAAAGAATCTCAAAATGAATAAAAGACTTAAATATGAGACCTGAAACCATAAAACTTCTAAAAGTCAGTATGCTCTTTTACATTAGTCTTAGCAATGTTTTTTTGGTATGTCTTCCCAGGCAAGAAAAACAAAAGCAGAAATAAACAAATGAGAATACATCAAACAAAAGCTTCTACACAGTGAAGAGAACCATTAACAACAACAAAAAAAGGCAACTTACTAAATGAGAGAAGATACTTGCAAATGATATATCCAGTATGGGGTTAATATCCAAAATACATAAAGTGCTCTCACACAGCTCAACATCAGGAAAACAATCTGAATAAAAATAGGCATAGAATCTGAATAGACATTTTTCCAAGGAAGACATACAGAGAGTCAACAGACCCATAAAAAGATGCTCAAAATCACTACCAGGAAAATGGAAATCAACAACAAAATGAGATATCACCTCACACCTGTTAGAATGGAAATTATCAGAAAGATATGAAATAAGTGCTGATAAGGATGTGGAGAAAAGTGAACCTTTGTACACTGTTGGCTGGAATGTAAATTGGTGCAGCCACTATGGAAAACAGTATGGAAGGTCCTCAAAAATTAAAAATAGTGCTACCATCCAATCTAGCATGTTTACTTCTGGTTATTTTTCCAAAGAGAATGAAAACACTAATTTGAAAAGAAGTATGCACCCCTGTGTTCATTGCAGTATTATTTAAAGTAGTCAAGATATGGAAGCAACCTTGGTGTCCATCCATAGATGGATAGATAAAGATGTGGTATGTGTACACAATGGAATGTTACTCAACCATAAAAAAGAATGAAATCTTGCCATGACAAACTGGATGGACCTGGAAGAATATTATGCTAAATGAAGTAATGCAGACAGAGAAAGATACCATATGATTTCACTTATATGTGGAGACTAAAAAACAAAACAGAAACACTCATAGATACAGAGGACAAATGGGGGTTGCCAGACAGGGAGGATGGAAAAAAAAAAAAAATTGTACCTATGTGATGTAATGAATGCTAATTAGCTTTACTGTGGTATTCATTTCACAATGTATATTTGTATTTTTAAAAGAATTTTAAAGTGCAGAGCAAAGAAAAAATTATTGATATTGATATATTTTATTACCAGCAGGCCTGCTATAAAGAAAATATTTGTTCAGCCAGAATAAAAATCATCGAAATGGAAGCAAAGATATAAGAATGAAACAAAAACAATTAAAATGGTAAATAAGTTGATAAAGGCAAATGAGTAGTGATTTTATGAACAATCATAATATATTTTGTGGTTTGATTATATAAAGAATACAAAAAATCTGAAATAATAACATAAATAGAGGTTGAGGGAAAAATGGAGTTCATTTCTAAAGACATCACTGCATTTTCTGGGAAGCATTAGAAATACTGATATATTAAGCTTTGCTAAGTCGAGGATGAATGTTATAATTTCAAGGATAGCTTATACAGGGAAACCAGGGGTATGATGATCACCAAGATAATGTGAATAGAAATAGAAAGGGACTTCCTGGGTGGCGCAGTGGTTAAGAATCTGCCTGCCAATGCAGATAACACGGTTTCGATCCCTGCTCCTGGAAGATCCCACATGCTGTGGAGCAACTAAGCCTGTGTGCCACAACTGTTGAACCTGTGTGCCACTACTACTGAAGCCCGTGTTCCTAGAGACCGTGCTCTGCAACAGGAGAAGCCACCTCAGTGAGGAGCCCACACACCACAATGAAGAGTAGCCCCCACTCACTGCAACTAGAGAAAGCCTGTGTGCAGCAATGCAGACCCAATGCAGCCAGTAAATGAATACATAAATAGAATAGAAAAAGAAATAGAATCATAGAAAGTTAATGAATCCTTAGTACATTATGAAAGTGAACTCTGTATAAGTTGAGAGTGTGTTTTAAAATACTGCAGAAAAAGATGGCTGTAAATTCTGAAGGAAAACTAAACTGGAATCCTGAAAAAAGTGGAAAATGATAAAAACAAAAAGGCAAAGAGGAAGATAAGAAGAGGAAAAAAGCAGAAAAATGTAAAATAGTGGACTTTTGTGCAGCTATATAAATAGTTGCATTACACATTAATGTATTAAATACTGCAGTTAAAAGGCAGAGAATTTCAGAATTGATGAAAATGCAAAGTTTACTGAAATACTCTGTAAGAGATGCGCTTCAAAGACAGCTAAGTTGTACCATGCATTCAATAAGTGTAAGAAAGAGATTTGCTATATTATATGAGATTTTTGCTAGAGATTAGTAAGACAGCTCTAATAAAAGGGTCAATTGATTTGGATGATATACAATCATGAACATGTATGCATGCAGTAATGGTTAAAAATGGAAGAGCCGACAATCCCACAGTCATATTTGGAAATTTTAATATTATTTTCAATAATTGATAGACCAACTAGACAGAAAATCAGCAAAGACATAGAATTATACTACCACCTTGATGTAATTGACATTTACAGAATATTATACCCCAAATTGACAGAATACATATAGTTTTTAAATGCTTATAGATCATTCACCAGGACAGATTGTATCCTGGTTTATAATCCTGGATTATAAAATAACTGATTAGAAATCAAGTGAATACGAGAATCAGGAAAACTCTTTTCAGTATTTAGAAATTAAATAATATATCTCTTAGTAATCATTGAGTCAAAAACAAAATTCAAAAGAGCCATTACAAATTACAGCTGATTCTTGAACTGTATGGGTTTGAATTGCACTGATTTACTTATATGTGGTTTTTTTTTTTTTCAATAAATATGTACGCCAGCACAATGCTATGCTCACTTGAATCTGAGGATGCGAAACCACAGATACAGGTGGAGTCAAGAGGGCAGAGTAGGAGGATGCGGAATTTGCATCTCTTCACAACTAGGGCACCTACTGGGCACTGGTGGGCGACCTTGGACACCTAAGGGGACGGGAGGAACCTGTGAGTGACTCAGTAGGAAGAAGGGGGGAAGGAAGGAGGAGCAGAACTGAAGGTCAGATGGGACCGGCACCCCTAAGGGGTGGCTTTGGGAGGGGAGGGGTTCCCACAGCCAGAGGGGCCCATTCACAGTGAGGAGATAAGTGGGGATGGTGAGAGACCCTTGGGGGATTGGAGGATCAGAAGGGAAAGTGTTTCCCCACCCACTTGGGCCCAGGGCATGATCCCAGCAGCCTGGATCCTGAGGGCATGGGAGGGAGGGAGGGAGGGCCAAAGGAAAGGGAGATGCTAGAAGGGAGGCCCCTCTGGCTGTGCTGAGCCTATGCCCTGCCCCTCCGCCCCTCAGCGCAGGGCCTTTTCTCTCCATACGCAGTCCTGACCCTAGGCCTGCCTTCCACCTAAGCCCCCCTGCCCCACAGCCAAGACATTTTCCAGCTTTTTTTGTTGCTGTTGTTCTTCTGGTTCTCTTTTACCTAATTGTTTCATTTATATTTTTATGTTTTCTTATAAAGTTTTTTATTTTTCTAATTTTATTTTTTTCCTTTATTTTTGTTCTGCTCCTTTTTGTTTGTTCTCCACCCCCCTCCCTACTTTTTTTTTCTGTATGTGCCACGCCATACGACTTGTGGGATCTTTGCTCCCAGAACAGGGGGTTGGTCCTGAGCTCCTGTGGTGGGAGCCCTGTGTCCAAACTGCTGTACTAACAGAGAACTTCAGGCCCCAGGGAATATTAATCCATGTGAGGACTCCTGGATCTCCTCATCTTGGCACCAAGACCTGGCTCTACCCACTGCCTGCAAACTCCAGTGCTGGACTCATCAGGCCAAAGAACCACTAAGACAGGAACAAAGCCACACCTATCCAAAAAAAAAAAAAAAAAGACAGAAAAAAATGTTACAGATGAAAGGGAAAGACAAAAACCTACATGACCAAATAAAGAGGAAATAGACAACCTACCTGAAAAAGAATTCAGAATTCAAGGTAATGATGGTAAAGATGATCTAAAATCTCAGAAATAGAATGGAGGCACAGATAGAGAAAATACAAGAAATGTTTAACAAAGACCTAGAAGAACTAAAGAACAAATGAACAGTGATGAACAACACAATAACTGAAATGAAAAATGCTCTAGAAGAAATCAATGGCAAAATAACTGAGGCAAAAGAATGAATAACTGAGCTGGAAGAGAGAATGGTGGAAATAACTGCCAGGGAGTGAAATAAAGAAAAAAGAATGAAAAGGATGGAGGACAGTCTCAGAGACCTCTGTGACAACATTAAAGACACCAACATTCAAATTATAGGAGTCCCAGAAGAAGATGAGAAAGAGAAAGGGTCTTAAAATATATTTGAAGAGCTTAGATTCAAAAACTTCCCTAACATGGGAAAGGATATAGCACCCAAGTCCAGGAAGTGCAGAGAGTCCAATACAGGATAAACCCTAGGAAAAACACACCAAGACACATATTAATCAAACTAACAAAAATTAAATTCAGAGAAAAAATATTAGAAGCAGCAATGGAAAAGCAACAAATAACATTCAAGGGAATCCCCATAAAGTTATCAGCTAATTTTTCAGCAGAAACTCTGCAGTCCAGAAGGCAATCCAGGATATGTTGAAAGTGATGAAAGGGGAAAATGTGCAATGAAGATTACTCTACCCAGCAAGGGTCTTATTCAGATTTCACACAGAAATCAAAAGCTTTACAGACAAGCAAAAGCTAAGAGAATTAAGAACCACCAAGCCAGTTTTACAACAAATACTAAAGGAACTTCTCTAGGTGGGGAACACAAGAGAAGAAAAAGACCCACAAAAACAAACACAGAACAATTAAGAAAATGATAATAGGAATATAGATAGTGATAATTACCTTGAATATGAATGGATTAAAGGCTCCAACCAAAAGACACAGACTGGCTGAATGGATACAAAAATGAGCCCTATATATGCTGTCTGTAAGATGCCCACTTCAGACCTAGGGACACATACAGACTGAAAGTGAGGGGATAGAAAAAGATACTTCATGCAAATGGAAATCAAAAGAAAACTGTAGTAGCAATACTCATATCAGATAAAACAGACTTTAAAATAAAGACTGCTACAAGATATAAGGAAGGACACTACATAACACTCAAGGGATCAATCCAAGAAATATGTTATACACATTTAGGTACCCAGTAGAGGAGCACTTCAATGCATAAGGCAAATGTTAACAGCCATAAATGGGGAAATTGACAGTAACACAATAATAGTGGGGGACTTTAACACCCCACTTACACCAATGGACAGATCAGAGAAAATAAATAAGGAAACAAGCTTTAAATGACACAATAGAGCAGATAGATTTAAATGATAGCTATAGGACATTCCACCCTAATTTTCTTCTCAAGTGACATGGAATATCCTCCAAGATAGGTCACATCTTGCATCACATGTCAAGCTGTGGAAAATGTAAGAAAATTGAAATCATGTCAAGCATCTTTTATGACCACAATTCTATGAGATTAGCAATTAATTACAAGAAAAAATTTGTAAAAGACTCAAATACATGGAGAGTAAATAGTGTACTGCTAAATAACCAACAGACCACTGAAGAAATCAAGGAGGAAATTTAAAAAAATACATAGAGACAAATGACAACAAAAACACGATGATCCAAAACCTATGGGACACAGCAAAAGCTTCCCTAAGAGGGAAGTTTATAGCAATTCAATCCCACCTTAGGAAACAAGAAAAATCTCAAAGAAACAATCTAACCTTACCCCTAAAACAACCAGGAGAAAGAAGAACAAAGAAAACCCGAAGTTAGTAGAAGGATAGAAATTACAGAGATTAGAGTAGAATTAAATGAAATAGAAATGAAGAAAGCAGTAATAAAGATCAATAAAACTAAAAGTTGATTCTTTGAGAAGAGAAACAAAATTGATAAACCTTTAGCCAGACTCATCAAGACAAAAAGGGAGAATACTCAAATCAGTAAAATCAAAAATGAAAAAGGAGAAATTACAGCTGACACCACAGAAATGCAAAGGATCATAAGAGACTACTGCAAGCCACTATATGCCAATAAAATGCAAAACCTGGAACAAATGGACAAATTCTTGAAAGGTACAACCTTCCAAAACTGACCCAGGAAGAAATAGAAAATATGAGCAATCACAAGTAATGAATTTGAAAACCGTAATTAAAATCTTCCAACAAACAGAATTCCAGGATGAGATGGCTTCACAGATGAATTCCATTAAATATTGAGAGAGGACCTAACACCTGTCCTTCTCAAAATCTTCCTAAAAATTTGCGGTGAGGAACAGTCCCAAACTTGTCCTACAAAGCCACTGTCACCCTGATACCAAAACCAGAGAGAGATTTCACAGAAAAAGAAAATTACAGACCAGTATCACTAATGAACATAGATACAAAAATCCTCAACAAAATACTAGCAAACTGAATCCAAAAACACATTAAAAGGGTCATACATCATGATCAAGTAGGATTTATCCCAGGGATGCAAGGATTCTTCAAGATACACAAATCAATCAATGTGATACACCAAATTAACAAATTAAAGAATAAAAACATGATCATCTCAATAGATGCAAGAAAAGCTTTTGACAAAATTCAACACTCATTTGTGATAAAAACTCTCCCGAAAGTGGGCATGGAACCTACCTCAACATAATGAAGGCCATATATGACAAACCCTTAGCAAACATCATTCTCAATGGTGAAAAACTGAATGCATCTCTTCTAAGATCAAGAACAAGAGAAGGATGTCCACTCACACCATTATTCAACATAGTTTAGAAAGTTTTAGTCATGGCAGTTAGTTAGAGAAGAAAAAGAAATAAAAGTAATACAAATTGGAAAAGAAGAAGTAAAACTGTCACTGTTTGCAGATGACATGATGCTATGCATAGAAGGTCCTAAAGATGCCACTGAAAAACTACTAGAGCTAATCATTTAATTTGGTAAAGTTGCAGGATACAAAATAAATACACAGAAATCTCGTCTTCCTGTACACTAACAAGGAAAGATCAGAAAGAGAAATAAAGGAAAGAATCCCATTTACCATCGCGACAAAAAGAATAAAATACGTAGGAGTAAACCTACCTAAGGAGGCAAAAGACCTTTACACTGAAAAATATAAGATGCTGATAAAAGAAATCAAAGATGATACAAACAGAGGGACGGCTGTGCTGTGTTGTTGGACTGGAAGAATCAATTTGTGAAAATGACTATGCTACCCAATCCCTATCAAATTACCAATGGTATTTTTCACAGATTTACAATAAAAAATTTTACAATTTTTATGGAAACACAAAAGACCCTGAATAGCCAAAGCAATCTTGAGAAAGAAAAATGGAGCTGGAGGAATCAGGCTCCCTGACTTCAGACTATACTACAAAACCACAGTTATCAAGACAGTATTGGCATACAGGCATAAAAACAGAAATATAGATCAGTGGTACAGGATAGGAAACCCAGAGGTAAACTCATGCACCTGCGGGCACCTAATCTGTGATAAAGGAGGCAAGAATACACAATGGAGAAGAGACAGCCTCTTCAATAAGTGATGCTGGGAAAACTGGACAGCTACATGCGAAAGAATGAAATTAGAACACTTCCTAACACCATGCACAAAAGCAAACTCAAAATGGATTAAAGACCTACATGTAAGACCAGACAGTATAAAACTCTTAGAGGAAAACACAGGCAGAACACTCTTTGACATAAATTGTAGCAAGATCTTTTTTGACCCACCTCCTAGAGTAACGAAAATAAAAACAAAAATGAACAAATGGGACCTAATGAAACTTAAAAGCTTTTGCACAGCAAAGGAAACCATAAACAATACAAAAAGACAACCCTTAGAATGGGAGAATATATTTGCAAACAAAGCAGTGGACAAAGGATTAATCTCCAAAATATAGAAACAGCTCATGCAGCTCAATATCAAAACAAACAACCCAATCAAAAAATGGGTGGAAGACCAAAATAGACATCTGTCTAAAGAAGACATACAGATGAGCAGTAGGCACATGAAGAGATGTTCAGTATTGCTAATTATTAGAGAAATGCAAATCAAAACTACAATGAGGTATCACTTGACACCAGTCAGAATGGCCATCTTCAAAGAATCCACAAACAGTGCTGGAGAGGGTGTGGAGAAAAGCGAACCCTCTTACACTGTTGGTGGGAATGTAAATTGATACAGACACTGTGTAGAACAGCATAGAGATTTCTTAAAAAATTAAAAATAGAAGTACCATGTGACCTAGCAATCTTATTACTGGGCATTTACCCTGAGAAAACCATAATTCAGGAAGACACATACCCCAATGTTCATTGCAGCACTATTTACAATAGCCAGGTCATGGAAACAAACTAAATGTCCATCAACAGATGAACGGATGAAGAAGTTGTGGTACATATATACAATGAAGTATTACTAAGCTGTTAAAAGGAATGAAATTGGGTCATTTGTAGAAATGTGGATGGACCTAGAGTCTGTTATACAGAGTGAAGTAAGTCAGAAAGAGAAAAACAGATATCATATATTAACACATATATGTGGAGTAAAGAGAAATAGTACAGATGAACCTATTTCCAGGGCAGGAAAAGACATGCATATGTAGAGAACAGTTGTGTGGAACAGGAAAGGGGGGGTGGGGGGATGGGATGAATTGGGAGATTGACATAAATACACTACCATGTGTAAAATAGATAGCTAATGGAAACCTGCAGTATACACAGGGAGCTCAGCTCAGTGCTCTGTAATGACCTATTTGGTCAGAATGAGGGGGATGGCAGGGAGGGCCACAATGGAGGGTATATATATGTATATATACCTGATTCACTTTGTTGTACAGCAGAAACTAACACAACATTGTAAAGCAGTTACACTCCGATAAAAAAAGAAAAAAAGAAGAACCATGGATACAGAGGGATGACTATAAAGTTATATGCAGATTTTCAGTTGCACTAGTGATTGGTGCCTCTCTCACGATATTCATGGGTCAACTGTAGTTTTAAATGAATCATAGTGTAGAGAAAGCATAAAAATTTGTGGAATTTAGCCAAGTGAGTGCTTAGAGAGAAATGTATCACCTCTAATGCTTGTATTTGAAAAGAAGAAAGTTCTCTAGTCAGTAACCTAAGGCTTCCATCTTAAGAAAGTAAAACAATAGAGGAAGTTAATCCTAAAGCAATCTGAAAGAAGGAAACAGTAGAGACTAGAAATCAATTAAATAGAGAACAGAAAAATAATAGAATAATCTGTAAACCAAATTAGTGCTTTGAATAAAATTAATAGAATCAAAACATGTCTTGGAAGATTTATAGGAAAAAATAGAAAAGAGAAGGAAGACACAAATTACCAATACTGACCCAGGGAAAACACTGGAAAAGTTGAACAGCCCAATATCAATGAATAGTATTAAGTTAGAGTAAAAAAAATTTCGTGAAGAAAAACCCCAAGTCCAGATGGCTTCAGTGTTTAGTTTGTCAAATATTAGAAGAAGTATTACCATGCCTACACAGTTAATTTCATAAAATAATGAAGGTGAAAACCTTCCCTTCTCATTTTATAAGGCCTGTGTCACCCTCATTCCAAAAAATGGTCATTGCTATTATAAGAAGTCAGAACTATGTCACCAAAATATTAGCAAACCAAATCCAACAGTACATAAAAAGATCAAACACATAACCATGACCAAGGGGGATTCATCCCAAGTTCACAAGGATGTTCAACATACAGAAATCATTCAGTGTTATCACCACATAAATAAAAGCCCAAAACCACATGATCATCTCATTAGATGCAGAAAAAGCATTAGACAAAATTCAACGTCCTTTCATGATAAAAGCTCTTACAAAAGTGGGTATAGAGGGAACATATCTGAAGATAATAAAAGTTATTTATGATAAACCCCAGCCAGTGTAATTCTTAATGGTGAAAAGCTGAAGCAAGACAAGGATACCCACTGTCACCTCTTGTATTCAACATAGTATTAGAAGTTCCAGCCACAGCAGTTAAAAAATAAGCGGAAATAAAAGTTATCCAAACTGGAAGGGAAGAGTTAAAATTGTCATTATATGCAGATGATATGATACTATATATAGATAACCCTAAAGACTTCACACAAAAACTACTAGTACTGATAAACGGATGCAGCAGGGTAGCAGGATACAAGGTTAACATACGTAAATGGTTGCATTTCTTTTCAGCAGTAAAGAACTGTCAGAAAGGAAATGTAAAAAAACGATACTTTTAAGAATTGCACCCCCCAAAATAAAATACTTATGAGTAAACCTGACCAAAGAGGTGAAAAACTTATACACTGAGAACTACTAAACAGTGATAAAGGAAATTGAAGGTGATTCAAAGAAATGAAAGGATATCCCATGCTATTGGATTGGAAAAATTAATATTGTTAAAATGGCTATACTACCCAAAGCAATCTACAGATTTAATGCAATCCCTATCAAATTACCCATGACATGTTTGACAGAACTAGAACAAATAATCCTGAAATTCATATGGAACCATAAAAGATGCAGAATTGCCAAAGTAATGCTGAGGAAAAAGAACAAAGCAGGAGGCATAATCTTCCCAGACTTCAGACTATACTACAAAGCTACAGTAATCAAAACAGCATGGTATTGGCACAAAAACAGACATATGGCTCAATTGAACAGTACAGAGAGCCTAGAAATAAATCCCCACACCTGTGGTTGATTAATATTCAACAAAGGGGGCAGAAATATACAACAAGGGAAAAAGTCTCGTCGGCAAGTGGTGTTGGGAAAGTGGACAACCACATAAATCGGTAAAGTTAGAATAAACCCTCTCACCATACACAAAAATAAACTCAAAATGGCTTGAAGACTTAAAGCTAAGAAATCACAGCATAAAACTCCTAGAAGAGATCATAGGCTAAACATTCTCTGACATATACCACTTTTTTCTTAGGTCAGTCTCCCAAGGCAATAGAAATAAAAATAAAGAAGTGGAACCTCATAAAACTTACAGGTTTTTGCACAGCAAAGGAAACAATAAAATGAAAAGACAACCTACAGTGTGGGAGAAACTATTTGCAAACAGTGCAACCAATAAGAGCTTATTTTTTCCAAAATATACAAACAGCTCATACAACTCAACAGGAAAAAAACAAGCAGCCCAATAGAAAAATGGTCAGAAGACCTAAATAGACATTTCTCTAAAGAATAAATACAGACAGCCAATAGGGGCATGAAAAGATGTTCAACATTGCTAATTATTAGAGAAATGCAAATCAAAACTACAATGAGGTACTACCTTATGCCAGTCAGAATGGCCATCATTAAAAGTCTGCAAATAACAAATGCTGGAGAAGGTGTGGAAAAAAGGGAACCCTCCTACGCTGTCGGGGGAATGTAAACTGGTACAGCCACTATGGAGAACAATATGATGGTATTTATTCTTTAAAAAACTGTATTTGTTTTTAAAAAAAAATTAAAATAGAGCTACCAAATGATCCAGCAATTCCACTCCTGGGTATATATCTGGAGGAAACTGTAATTCAAAAAGACACACACACACCCCAATGTTTGTTGCAGCTGCAGCACTATTTACAATAACCAGGACATGGAAGCAACCTAAATGTCCATCAGCAGATGAATGGGTAAAGAAGATGTGGTGGAATATTACTCAGCCATAAAAAAGAATGAAATAATGCCATTTGCAGTGACGTGGATGCAACTAGACTTTATTGTACTGTGACCTAAATCAGAAAGAGAAAGACAAGTACTATATGATATCACTTAATGTGGAATCTAAAATAAAATAGGACACAAACGAACCTATCTATGAAACAGAAACAGAATCATGGACCTAGAGAACAGACAGGTAAATGCCAAGAGGGAGGGGGTTGGAGGAGGGATAAAATGGGAGGTTGGGATTAGCAGATGTAAGCTTTTTTATGTAGAATGGATAACAACAAGTTACTACTGTATAGCACAGAGAACTATGTTCAATATCATATGATAAACCATAATGGAAAAGAATATATTAAAAAAATGTGTACATATGCATGTATAACTGAGTCACTTTGCTGTACAGGAAAAATTAACATTGTAAATCAACTATACTTCAATGAAATACTGATTTAAAAAAAAGAAAGAACTATAGCCCAATATACTTGTGACTGTAGTCAATGCAAAATTTCTTAAAATTTTGACAAATCAGATTAAAAAAATATGTTAAAAAAGGTTAATACATCATGATTAAATGGAGTTTATCCTAGAATTCAGTTGTATTAACATCTGAAAATTATTCAGCTAAATTCACTATTAGTAGGATAAAAGAAAAAGTACACAGTCGTTTCATCAGGTGCAGAAGAAGCATTTGAAATTATTCAGCACCCTTTTATAACAAAAACACTCAGCTGGCTAGGAATGGAAGGGAACTTACTCAACTTGATTAAGGGTATCTATAAAGATGCTACATCTTACATGATACTGAAAGGTAAAAGGCTTGATACTTTCTCTGTTAACATCTGGAAAAAGTAAGAATGTCTGCTCTCTCCACTTTTACTTAACATTCTACTGATGGTCTGTTCTGGCGCATATAAGGCAAGAAAAAGAAAGAAATGGGAAACACATTGGAAAAGAAGAAGTGGACAGTATTGTTGCATGTATAGATAATCCAGAAAAATAAAATCTGTTAGACCTAGTAAGTGAATTTATTAAGGCTGTAGAATACAAGGTCAATGTACAAAAAACAACTGTATTTCTAAATACTAGCAAGAAAAATTAAAAATGAAAAAAATTTGTAAACCTCCATAATAGCGTATAAGAATACTTAGAAATAAATTAATTAAAGATTTGCAAGACATTTTCACAGAAAATTACATAACACTGCATTGGCAAATTAAAGACCTAAATAAATGGAGAGCTATACCATGTTCATGGGTTGAAAGACTTAATTTATTAAGATGACAATTTCCTCCAGATTGATACATAGATTTAATGGAATTCCACTCAAAATTCTAACAGATGTTGTCCTAAGAAATCTACACACTGATTTTAAAATTTATATGGAAATAAATGATCCTTTATCTGGTAGCACGTGTCAAATAGTAAAAGCTTCATACTACTGCTCCTGAGACTTATTATTTAAGCTACAAACTATGCCTGTTGTCCTTTAAGAAAGAAACTTACTTATGATCTGGGAATAGTTTCTGCCTTTGAAAACTTTTTCTTAGAACTTCTGTTGGATCATAATAAAGAAACTGAGTATGTCAGTGATGGACTTAACAATGGCTAAACAGAATATTAGAAAAGTGCGGCAATCTTTTGGGAGTCAGTATAGTTTTTAGATAAGATGTGTACAGAGAATTTAACCATACTTTTAAAGGATTTTTACTCAGTTTTCTTATCATCGTCTTCTCCTTTTCCTCCTCCTCCTCCTCCCTTCCTCCTCCTCCTCCTTTGTTAATATACCTCCAAATAAATGCTAGTTTAACCTTTAGGCCTGTACTGTAAAATGCTTTTAGGATTAACTTTATCTTGGAGTAAAGATGGGGGATATGTATTATTGTAGAATAGACTTTGTGTTGATTTTGTATTTTATCAAAGAGAAATATTTGCATCATTTACGATTCTTTATTAATGGGAATTTTATTTTTTTAAATAGGGAAGAATGGACAGAAGCTATCCAGGCCGTAGCAGACAGACTCCAGAGGCAAGAAGAGGAGAGAATGAACTGTAGTCCAACTTCACAAATTGATAACATAGGAGAGGAAGAGATGGATGCTTCTACAACCCATCATAAAAGAAAGGTAGAAAAGAACATCTTATTTCCCTCCTCAGCACAACATTTATATGTGTGGAAGAAATATGTTAACAACTGCCACTTGCAAAAATTGTTAGCCAATTACCTTATGATATGCCATTACATTGGTGTGGATGGTTTTTAATCAGGTGAATCTTAAACCTGTCATTGTTTAAAACCAAATTATTGAAACATCACTTTCAATGTTTCAGCACTTAGCACTGAATGCTGAGAGGGCTTGTCAGAAAGTTGTGACTGATGTGCTATCATACTACTTTATAATTTACATTTTTCCCTTATTGTTTTTAATACATTTTAGAAACTTCGAAATAAAATGTTTTTCCCTAATGATTTGGTGCTTTTCCATTTGGCATTCTGTGTTCTCCTGAAAGCAGAAGCTCAAATGGCTCTGGTGTACTTTCCTGCTTGGTGCCCCATCCTCACTAATGTCAGCAGGAAAGTGAACAATCTTGGAAATTATAGCTTTTTATTTTAATGGCTGCTTCTGAGCCAATGAGGGAAACAGATTTTTCCTTCCCTCAGTGCTGCAGGATAATAAGTGCCAATTTATATATTTCTGAGAATTATAAATTATGTTTTTCATTGCTATAGAAAATTGAAAAGCAACTTCCTATGTAAAAAATGGTATTTTAAGATTAAAGATAAAGTGTTCAAAATAAATGAACATGTCATTTTTCGTTAGAATATATTTGTTATAATAGATTTTAAATTAATCTTCAGGTAGGAAAATGCTAATTCTTAAGGTAATTATCCATGTAATTTGGTATTAGCACAGTGCTTAAGAAATCTTTGGAGTTAGACTGCCTGAGTTCAAATCCTCTTTTTCCTATATGCTAACCATGTGAACTTGGTGAACTTTACAGTTACAATTTAGATTTAGTTAATTATCCTTTCCTTATCTGAAATTTCTTTTTTTTCTAATTTATTCTGTTTTTTATTTATTGGCTGCATTGGGTCTTAGTTGCTGCGCACGGGCTTTCTGTAGTTGCGGACAGCAGGGGCTAGTCTTCATTGCAGTGTGCAGCCTTCTTATTGTGGTGGCTGCTCTTACGGCAGAGCATGGGCTCCAGGCACGTTGGCTTCAGTAGTTGCAGCACGTGGGCTCAATAGTTGTGGCTCGCAGGTTCTAGAGCACATGCTCAGCAGTTGTGGCGCATGAGCTTAGTTGCTCCAAGGCACGTGGGATCTTCCTGGATCAGGGATGGAACCTGTGTCCCCTGCATTGGCAGGCAGATTCTTAACTACTGCACCTCCAGGGAAGCCCTGAAATTTGTATTCTAATTAGAATAATATTCCATACTTGCTCTTGGACAAATGTCTCAGAACCCTGTATGTCTTCCTTGAAGACTTATCCTCTGCTTGTTAGCTGAAATGTATCCCTCTTTTCTTTTGAGTCACCTTAACCACTCCCTGTACTTGTTCCTCAGTTATTGCAAAGAGAAAAACACAATCCAGCTTTACCCACCTTCTCAGAGAGAAAAAAGCTTCTTTTGCTCATGTATGTGCACGTGTACACAACTAATTTGAAATTGGACTATACTCATAAATTTAAAGTCATATCCTGATTATTCTCATCCTTTGAGTGATAAATACTGTTACTGATGTAAGAATTTTGGAAATGAATATAGAAATTTACAGAAAAGCTTTGAATGAAGAGAGACAAACGTTGAAAGATATAAAAATGGAAAAGTATGGAAGATCCTACTTTTTCTGTTAAGGCTGGCTGTAAATGATTATTAAATCATAATACATTTTCCTGTTTTCAGTTAACCAGTGTTGATTATCTTAGAATTTATCATCTTCACTAATTATCACTCAAAAGGATTTATTATATGCTTATTTTATGCTAGGCTCTGAGCAGTGCTTTTATATGTATTATCTCATTTGATCCTCATAGGAATCATATAAGGGTAGGTACTCTTTTTTATCCCATTTTACAGTTGAGTCATCTGATATTTAGAGAAGTTAAATATCTTGTTTAAGCAGGTAATGACTTTATACACTATGCAACTTCAGTGTGCAGTCTACTTGTTTTTATTGATTCATATATCTTGAGCCTCTACAATCTATGTAATTGTTATACTCATAACATAACCAAAGGTATATTAGAAACAAAATTATACAGATAGGCTCTCTTATAATTGTACTGTTTCTGAAAATAGTCTGTCAAATTGTTGGATTTACACAGTACTTGGATATTAGTTAAATTCATTTTATATTATAGCACTCTTGGAAAAGTCAGTAGAATTTTAATATTGTAGCATGCTGGTAAAAAGTGAGGTTTTTGTTGTCCTTCTGCTTGCGTTCAAGTCCTGGGTCTGCCATGTGTGCAGTTGTAGGGAAAGCTGCTTAATCTTTCTGTCCTTTAGTCCCTTCACCTATAAAAGGGAGATTACTTTGGTACTTACCTCATAGAGTTGTGAGGATCATAATATAGTTGGGAGTATATGTGAAGTGCTTATATACCAAGCGCTCAATGAGTATTAGCTATTATTAGCTGGTTTTCTACTTTTTGAGTTGTGAAGATTAAAATATAGTTGGAAGTATGTGTGAAGTGCTTATATACTGAGTGCTCAATGAATATTAGCTATTATTAGCTAGTATTCCACTTTATCCACATAAAGATAATTAAACAGAAAGCAGGGGGTGGGGGGCGGGGGCAGTGGGGCTGGAGGGGTTGGGGTGGGATGCATTGGAAGATTGGGATTGCCATATACACATTACCAATAAGAAAAAAAATCAAATTGTACACTTTAAATATATGCAGTTTATTGTATGTCAAGTGTATCTCAATAAAAGTTCTCAAAAAAATTAAAAAAAGATAATCAAACATACACATATTTTTAAAGCAGAGTCTCTTAGAATTCTCTTGTTGAAACTGTCTCCAAAATGAAAAATTGATAGAGTCAGAAGTATTTTGAATTTTGGAGGGGTCCATTGTTTTATTTAGCGTATATCTTTATTTCCATTGTAATTTAAAAATTTCATATAAAATGAAATAGTATAAAATAGTTTGAAATAACAAAGAGAATATTTGTACTACTAACTATTCTATAATAATCCTGATAACTTGGTTCAAAGGGTGAAATATTACTGTCACTTCCTTAAGATGGACTTGAAAACTACAGGTGACACTTGAACAACACAGAGGCTTGGTGAGCCCACCCTCTGTGCAGTTAAAAATCTGCCTATAAGTTATAGTTGGCCCTCTGTGTCCCAGTTCTCCCTACCTGTGGTTCCTCTGAAGCAGCAGTTCCTCCGTATCCATGGTTCCTTTGTATCTGTGGTTCTGCATCTGAGAATTCAACCAATAGTGGATCAAGAAAAATTGATTGAAAAAAAATCACATGCAAGTGGACCCATGCAGCTCAAACCCGTGTTGTTTGAGTCAACTGTACATTCTTTATGAATGTCAATTATAAAAAGAATTGTACAAGTTCAGATTATTTTTAATTTTAGATTGTAAAAACAAATATTCTCAGATAAGAATATTCTTCTCATAATTTACAGAATGTATTTTCTTCTTTGTTCACTTTTTGGCAAATGGGCACTAGGATGAAGACATTAGCTACTGATTATGGTAGCTATGCTGAAAATTGTCCTAACTGCTCTCTCTTACCTGCATCAGACCGATGGTTATTTTCCTTAGTGGTAGAGTATTGCCATAGTAGCTGCTCTGCAGGTTGAAAATCTTGGAGAGGGAAAGATATTGGTGGTGGAGAGCAGAGGCAAAGGCCTTGCAATCATATTCAAGTGCTGATCTTTGTTTAAATTAAAAGATGATTTTTCAAAGGAATTTGATTAGAAGGCTTAGAAATGCCTAATCTTGATCTGCAAAGCTACTGTTATTAACGGCCAAATGGGAATAAAATTTCTTCTTAGTTTTTAAGTGACCAATATAGGCTTCTCTGGGAGCAGCTGGTTATCATTTCATGACTTAGGCAAAAAATATAATCAGTACCTCATATATTCCCATTACGTTTGATTCCAGTTCTTTTATTACTTAATACCTGACTACCATAACTCATAGCAAGGGCCAGCGTACAGAGGAGGAGAGAAAGGAAAGAACAGACCTGCTGAAATCAAGTGACCTTTCACTTCCTGCCTAGAGGGAAGAGCAGCATAATCAGTGTTGTAGAAGTTGACCCATAAGACTAGAGCTTCCCCTTCTCTTGGGCAAAAGCACTAGAGGAAGCCAGGAGAGATGTGGGCAGAGAGCTGAACTTCTTGAAAGCCTCCTTTTCACCCCATGGGCCTTGTTTGGTTTATCTCTTACATTGTAAATGTATGTGGAATTGATCTTTTTTTGACCAAATATGCTAAAACCACTATATTCTTTTCCTTGTATCCCTCTTCAATTATATGTAAATATTTGTAACCTAATTTGGGGGCTAGACGATCTTTTTCTTACATTCTAGTGTGTGTGATTTCATTATACTTAGTAAGCACTTTTTGTGTATGCACATGCATCTCAACTAAAACATTGATATGTTAGAGATTAAGTAAAGGAAAGAGTATAACTCTGTAAAATATTTCCCTAGTAAATTCTTAGGTTTGGGTTTTGGAAGATTAATTTTTCTGGAGAGTATCTTACGCTCTTATTTAAAAATTTTTTTTATTGAAGTATTGTTGATTTACAATATTGCATTAATTTCAGCTCTTTTAAATTTTTTATTGAAGTATAGTTGATATACAATATTGTATTAGTTGCTTTACAATATTGTGTTGGTTTCCCCTTTGGTAACCATAAGTTTGTTTTTTATGTCTGTGAGTCTGTTTCTCTCTTATAAATAATTCATTTGTACTTTTTAAAAAAATTTCCACATATAAGTGATATAATATTTTTCTGTCTCTGTCTGACTTACTTCAGTTAGTATGATAATCTGTAGGTCCATTCACGTTGCTGCAGATAGCATTATTTCATTCTCTTCATATGATTGAGTAATATTCCATTTTGTGTGTGTGTTTATGTGTTTGCATGTGTGTGTGTGTGTTTGCCACATTTTAATACATTTATCTCTTGATAGACTCTTAATTTGCTGCTATCTCTTGGCTGTTATAAATAGTATGTTATGCTTTTAGTTTTAATTAAAATCTTATTGTATTTTTTCCTTTAACACCATCCAAAAGAGGAAGACACCATTTCATTTGTAGAAGCTAGATAATCACTGTGTATACTGCACAGAAGATGAGTATTTGGTATCAAAGAAGCTTTTTAAATTTTCTGGTTTTATCAAAATAGATATGATAAATGTTTATGATTTTATCATATATAATGCTTTGTTACTAATATAAATTTCCATGTAAATTCCTCCTTTTTATTTTAAGATTGACAAACTGACAGAAGCTGTGAAATTTAACATTCTCTGTCGTCCTTTTTTTAAACCTCCTTGTCCCTAAGAATTACAGTCTTTAAAGAATATAGTACTATTTCATTATTACATATTGCTTTTCATGTGAAAATGTTGTAAAGCAATTTACAACTTATTTTCTAATTTTTATCCCCAGAATTCAATTTTAGTTTATAAGATATTTAGTAATGGGGTGCAACAAGTATCATTTAACGGTGTTTTTAGGTATAAAATGAGGAGGGTACTGTTCAACTGAAGCTTTGAGCAATAAAATAACATTATGGTTTAGTTATGAGAATAATGTCTCTCAGCTCTTCACTGCTATGAAATAAACTCCCCAAGTTTAATGTCTTAAAATAATGACAGTATATTATTTCTCATGACTTTTTGGTTTGCCTGGGCAATTCTGCTGGTCTCACTTGGATCTTTCAAGCAGCTGCATTCAGCTGGCACATGGACTGGGCTGGAAAATCCATGAAAGCTTTTCTCCCATGTCTGGATTCTTGGTTCTCCTCCAGTGAGCTCTCTCTTCATGTGGTGTCTCATGTTCCAGGACCTCTCCATATGGCCTTTCTCTCCAGCAGATAGCCTGGACTTCCTTACAGCATGAGAGCTGACTTTTATGAATGACTTTTCCAAGAGGGAGAAAGCGTAAACTGCCAGACTTAAAGGCTAAGTCTGGAACTGGCACAGTATCACTTTGATAGTATCCTGTGTTCAAAACTGGACACAAAGCCAGCACAGGGAGAGGGAACATTGCCTCCACCGGTTCATGGGAAGGATGGCACGTACATACAGGGAGTTGGGGCTGGAGGAACTAGTGGCAGCCATTTTTGGAAACTACCTAGCACAAACAGCTTTGTGTAATATAGTATTACTTGATTTTTAAAAACCTGTTAATGAAGATAAAATTACTTAATATTACCTACTATTAGTTGAAATAACACTAGCTCTGTTAACTATATTCTGTATATTTAGTGTGACATCTTTGATTTTTAGTCAAATTAATAAATATACTTGGTTATTTTCCCTATCTCTTGCTACTTTTCTTTTGAATTAGAGATGTTATTGAATGACTAAGATAGTGTAACTTGACAGTTGATAAAATTCCCAAGATTATAGATAGTAAATATTATTGAAAAGGAGTGAAGGCATTTATTTCTAGAATTTTTAGAATTTTTACATATATCTACAAACATTACAAGAAAACCACAGTGGTTTTCTTGTAATGTTTTTGTCTAGTTTTTATATATAATTGGTATCATTTCTTCCTTAGATGTTTATAGTATTCACCAGTGAACCATCTGGTCCGAGTTTTCTTGTTGAAATGTTTTTGACCACAAATTCAGTTTCCTTGATAGATACAGGATATTCAGGGTACCTATTTCTTCTTGAGTAAGCTTTGAATTTGAACCTTTCAAAGAATTTGTTGACTTCCTATAACTTGTTGATTTTTAAGAACATAAAGTTGTTTATAATATTCCCTTCAGATCCTTTTTATTATCTGTGGAATCTGTAATGATGTTCTCTCTCATTCCTGATATTTGCATCCTCTTTCTTTATCTTCCTGAATAATCTGGCTAGAGATTTATCAATTTTATTGATTTTCTCAAAGAACCAGCTTTTGGTTTCATCAGTATTTCATTACTATTCTTCTTTCTTATTATTTTTAGATTTTTTTATTGGAGTATGGTTGATTTATAATGTTGTGTTAGTTTCTGCTGTACAGCAAAGTGAGTCAGTTATGTATACACATATATCCACTCTTTTAGATTCTGTTTCCGTGTATGTCATTACAGAGTATTAAATGGAGTTCCCTTTGCTCTTCAGTAGGCTCTTATTATTTATCTGTTCTATATATATGGTGTGTATATGTCAAATCCCAATCTCCCAATTTATCCCTTCTGCTCCTTTCCCCTCTGATGACAGTTTTGTTTTCTACATCTGTGTCTCAACTTCTGTTTTGTTAATAGCTTCCTTTGTACAATTTCTTTAGATTCCTCCTATAAACAATATCATATGATATTTGTCTTTCTCTGTCTGACAACTTCACTCAATGTGACAATCTCTAGATTCAACCATGTCGCTGGAAATGGCATTATTTCATTCTTTTTTATGGCTGAGTAATATTCCTTTTTATATATGTACCACATCTTCCTTATCTCTTCCCCCATTGATGGACATTTAGATTGCTTCCATATCTCGGCTATTATAACTAGTGATTCAGTGAACATCAGAGTGTATGTTTCCTTTTGAATTATGTTTTATCAGGGTATATGCCCCAGAGTAGGATTGCTGGGTCATATGGTAGCTCTATTTTTAGTTTTTTAAGAAATCTCCATACTGTTCTCCACAGTGCTGTACCAACTTACATTCCCACCAACAGTATAGGAGGGTTCCCTTTTCTCCACACCCTCTCCAGCATTTTGAGGATGACCGTTCTGACCAGTGTGAGGTGATACCTCATTGTAGTTTTGATTTGCGTTTCTCTAATAATTAGTGATGTTGACCAGCTTTTTATGTGCCTCTTGGCCATTCGTATGTCTTCTTTGGAGAAATGTGTGTTTAGATCTTTGGCTCTTTATTTGAATAGGTTGTTTTTGTTTTTGCTTTTGTTTTTGATATTGAGCTACATGCGCTCTTTGTATATTTTGGAGATTAATCCCTTGTTGATTACTTCATTTGCAAATATTTTCTCTCTTTCTGTGGGTTTTCTTTTCGTTTTGTTTATGGTTTCCTTTGCTGTGCAAAGCTTTTAAGTTTCATTAGGTCCCATTTGTTTATTTTTGTTTTTATTTTCATTACTCTTAGAGGTGGATCAAAAAGAGATCTCGCTGTAATTTATGTCAGAGTGTTCTGCCTATGTTTTCCTTTAAGAGTTTTATAGTATCTGGTCTTAAATTTAGGTCTTTAATCCATTTTGAGTATATTGTTTTGTATGGTGTTAGAGAATGTTCTAATTTCATTCTTTTACATGTAGCTGTCCAGTTTTCCCAGCACCACTTATTGATGAGACTGTCTTTACTGTATATTCTTGCCTCCTTTTTCATAGATTAGGTGATCATAGGTGCAGCAGTTTATCTCTGGACTTTCTATACTGTTCTATTGATGTATATTTCTGTTTTTGTGCCAGTACCATACTGTTTTGATGACTGTAGCTTTGTAGTATAGCCTGAAGTCAGGGAGCCTGATTCCTCCAGCACCATTTATCATTCTCAGGAATATTTTGGCTATTCAGAGTCTTTTGTGTTTCCATACAAATTTAAACTTTTTTATTCTACTTCTGTGAAAAATGCCATTGATAATTTGATAGGAATTATATTGAATCTGTAGATTACCTTGGATAATATAGTCATTTTGACAGTATTCGTTTTTCCAATCCAAGGACATGGTCTGTTTTTCCAGTGGTTTGTGTCATCTTTGATTTCTTTCATCAGTATCTTATAGTTTTCAGAGTACAGGTTGCCTCCTTAGGTAGATTTATTCCTAGGTATCTTAATCTTTTTTGATGTGATGATAAATGGGATTGTTTCATTAAATTCTCTTTCTGATCTTTTGCTGTTAGCATTTAGAAATGCAACAGATTTCTGTGTATTAATCTTGTATCCTGCAACTTTACCAAAATCATTGATAAGCTCTGATAGTTTTTCAGTAGTATCTTTATGATTTTTGATGTATAGTATCATGCAAACAGTGACAGTTTTACTTCTTTTCCAATGTGGATTCCTTTTATTTCTTTTTCTTCTTTGATTTCCATGGCTAGGATTTCCAAAACTATGTTGAATAAAAGTGACAAGAGTGGACATCCTTGTCTTTTTCCTGACCTTAGAGGAAATATTTTGTTTTTCACCATTGAGTATCATGTTTGCTGTGCATTTGTCATGTATGACCTTTATTATATTGAGGTATGTTCCCTCAATGCCCACTTTCTGGAGAGTTTTTGATCATAAATGGATGTTGAATTTTGTTAAAATCTTTTTCTGTATCTGTTGAGATGATCATATGGTTTTTATTTTTCAGTTTGTTACTGTGGTGTATCACATTGATTGATTTATGTATGTTAACCAATCCTTGCATCCCTGGGATAAATCCCACTTGATCATGTTGTATGATCCTTTTAATGTGTTGTTGAATTAGATTTGCTAATATTTAGTTGAGGATTTTTGTGTCTATGTTCCTCAGTGATATTGGCCTGTAATTTTCTTTTTTTGTGGTATCTTTGTCTGGTTTTGGTATCAGGGTGATGGTGACCTCCTAGAATGAATTTGGGAGTGTTCCTTCCTCTGCAGTTTTTTGGAATAATTTCAGAAGGATAGGTGTTAACTCTTCTCTAACTGTTTGGCAGAATTCACCTGTGAAACCATCTTATCCTGGACTTTTGTTTATTGGGAGTTTTTAAATCACAGTTTCAATTTCATTATTTGTGATTGTTCTGCTCATATTTTCTGTTTCTTCCTGGTTAAGTCTTAGGAGACTGTACCTTTCTAAGGATTTGTCTGTTTCTTCTCGGTTGTCCATTTTATTGGCATATAGTTGCTTGTAGTAGTCTCTCATGATCCTTTGTATTTCTATGGTGTCCTTTTTAACTTTGCCTTTTACATTTCTGATTTTATTGATTTGATGAGTCTGGCTAGAGGTTTATCAATTTTGTTAATCTTCTCAGAGAACTAGCTTTTAGTTTCATTGACCTTTGCTATTGTTTTCTTCATCTCTGTTTCATTTATTTCTGCTCTGATCCATATGATTTCTTTCCTTCTACTAACTTTGGGTTTTGTTTGTTCTTCTTTCTCTAGTTGCTTTAGGTGTAAAGGTAGGTTGTTTACTTGAGTATTTTCTTGGTTCCTGAGTGAGATTTTAGTGCTATAAACTTTCCTCTAAGACCTGCTTTTGCTGTGTCCCGTAGGTTTTGGGTCATTGTGTTTTCGTTGTCATTTGTCCTTAGGTATTTTTTTATTTTTTATTTCCTCTTTGATTTCTTCAGTGATCCTTGATTATTTAGCAACATATTGTTTAGCCTCCTGTTTGTGTTTTTTTTACAGTTTTTTTCCTGTAATTGATTTCTAATCTCATAGCATTGTGGTTGGAAAAGATGCTTGATATGATTTCATTTTTCTTTAATTTAAAGAGGCTTGATTTGTTGCCTAAGACGTGATCTATCCTGAAGAGTGTTCCTTGTGTACTTGAGAAGAAAGTATATTCTGCTGCCTTCAGATGGATTGCCATATAGATATAAATTAAGTCTATCTGATCTAATGTATCATTAATTTTCTGTCTGGATGATCTGTCCATTAGTGTAAGTGGGGTGTTAAAGTCCCCCACTTTTGTGTTACTGTAAATTTCCTCTTTTATGGCTGTTAGCATTTCCCTTATATACTGAGGAGCTCCTGTGTTGGTTACATATATATTTGTAACTGTTACATGTTTTTCTTGGATTGATCCCTTGATCATTGTGTAGTGTTCTTCCTTTTCTCTTGTAACAGTCTTTATTTTAAAGTCTATTTTGTCTGATATGAGTATTGCTACTCCAGCTTTCTTTTGATTTCCAATTACATGAAATATCTTTTTCCATCCCCTCACTTTCAGGCTGTGTGTGTCTCTAGGTCTGCAGTGGGTGTCTGGAAGACAGCAAATATACAGGTCTTGTTTTTGTATCCATTCAGCCAGTCTGTGTCTTTTGGGGAAGCATTTCATCCAATTACATTTAAGGCAGTTATGGATATGTATGTTCCTATTGCCATTTTATTAATGTTTTGGGTTTGTTTTTATAGGTCTTTTTCCTTTCCTTACTCCTTTGTTGTCTTCTCTTGTGGTTTGATAATCATCTTTAGTGCTGTATTTAGATAGCTTTTTCTTTTTTGTGTGTGTTTCTGTTGTAGTTTTGGGGTTTACTCATGTTCCCATGAGGTTTTGATTTAGGAGTCTATATATGTACATGGTTGTTTTAAGTTGGTCTCTTTCCTACCAGGAGACGTTCAGTTAGCATTTATTGTAAAGCTGGTTTGGTTGTGCTGAATTCTGTTAGCTTTTATTGTCTTTAAAGCTTTTATTTTTTCCATCAAATCTGAATGAGAACCTTGCTGGGTAGAGTATTCTTGATTGTAGGTTTTTGCCTTTCATCAGTTTAAATATATTGTGCCATCCTCTTCTGGTCTGCAGAGTTTCTGCTGAAAAAATCAGCTGATAACCTTATGGGGATTCCCTTGTATGTTATTTGTTGCTTTTCCCTTGTTGCTTTTAATATTTTTTCTTTGTTTTTAATTTTTGTCAGTTTGATTAATGTGTGTCTTGGCATGTTCCTTCTTGGGTTCATCCTGTATGGCATTCTCTGCACTTTCTGGACTTGGGTGACTGTTTCTGATGATGGGGAAGTTTTCAGCAGTATTATCTTCAAACTTTTTCTCAAGCCCTTTCTCTGTCTATTCTCCTTCTGGGATCCCTGTAATGTGAATGTTGGTGCATTTAATATTATCCCAGAGGTCTCTTGAGACTGTTTTCATTTCTTTTCATTTTTTTTCCCGTATTCTGTTCTGTGGCAGTGATTTCCACCACTCTATCTTCCCCCTCACTTATTCGTCCTTCTGCCTCGGTTATTCTGGTATTGATTCCTTCTAGTGTCTTTTTCATTTCAGTTATTGGATTGTTCATCTCTTTGTTTGTTCTTTAAATCTAGTAGCTCCTTGTTAAACATTTCTTGTATCTTCTCAATCTGTGCTTCCACTCCTTTATCGAGATTTTACATCATCTTTACTATCATTACTCTGAATTCTTTTTTAGGTAGATTGCCTGTCTCCTCTTCTTTAGTTGTTCCTGTGGGTTGTTATCTTGTCCCTTCGTTTGCTGTCTCATTTTGTCTAACTTCCTGTGTTTGTGGTCTCCTTCTCACAGGCTGAGGATTGTATTTCCTCTAGTTTCTTGCATCTGCTCCCTGGTGGGTCAGGTTGGTCCAGGGGTTTATGTAGTCTCCTGGCAGGAGGGACTGGTACTTCCCTCTCATAGGTGGAACTGGGTCTTGTTTGTCTGATGGGCAGGGCTGTGTCAAGGGGTGTGTTTTGAGGTGGCTATGAGCTCAGTATGACTTTAGGCGGCCTGTTTTCTGATATTTGGGGCTGTGTTCCTATCTTGGTTGTTGTTTGGCCTGGGGCTTCCCAGCTTTGGAGCCTGCAGGTTGTTGGCTGGGGCCAGGTGTTGGTGCTAAAATGTTGACCTCCAGGAGATCTCACTCTGATCAGTATTCTCTGAGGCTTTCACTACCAGTGTGCTTGCCCTCACAGTGAGCAATAGTTGACCGTCTCCTTCCCAGGAGTCCCTCTAAGACCCCTAGGTAGGTGTAGCCCAGGTTCCTATGGAGGTATGGCTTTGTGCTTGGTCCCAGTGCATGTGAGACCTTGTGGCATCCTCCAAGAGTAGAGTCTCTGTTTCCCCCAGTCCTATGGAGCTCCTGCACTCAAGGCCTGTCAGCATTCAAGGCTAAATGCTCTAGGGGTTCTTCCACCTGATGCCAGACCCTCAGACTCTGTTGCAGGGCTGTTTTGTGTGGAAACTTCCCTGTGTAGCCTGCGTGGCTTTAATATTTTTTTGGTGCAAGGGTTGTTTTTAGAACAGATGTGTGCCCCTCTTTCCTCAGTGTATGCTGACCATTATCCCCTTGATAGGAGGTGGGACTGATATTGTGGTGCCCAGAGCCTACACTGGATATTGAGCAGGCCTCCCCTTTGCTCTGTGATTGTCATTACCCTGTCAGTGGCTGGGTCTGCTCCCTGGTTGTTGGAGTAGAGGCCCCCAGATCTGTTTCTGGTAATCGGTGTGAGGTAGGTGGGGTTGGATCACTGTCACTGAGAGGGAAGCCCCTGAGTATTCCTCCTCTAGAGCTGTTCACCTGTGGGTTTTCTCTGTTCTGTCACCTTTCACCCATAGTGTGAGCTCTCAGATTACACTGTTGGCACTGCTCTCAGCCCCACCTTAACTGTGGGTATGCCAGCAGTTGGCTTTGGTGTCTCTTAGACATTATTTTCACCAGCCACCAATGTAGATTTACTGAAGTCAGGTCTTAGGATTGCAGTAATCATGGATCTGGACCCACTGTTCGTGCTATGGGAGCAGCTCCAACCTTAGCCTGGCCCAACCCCCATGTGTATGCACCAACAAAGTCTATAGGTGCTAAAGTTAGGCCTGTCTTTGCTTCAGGAGCACTGCTTGTTCGTTCAGACGTTCTGTAGGTGCTGAGTTTACAAGGCTGGTCTCAGGGGTTAAATTCGAGGTTTGCGCAGCTGTGAAATTTCTGGTTTTCTTGCTTAGTTGCAGGTCCCCTGGCCCTTCCTGTGGTTTCAGCACCACCTCTGTGTGTGGGTCACCCACAGGGGCCTGCTCCCAAGGCTGCCGTGGAGCACATGAGTCCACCTCCGTGAGGAGGGTGTGCCAGTGCTGCGTGGCAGCTAGGGTCATTGGAGCCCAGGTGGCAACAGGTGCATGGTGACTATACTACCCAAAGCAATTTACAGATTCAGTGCAATCCCTAGCAAATTGCCAGTGGCATTTTTCACAGAACTAGAACAAGAAATTTTACGATTTGTATGGAAACGCAGAAGACCCTGACTAGCCAAAGCAATCTTGAGAAGGAAAGACAGAGCTGGAGGAATTAGACTCCCTGACTTCAAATTATACTACAAGCTTACAGTGATAAAGACAGTATGGTACTGGCACAAAAACAGAAATATAGATCAATGGAACAGAATAGAGAGTCCAGAGATAAATCCACGCACATATGGGCACCTTATCTTTGACATAGGAGGCAAGAATATACAATAGAAAAAAAGACAGCCTCTTCAATAAGTGGTGCTGGGAAAACTGGACAGCTACATGTAAAAGAATGAAATTAGAACACTTCCTAACACCATACACAAAAATAAACTCAAAATGGATTAAAGATCTAAATGTAAGACCAGACACTATAAAACTCTTAGAAGAAAACATAGGCAGAACACTCTGTGACATAAATCAAAGTAAGATCGTTTGTGAGCCACCTCCTAAAATAATGGAAATGAAATCAAGAATAAGCAAATGGGACCTAATGAAATGTAAAAGCTTTTGCACAGCAAAAGAAACCATAAACAAGACAAGAAGAGAACTGTCAGAATGGGTTAAAATATTTGCCAATGAAGCAATGGACAAAGGATTAATCTCCAAAATATACAAGCAGCTTGTGCAGCTTAATACCAAAAAAGCAAATAACCCAATCCAAAAATGGGCAGAAGACCTAAATAGACATTTCTCCACAGAAGACATACAGATGGCCAACAAACACATGAAAAGATGCTCAACATCACTAATCATTAGAGAAATGCAAGTCAAGCCACAGTGAAGTATCATCTCACACCAGTCCAAATGGCCATCATCAAAAACTCTAGAAACAATACATTCTGGAGAGGGTGCAGGGAAAAGGGAACCCTCCTGCACTGTTGGTGGGAATGTCAATTGGTACAGCCACTATGGAAAACAGTTTGGAGGTTCCTTAAAAAACTAAAACTGGAACTAATATATAACCCAGCAATCTCACTCCTGGGTATATACCCAGAGAAAACCGTAATTCAAAAAGAAGCATGTACCACAATGTTCATTGCAGCACTATTTACAATAGCCAGGACATGGAAGCAACCTAAATGCCCATCAACAGATGAATGGATAAAGAAGATGTGGCACATATCCACAATGAAATAATACTCAGACATAAAAAGGAATGAAATTGAGATATTTGTGGTGAGGTGGATGGACCTAGAGTCTGTCATACAGAGCAAAGTAAGCCAGAAAAACAAATACCGTATGCTAACTCATATATGTGGAATCTACAAAAATGGTACTGATGAACCCAGTGAAAGGGCTACAGTAAAGATGCAGATGTAGAAAATGGACTTGAGGACACCAGGTGGGGGGTGAAGGGGAAGCTGGGACGAAGTGAGAGAGTAGAATTGACATATATACACCACCAAATGTAAGACAGCTAGCTAGTGGAAAGGTGCTGTATAAAACAGGGAGATCAACTCAGTGATGGGTAATGACTTAGAGAGGTGGGATAGGGAGGCTGGGAAGGAGTCCTGGGAGGGAGGGAATATGGGGATATATGTATAAATACAGCTGATTCAGTTTGTTGTACAGCAAAAACTGGTACAAGAGTATAAAGCAATTATATTCCAGTAAACAGCTAAAAAAAAAAAAATCATGGTAAACAAACAAAAAAATTGATTTTCTATTCTTGATTAGCCTTATCAGAAATTTGCCAATTTTTGGATGTTTAGATGTATTCTTCTAATTAATTAATTTCTGCTCTTTGTAATTTATTTTTGTATTCTTTGGGTTCATTTTTGGTTTATCCTTATTTTCTCTTCCTTGCTTCTTAGATTTCATGCTTAACTTCTTTATTTTAACCCCTTTTTTTTGTTTTCAGTGCAAACATAAAAGGCTCTGAATTTTCCTTTTTTACTACTTTCCCTAATTCCTGCAAGTTTTATACCTATTTTTTTCTTATATCTCTGTTATAATTATTTTATTATTTGTGTGTTTTTACATTTCCTAACATATGGACATGTTTATCTTTTTGTTTTCTCCTGATTGATTACATTTTAGTCAGAAAGGTGTGGTGGGAGAGGTTTGGATTCTTTTGAATTTGTTGTATACTAGATGAACATTAATTTTTCTAAGTGTTATATATTGTGTTTGAGGAAAATGTGGAAGGGTGCAGGGTTCTGTAAGTGACCAGCAAGTCAAGCTTGTTAATTATCTAATTTAAGTTTTCTGTGTCTTTATTAATTTTTGTAGTGTGTAATCTGTCAGTAGTGGAAAAGGTGTTAAAACTCTTTGTACTATGTTCATGGATCTGTCAGTTTATCCTTGTGGTTTTTATCAATTTTTGCTGTATTTTTATGTTATTTAATAGTTTATATAAATTTAAAATTACCTTCCTGGTGGTTTCACTATTTTAGTTATTTTGTGATGACTTTCTATGATGTCTTATAACTATTTGTGTTTTAAAATCTGTTGAATCTGATAATAATGTAGTTACCCTCTTTTCTTTTTCTTGTAGTTTCCATTTTCTATTTGCCCAACCTTGCCCTTTTCTTTGCTTGCTTTCATTTCTTTTTTAAAAAGTTATTTTCATTTTAACACAGTCCATTTTCTTTTTCTTTTTTGTGAAAGTTTTTTAAATTGAATAAATTTGATGTGTAACAAAAATTTTAAAAATTAAAAGAAATAAAGACATTCTTAAGAGTTCCATGACTTCCTCTTCTGAATTGGACCAGTTGCTTTCTCAGAAGATATACTGCTATTGCTTTTCTTTTTCTTTGCACTGGGCTCCAGAAATGTTTTCAACATTTCTTATACACATATCTTTCTCTTTCTTGGAGTCCTTCCTCATTTTGATAGAGTACATTCTCAAACACTCCCTTTAGTAGTACTTTTCTCTTAGATATATTTGGAAATGTTTGTGGAGGACATTTTTGATTGTCACATTGTCTGGGAGTAGTGGCACTACTAAATCCTTAGAAACTTGAGTACTTGAAAGTGCGTGAAAATGATTTTATTTTCCCTTTGCCCTTAGTAATTATTTGAGTAGTTGAGAGCTTCTGCGTTCAAAATTATTTCTCCACTATCTGAGAATTGCTTAAATTATTTCCAGCATCCATGATTGCTAATGAGAAGGCCAGTGCCAGTCTGATTCCTATCTATTTAAGTGTGCTTAGAAATTGGTAAAATTTGATTTTGAGTAGGTAATGCAAATATATACATGTATGTTTGCAAATCAATTGCATCAAATGTTTCATATTATATATTTTAATTTGTATTTTTCAGACAATGAATGATTTTGACTATTTGAAACTACTAGGTAAAGGCACTTTCGGGAAGGTCATTTTGGTTCGAGAGAAAGCAAGTGGAAAATATTATGCTATGAAGATTCTGAAAAAAGAAGTTATTATTGCCAAGGTAACTGATTACTAGAGTTGATTATTAAATTTTTGTTTATGGTCTCCATGTGTGTGTGCTCATGACTAGAGTGTAGAAATTCCATTAAATAACCAAAATGTTGATTTTAGGCTATAGTTACAATAATATCTGTATATTGATATTTATTTATAGTTTTTAAATTTTCAAAAGTTTATAATATTATGACTATTATATACAGAATTTTTTTTTTTCCTTTGAGAGGGAAATATTTATTCTATTTTTTTGTGTTTGGGAGAATGTTTTCAGTAAATATTTGTGACATATCACTAATTACACTAGTGATACTTTTTGATATTTTTCCCCTACATTTCTGAATTTTTTATTAAATAAAATAGTGACTAGAATAGATTATTAGCATAGATTGTTCCCATAAATTTTATTAATCATTGAATCAAAAAGCGTCCTTAATAAATTTAAAATACTAGACTAATAAAACTAAAATAATCACTATAACAAGTCTGCTTAAAATCCATCACCACACATAGTTACAAGCTTTATTTCTTGTGATGAGAACTTTTAAAATTTATTCTCCTAGCAACTTTCCAATATACCTTACAGTGTTATTAACTGTATATATCATTCTATACATTAAATCCCCAGGAATTCTTTATTTTATAATTTTGTACTTTTATTGTATTGTATTTTTTGTGTGTTTGTTTTTGGTTCTTTTTTTTTTTTTGAAATTTATTTTTGGCTGCATTGAGCCTTCATTGATGCGTGTGGGCTTTCTCTAGTTGAGGCAAGCAGTGGCTACTCTTTGTTGCCGTGCACTGTATTCTTATTGCAGTGGCTTCTCTTGTTTCGGAGCCAGGGTGCTAGGTGAGTGGGCTTCAGTAGTTGAAACACATGGGCTCAGTAGTTGTGGCTTGCAGGCTCTAGAGCACAGGCTCAGCAGTTGTGGCGCATGGGCTTAGTTGCTCCTCAGCATGAATTTTGTACTTTAAAAAATATATTTATTTATGTATGTATGTATTTATTTAAAGAATTAAAAATTATAAGTTACAGTTGATTTACAATACTGTGTTAGTTTCAGGTGTGCAGCATAGTGATTCAGCTTTTTTTGATTGTATTTTTTTGTTTTTTAATTAACTAATTTTTTTATTGGCTGCATTGTGTCTTCATTGCTGTGCGGGCTTTCTCTAGTTGTGGTGAGAGGGGCCTACTCTTTGTTGTGGTGCACAGGGTTCTCATTGCAGTGGTTTCTCTTCTTGCGGAGCATGGGCTCTAGGCTCGTGGGCTTCAGTAGTTTCAGCATGTAGCCTCAATAGTTGTGGCCCACAGGCTCTAGAGCACAGGCTCAGTAGTTTTGGTGCACAGGATTAGTTGCTCTGTGGCATGTGGAATCTTCCCAGATGAGGGTTTGAACTCATGTCCCCTGCATTTGTAGGTGGATTCCTAACCACTGCGCCACCAGGGAAGTCACTCTGATTGTATTTTATTATAGGTTATTATAAGATATTGAATATAATTTCCTGAGATATACAGTAAATCCTTGTTGCTTATGTATTTTATGTATGGTAGTTTGAATCTGTTAATCCCATACTCCTAATTAGTCCCTTCCCTGTGGTGACCAGCAACTGGTCCAGTTCAGAACAGGAAGTCATGGAAATCTAAGAATGTCTTCAATCTGCCTTTTTTCAGCTTCATTTCTCATTCCTATTTCTAAGTAAGGTGGTTACCGGGATTTTGCCAAGCATAGTTACTACTTGCTTTGTATGCCTGTGAGACTGTTTCTGTTTTGAATATAGATTCATTTTTTTTTTTGATTCCACATAAGAGTGATATATAGCATTTGTCTTTCTCTGTCTGACTTACTTCACTAAGTATAATAATATCTAGGTCCATTTATGTTGCTGCAAATGGCATTATTTCATTCTTTTTTATGGCTGAGTAATATTCCATTGTTTGTGTGTATATATGTGTATGTATGTATACATATATTATACGTATATGTACGTGTGTACATACTTATATACGTACATATATGTACCTATATATATGTGTGTGTGTGTGTATATTTATGCCACATCTTCTTAAGCCAGTCTTCTACTGATGGACACTTGGCTTGTTTCCATGTTTTGCCTACTGTAAATAGTGCTGCTATGAATGTTGAGGTTCATGTATCTTTTTGAATTAGAGTTTTTGTCTTTTCCAGATATATGCCCAGGAGTGAGATTGCTGGATCATATGGAAGCTCTGTTTTTTTGTTTTTTAAGGAACCTCCATACTGTTTTCCATAGTGGCTGTACCAATTTACCTTTCCACCAACAATGTAGGAAGGGTTCCTTTTTCTCCATACCCTCTCCAGCATTTATTATTTGTAGACTTTTTGGTGATAGTCTTTCGGACAGGTATGAGGTGATACTTCATTGTGGTTTTGATTTGTGTTTCTCTAATAATTAGAGATGTTGAGCCTCTTCTTTGGAGAAATGTCTATTTAGGTCATCTGCCTATTTTTTGACCAGGTGGTTTGTTTTTTAATATTGAGTTCTGTAACCTGCTTGTATATTTTAGATATTAAATCCTTGTTGGTAGCATCATTTGCAAATATTTTTCTCCCATTCCAAGGGTTGTCTTTTTGTTCTGTTGATGGTTTCCTTTGATGTGCAAAAGCTTTTAAGTTTAATTAGGTCTCATTTTTAATTTTTGCCTTTATTTCTTTTTTTTTCAAAGGTTAGTATAAGACAATATTGCTTCAGTTTATGTCTTAGAATGTTTTGCCTATATTCTCTTCTAGAATTTTTATGGTGACATGTCTTATATTTAAATCTTTAAATCATTTTGAGTTTATTTTTGTATACGGTGCGAGGGTGTGTTCTAATTTCATTGATTTACACACAGCTGTCCAGCTTTCGCATCACCATTTGTTGAAGAAACTGTCTTTTTTCCATCTTATATACTTGCCTCCTTTGTCAAAAATTGACTGTAGGTGCATGGGTTTATTTATGAGCTTTCTATTTTGTACTATTGAGCCATATGTTTGTTTTTGTGCCAGTACCATGCTGTTTTGATTACTGTAGCTCTGTAGTGTAGTCTGACATCAGGGAGCATGATATTTCCAGCTCTGTTTTTCTGTCTCATGATTGCTTGGGCAATTCGGGGTCTTCTGTTATTCCATATAAATTTTAGTAATATTTGTTCTAGTTCCATGAGTAATGTCATAGGTATTTGGACAGGATTTGCATGAAATCTGTAGATTGTTTGGGTAGCATGGCTATTTTAATTATATTAATTCTTCCAGTCCAGGGGCATGGGATGTTTCCAGTTCATCATTGAATCATCTTCAGTTTCCTTTATGTGTGTTTTATAGTTTTCGGTGTATAGCTCTTCACCCCCTTGGTTAAGTTTCCTCCTAGGTATATTATTTTTTTGACACTATTTGAAATGGAAGTTTTTTTACTTCCTGTTGTTGATACATTATTATTAGTGTAAAGAAACCAATTTGTGTATATTGATCTTTTATCCTACTATCTTGCTGAATTCATTTATTAGTTCTAATAGTTTTTGTGTGGTGACTTTAGGGTTCTCTATATAGAGTGTCATGTTATCTGCAATTAATGATAGTTTTATCTCTTTCCTTCCAATTTGGGTACCTTTTATTTCTTTTTCCTATCTGATTGCTGTGCCTAGGACTATCAATGCTATATTAAATAGAAATGGTAAGAGTGGGAATCCTTGTCTTGTTCCTGAATTTAGCATGAAGTCTTTCAACTTTTCACTGTTTAGTATTATCTTGGCTTTGGTTTTGATGTAAATGACCTTTAAAATGTTTAAATATGCTCTCTCTCCCTCTATACCTACTTTGGTGAAAGTTTTTTTTTTATCATGAATGAATGTTGAATTTTGTCAGATACTTTTTCTTTGTCTATTGAAATGATCATGTGGTTTTTGTCTTTCCTTTTGTTGATGTGGTGTATCACATTGATTGATTTGCGTATGTTGAACCATCCTTCTGATCCTGGAATGAATCCAAGTTGATTATGGTGTATGATCCTTTTTATGTCTAGTTGGATTTGGTTTGCTAATATTTTGTTGAGGATTTGTGCATCTAAATTTATCAAAGATATTGGCTTATAATTTTTTTTTCTTTTTTTGTAACGTCTTTGTCTGGTTTTGGTATCAAGGAGATGGGGCCTCGTAGAATAAATTTGGAAGTGTTCCCTCCTCTTTAGTTTTTTTGGAATAGTTTGAGAAGGATTGGTATAAGTTCTTCTTTGTATATTTGGTTGAATTCCCCAGTGAAGCTTTTTGGTCCAGGATTTTTGTTTGCACAGAATTTTAAAATTATACATTCCATTTCATGTCTAGTGATTAGTCTGTTCAAGTTATCTGTTTCTTCTTGATTTCGTTTTGGCAGAATGTGTGTTTCTAGAGACTTGTACATTTCTTCTAGGTTGTCCAGTTTTTTGGCATACAGCTCTTTATAGTATTCTCTTATGATTTTATTATGTTTCTGTGGTATTGGTTGTTATTACTCCTCTTTCATTTCTTATTTTGTTTGTTTGGGTCCTCTCTTTTTCTTGGTGTGCTTGGTAGTGGTTTTTTGATTTTATCTTTTCAAATAAATAGCTCTGGGTTTTATGGATCTTTTCTTTTTTTTTTTTTAATCTCTATTTTATTTATTCAGTGTCTGATCTTTATCATTTCTTTCCCTCTGCTGACTTTGGGTTTTGTTAGTTCTTTTTCTGATTCTTTTAGGTGGTAGTTTAGGTTGTTTATTTGAGATTTTTCTTGTTTCTTGAGGAAGGCCTGTATCACTATGTACTTTTCTCTTAATACTGTTTTCCTGCATCCCATAGATTTTGTAAGGTTGTGTTATCATTTTCATTTGTCTTGAAGTATTTTCTCGTTCCTTTTCTCATTTCATCATTGACTCATTAGTTTTGAAGTAGCATGTTGTTTAGTCTCCCTGTTTTCATTCTTTTCACATTTTTCTTCCTGTGGTTGATTTCTCTTTGCATACAGAATTTTGTACCTTTTGACCACCTTCACCCATTTTGCCCACCTACTGCTTCTATGCTGTACTCTTTGAGTACAGGCCTGCCTTTTCTTTTCTTTTTTCTTTTCTTTTCTTTTCTTTTCTTTTTTCTTTTCTTTTCTTCTCTTTTATTTCTTTCTTTCTTTTTCTTTCTTTCTTTCTTTCTTTCTTTTTCTTTTGTTCGTTCGTTCCTTCTTTCATGCTTTCTACCTCCATTTATAAGTGAAATCATGCAGTATTTGTCTTTCTCTGAATTATTTCACTTAGCAAAATGCCCTCAAGGGCCTTCCATATTATTGCAAGTGGCGAGATTTACTTCTTTTTGTGGGTGAATAATATTCCAGTATGTGTATCACATATTCTTTTTCCATTTATCCATTGGTAGATACATGGATTTATAAATTGTTTTCATGTCTTGGCTATTGTAAATAATGCCACAATGTACAGAGGAGTGCAGCTATCTTTTCAAGATAGCGATTTTGTTTCCTTTGGACAAATAGCCAGAAGTTTACTTGCTGGATCATATTGCAGTTTTAATTTTTTTTGATGAACTTCCATACTGTTTTCTATAGTGGTTACATTAGTTTACATTCTCACCTACCATGTACGAAGTTTCTTTTCTCCACACCCTCACCAACGTTTATTTTCTGCCATTATGACAGGTGTGAAGTGATAGCTCTTAGTGATTTTAATTTGCATTTCCGTGATTGTTAGTGATGTTTAGCAGCTTCTTATGTACCTGTTGGCCATCTGTGTGTGTTCTGTGGAAAGTGGTTTATTCAGATCCTCTGACCATTTCTCAATCGGATTGTTTGTTTTTTTGCTATAAAGTTATTTGAATTCTTAATATTTTAGATATTAAACCCTTACCAGATATATGACTTGCAAATATTTTCGCCCATTAAGTAGGTTTTATTTTCATTTTGTTGATGGTTTCCTTTGTTGTGCATCAACCATTTATTGATTCTTTTTGCTATTTACTTATTTTTCCTTTTGATATCAAATTAAAAAAATAATTGCCACAACTGGTGTCAAAAAACTTACCACCCATATTTTTTCCTAGTAATTTCATGGTTTTAGGCCTTATTTTCAAGTCTTTAATCCATTTGGGGTTGATTTTTGCATATGGTTTAAGAAAGTGGTCCAGGTTCATCCTTTTGCCTGTGGCTGCTTAGTTTTCCTAGCACCATTTATTGAAGAGAGTGTCCTTTCCCCATCATGTGTTCTTGGTTCCTTAGTTGTAAGTTAATTGACCATATATGCATGAGTGTATTTCTGGGCTCTCTGTTCTGTTCCATTGATATTTGTATTTGTGTTTATGCCAATAACATGTCGTTTTGATGAGTATAGTATTGTAATATAGTTTGAAATCAGGGAGCATGATGCCTCTAGCTTTGTTCTTTCTCAAGATTGCTTTGGCTATTTGGGGTTTTGTTGTTACATATGCATTTTAGGGTTGTTCTATTTCTGTGAAAAATGCCATTGGAATTTTGGTAGGTATTGCATTGAATTATCAAAGCCTTGTAGTTTTAGGTATACAGGTCTTTTACCTTCTTGTTTAAATTTATTCTTAAGTATTTTAATTTCTCTAATGCAGTTATAAATGGTATTTTTAAAAACTTTTCTCTTTTTGAGAGTTTGTTATTAGTGTATAGAAATCAGTTAATTTTTGCATATTGATTTTTGTATCTTGCAACTTTACTGCATTTGTCTCTTAGTTCTGACAGTTTATTGGTGGAGTCTTTAGGGTGTTCTCTATATAAGATTATGTTTTATGCAAATAGAGGTAGTTTTATTTCTTCCTTTTTGATTTGGATTTATTTTATTTTATTTATTTTTTATTGTCTAATTGCTCTGCCTAGGACTTCCAATACAATGCTGATTAAAGTGGTGAGGTTGGGCCTCCTATGTTGTTCCTGTTCTTAGAGGAAAAGTTCTCAGCTTTTTTCCTTTGAGTGTGATGTTAGCTGTGAGTTTGTCATATATGGCCTTTATTATGTTGAGGTATGTTCCCTCTATAGCCACTTTGTTGCGAGTTTTTATCAGAAATGGATGTTGAATTTTGTCAAATGCTTTTTCTTTACCTATTGAAATAAGATTTTTATCCTTCATCTTGTTAATGGGATGTATGACATTGAATGATTAGCAGATATTGAACCATTCTTACATCCCTGGAATAAATCCCACTTGATTGTGGTGTATGAACGTTTTACTGTATTGTTGAATTCCTTTTACTAGTATCTTATTTAGGAGTTTTGAATCTGTATTCCTCAAAAATGTTGGTGTGTAATTTTCTTCTTTTGTGTTGTTGCTGTGTGCTTTTGGTATCTGTGTAATACCACCCTAATAGAATCAGTTTAGAGTATTCTGTCATCTTCTATATTCTCGAAGAGTTTCAGAAGAAGGATTGGCATTAATTTTTCTTTAAATGTCGATAGAATTTACCAGTGAAGCCTTCTGCTCCTGGGCTTTTATTTGTTGGGAGGTTTGTGATTACTCCATGTTCGTTTTTCATCTATTCAGATTTCCTATCACTTCATTATTGTCTTGATAAGTTGTATGTTTCTATTTATCCTTTTTTGCTGAGTTATCTAATTTGTTAGCATATAATTGTTCATAGACCCTTATAGTCCTTCTGTGGTATCTGTCAGTTTTAATGTCTCCCCTTTTGTTTATGATTTCATTTGAGTCATCTCTCCTCTTTTCTTAATTAGTTTTGCTAAATGTTTATAAATTTTATCTTTCCAAAAAACCAACTCTTAGTTTTGTTGATTTTTTAAAAATTGTCTTTCTAGTCTCCATTTCATTCATTTCTGCTTTAGTCTTTATTATTTCCTTCTTTCTGTCAACTGTGGGCTTACTGTGTTCTTTTTCTAGATCCCTTAAGGTGTAAAATTAGGTTCTTTATTTTAGATTTTTCCTTTTTATTAAATAGGCATTTATCACTACCAACTTTCCTATTAGAATTACTTTTTCTACAATTCCATACACTTTGGTGCACTGTGTTTCCATTTCCTTTGTCTCAAGAATTTTTTGATTTCTTTTTTGACCCATTGGTTGTTCAGAAGTGTTTTGTTTATTTTCTATATCATTGTGTGTTTTCCAGCTTTGCTCAAATTATTTTTAGTTTGGTTGGAAAAGATACTTAGTATAATTTTAATCTTTTAAAATTTCTTATGACTTGTTTTGTGGCATAACATATATGCTATCCTGGAGAATGTTTCATGTATGCTTGGAAAGAATGTGTATTGTGAAGGTGTTGAATGGAATCTTTTGTATATGTCTGTTAGGTCCATTTGATCTAAAGTATAGTTCAATCCATTGTTGTTTTATTGATTTTTCTATATGGATGATCTTTCCGTTGTTGAAAGTGGGGTACAGAAGTTCTTTACTATTATTGCATTGCTGTCTATTTCAACCTTCATATTTGGTAATAATTGTTTAATGTAGTCTGATGCTCTGATATTGTGTTGATGATACTGGCTGTGTATTTATTTTCAATTGTTATGTCCTCTTGATGAATTGACCCCTTTATTGTTATATAAAGACCTTCTTTTCCTCTTGTTACAGCTTTTGATTTAAAGTCTATTTGTCTGATAGAAGTATAGCTGCCCCTTCTCTCTTTTGGTTTGCATTTGCATGGAATATCTTTTTCCATCCCTTCTCTTTCATCATAAATTTCCTTAAAGCTTAAATGAATCTCTTTTGGGCAGCATGTATTTGGGTTTTGTTTTTTTATCCACTCAGCCACTCTGTTTTTTAATTGGAGAATCTAAACTATTTATATTTTAAGGAATTATTGATGATTAAAGATTTTACTATCACCATCTCATTAATTACTTTCTAATTATTGTATAGTTTTTCTTTTCTTCCTCATGCTTGCTTTCCTTGTCAATTGTTAATTTTATCTAGTGGTATATTTGATTCTTTTGTCTTTATCATTTTTGTATCAATGTTCTTTGCTTCATGATTACCCTGATGTTCGTAATACATTTTATAGTTATAACAGTCTATTTTAAGTTGATAACAATTTAACTTCAATTTACTTAAGAAGTCCTACACATTTACTCCCCCCTCCAACATTTCATGCCATTGATTTCCAAATATATATATATTTTTATATTCTGTATCCATTAACAAAATATTGTAGCTATAGCTTTAAAAAATTTATTTTATTTTAATGTTTTTTTATTTATTTGCTTATTTATTTACTTATTTATTGGCTTCATTGGATCTTCATTGCTGCACATGGGCTTTCTCTAGTTGCAGTGAGCGAGGTCTACTCTTCATTGCAGTGTGCGGGCTTCTCATTGTGGTGGCTTCTCTCTTGTTGCAGAGCACAGGCTCTAGGTGAATGGGCTTCAGTAGTTGTGGCACATGGGCTCAATAGTTGTGGCTTATGGGTTCTAGAGCGCAGGTTCAGTAGTTGTGGTGCATGGGCTTAGTTGCTCCGCAGCATGTGGGATCTTCCTGGAGCAGGGATCGAACCCGTGTCCCCTTCATTGGCAGGTGAATTCTTAACCACTGTGCCACCTAGGAAGTCCCTATAGCTTTTTTTTTTAACACTATCTTTTAATCTGTATGCTAGAGATCAAAGTGACTCACACTCCCACTGCATTGTAGAGTGTTTCAGATTTGTATAATTACCTTTACCAGTGAATTTCATATGTTCATATGTCTTTATGTTACTGATTAATGTCTTTTCATTTCAGCTTGAAGAACTCCCTTAATATTTTATGTAAAGCAGGTCTACTGATAAATTTCCTTAACTTTTTTTTTCCTGGGAAAATCTTTATCTTTCCTTCATTTTTAAAGGATAGGGTTGCTAAGTTGAGAGTTTGTTTTTTTGTTTGTTTTTCTTAGGTTTTTTTTTTTTTTTTTTCCTTTAAGCACTTTGAATATATCATCTCACCCTCTCCTGGCCTCCAAAGTTTCTCTTGAGAAATCTGCTGAGTGCTTTATTGGAGTTCCTTTGTATGTGATGCATACATTTTCTCTTGCTGCTTTCAGAATTCTCTCTTTGTCTTAGATTTTTTTGAGAGCTTGATTATAATGTATCTTGGTAAAGATCTCTTTTGATTGAATCTCTTTGGAGAGCTTTGGGCTTTCCATACCTGGGTGTCTGGTGTCTCTTCAGCTTAGAGAAAGTTTAACCCTTATTTCTTTAAATATGTTTTCTGTTCCTTTGTCTCTTTCTTTTCTGGGATTCCCATAATTTGAATATTGTTTCATTTGGTGGTATCCCATAAGTCACGTAGGCTTTCTTTAGTCTTTCATTCTCACGTCTTTTTCTTTGACTGGAAAATATCAAGGGTTCTGTCTTCAACTTTGTACATTGTTTTTTCTGCCTTATTGAGCCTACTGTTCAATCTCTGTATTGCACTTTTCATTTCATTCCTTGTATTCTCCAGCTCTGGAATTTCTGATTGGTTCCTTTTTATCACTTCTACCAGTTTGTTGAACTTCTTGTTTTGTTCTTCTGAATTCATTTTGCTGTCTCTATGTGTTCTCTTGAATCTTTCTGAGCTTCCTTAAACACTTTGAATTCTTTTTCAGGTAACTCAAATCCATTTCTTTGGTGTCAGTTATTGGAAAATTATTGTATACCTTTGGTGGTGTTACATTTTCTTGCTTCTTCATGTTTCTAATGTCTTTGTGTTGATAACTCTGCATTCCAGGGAGCAGTAGCCTTTTTCAGATTTCTCAGACTAGCTTCATTGGGAAAAAATTATCAGCTGAAGATGACTGTGAATGTGCCAGCTGGGTAGGTGCAGTGTCTCTGGTTCCAAGGAGGGCACACTAAAGTTCTTTGCATGCAGTTTTGTCAGCTGAGGTCAACATCAGCGTAGATCATGGCGTCTTCTGTGACTAAGCCTGTAGAGGTCCTATGGGCGGCAGTGGTGGCAAAAGCTGCTGGGATCCTATTATTCTTTTCTGCCTGTCAAAGTTCTAGCCAAGGGAATACCTCTTGATGGTAGGGCTGGTATGCTGGCACTCAGAGCATCAGTGTGGAACTGGTATCCTGGGATCTGGTGCACACAGAGCTACCACAACACCTGAGTAAGGGGCACAGATACACTTGCAGTGGTAGTGGCACTGCTTTCTTATGTGCAGGTATGTGAAGATCTCCCATGGAACTGGGGTATGGGTTCCTGGGAATCACCACAGTGATTCAGGCCCTGGGGTAAAGGGGAATGCATTAGCAGCAGGATTCTTGGGATGACAGGGTTCAGCAGTGGCTTGGGACCCAGAGTCAGAGTGTAGTAGTGTATAGCTTATAGATGGTTGGTCACATACCTAACTCTGGCCCCAGGGTGCAGTTGTGCAGCAGCAACATCTTAGCTTCAGTGATGGCAAGTCATAACCATGATTTAGGACCCGGGGGCAGTTTCAGGACAGTAACACATTGGCCCCAGTGATGTTGGGTCACAGTGGCACAGCACTGTTTATGGCAGGTCAAAGCTGCAACTGGATCCTGGGGGTGGAAAACAAGCAGCAGCAGCCATGGCCCTGGTTATGGCATGGTCAGCCCTAAAGTGGGACATGGAAGGCAGAGGACAGAGTATTAGCAGCCCTATGACCCTTGTATGGCAGGTCAAAGCCTTGATTAGGACCCATTGGTCAGTCTCAGAGCAGCAGCAGCTTGGCCCTGTGGATGGCTGGACTTTGTGGCATCCTGAGATCCAGGGAGCTGGACACAACAGTGACTAGGGTCCCTGGGGGTAGGTCTCGTCTGCAACAACAGCTCCTGCCCCTGAGTGTCGTTGTGGTGGTGCAAACTTCAGGTAACTTTATTAGCTGAGTTCAGTCAGTGTTGGTGAAGACTGTGGGAGTCCTCAGTAGCAGAAGCTGCAAACAACCATAGCAGTGAGGCTTATTGGGGGTCTCTTGCTCTTATTTTCCCCATAGGGGGAAAATCCCTCTGAGGCGATCTTTTTTAGTGCCTTACAGCTCTGGTCTAGGGGATGGGATGTCACAGGTAAAATGCTTCCTATACTTTTCCGGCAGCCATCCTCGTTTTTAAAAACTCTACAGGGTTTATGCTGCTTCATTGCTTTCTGCTGATTTCATTGTAGTCCAGAGCTTTCCAAAAGCTATTTTCATCAGTTTGTAGTTGTTTGTTGTTTTTGTAGGGTAGTCTAATGTTGGCACATCCCAGCCCTCCATCTTACTGACATCACTCCTACCAATTCCTTTTTCTCGTGCTAAATGTCAGTGGTCCCTAAGACCACTCTCAGGCTCAGTATTTCATTAGGAATCACGGATTTAGGAAAGCGGATATACTAGTGGTTATGGCATATTGTAGTGTTAAGATACAGATTAAAGTCAACAAAAGGAAAGTCATATGGGACAAAGTCCAGGAGAAACCTTTCAGGTGTCCTTTCCCAGTAAAGTCATGTGGATGCACTTAATTCCCCCAGCAACAATGTGTGACAACCCAGGAAACTCACCTAAGCCTTGGTTTCCAGGATTTTTAAGCAGCACCTGCATGGCTTCCCTAGCCACCCTGAGCAAAATCAGGTACACAGCATTCATCATTCTTTCTGTTGTTTGCATGAACTGTCTAGTCAAACTGGTGTCATGTGACCCAACATCTCTGGCGTACAAAAACGCTTTTACCAGGTAGAATATTCCAAGGGATCAGAGCTTATTTCCCAGGAGCTAGCCAAGGGCAATCCTGAAGCCTGACTTTCCTTGTGAGTGTACATGGTTTGAGCAACCCAGGCCTGCTGAGTTCATTCTTCCCTGCACATGCACCTATTAAAATATTAACCCAGTGCTTTGACTTGACTCTTGACATCTCTCTTTTCTTGGATTTTTAGCTTATTAATTGGTGGCCCCTAACCAGAAGCTCTTATCATCTGCAAGTTTCTTTGACCCATTCTTTCAGATTCTCTTGAACCCCTCTATTATCTGTTGTGCAAATGATTGTGGTTTACTGTAGGAAGCAGATAATGAATGTATTTGCTTTGATCTGCTGCATCTTCATCATCTGTCATTGTGCTATAGGAGGTATGGTTTTATTGCTTTGTGCTCTGGATTTGCTTCTTGCAGTTTGTGATACTTCTGTCATTCCTTAGTATCATTCCTAGGGTTATCATTCACTATTTACTGATTCATTCATTCTTTCTTTCAACAAATATAAATTGAACACCTATTTATTTACTAGGTACGGCCCTAGGCAGTGGGAATGTGTGAATGAATAAGAATGACCAAAATTCCTCCCCTTTGGAAATTACATTTTAGTCCAGAAATGGACAATAAACAACACACATGCCAATGAGTAAATCATAGTTTGTAAGAAGCTAATACATACCATGGAGAAAAATTAAGTAGGGTAGGGAAATAAGGAATAGTAGTTAGTGATTTCTGTGGTTTTTGCAGTTTTAAATAGAATGATCATAGAAGACCTCACTGAGAAAGTGAAATTTCAGTGAACATTTGAAGGAAATGAGGACGCAAGCCATTCAGGTTTTTGGGAGGAAGAATATTCCAGATAGAGGAAATTACAATCAAAAAGCACTGAGGAAGCAGCATGTTTTAAAAATAGCTAGGAATCTAGTCTAGCATGGCTTGTGTACAGTAAGGGTAGTGGAGGGTTGTTTAGGGCAGTGGTAGATGTTGTAAGGGTATTGGTTTTTACTCATTGTAGTGGGAAGTCATTAGAAGTTTGTAAGCAGTATAGTAATGTGATATAATTTTCATTTTGATATCATCACTTTGGCTGCAGTGTTGAGAATAGACTGTGGGTTGCAAGCAGGGAGCTTGTTAGAAATTAACTGCAATAACCCAGGTAATTGAGATAGTGGCTTACATCATGGTATTAGCAGTGGAGGTGGTAAGACATAATCAAACCAGAGTATATTTTGATGAAGAGCCATCGGGATTGCCTGATGTAGGGTATAAGAGAAAGAAAGAAGTTAAGGATCACTGCCAGGTTTTTGGCCTGAGCAACTGGAAGGGTGATGTTGCCATTTTGCAGCAATGGGGAAGATTTTTTTTCTGTTGAAGAAATAAGCTTTTTGATGGCAGATTAGAAATTAGGTTTTGGACATGTCAAATTGATATTTCTGTTAGACACCCAAATTAAAGTCATCTATTAGACATCCATGTCAAATAAATATTTCTGAGTTTATGGAAGAAGCCTGGTTTGAGGCACAAATATGGAAGTCTGCGATCACCATGTAGACTATATTTAGAATCATAGTCTGAATGAAGTTACCAAGGAAATGAGTGTACCTATGAAGAGGAGGGGTTAGGCCAGGATCAAGATGGCAGTGTAGGAGGACGTGCGCTCACTCCTTCTCGCAAGAGCACTGGAATTACAACTAACTGCTGAACAACCATCGACAGAAAGACACTGGAACTCATCAAGAAAGACATCCCACATCCAGTGACAAAGGAGAAGCCGCAGTGAGACGGTAGGAGGGGCGCAATCACGTTAAAATCAAATCCCATAAATGCTGGGTGGGTGTCTCACAAACTGGAGAACAGTTATACCACAGAAGTTCACCCACTAAAGTGAAGGTTCTGAGCCCCACATCAGGCTTCCCAACCTGGGAGTCCAGCAACGGGAGGAGGAATCCCCAGAGAATCAGATTTTGAGAGCCAGTGGGATTTGATTGCAGGACCTCCGCAGGACTGGGGGAAACAGAGACTCCACTCTTGGAGGGCACACAAAAAAGTGTGCTCACCAGGACCCAGGGGGAAAGAGCAGTGACCTCATAGGATACTGAACCAGACCTACCTGCTGGTGTTGGAGGGTTGCCTGCAGAGGTGGGGGGCAGCTGTAGCTCACTGAGGAGACGGAGGCACTAGCGGCAAGGGTTCTGAGAAGTGCTCATTGGCGTGAGCCCTCCCAGAGTCTGCCACTAGCCCCACCAAAGAGCCTGTAGGCTCCAGTGCTTGGTAGCCTCAGGCCAAACAACCAACAGGGTGGGAACACAGCCCCACCTATTGGCAGAAAAGCAGCTTAAAGCTTTACTGAGCTCCGCCCACCCAGCCCTACCTACCATCAGTCCCTCCCATCAGGAAGCACCCAGGAGCCTCCTAGATAGCTTCCTCCACAAGAGGGCAGACAGCAGTATCAAGCAGTATCAGCAGTATTTCATCTTGTGGAGCTGAAAACCACAGCCAAAGGAAGATAGAGGAAATGAAAAAGCAGAGGACTCTGTACCAGATGAAGGGACAGGATAAAATCCCAGAAAAACAACTAAATGAAGAGGAGATAGGCACCATTCCAGAAGAAGAATTCAGAATAATGATAGTAAAGATGATCCAGGACTTTGGAAAGAGACTGGATGCAAAGATTGAAAAGTTTACCAAAGACCTAGAAGAATTAAAGAGCAAACAAACAGAGATATGCAACACAATAACTGAAATGAAAAATACACTGGAAGGAACCAACAGCAGATTAACTGAGGCAGAAGGACGAATAAGTGACCTGGAAGACAGAATGGTGATAATCACTGATGCAGAAAAGAATAAGGAAAAAAGAATGAAAAGAACTGAAGACAGCCTACGATACCTCTGGGACAATGTTAAACGCACCAATATTCACATTATAGGGGTCCCAGAGGGAGATGAGAGAGAGAAAGGACCTGAGGAAATATTGGAAGAGATTCTAGTTGAAAACTTCCCTAACATGGGAAAGGAAATAGCTACCTAAGTCCAGGAAGCGCAGAGAGTCCCAGGCAGGATAAACCCAAGGAGAAACACACCAAGACATACAGTACTCAAACTGACAAAAATTAAAGACAGAGAAAAGTTATTAAAAGCAACAAGGGAAAAACAACAAATAACATACAAGGGAACTCCCATCAGGTTAACAGCTGATTTCTCAGCAGAAACTCTGCAAGCCAGAAGGGAGTGGCACGATATATTTAAAGCGATGAAAGGGAAGAAACTACAACCAAGAATACTCTACCCAGCAAGGATCTCATTCAGACTTGACAGAGAAATCCAAAGCTTTACAGACAAGCAACAGCTAAGAGAATTCAGCACCACCAAACCAGCCCTACAACAAACGCTAAAGGAACTTCTCTAAGCGGGAAACATAAAAGAAGAAAAGGACCTACAGAAACAAAAACAAAGCAATTAAGAAAATGGTAATAGGAACATACATATCAATAATTACCTTGAATGTAAATGGACTAAATGCACCAACCAAAAGACACAGACTGGCTGAATGGATACAAAAACAAGACTCATATATATGCTGTCTACAAGAGACCCACTTCAGACCTAGGGACACATACAGACAGAAAGTGAGGGGATGGAAAAAGATATTCCATGAAAATGAAAATCAGAAGAAAGCTGGAGTAGCAATAGTCATATCAGATAAAGTAGACTTTAAAATAAAAAATGTTACAAGAGACAGGAAAGGACATTACATAAAGATCAAGGAATCCATCCAAGAAGAAGAGATAACAATTATAAATATATATGCACGCAGTATAGGAGCACCTCAATACATAAGGCAAATGCTAACAACTATGAAAGAGGAAATGCAAGGCAGAAATAGAGACACAGGTGTAGAGAACAAACATGTGGACACCAAGTGGGGAAAGCGGGGAGGGTTGGGGGGAATGAATTGGGAGATTGGGATACCAAATTGTACACTGTAAATATGTGCTGTTTATTGTCTGTTAACTGTATCTCAATAAAAGTTCTCTAAATAAATAAACAAACAAACAAATAAATAAAAAGAAATCCATTCTACTATAAAGACTCCAAAATACAATAATGTATTTGAGAGCTGTTGTTAAATTTCTGTTGTATAAAATAGCAATAAAAAAAGTGATTATAATTATTAAAAAAAAGAGAGAAGGGGTTAATGCCTTCTATTCTGAGTAGGAAGTAGGGTTACATTTTGAAACTGTGGGAGTGAGGCTGAGATAAAAAGAGACAACTTAATCTCCTGGACTTAATGAAAGTCAGATAGACCTGGGCACCATTCTCAGCTCAGTAGCTTAACTTAAGGTAACTTTGTGGGGTTGTGTACATTTCAGCATACACACCAGGCATGGTAGGAGGCCTGGGAAAGTTTTGAAACAATCATGCTAAGGAATGGAAGAATAACCTTGGTGGGGATGGGTTAAAGAATCCTAAGAAGATTCAGCTGAGATTGAAGAGGGCATCATAATGGTGCTAGTCACTATGTTTGTAATTTTTTTTTCCCCTTTAAATGTGGAATATATCAATAGAAGTGAGAAAGTAAAGATTGATTTATTCTAATATTGGGAATTGAAAGAGGCAGAAGGAAAGATGGGAATGTATTGGGTTGGCCAAAGTGTCTGTTTGTTTTTTCTGTAAAATGGTTCTAGTAACGCTTAGTTGTCTTTAATTTTATTCACTAGAAACAAGTTTGTTAGATTGTATTTGTGACCGCTGTCATATCAGCCTGCATTTAAAAAAACTTAATCAAAATTGGTGAATTTTTCTATAACTGTTTTAATATTGAAGATGGAAGGAAAAAGCAATATTTTCAGCATATGATGCTTTATTATTTCAAGAAATGTAAAAATGCAACTGAAATGCAAAAAAAAGATTTGTGTACTCTATGGAGAAGGTGCTGTGACTGATCAAAAGTGTCAAAAGTGGTTTGTGAAGTTTTGTGCTGGAGATTTCTCTCTGGATGATGCTGCATGGTCGGGAAGACTAGTTGAAGTTGATAGCGATCAAATCTGAACCATAATTAAGAACAATCAATGTTATATCATGCAGGAGGTAGCTGACATACTTAAAATATCCAAATTAAGTGTTGAAAATCATTTGCACCAGCTTCGTTATGTTCATTGCTTTGATGTTTGGGTTCCACAGAAGTTAAGCAAAAAAAACCTTCTTGACTGTATTTCTGCATGCAATTTGCTACTTAAACATAATGAAAATGTTCTGTTTTGAAAACAAATTGTGACGAGCGATGAAAAGCGGATGCTGTACAATAATGTGGAACGGAAGACATACTGGAGCATGTGAAATGAACCACCACCAACCACACCAAAGACTGGTCTTCATCCAAAGAAGGTTGATGTATATATATGGTAGGATTGTAAGGGAGTCCTCTATTATGAGCTCCTTCTGGAAGAACAAATGATTAATTCCAACAAGTACTGCTCCCAGTTAGACCAACTGAAAGCAGCACTCAACAAAAAGCGACCGGAATTAGTCAACAGAAAACGCATAATCTTCCTTCAGGATAAAGCAAGACTGCATCTTTCTGTGATGACCAGGCAGCAACTGTTACAGCTTGGCAGGGAAGTTCTGGTTCATTCACCAATTCACCAGACATTGCACCTTTGGATTTCCATTTATTTCAGTCTTTACAAAATTCTCTTAATGGAAAAAATTTCGATTCCCTGGAAGACTGTAAAAGGCACCTAGAACAGTTCTTTGTCAAAAAGATAAAAAGTTTGAGGAAGATGTAATTATGAAGTCGCCTGGAAAGTGGCAGAAGGTAGTGGAACAAAACAGTGAATACGCTGTTCAATAAAATTCTTGGTGAAATGAAAAATGTGTTTTTTATTTTTACTTAAAAACCAAAGGAACTTTTTGGCCAATCCAATAGTAAAGGGCAGTATAGACAAGCAGCAGATTCTACAATTTAAGAAGGATTAGGTGCTGAAGATTATATCATGATTGAAGTCAAAGAAGTTCATGCAGCCATCCATCCAGGTAATATTGGGCTGGCCAAAAAGTTCATATGGGTTTTTCATGACAGAAAAAGCTGAACGAACTTTTTGGCCAACCCCATATTTGCAACAAGAGCATCGAGAACAAAGTATCAACAACATTTGAAAAAGGTGATATAGTATTTGTAGACAACAGGGAACAATTATACTTTCATTTTCTCCATCAAGATGGAAAAGATCTTCAAAAAAGGCAATAGCAATAGAAATGAAGGAACAGTGAGGAGACAGTGTGACAACTGGGGAGCAGAAGTATTAGAAGTCTGCATGTGGGCCATTGCTCAAGATTTCCAAACAGGAGGAAGTCAGAACCCCAAAATTTAGAACTTGATAACTATGACATCTTTCCTATGGAGGAAAAAAGTATAGATTGCAGACATATGGCTTGTCAAAACAGAACGAGTAAATGATGATCGCCGGTAGTCATTGTGGTTTAATTAAGAATAAGGGTACCAAGGTAAACATTTTTCTTCCCTCTTCTCCCTTCTTCCCTATCTGCTCCATCTCCCCCTGTAGGCCTCATTTATAGCTCTGGATGGATTTAAAAAATTGCTTTAGATGTAATGTATCTTGATTTCAACCAGCTTCTGGTAAAGTCAGTCATTATAGTCTTGTGGTCAAAATAATGTGAACAGAGTTAAAGTACCTAGTTAAGTTGCTGCTAAGTTGTTTAAAGATGGTAGGCAGTGTTGTGAAGTGGAGATGACCGTTGATATTGGACTTGGGATCAATATTGACCTTTTCACCTGCAACTTGAGCAATATAATTTCTGTGAACCTCGATTGCCTCATATTAAATGGGAATAATCAAACCAAACCTGTTCTGTTACTATAAGGATTAAAGGAGGTGAAATCCTTGGTGTCCTTGGTAATAAAGATGTTCTCTTCTTCTGCTTCTCTGCTGTCATTTATTCCTTGTAAAAAAAACCTAACTATGACAAAAACAATAAGTGGGGCAAATGAAAGGAGAATTTTAGACCATGTGTAGTAGAGGGGAGTGATAAATTAGAGACGACTGGGAAAATAAATATGAGGAGGACTATTCTTCTGCCTCATGTTTGCAAGAAATAAAATTCCATTCTCTGTAAGCTTCTTTCTATGAAAGCTACTAGATTTTAAAATTCGTTACTTAGTATTTTACCATGGATGAATATATATGAAACTATATTTCAAAAGCTTTTTCATGAAAACATTATACTCACATTAAAATACCCAAGCACACTTCATTTGTGATCATGAGCAACAAATGGATTTTTAAAAAAAGCATCATATTGTTTTAGCCACTAAGTTTTATCACTGTTATTTATAACTTTTTGTTTTGACATATTGCTTTTAACTGTAATTAAAAATTATTGACATCTGTGTTTACTTTTTAGCTTGTGCATACCTTTTCTTCATAGCAGAAACTAATTAGTGTGTGAAATATTGTACCATTAAATTTGCATTAAGGGGGAAATTCTAATTTGATCAGATGTAAACTATGGTAGAAAGTACATTTTAATACAAGAAAGATATGTACATGCTATTAATTCTGGTTTCATTTATAACGAAGAAATATTGTTTTAGCTTTTGCCTACCTACATCTTTACTTGGCTCTTTTAATGTGATTAGGCAGGTTATAGAATTTAGGAAAAAAGTAAATCTTCTTTCAAGAAGCTTACTATGTGATTTAGAAAAACAACTATTACATATGAGTTTGTTTTAACAAAATAGAATGAAATATCTGCCAGAAATATTTTTTGAAACGCTAGAATATCTTTTCTGGTTCCAAATGGGTTTCACACTTACCTTTCCTTAGTCTTTTTCTTAAGTTTACTGCCTCAAATCACTTAAAATCCTAAAGCATAACAGGTAAATGTTATGTCTTCTGTGAATCACTTTCTGACTGCGTATAAAGAAATATTTCTTCTGCTTTACCGTCTTGTTGGAAGCATATAACTGTTAGTTTTTTACTATTAATTTTATATCTCAGAAATATTTCAAATATATTTTCTTGTTTCTGCTGCCGCTGTACTCATCCAAGCCATCCTCATTTCACTGTTGTACTGCAGTTGTCTCCTGCTTGATCCCTCCTGTTTTTGCTGTCCTTCTCAGAGGAGCCTGAGCACACTTGAAAACAGAAATCAGTTGTGTGCCCCGATCCTGCACCTCCTACACCATCACATTACCCAACCTCTGATCTTCCAGTGGCATTGATTTTCCTTCATTATCCCATTTACTATAGTAGATACCCCAATTGTCTCTTAAGATCACTTATCAAAATTCATAATTATTTCTTAAATTGGATATTTACCAATTTGTTTTGTCTTCTCCACTAGCATGTGAACTCCATGAGCAAAAGAATCATGCCTTTTTTTTTAAAACCACTTTATGCTTGCACTGTCCTTAACATTTAGTAAATGCATATCAAGGATTTTGTTTTTTAATCAATGAATGGTTCTATATCTCATAAAATAGCCGCTTGTATTATCCTTAATCATGTACTTTATATTCATTAGATAATTCTCATAAACTGCAGTATCCCCTTCTCTTCTTTGTTTTTTCCATTAACACTGACCACCATCTGACTAACTGGAATGAAAGCTCCATAAGGGCAGGACTTTTGTCTGTGTTATTCAGTGCCCTGTCTTCAGTGGGTAGAACAATACCCAGCATATATTTGTTTCATATCTATTAAAGGAATATGTGATTGAATGAGTGAATTCCCACACATCTGACATCTTGGACATCATTCATTCCTATGATAAACAGTTAAGTTCAACAAACATTTATTAAGTACCTATTATATGTTAATCATTATGCTAGGAACTGTAGGTACAGTAATTAGTTATGATATCATTTCTGCTTATTTATTTTGTATTAAGATGTTTGGTATTATTCTACTTAATTTAGAAGTTATAGTATGATATGACAGTGGCTTTCATATTGTTTGAGCACTTAGCCTGGTTCTTGTTAAACAAATAAGACTGGAATGCTTTCTTACCCATACTTTATTTCACTGTTTTTAAATACTGTGTCATTACACTTTACTTTCTGTTCAGACAGAATTGGTCTCACCCTCTTGGAATGGCTTTTGGATTTTAGCAACTTTGATCAATCTTTTGCTCATTTATCTTCTAAGTCTAACTAAGGTCAGATGCTTTTATAAAGATAATAAATATAATTCAGTGTCCTAATGTTTCCATGTCTTACTTATAATCTAATTGTGATTTGCTAGCAATGTTAAGAGATTGATCAAACAAGGACTTTGTTTAGGATCTTGGCAGAAGCAAGGACCAGAGATGCTGTGTAGTTTCAGCCGTCATCCTCCTTTCCTTTCTTCTAAAATACGAAACATTTTTCCAGTTCTTCATATGTTGAGGAAACCTTTCCTAGTTCACTTTTGATGTCAAGATGAAATTTATGTACAAAATTGGGGAAATACACTCTTAGTGAATTTTCAGTTTGAAATATATTCAGATTTAAATAGTGTCCCCTAGAATAGGCTATGACCTTTAAAAAAAAAAAAAAAGGCATGCTAATAAGCCACAAGCAAAACTATATAGGTTTTATACGCTGTTTTTATTTCTAAAATGTATAATTTAGAATAAAATCTTATATGTGTATTGTGTTCCCTTTTCAATAACTGATTTTTCTTTTAGGTAGAAGACTTACAAATTCTATGATCTTTGCTGAAAAATATCCTTTATATCCCCCTGAATAAAATGTAATACAAACATGGAAGTATTAACTACTCCCTGCCTAGCTGTTAACTTGTAAGGCATTATTCTCTTCAAGGAGAAAGACTTATTATTTCATTACCTGTGTCCCTGATAATTTTTGCTGATTATTATATCATTATTGATGTACTTTGATGAATTATAACTGACTTTATATGACTTTATACATTATAGCTATCTGATTTAAATCACTAATTTGATCTTTTTCTTTTTCTTTGGTAGAGGAGAAGCTTAGCAATAAAGGGAGCATGTGTTTTAAAATCTTTTTCTGTGTCTGTGTTTAATCTCTTCTGGTCTTAGAGAAATGGCAAAATTTTTATATTATTTGTGCTCAGAACATATATTAAAGGTTTGCCTTTTTATTTTGTAGGATGAAGTGGCACACACTTTAACTGAAAGCAGAGTATTAAAGAACACTAGACATCCCTTTTTAACAGTAAGTAACTAGAGAAAAGATGTTATAATCATAACACTTTATATTTAAAGGAGTCTTATTATAGCAACAAAGCTATGGAAAATAACATTTTAAATAATATTTAGGTATGCCATTTTCTTTGTGGATAAGTCAGTTTGGGGGAAATTATTAGAATGTATGGATTAAGTTTACAATATGCATGCATTTGTAATCCTCTCATTATATACCCATGAGTTTTTTGAGACTTTTTTTCTCTTCCCATAACTTTTACTGCCATAAAAAAAAGAGCAAATACACTTAAAAAGAAAGTTAAATTTAAACATAGCATTTAAGTCAAAACTAGGATAAATCATGGTACGTTTTCTTTATTAAAGTATAAACTGTGACTTAAGTACATATAACTTCATTGTTTTGAAACAAACTGATTTTTTTTAGTCCTGTTCTTACATTGCTTATAATAGAGACATAATTTGCAAAGTTTTTGTATGTTCCTGATCCCAGTGAAGTGTATTAAGATTAAAAATAACAGACTCTCAAAAGGAAGGAACTTTTAAAGATTTAAGGTTATTTAGTAGGAATTTTCAAACATATCACCAGATACATAGACTTACTTTGTTACACTGTTTTGTGTTTATTGTTCAGTGTATTAAGATAGCTGGCTCTCAAGCTTTAATATCTTTATAACCTATAAGATTACCTGAAACAACTGTACTGGATTGAGTCATGTTATGCGACCTATATGTGAAAGTGATATTGAAACTGTATTAGAAACCCAAATAGAACTACTATAACTATATTCCTAAGACTTTCCCTGAAGTAATTTATAGGCTTTACTTTTAAGGTCTTATGGATAGGAACTTTGGGGACCAAAACAGTTTCAAGTAGACGACATAGTAGATTGAAAAGTGTTCATAACAATTACTAAGTTTATTTTTACTAAAAATCAGAATTTTAATTTTTTCCCCAAATAATACTCATTGCTGATCTTCACAAAATTTGTATGTTTCTCATAAACTTTTACTTAAGTATTCTTAAAGGAATAAATAGACTCTTAAGGAACAAGAACAGTTCATTTTATCAATCATGCTTACTGTTTCTAAGTGTTGTATTTTTGATACCATTGTAAGAATGTAGGATTGTAATTTAACATTTTTTCTTTTTCATTTCAAGTCCTTGAAATATTCCTTCCAGACAAAAGACCGTTTGTGTTTTGTGATGGAATATGTTAATGGGGGAGAGGTGAGTCAAGAAGTATATCCAGCACTTGTATTTGCATGGTAGTATTGTTTTCTTTTTTTTTAATTATTTACAAGTTATACCATAACAGTTCTCTACTTCTTGATAGGGATTTACATAGCTCTTTTTACTATTTTAGTAAATTGGAGCTGAAGAATTTTCTAATCAAATATAAGAATCATTTATTTTTTACAACCACTTTTATATATAGGGAAGTGTAATCATACTCTTTTCTGAATTATTTAAATGTAAAAAAATTTCGGTACAGATACAATTTTTTAAATCATGGTTTTTAATTTTGAAAACCAGAAATAGCGAGTTTATGATGCTTTACATAGTTACTCCTCAAGTTTTTGTGTTTTCTCTTCTTCTACATAGTAGTTAGAGTAACCTCGACTGTATTTAAGGGATTTTAGGGAATTTGGTGGTTTCGAAGAGAAAGTCAACTATTTTAGTAGCGTGTTTCACCTGTTCCTTTATTCTTTACCCTTCCTTCTCCCTGGTTTTGATGAAAATCAGTGTGAGGCACTTTGGTGTACCTCATAAGCTGGTACAAGAGTGTAAAGCAATTATATTCCAATAAAGAGCTTAAAAAAAAAAAACAAAATCAATGTGAGGGGAAAGTGTAATTTACTGGAATATTTAACTGGAAATATTTCACATTGTGAGTGTTCTGAAATAAATTTAATCGTTAAATAGGGGCTTGTATCTCACAGGCTTTAAAATAGTTTTATTATTCGAAAGGAAGGAAGGAAGAGAGGGAAGGAGGAAGGGAGGAAAAGAGAGGGAGGGAGGGAGGAAAAGAAAGAAATAAAGAAGGAAGGGAAAGAGAGGGAGTGAGGAAGCAAAGAAGGAAGGAGGGAAGGAAGGAAGAAGAAAATATCCTCTATAGGATATTTTCCTCCTATAGCATTGTATGACTTCTAGGAATTAGTCTATTGCAAAATATTCATTCATTTGTTAAACACATTTTGAGCCCTTGGCAGTATAAGTTTATCCAAATGTGTTAATAGTTTATAATTTGTCTTATAAGTGTTTTATAAGTTAGAATATATAGTGAAAGAGTTTATAACTTATTTTATAAGTGTATTATAAATTAGAGTATATAATGAAAGCCCTAAGTATTAATAAATTCATAAAAGAAAATGTGCTATAGATGATCTAGCATTTAGTGTAGGCTTAATGAGATTTCAACAGGGAAACTGATTTGAGAGGATATTTCAGGCAGAGAGGATGATGTGAGCAGAATTACTCATAGGCAAGCACAGAGGAAGATGTTGAGTAGTTAGATTATAATAGCTCAGGCATTCAGAACTGTTACCTTGCAGTCAGATGTTGTCTGAGAAAATAAAGAAGATGGACGTCATAGAGTTGTATAAGATTGGTATGTCTTAACAGTTCATTAATTGGATGTGGGTAGAAAGAGAAGTGTCAAAAGTGACTTTTGGTTGGGATCAGGGAGAAATAATATGTGTAGTGAACTTAGGAAGAATATGTTAAGGGTAGAATTATAAATTTGGTCTTGAAAAGCTTTTTCCTAAGGTTCCAAGAAATACATACGTGGAAATATCACAGAATAAATAAGGGGTTAGAATATGGATACAGATTTGGGAGCCATTCCCATAAAGGTTGTAATTTAAGTTATGGAAGTGGAGATTTCCTATTTCATGGGAAATTAAATTGGTGAAACCTCTATGTTAGTATCTGTCAAAATTAAAAAAACACATATTCTGGGACCCAGCAATTTCATTTCCAGAAATTTATCCTACAAACATAGAAAGATACCACAAAATAATGTATGGATAAATATATTCATTGCACTACTGTAGTACCTTAAATGAGCATTCAGTAAGGAGACTGCTTAAACAGTATTACATCCATGCAGTGAAATACTTTACATCCATTGAAAAGAGTGAGGTAGCCCAGAATGGGCTGAGACAATGCAATTTCTAAGATGTTATGAAATAAGAAAAACAAGGTGCAGAAAGAATATAAGACATGCCACTATTGTGTTAAAGTAAGACCATATATCTATGTATATAATGTCTGTGTATACATTGAATATCTCTGGAATTATGTACTGGACATTACTGCTTACCTTTGGGAAGGCAAACTGAGTCACTGGGGAAAAGATGACTCAAAATAAGGAAGACTTCTTTTCATTTATTTATTCTTGTGCAGCTTTTGTATTTTGTATCACAGGTGTATATTAAAATTGAAGGAAGGAAGATAGGCAGGCAGACAGAGGGATGGATGGATGACCAGGGGAAATGATAAACTGCAGGCAAAGCCTTGGAGAAGCACTCTTAAATTGCAGAAATACTCTTAGTATCATGTGCTTGAATTTATTATAAAAATTAGCACATTGTTTTATAACTTCCTATTTACTTGTCTATCTTTCCTTCTAGACTCAGAGCTCCCTAAGGGACTTATTCACTGGTATAACCCTGGCACCTTACAGACTACCTGACGCATAGTAGGAACTTGTTAAATATTTTTTGGATGTTTTGAATGAGTAAATAAGTGAATAGATGAACGGATTCCCCCAGGGAACAGAGATAAAGAAGTTAGCAAAAGTGGTAAACTAGGAACTGCTGAGAAGTAGGAAGAAGAATAGAAGTTAATGTGGTGTACATAGTTTATTTTAGAAAAAAAGCTGAAAATGTTTTTTTCAGGAGGAAGTATCTTTGAGTGTATTTATAAACTACATATTTATTGAATATGAGCAGGGCACGCTGGGAGATATTGTGGAGCATACAAATCTAGATTAAACATAACTCTCACTCTCAGAGTTTATGGTCTAGTGGGGAAGATAAGGTATAAAATTTATACTAAGTGTAAAGTGATAATTATCACTTGTATCAGAAGTATAGATTAAGGACCATGGGACTTCACAGGAAAGAAAGAAGAATTTTGAGTGGTGAGATGAAGGGAAGCTGCCTAGAAGCTTAGAAGAGGGAGCTAGCTAGCACCTGCACTTCTATTCTAAAACTAGAGAGTACTTAGGAGATTAATCAATTGATGATTCTTAAAAAAAAATTTTTTTTACACAAAAGCAGATTTTCAGACTAGCCAGATGGTTTTCTTTAGCATTGAAACTCCTACACTATTTCTCTTGTTTGGCATTTCTTCTTTTTTTTCAGAATTTCTGTTTTAGGAATGTGCTATAGATAAAGACTAAATGTTATTAATGTATTGAAGCAGGTGAACTGATTCTGCATATGATATATAATCTTACATGCCTTTATAGTATCTATAGCATTGCCATATATATAAAAATGGAAATATAACTGTTTACATAATTTTTGTAAAAGTGAAAGTTTTATATATGTAATCTCCCAATTTTTTATTCTTTTAGGTTATCAGTTATGCTTTTAAATACATTTCAAATACGCTTTTAAATGTGCTTTATAAATACATACAAATAGTTATTTATTTAGTTCTTGGAACTTAATGGGATTATTTCAGTTATTAAATTTATCTGAGCAGGAAATCTTCATTCAGTATATGCTTATGGAGACTTATTTTGGTTTTGCTTTAGGGTCACCGTGCCATTATTCTGCTCAGGGATGCTTCCTAGAAATGCAGAAAACTCAATTGCTGTAGAAAAACTACTAAACATAGTACTTATGTTTTTGAAATAAGATTGAAGTAGAGAGAAGTACAGAAATCAACAAATTCACACAATACATACCAACACTTATTGATCCACCATGAGTTACCCAGATGTGGAATATCTGTGTGTTGTCTAGGAAATTTTAGCAAAGAATACTAGCCTGTTGAAGAGTAAGCTCTGGTATTGATAGTACTCACCCAAATGGCAGCATCCTCAAATCTTTTTCTAACCAGTGTTTGCCCTGAGATAGGCTTCTTTAGTGGACCTATTGAAGTTAATTATAACTAGCTAAATTTTCACTCAATTCATACTTATTGTCTGGTGGTTTTTAATTAACAATAGTGTTCTTTTAGCCTATGTTCTGGAATGTTTATTTTGAAATGTAAGTACAACAGCTGAGACATTTCTTTTCTTATACTTCTTTCACATTTTTGTAAGTATCTGGACTTCTTTCAGCCTAATAAACTGCATAAGAGTTTAGCTGCTTGTGGTTATGCTTGTTATTATCCCTTTATTTGCCAATATTGTTTAAAGCACTACATAATCTTGGTAGAAGTAGATTATGAGAGAAAGACTTGTTGTGAAAAATCAACAGTGACTGCTTATAGGTGTATCAGTACAGTGGAGTCACGTCATAATTTAATTTAATTTATATGAATTTATAGAAATAGGCTCAGCAAGAGATGACATAGATAGATAGGAAGGAAGGCGGGAAGGAGGGAGAGAGGTAGCAGAGAAAGGACAGTGGAAGGGAAGGAAAGAAGGAAATGATGATTCTGCCATTCTTCTTGCTGAGTATATTCAGAGTGACCTCAAGATGAGAGAGAAATTTGCTATTCTTTTACTCCATGTCAGTTTCTACTTGCCATCCTTAGAATTTCATGAGATATAAATTCTAGTGCTTAAAAATACATGGTTTTTATAAAACATTGTTATTAAGCGCATTGTAATTACAGGTTTCATGTAAAGAAACTATATTATTTCAGTGCTGGAGGAAAAACTTTGCTGGGCTTAAGTATATTGAGATAGTATATTGGTCTTCAGTGTAGAGCATTCCTAAGGAATCTCCAAGGGTGATTTTGGTTATACTTGATAATTTATATGTTAACTTTAGAACCCACTCCATTATAGTCCATTTGCCTATTAAGTATTTAATGAGCAGCTACTATGAGTTGGACCTCAGAGGATATAGAAATAAGGGAAATATTGTACTTTACTTTAGAAGATGAGTATCCAGTTAGAGAGAGAGACAAGAAAATATACATATGCAGTGTTATTACTGGCTGCTGGGGATACAGAGAATGTGTATTTGAATCAATCCAAAAGAAAGAGAGAGGAGGAAGGGGGAGAATGCCAGGATAGGAAACACTTCTTAAAGTAGTTGCTAAGCTAAGTCTTGAGTGTAACTGTAAGTTGCATAAGTAAGAATGAGAGGGAGGACATTCCTGCACAGAGAAAATGGAGTGTTTAGAATGTGACAGAGCTCCTGCAAGCTCTCCCACATCTCCCTAGATGTAGCACAGGATGGGTGATGCGTAGAGTCCTGCAGAGAAGAGCCAGAAGACTCAAACCAGGTAGTTAGGATCCTGTTAGGACAGATCTCTCCCGAGTAATTTAGATTTTATCCTAAAGGTGGTGAAGCATCAGTGGAAGGATTTCTATATGAAATGTTTTAGAAAGAAGACTTTGGTAGTGGCATGAGGCTTGTATTGGGAAAGACAAAATTGGACACAGGGAAACTACTTAGAAGCTACTGCAGTTGGGAGGTTTTGGTAATCCGATCATAAAAATGATAAGGTTGTTAATTGAGGCAGTGTTAGTGAGAAGGAATCAAATTCTAAATGGTGTTTAGGTACTAGAATTTCCAGGCTTAGATGACTAAATAGAGAGGCAGGGAAGCATCACCCAGTTTCCTATTTGCTGCTTGGGGAATTGTGTGGATACTGGGCTATTTGTAAAATCAGGAAACACAGTAAAAGGAATGAGTTCTGAGTCATTCATCCTGTATGTGAGGTACCTCGTGGGGATCTGAAGGAGGTGGGAGAGTCAGGTCAGAGATACAAGTAGACTTCAGCAGCAATGCTGAAACCAAGGAAGGGAAGAAATGTCCAGTGTGAGGATAGTGTGTAGTTACAAAAATAAATGGCTAAGAATGGTGCCTGAAGATACCAACATCAGACATGTTGCTGATGAGAAAAGCCTAAGGAGGATCCCAGATAGAAGGAGCCAGACAAGAGAAGCCTTAGAAGTTAAGGAAAGTATATTAAGTGTAAGAGTATGGTAATGATATACAACAGAAAGATAGCAACTGAATTCATTGGATTTGACATCTACTACTAGTTCCTAAGCAGAGTGCGGTGGATTCTTCTTTTTTCCTGGCTTGATGCAAAGTATGTATCTTGGCTGTAGTTCAGAATATCCTAGGGTTTCCTTGGAGCTCAGTAGAACAAATTTATGAAAGTTCATTGCAACCTTTGGTGGATAGTAAATCAGTATCTGGAGAACTGATAATAAAAGGACTTCAATAATGTGACTAATCACACTGCTGCAAACATATCCAGGCCACTCTCTTTGTAGCTTAGGTATAATCAAATTTATATGAGAAGCAGAAAAATATTGTGGGGGAAAAAAGTAAACTGAAAACGGACTAAAGTGTTTAGTTTGATTTAGGATGTCTCTACTTAGGACTGTTTCCCAAAATCTTATTCATAGCCTTATTTCTTTCAGGCCTGTAAACCAAGCCTTTATAAATCCCTTTCCAAGCTGAAATCTCCTGGAGGTTAAGAGATTCATTAGTGGGGAAAGGAAAATCATTACAAAGAAATGTTACTCATCTGAAAAATATTTTACGTTCTTCTATATTCTTTATGTGGGTGCAAATGAACTGAACACTTTCAGTTATTTACTATTTTTGTCCATATTTTAGCTCATTGTACACACTATAGTAAGCCCTTTGATAAAATTCATTTTCTTTTTACATATGACTTCCAGTTTCATGCCAATCTTGAGATCCTCTCATACTTATTTCAGATTCTCATTATCTTGCTGGCATTTTGTCTTCAATGATCTCATTTTAAATTCACATGAGACAGAAGTGCCGGCAGTCAGCGTTCTAGTTCTACTTACTAATTTATGGAGGTGTGATTTGGGTGATTTTTAAATTAAAAGTATCATTTCATATTCATCGTGATGATTTTTAAAATTTTGCTAAATTTATGATATTTGAATATATTTATTGTCAGCAGTCTGACAAGCTAACTTCTTTACTATTTTAGATATTAATATATTACATAGGTTTTATCAGAATTCTACTGTTTTTACCCAAAGGTTTTTCAAAAAGTCTCAAGCCAGGAAGGATGCATTATAATATTCACATGCGCACATAAAGTTCAAGACAAAAGAAGTTTGCGAATGTTTTTAGTAAATACTTTTATAATATTTCAAGGCTAATTTCCCAAAATTCATTAAGCCAGTATATCTCTGCATCTAAAGCAATAATCCAAAGATTTGACCAACCTCAACATCTAAGATGCTTACTCCTATATCTTGAATATCAGATGAAGTGACTGGAACTTCAGGGGCTGACCAGGCATTTATCTGTCTTCACAGTTTCTCTCCACGTGGTTATGGCACAGGATGGCACTTTCATGGTGGTTAAATTTCGGATTACCCCAGGGTGAGCATTTCAAGAGTGAAAACAGACAGCACAATATATGTATAATTGGAGACCTTGAAGGGGGGGGGAAGGGGGAAATGTAACAAAACAATATTTAAGTATTAAAAAATATAATCCTAAAACACAGTATATAGTCATTTGTGTTCTGCATCTTTCACTTAACATAATACTTTTAAAACTCATCAGTGTAGTTGCATGTATCAATAGTTTATTTCTTTTTATGGCTTTATCATATGGATATATTACGATGTGTTTGTATAATCTCTGGTAGGTAGACGTTTGGTTTTCTTGCAGTTTGGGGCCATTAGGAAAAAATTTCTTGTGAATAATCCAATACACATCTTTGTGTGGATATTATAGTTTCAGTTATCTTGGGTAAATATCTAGGAATACAATTTCTGTGTCATTTGGTATGTTCAGCTTCATGAGAAACTGCCAAATTGTAGCACTTTGCATATCTAGGATGTTACTTAACATCATCATCACACTTGCATGGTTAGTTTTTTAGTTTTACCCATTCTAGTGGATGTGTGATGGTATCTTATAATTTTAATTTGAATTTCCTGAATGATTAATGATATTGAACATATTTTCTGAGCTTGATTTGCCATATTCTGTCTTCTTTGTTGAAGTATGTGTTAAAATTTTTGGTCCATGTTTTGATTGAGTTGTTTGACTTCTTAATATTGAGTAGTCAGACTTCTTTATATATTTTAGATATAAGTACTTTATAATATATATGTTTCGCAAATATTTTCTCCCAGTCTGTGTTCCACCTTTTCAATTTTAGTGGGGAATTTTTTTCCTGTGTGTATTTTTGTTTAAAAATCATCTTTTGTCTGTAATTTATATTGAGTAAAATTCACCACTTTTATGTGTACAGTTTAGTAAGTTTTGACAAATGTATAGTTTACCATTACCACAGTTATGATATAGAACAGTTCCGTCTCCCTAACAAGTCTCTCATGTCACTTTACAGTCCATTCCTACCATCACCTCCTGTCCTCATAACCACTGATGTGCTTTTTTTTTTTTTTTTTTTAATTGGCTGTATTGGGTCTTCGTTGCTGCACATGGGCTTTCTCTAGGTGTGGTGAGTGGGGGCTACTCTTGGTTGTGGTGCACAGTCCTCATTGCCATGGCTTTTCTTGTTGTGGAGCATGGGCTCTAGGTGCATGGCGGCATACGGGCTCAATGATTGTGGCTCATGTGCTCTAGAGCACAGGCTCAGTAGTTGTGGCGCACTGGCTTAGTTGCTCTGCGGCATGTAGGATCTTCCTGGAGTAGGGATTGAACCTGTGTTCCCTGCATTGGCAGGCAGAAACTTAACCACTGCACCACCTAGGAAGTCCCTGATGTGCTTTCTTACAAGTGTCTTTTGAAGGACAAAACTTTGAAATTAGATGAAATACCATTTATCAGTGTTTTCCTTTTGTGGTTTATGCATTTTGGGTTTAATTTAAAACATCTTTTCCTAACCCAAGTTTGTTAAGATTTTCTCCTGTGTTTTCTTCTAGAAGTGTTAATAGTTTTTAGGACATATTTAGGTCTACAATCCATTTGAAGTTAACTTTTGTTTATGGTGCTAAGAGTCAAGGTTCATTTTTTTGGGAATTGGATATTTTGTTGTTTCAGCATGTTTGTTGAAAGGACTGTTTTTCTCACATTGAATTACCTTGACATCTTTGTCAAAAATCAGTTGACAATATATGTGTAGGTCGTTTCTAGACTTGATTCTGTGTATTGATCTATATCCATCCATCCTTATGCTTATATCTCTCTGAATTTAATAGTTTTGCTTTAGAGTAAGTATTGAAATGGGGCAGTTTGAGTCTTCCAATTTTGCTCTTCTTTTAAAAATTTGTCTTGGCAACCGTATTAACATTTTCCTATAAATTATAGAATAAGCTTGTTGATTTCTACATGAAGGTCTACTGGACTTTAATTGATATTGTAGTTTGTTGATCAGTTTGGGGAGAATTGACATGTTAACAGTATTGTCTTCTGATCCATGACAATGGTATATCTTTCCAATTATTTAGATCTTTAATTTTTTCAACAACATTATGTAGTTTTTAGTGTACAGGTCTAATTTATCTTAGGTTTTTTTATATTATAAATGATTTGTTTAAAGTTTCAATTTGAATTTTTTGTTGCATATATAAATAAAGTTGATATTTACTTATTAGCTTTGAATCCTGCATCCTTGCTCAAAATTTGTTTGTAAATATGTTGAGATTCTCTTTGTAAATGATCACATCATGTGGAAACCAAGACAGTTTTACTTCTTTTTCAGTCTCAGTGGATTTTTCTCTTTTTCTTGCCTTATTAAGCTAAGACCTTCAGAACAATGTTAAATAGCAAGGTAAGAGCAGACATCCTTGCCTTATACCAGATCTTAGGGCAAAAGCATTTATACTTTTCACCATTAAGAATGTTGTTAGCTGTATGTTTTTCATAGATAACCTTTAACAAGTTGAAGAAGTTCCTTTCTATTCCCATTTTGCTAAGCTTTTTTTTTTTTTAATCATGGTAGGATGTAAAATTTTGGCAGATTATTTTTCTGTATCTATTGGGATAATCATGTGCTTTTTCTTCTTTATTCTAGCTAATATCTTGAATTTCATTGGTTGGTTTTTTTAATGTTAAACCAACATTGCATTTCTTAGGTAAATGCCACTTAATTATGATGTATTATCCTTTTGGTATGTTGTTGAACCCAATTTGCTAAAATTTTGTTAAGAATATTAAATCTTTGTTCATTAGGAATATCATTCTGTAGGGTTCCTTCCTTCCCTACCCTAAGCAGTGTCTCTGGATTTGGATTCAGGGTAATGCTAACCTCTTAAAATGAGTCAGGCAACATTGCTCCTTTTATTTTCTGGTATATTTCACCAGTGAAATTTTGAGATGAAGAGTTTTCTTTGTATGAAGGTTTTAACAATGAGGTGAATTTTTAAAAATATTTTTATGGAGCCATGCATTTTATCTATTTCTTCTTGAGTGAGCTTTGGTTGTGTGTTTCCAGAAATTTATTTCATCTAATTTTTAAACTTTATTTGCCTAATATTATTGAATTTCTGTCTAGTTCTTGACCTTGAGAAGGCATTTACACTGTATACAAGGTTCCTTCTGTTATGCATTTCATATTATGCAATTATAAAGGAGATTTATAAATGAATTTTCTTAATTGAATAATTTATGCATTTATTGTCTCAAATTAATAGAAACTGTACTTAGGATAATAAATAGATGATATGTTCTAGAGACCAGAGACCTCAGTTTGAATCTCAGCTCTACTGCTTAAGAGCTACATGATGCTAGGCAGGTTTTATAACATGACTAAATCTTAGTTTTCTCATCTGTATGATAGAGATAACTGTACCTATTTTATAAGGTTGTTTTGAGGATTAAGCAATATAATGCATGTAAGTTACTTAGTACAGTGCCAAACAAGTAGCAATACTCAAAAATAGTGCCTATTGTGATAGTAATAATAACTTGTATTTATTATATTTAATCATCTGTAATGTGGAGATAGCATTTTGTAGCTTTTGTGATTGTTGGAATGTAATGTTTTAATGCTCAAAATTTGTAATGTTTATTATTTTTATTGTGTTGATATTGGATATATTTCATAAATAGCCCACATATTTCATGTTATAACCTAATAGATTTAAATATTTTAAAATAATTACCTTGAGAACTTTTACTCATTTAAAAGTATATTTTATTCTCCAAATGAAAAATCTGTTGATATTTAATGTGGTAGAACTGAGCAATCTCTTTTTTAATCTTGTTAGTATAGTCTTAATAAAATATTTTAATGTAAATTATTTTAATTATGGAAAATAGATTGGGAATTTTACAAAATCTTAAAGGAACTATTTTTTGTACTTACCGTATTATAAAGTATTTTCATTAGGTGACTTTTAATCTCAGAAAATTTCCATAACTTTTCATGCCTTGCATTAATTCTTTAAAAATTGCCAGCATACAGGCTACTGTTTCAGATATCAGGCACCTAGTGAAGTGGAGAATTCTTTTTACATTTTCAGACTTGTAAGAAGAGGGCAAGAAATAGAGAAATAGGGCTTGAGGTATTTCGCTGGGAATTTATAACCAAACAACCGTTTGAGTCCAGCCATGTGACGTTAGAGCCCTTTCAATTCTCCTGAAACATCCTGAGGGTTTAATTTGTATTTTAACACATTATTGACTGGAGGATTTTGCAGAAACTAACACCTGTGGCTGCAATATGTCTCCAGTCAAAAATGTGTTAAGAAATGTAATATTAAACTATTTATTAAAATACAGCATTTTAATATTTATGTTTATATCACTGTCCTTTCTGAAAGAAACTTTCTTCAAAAACTAAATGTAAATTTGCATTACTTTACATTAATTTTTCTTTGTGAAATGCATAGAAACTATGAGATCGCCTTGTGAAAAGGATAGACATGATCTAGAAAAAAATATGAATTACCTGTTAAATGTAAGTGTACTTTTATTTGATCATATAAAGTACATGTTTAAATGCTTGTTTTATTGTGAAACTAATACCATTCCAATTGTGTAGTATAGTATTTGCTACAGACTGAATCTTTACGTGCCCCCCCCCCCCACCCCTCCAAAGTCATATGTGTAAACCTAATCCGCAGTGTGATGGCATTTGGAGATGAGGCCTCTGGAGTGATTAGGTTATTAAGATGGAGCCCTCAAGAATGGGATTAGTGCCCTTTTAAAGGATGCCTCAGAAAGTTCAGTTGCTCCGTCCGCAGTGTGCGGACACAGTGAAAACGACAGCTATCTGTGAACCAGGAAGCAGACACCCAATCTGCCAACTCATTGATCTTGGACTTCCCACTCCAGAATTGTGAGAAGTAAATTTCTGTGGTTTATAATCCATCCAGTTCATGGTAGTCTGTTATAGCAGCCTAAATGGACTAAGACAGTATTGTCGATGAATTTTCCTGTAAGTGAGCTAGAGATATTCTTTTCATTGTAGGTCTTTTTGTAAACCAAAGGGATGTTGTTAATCAGCATCACTGCACAGACTACCATGTCTCAGTGCTTAATTAATTAGTTGTTTTTAGGATACTTAGGTTCCAAGGTCAGTCAGTATTATGATAATAAATGTAATCATTGAAATTATTGACCTATATTGAGCATATTTTGTTATTCTCTGTTAACCAATATTTGCTATTACAAAGGAATTACTAAAGTTTCTAGGCAGTATTTGCAAGAAAAAATATAATTGAATTTAAAGTCTTAGATTGCAATGATAATTCTCAGGATGTTGTTTAAGTCCAGATCGTTATTTTTTTAGAAAGTTTGTTGCATATTTTTCAAAATATAGCAGTTTATTTTCAAGATAAACATCCTGGATTTGTGATAAAATATAGACTTGTATATTTAGATCATTAAGGCAATCTATTAATATTTACATGTTATATTCCCACAGCATTGCTAAGCACAACACACACACAGAAACATGTAGTCATTGCTAAAGGAACTTAAACTTCTAAAGTATGGCCCTTGCTTGAGGAGCAAATGTTCATTTTTTTTAACAAAAACAAGATTATTCAGTTATTGTATGTGATTTTTTAGTATTTCTAATAAAAATACTTTATCTTCAAAACTTTAAGCCTTGTTTTCCTTATAAAAAATTCTTTGGAAAGTATTTTTGAATTTAACTTTTTTCTTTGCAACACATATTTATTAAGCACATAATATGTGCCACATACTAGGCTTGGTACTGAGGATGCAAGGCCATAGAGTACTTGTGTGGTCTTTCTCTTTTTCCTGTGCCTCTGCCAAGAAAAAAAAAAATTGTCATAAGCCTAAATCAGTAAAAGGATCAACAGTATATTTAATTAAAACCTTTATATAATTTTTCTCATTATGAAAGTAACAACTGTACATGTTCATTGCAGAAAACATCAAAAAGTTATTTCAATTCAATTGATAAAATATTTATTGACTGCATGCTACAAGCTAGTCACTGTGCTATGTACTTAGTTTATGGCATGAGGAAGACAGATGGTCTCACATTTAAGGAAGGCATAGTGCTCTGGGAAATGGATATTAAACAAATATTACAGGTAATTTTTAAAGTATAAAACAGAAAATAAAAAACACTCTAAATCTTACCATCTAGCAATAATCACTATTACCATACTAATATATTTTCCTGTTTTTATACTGTACACATAATTTCCATTTTATTTAGTTATAAAATACATATTAGTTGCCCAGTAATTAATTATGTAGATATACTTTATTAAATCCTTACTATATTTTTGAACATTTAGATTGTTTCCATTACTTAATCAACTTTACTTAAGTATAAGCTACAATACAATAAAGTGTACTCACTTTAAGTATACATAAGTTATATGACTTTTGACAAGCATATGCATGTAGTCCCTATTACAACAAAGATGCAGAACATTTCCATTGCTGCAAAAAGTTCTGCCATGCCTCTTTGCAGTCAGTCTTCCCTGTCTCATTCAGTCATCTCCTCCTGCTTCTACACCTGGCCATAGGCAACCATTTATCTGCTTTCTGACACTAAAGATTTGATTTACCTTTTCTAAAATTTCAAAGAAATGGAATCATACAGTATGTACTCTTTTGTGTCTGTTTCTGTTTCTTTTCCTCAATCTAATGTTTTTGAGATTATCCATGTCTCAGTAGTTTGTTCCTTCATTGCTAAGTCATGAGCGTGTTATATCAGTGTATTTCAATCTCTCCTGCTTCTGGTGTACATTTGGATTGTTTGCAGTTATTGACTATTATGAGTAAAGCTGATATGCACATACATGTACAGGTTTTCTGTTTCCTTGGATAGATACTGGGAGTATAATTCTTGAGTTTATAGTAACTGTATGTTTACATTTTAAGAAATTCCAGAACTGTTTTCCAAAGTAGTTGGGTTGTTTTACATTCTCAGTATCAATGTCACAAGAATTCTAGTTTTTCCATATCCTCACCAACTCTTGGTGTGGTCAGTCTTTTTGATTTTAGTCATTCTAATGAGTATATAGAAGTATGTTATTGTGGTTGGTTTTGAGTTGCATTTTTCTGATGACTAATGATATTAAATGTCATTTCACATACTTATTGGCCATTTGCATACATTTTTTACCTGTATGTTTTTTGAGCAATAGAAATTTTAAATTTTGAAATCCAATTTATCAATTTGTCTTTTTTGTTGTGTTTTTTTTTTAAATACTATATAAGAAATCTTTGTCTATCGTGGATCACAAATGTTTTCTCCTATATTTCCTTTTATAACTTTTATAATTGTACCTACTACATTTATGTTTATGATCTATTTTATTTATAAAAATAAATAAATGCTGTAAGCTAAGGATTGAGGTTCATTTTTTCATACCCTCTGTATATCTGGTTATTCCAGCATCTATTGTTGAAAAGTCTATCCTTTGCTCCATTGAATGACCTTGACACCTTTGTGAAAAATCAGTTTGACATATGAGTGTTGCCTTTGCTCTAACACTAATACTGCTGCACTATAGATGCAGTATCCTCAGGGACTCTACTGGGTGCTACATTTCTTAAGAAGTTTTACCATCTTGCCTGGTGAGGACGAAAAGTATTTTTAGCTCTATGAACCTGTGATTTTTTTCACCTGATACTTTCCAATGGCTCTTTTCCCTGGCCTCAGAATTTTCCTCATGTCCATTTGCTGATTAGTAAGACCTAAAGGCAGTTCATTGCAGGTTCCTGAAGCTCTCTTCTGTGTGGTTCTCTGCCTCATGAATTATAGCTGCTTTGGTCTCTCCAGTCTCTGAACTCTCTATCCTTAGTTCAGGGATCCCACAGGTTCTGTTTTGATTTTCCCTCCCTGTGTTACATTCTAGATGATCTCTCCAGGCAGCAAACTGGAACAACTATAATTATCACCTTGTTTCTCTTTTCTTTGGAGTCACTATACCTTGAAGCCTAATGCTTAATGCATGAAAATCCTTGTTATATTTATTTTATATTGTTTTCTCATTGCTGAAGAAGGGAGTATAAATCTGTTGTCTGTTACTCAATCATGGTCAAAACAAAAGTCTCTAACCTTTATACTTTATGGATATTTCCACTGGATGCAAAATTTTTAGGATGTGGTTTTTTGTTTGTTTTTTCCTTCTAGTAGTTTGGACATATTGTTCCATTGTCCTTTTGCTTATATAGTTTCTGAGGAGAAGTCTGGGGAAATTCTCCTATTTGTTCTTCTGTATGTATTGTTTTTTCCCTTCAGAATTTTTTAAAGGTTTTCTATTTATCACTGGTTTTTCAGCAATTTCAGTGTGATCTGGCTGGTTATGTTCTGAGTATTCATGCATGTTTGTGTGTTTTCATCCTGTTGGGTTTTGTTGAAATACTTAGTCTGTGCATTTATCTTTTTAATCCTAGTTTGGAAAAAATCAGGCATTATTTTGCAGAAGTCTCCCTCTACCTTTCAGGATCTGCTTTTATCATGTTAGACTCCTTGATACTGTCCAGCAAGTTGCTGAGATTCTTTTTTTTTTTTTTTTTCCTTCTTTTCAGGGGCAATTTATATAGTTTTCTTCTGCCATGATTTCATGTTCATTGGTCTTTTCTCTTGCAGTCTCTAATCTGTTGTTAATCCCATCTAGTGAATTTTTTATTCAGATATTATATGTTTCATCTTTAAAAGTCCTATTTATTTATATTTCCAATTATCTCTTCTTTATGTTTATATACTGCTTTAAAGTTACTGTCTATTAATTCCATCATCTCTTACTTTTGAGGTCTATGTCTGATGACTGATTTTTTTTTTTTTTTTGGTAATGGGTCATATTTTCCTGCATCTTCTCATGTCTAGTAATTGTTGACTGGGTACTAGATACTTTGAATTTTACATGAATATTTAGATTTTGTTGTCTTCCTTCAAAGAGTGTTACATCTTGCTCTGGAGAGCAGTTGTTTGCAAATATGATATTTTACAGTCCTGTTTGTTAATATAGGGTTAGCTTTTAGTCTGACTTGTTTGAAATATCTACTGAATGCCTGTGTGTTCAATAATGACACTCTCCTGACTGATTAGAAATTGAATGTCTCTCAGCTCTGGGAATTATTTGGCATACAGATCCCCATTCCTTCTCTGCTTATTCTCATAGAGTTTAACCTTACACATACATACCTCAGTATCAGATGCAGACTCAACTGTGTAGCTTGTATAACTTCTTCCTCACTGGTATTCTGTCCTACTAATGCCATGCACCTCACCCACCTCAAAATCTGATATTTCTCTCTCTAACAGTGTTATGCTTGGGATTTTCATTTCTGCATTACATTCTAGAAAATGCCCTCAGACAGAAGACAGGTGATTTTAGGGCTCACTTCATTTGTTTCTGTTTTCACAGAGCTCATAGTCTTGTATTGCCTGTTGTCCACTAGCTAAAAAGAGTTCTGTTATATATTTTTCCCAGTTTTCATTTATTCCTTTAAGTGTTTGTATTCATTTGCTTAGGAGAAAAGGGTAGGTCTAGTCCCATTATCTTTTTATTTTTGTTTTTTAGTTTTTTAATTAGTTTCATGTTTTATATTTAACTATCAGTTACATCTGAAATTTATTTGTTTTGGTGTTAGATGAAAATCTAATTTAAAAAATTTTTAACATGATTGAAAGGCTGTTCTCACATTTTTGTCCTATATTCTGCCGCAAGAATATCTTTGTGTAGAAGACTTCTACATTGCCTTTTTTTTTTAAGGAAATTTCTACAAGAAGAACTACTGTATTTTAAAAATTATGTTGCTATCTATTGCCAGTTTTCCTGCAAAGAGTTTCTGTTTGCATACTAGCCACCAGTGTATAAAGCTACCTGTCTCTTCATACTTTCACTGACATTGGTATTTCTTGAAATGTTAAATTGTCTCATTTATGTTTTTATCTCTACTGCATTGACTATTACAAGGTGGCATATTTTCATATAGTGTAATAATTTGTATTCCTTTTATGATGTCTGTTACTTTGTCTTTTTCCTCTTGTGTTTTAGTCTTTTTTAATATGATTTCTTTACATATTAAGCATATGTACTTTTTCATATTTGTCATAAATATTCAGTATATATTTTTGCTATTTCATGTAGTTAAGTCTACCAGTTTTTCCTTTTAAGATTCTGTTTCTTTTCTTCTTGGAAAATTCTTTTTCATCCTGAGATCAGGAAACTATTGATTCATATTCTGTAGTTTTTAAAATACATGAAATTAACTTTGTTATGATGTGAGGTAAAAATCAAATTTTACTTTTCTTCAAAGTTAAGCAAATATTGTGGCACCATTTATTAAGTGGTCATTTTTTCCCATATTCTTTATCATATATAATCATCAACTTTTACCATATTTTAAATTTTTATGAAGTAACCTGTTTCTGGCTGCCTGATTTCATTGATATTTCTTTAATTTCTGTGCCTATTCCATATGAGTTGTAGCTTTATAGTGTTTCTCAATTTCTTCAGGCAAAAGTTTTCTTAAAAACATTAATATGTTGAGCAAAAATCTTCTGTTTCAATAATATCTTGGCTCATCCCATTCACTTTTTCTAAAGGAGTCACATACCATTTCTACCTTTATATTCCCTTCTTAGTTCACCTAAGTATGACATCTCTTCCCTGAAAGGTAACAAATGACCCAATTCCTATGCCTGGTAAATGTTAATTTCCTTCCTAAAACTTTCTTTTCCTTTATTCTTTGGGTATTATATTCTTCTTTCCTTTTATATTTGTTTTAGGACTCTTAATATCCGTCTGCTTCTTTTTCCTGTGCTTATGTGCAACGATACCCTAAAATTCTGACCTTAACTCTGTTTCAGTTTCTACTAAATTTCTGGGCTATACCTTGCTTCCTTGGCATCAACAATATCCTTTATATAAATGACTCACATATTTACCTCTACACCCATAGTTCTGAGGCTGTGCCATCAAATTCTTATTTAAATGTTAACACGTCAAAATAAAATCCCTTGCTTCTCTGCCCCCAGCCCCATTCTTTTCCTTTACACTGCTGGCAGCAACACCTACTCAGCCATCCATAGGTAAACTTCAGCACTGTCACTCTCTCCCTTTGCCCAGATGGTGCAAGCTAGTTCCCTCTGGAATAGTGACTCTCTTGAAATGTCTGTTACTGCCACTCTAGTTAAGGTTCCTCAGAAGCTCTTATCCAGCTCAAAGGTAACTTCTCATATTACCAAACATGCTTATTCACTTCTTTAAGCATGCTCTCTGTTTTATAACTACATATTTTTAGTGGAATTGTTTATATATCTGGTTGTTCTAACCAAATAGTGATATTCTTTCAGATTGGTACCATTTCCTCTCATTGTGTCTGCAGCTTTTTCACAACAGTTGTACTGAGCTGGTATTCATTAACTTTGGTTGCACTTTATGAAGTGTTTGCCTGACTACTGTAGTCTCAGATTTTTTAAATTGATTCTCTAGTTTTCTGCCAGAGTTATCTCTTTAAAATTATCCTGATTTTTTGAGACTTTCCTGGTAGCACAGTTGTTAAGAATCCGCCTGCCAATGCAGGGGGCACAGGTTCAATCCCTGGTCCAGGAAGATCCCACATGCCATGGAGCAACTAAGCCCATGTGCCGCAACTACTGAGCCTGCGCTCTAGGGCCTGCGAGCCACAGCTACTGAGCCCATGTGCCACAGCTACTGAAGCCTGCACACCCAGTGCCTGTGCTCCGTAACGAGAGAAGCCACCACAAGGAGAAGCCCACGCACCACAATGAAAAGTAGCCCTTGCTCACCCCAACTAGAGAAAGCCTGTGTGCAGCAACGAAGACCTAATGCAGCCAATAAATAAATAAATACATAAATAAATTTTTAAAAAATAAAAAAAAATTATGGTAATTTTTTTAACCCAAATGTCTTTGACACTCTTATCTACAAAATTAATCTCTAAACCATGTCATGGCAGTCAAGGTCCTAAACAGTCTGGCCTCATCTTTGTGTTTTTGTGTTTTTTGTTTTTGCTTAAGTTCTGTCATTGTCATGAATGTGTATTATTTTTCTTCAGCTACCTGTACTCCCTGCGTTTTGTTTCCTTGCTGTTACTGGTTTTTTTTCTCTTTAGAATTAGTTCTTTCTACATACATTTATTAATTACCTACTATGTGCACGTACTATACTAGGCTGTGGTCAAAATATTAAGATAGCTATAATTTCAGTGGCACTCTTTTGTATGCGTCCCTTATATTCTCCATTTGTGAAAATTCCCATCCTTCAAAACATGAGATGCTACCTTATCTGTAAAGTCTCCTCAGATCATTCCAATAAAGATTAATCATCCTTTGCCTCCAAAGTGTTTTTGATATCAGAATTACAAAATTTCTCATAGCTCTCTTGTTCTTTATCTATGCATGTATCTCCTTCATCACGTTGAATTTCTTAAGATCAGGGATTATGTCTTAATCACCACTGTATGTCCTCTTTTTCTCTTCTCAGTGTCCAATACAGTGACTTTAAAGTAATTGATGCTCACTAAATGGAAAGTTGGTTCAAAGCCAAGGTAGATGGTTCAAAGCCAAGGTGGAAACTTAGTATTCAGAGAAAATCAAGAGAGTTGTAGTACCAAAGCTAAGGAATGTTTATAAGAAGGAGAGAGTAAGAAGTGATGTCCTAAGCTCCAGAACAAGAGATACTTGGTTATGTTAACAAGAATAAGTTCCATAAAGTAGCAAGGGTGGACAGCAGACCAAGAAATAAATAGAATTCTTCTCCTTAAGGAGCTTTTTTTTCTTAGCTGATATTTTTACAGAAATTGGCTGGAAGACAAATTGAAGATTTATAGTCTAAATAAAGATCTAGGAGCCTGCATGTATTATGTTAATTTAGGGAGGACCTATGTCTTTTGTATAGTAGATGAGTGGGTACTAGGCTTGACATTTGAAGAAAATTTAGGAATCTAACCGTTATTTTCATCTCGTTAGAAGACTACCATAAATCTACATAGAGGCCACAGGGGTTCCTTCGTCAGAATTAGTGATATTTTGTATTAAAGGATGACAGAAATTGCTTTGACCTAGAAATATTTCAGAATGGTTTTACTGATGGTCCATGCTTCTTTCTACTTCCTGTCTTTGTTTGAGTGGTAGTGCATTAATAACATGTATCTGCTTGTATAAAATGAATGAATTTTGAAGCATATCCCTGAGTAATTAATTTGTACATTGGTTTAATTTGTGGCATAGTGTATTTGGTCATTTATAAGACACATGGAACATTTCTTCAATCAGAATGCATTGTATATTTGGTGGTGTGTCATAGTTTTAATATACATCTTTTTTTTCTTAATATTAACATAAAATGTTGGTGGAGTTGCAGTCAACAGCATCTTAGACTTGATAAACTATTACAGTATAGTAGAGAGCATTACAGTTTAGAGACTATCTGCCACACATTTAGTTTTACTATAACTAATATTGAGCCAGTCTTTTTTGGCAATAGTTACATGCTGTTACCTCCCTCTCTTTACTATGACAGTGGGTTATGCATAAATTTTATCTTAAAATAATGATAAACTCTTAAGTGGAGTTGGAGGTGGGAAAAGGGAAGAAAGAATCTATAGGGAACCTCTTTTATTTATGATTTGGTATATAAGAAACAAATCTTGGTTAACTATAATTCTTATAAATGTGTAGAAGCAGTTTGTAGAAGTAATCCATGTGCAGTTATAGTTAATATCTGATCTTGCAGACAAGGATACCTTGACTGATTCATTTCTTTACTCAAAGACATGTATTGAGCACCTACTTTGATCCTTGGCAGTGTACTCAGCACTGTGAACAATCTTTGGCTGTTCTTGGCAGATTTCTTAATACAGTGAAACAGTACAGCAGAAAGGTCAGTAGTCAGTTGTTAGTGCCTGAAATCGGCTCCTTCCTCATATACATTGCTGAACTGAGAGATGAGACAGGCAGTTTCTTAAATAAAGAGCCTGTCTAAATGGAGAGCTGGATGCTTGACCACAGTGAGCACCCAATAAATACCTGTTGACTGTTGAGTGGAATATCTTTTAGGTGATTAATAGGAAATGGATGGGCTTATAGTTTTAAGTGATTACATGAGAAAAGATTGGTGTCATAGTTAATTATTATTGAAATGGGAAGAATGTACATTGAGAATTATTAGGGGAATAATGGGAGCTTCTCAGTACATTTTGGGCATTACTAAAATAAATTGAAAATATAAAACCTCACAGTTTCTCATTGCAGAAAATATTGATTTAAACAATGAGAACATTTCTGTAGATATCATGATGAATCAAGAGTTGTAGAATTGAACAAGTTCACATAAATAAGGTTCCACAAATCAGCAGTCCTTTCTTCGAAATCAAGTGTAAATCAGACAATTAGGTAGAAATACTACATCTGTGCTTATGTTCATTTATTTTGATAAAGTCTCAATACCTAATCCTTGAAAGAGTGAAGCAACACTATGCTGAGGGGGAGATGTGACCTGATGACGCATACTTTTTCCTCTGATAACTGAAGGTTAAATGGGTAGCAAGCAGAATGCCTTAAACAAGATTGGTATATTGATTAAAGTGCTGATTTAACAGCTCGCAGTCTCCCCTTGGAAACCTGGAAAAGATAAGCCAGCTGCTGTCTAAGAGTGCTCAGTGTCCACTGAGAGTACACTATCTATCATCACAATATGGTGATGAGAGGTGTTTTATGTTTGTGTTAATTTCCCCCACTAAATCAGTAATTATTACAATCCTGTCCCTGCTGTTTACCCTGCAGCTGTTTTTCCATTTGTCGAGAGAGCGGGTGTTCTCTGAGGACCGCACACGTTTCTATGGTGCAGAAATTGTCTCTGCCTTGGACTATCTACATTCTGGAAAGATTGTGTACCGTGATCTCAAGGTAAAAAGGAAAAGTAATCAGAATTTGTTTTTGCAGAGACTATAGGGACAAACACAAAGTAATTACAAAGTTACACAGTTTGGAGAAAAACAGATTTAGTTGGGAAAAAAAAATCACTGTTTAAGAATGTGGTTCACTTACTGGACAGGAAATTTCATTCACTAATAAAAGTGTAGTTCTTTTATGTCCGAGTTTTTGACATGCAAAATAAGTTCTTCTTGACTGCTCTGATCAAATATGATCTACCAATAATGGTTTCGTTTTCTGTAAGTGTAGTGAGTAATGTTAAACATCTGATTAAAAGTCAAGTAACTTTGCAAGTGACATTTTAAAATAAATTTCATTATTATATTCTAACATCCTGTGATGTACTATGAAGAAACTTTTGTAATAAATAAGATTATTTGGGGGGAGGAAAATATTTGATTATGGTATTAAATTTTTAGTGGGTTTAAGTACCTGAAGCATTTTATTTATTTATTTATGTATTTATGTATGTATGTATTTATTTATTTATTTAATTTATTATTTTTTGGAGGGTACCTGAAGCATTTTAGTATAGCCTTTAATCAATTTGTTTAGTTTCCATTTTAAAAAGCACTATATTTGTTTTATCAGTAATAGTGACTTTATTTCTCTAAGTTTCTTTCTAATAAGACCCTCAGAATAGCTCAGGGATTGGCAAACTTTCTGTGAAGACCAGATAGTAAATATTTTAGGCTTTGCAACTCCTCAGTGCTACTGTTGTAGGGTGAAAACAGCCACAGACAATATGTAAATGAGCATGTCTGGCTGTGTTCCAGTAAAACTTTAATTACAAAAACAGGCAGTAGGCAAGATTTCGCCCACAGGCCATATTTTGCCGACCCCTGGAGTGGTTCATAAAAGGTAGTAGTAATTCTCATGACACTGTTTTGAATTAGATTCTCCATATGAAGGAAACTCATGACATCCTGAACAAGTTCTAAATGTGACAATCTTACCTTTTTAAAAAGTAAATCATATGGTGATCTTGACCTATTAAAATCTGACACAGAATTGCTTTATTTATCAAGTACTAGTTCATTTAAAATATAATTTGATTTGTAGAAATAGAAGTTAAACTAGTCTTTTATGAAATTCTGTTTGTATGAAATGAGGTATATATCTACATATTATAGCAATAATAGAAATCACAATTATCCCCTCACTCTTATTCACTCCTTTTTAAACACCTATGATTCTTGAGTTATCTGATTATTTAAGCAATTGTCTAAGTTATTTCAAGATGTTGCTATCGTGTACCTTTGTGTTATAAATGATCCCTAAGAAATAACTATCTATCTCAAAAATTATGATTTTACATGATGACAATGAAATATAGTTTGTATGTTTATATAACATTATTTAAGTTTTTTATATTATTTTCTTTTATTTCTTAACATTATTATTCATTAAAGAAGCTATAAAATTCTGTTATTAGGAAAAATGAACAGTGCAACTATATGTATGTCAGGGGTGATCAGCTGAGTGCCAAAACAGACCAGAGATGGATATAAGTCAACAGTATGATTGTATTTAGCCTACAGCTTTTTATAGCCAAGAGTGGCAGAATTCAGCCTCCCCGTATCTGATGTCTGCATGGCCAAATAATCCTACAGTGTTTACATATCTTGAATCTAGATTTTTTAAAGAGCATTTACTTATATGGTACGACAAACTTATAGGTTATATGGCATTTCCAAATTTACTTAGAAGTAGTTAGCTCTTCTCTGCCTGATCTACTCCCCGCCCCCATTCCCACTTTGTATTTTATGAATCCTATTTGTAGGGAGAAGGGGGAGGGTTTCCTGGATTTAAGGAAATGAGAATAATTTTGAAGTACTTAGTAATGTATCCAAAATGCTTAAAGCTGGAAGATAGAATTATTAGTATAAAGAAACAAAGAAAACAATGCTCACTTGATTGCTAGCATTGATTAAGGAATGATATAATTGGGATGGTTTTGGTCAGTATCTCCATAGATCATTTCTCATTAAATGAATCAACATATTGGTACCTTGAAGTTCATATAATGAGTTTTGTTGCTCCATCCTTTCTGATGATGAAATGAGACTAAATTTATTAAGCTGCAGTGTGAATACTTTATGTATGAATACCAGTCATGTAGTTACCATATAAATAGACTGCTAACTTTACTAGACAATTAAGTGGGCTCTGCTCTCTAAATTTATTTATTTTTTAATACAGCTTTAACTTAAAGGTCCAAGTAAATGTATAGCATTGGACAGAATCCATGGAATATACACCAAGAAAGAATGGATAATGTAAAAAGCCAGACATTCAAAATTTATACAAGTTTTGTTTGTATCCATATTGCTCATGATAGAATGAGATCTTTAGGTAGAATCGTAGAAATTTAGAGCTGACCCATAGTTTACAGCTGAGGTCATTGAAGACTTGAAGCCTAGTAAGTGATTTACTCGAAGTAATGGACTAAGTTGGTGACATAGTCGAGCTTATTGGATTCCATGAACCCTAGCTCCAGGAATAGTATTCTTTTTATTACACCATTCTGCCTTTCTAGGGATGAAATGAACTTTAGGTGGGGGAATGCAGTGGATTAACTCTAGGAGATCTTTGTAAATCTAAAATTTGAATAAAGCTGCCAAAGATAAGAAAAGGAATGTTTTAAATATATTTATACAAAATATATTCAACACAGCATTATAAAAAACTGATTTAGGTACCCATTTTGATCTGTCTCAGATTTGTCTCTGCCTTCTCCTTACTAATTACCTTGTGTTTATTCAAATACAAATCCATTGAGATACCTCTCAAAAAATCAGTACCTGTTTGCCACTGTCCCATTCATCATTGGACGCAAAGCCTTACTTCATGTGTAAATTGACATTTTGCCTGTTCAGAGTTCCTAATAACTGTGTTCATAGCAACAGATAAATTTTCGCAACCTTTGTTGTACTTTAAAAAGTAAGTTTGCATAATTTATCAATACATGTCATGATATTGAATTTTGTTTTAGTAAGGACACAAATTCTTTGTGATTACTTAGGAAAAACTGATGTTTCATGATAGCATAAAACTTTGACGAAATCTCTTCTAAGACTGTATCAGTAGTACAAATTTTGCTAAAAACTTCTGCTTAGCTCTTATTTTTGTAAGTATTCAATAAAACCTTTCTTTTCAATGACCATGGCCATCCAAGGACAGAATAGGCTGAATTAGGGACACTTGTAAAGGTACTGATACTGGAATTTCATTAAGAATTAATTTTTCCCAACAGTTCATGACAGGAGGAGGGGCAAAACATAATGCATAAATTGCCACTGTATTCTACTTCTGGAAAATCTAATCTTGCTGCCTAATCAGGGAATTTAACCACTTACATTGTTAATGTGAGAAACTGCCAGATAGATTTAGATAATTTATAAGACTCAGTGATGGCACAAAGGGATGGTTTGAAAGTCTTAATTATATCACAGCCCTCCCAGTCTTCCCCAGCTCCTAAATAAACGAGCAGTCTAAATGAAGCAGTGTGCTTACTTTAATACAGAGTCTCAAGACACATCCTCTCCTTCTTCTTCTTCTTCTTCTTCTCCTCCTCCTCCTCCCCCTCCCCCTCCCCCTCCTACCCCCCTCCCCCTCCCCTCCCCTCCCCTCCCCCTCCCCCCCTCCCCCTCCCCTCCCCCTCCTCCTCCTCCTCCTCCTCCTTCTTCTTCACCAAGGTGAAGTTGCTTCAGCACTTTTTTAAAAATTTATTTATTTATTTACTTATTGGCTGCATTGGGTCTTCATTGCTGTGCGTGGGCTTTCTCTAGTTGCAGCCCTTGGGGGCTACTCTTCATTGTGGTGCATGGGCTTCTCATTGTGGTGGCTTCTCTTGTTGCGGAGAATGGGCTCAAGGGCCGTGGGCTTCAGTAGTTGTGGCACATGGGCTCAATAGCTGTGGCTCACGGGCTCTAGAGCACAGGCTCAATAGTTGTGACGCACAGGCTTAGTTGCTCCGTGGCATGTGGGGCAGGGATCGAACCCGTGTCCCCTGCATTGGCAAGCAGATTCTTAACCAGTGTGCCACCTAGGAAGTCCTGACTCCCACTTCTAACCAGTCACTATGGATTCCCACTTTTATAAAAATTTTAAGCCACTGTTACTAAGAACCCCTTCCACCTCTAACATTAACTTGTACTATTGGCCTATGTTCCTCAAGCATAGTAATTCTTAAACCCCAACCTAGGTGGGATCTCTACTATTGTATGTTGTGAATTCTTTTACAGCTCAGGAAAGTTCAAAGTTTTCTTTTCAGCATTTCAACACACTGTCTTAATTCCATGGTCATTAAGTTCCTGCAGGTCAGCTGTGTGACATTTGGCACTTTGATACCCATAAACCTAAATATGCAGTGTGCAAGGGAGGAATTTCTTACTGTATTCTTGGGCCTGAGGCAGTCTTGGTACCAATGTAACTGTGCTAAAATGGGGTTGTAAGAGTGAGTGAAGGGACTTGTTTTTTGTATTGCTACAATAGTTGTCAGCGCCCTTAGGAACTGCTATTATTCCTTTGACTAATCACAAAATGTCAGCCATTTAATTAAAATGACACCTAAAAGATATATATATATATATATATGTATGTATATAGATAGATGTTAGGATATATATGATTTATATGATTTGTATATTAGAAAGCTTTTAAAAACTTAAAAACTTTTAAACTTTCTAATAGGAAGAGTTTAATTTTATTCTAGGTACCAGCAAGAGCAGAAAGGAGCATAGTATTTTCTTGCCATAATTTCTTGTTCACAAAGCACAGAGGAAAAAAGATTTCAAAATCTACCAAGTCAAGATCCTTTGTCAAATAATGCCTGTCCAATTCAACTTGTTAAAAAAATGGAAACTCTAGGATGTATATGTGTATTATTTTTGTCTCCTCAAACTAGGAGTTATTAGATAACAAACAACCCTCTGATACAAATAGTAAGGATTATCCAGATTTGAATATTTAACTTCATGCATCGCTTTTGCCAGTGAATGCATCCATTAAGCATAAACATAATGCCCTGCTCTCAGTCCTAGATACTAAGACTGACATGGAGCTAAAAAAAGATGCATATAAAGTTTTATAATAGAGAGTACCTGAAGAGTCAGTTACAGTATGCATTTTTCCTGTTATGGTTAAAAAAAAGAAGGGGAAAGCATTAGATTTAGGAGAGAGAGCCAAAAAAAGGTCATTTGTAAATATTTTTATTCCTCCTTTACCCATTGAAAAGGTCCCTAAAAATGTTTGATGAAATGTTCTTTATGTTAGTGTCAAATGCACTAAGGAAGTGATTTCCAGGTGGTTTTGATATATCTAAGCCATTGAACTGCTTTGGAAAGATTTTCAGGTACTGTGTGCAACCTTCACGTTTGTGAATCACAACACTAATGGCTCTTACATTTTATGAAAACTTTGCTATGCATCTGCATAAAATTATTCTTTATTTTTTAAACCAGACTAGATATTTTATTACCCCCAATATATCTTTATACAAGATTAGATTTGGGGATATCATATTTTTTAATGTGATGTATTTCTGACTGTTGTTCATACTGATGGACAAGTTGTTTTTACCATTCATGCTTTGCAAAATGACATTTCAGGATGGTGAGAGAGGAAAAGTAATTGATGGAAGAAGGTGGACACTATTGTAAAATAACAGGTTCAAAAATGATTAAACATTTGTTTTGTTGTTTATTCAAAGAAATTGTTGCATATTAATAAAGTGTTTTTAATGAAGTCATCAAGCATTTCTGAACTTTTGCTCTTGTCTAGAAGAGTACATACCATTTTGATAAATTATAAATCAGCCATTAAACTCTCTATGTTTAAGAAATGATCAGTATATTTATTGATTAAGTTTTACATTCAGTATCTCATTTAATTCTCAAAACAATCAGATTGGATTGTTAGTTTTATTTACCTCTGTGTTATAGATGAAATTGAGGCACATAGATATCAATAGCATGTACGAGGTTACACAGTGAATAAGAGGTAAAACTTGAATTTACATGTGAGTTCTCTGACTTGACTCCATAATCTTACCCACATTGCTCTCTGCTTCCGCCTATGCAGTGTGCTGCCTTGTCCCCATTATCGTGATCTTTATCCCATCTCTCACAGCCATCCCATAGGCTGGCCTAATTTCTGACCGTATCATTGTAATTAAGCTGATTTATAAAATAAGTAGAATGACCAACTATCCTGGTTTGCCTAGAGCTTCCCCAGTTATAGAACTTTTAAGTCCTACATCCCAGGAAACCCCCTCAGTTCTAGGTAAACTGGAACTCTTGGTCACTTTCATCCTATTCCTGTGCTTCACTCAAGCCCTACCCCTGCATCTCATTTCACTCCTCGTCCTTCAGCCCTTGGTATCTTGGAGATGAGATGTGAGATTAGAGAATTAGGTATGAATTGGAATTTTTAAACATTTATGTACTTCTTGGTATTAAAACAGTATTTATATATTTTGATATTTCTGTATCCATCCACTTCAAAATAGTCTCATCAAAATGTGGAGAATTTGGGCTTCCTAGGTGGCGCAGTGGTTAAGAATCCACCTACCAATGCAGAGGTCACGGGTTCGATCCCAGCTCCAGGAAGATCCCACATGCCGCAGAGCAACTAAGCCTGTGTGCCAAAAAAAAAAAAAAAAAAAAAAAAAAAAGTGGAGAATTAGCGCATTAGCGATACTATCATGTTTCACTGTGCAATGCATATAAAGCATATAAAATGAATTTGCATGATATACACTAAACTACACATTTTATTCAATATCATGTATTATTTGAAGTCTTTATGAGTTTTTGTGTATTATAAAAGATCTTATAGCATTTAAAGAACTTAATTTCGTTTTGTTTTTATATATTATAATGTATTCATGTTAGAACAATAATTTTTAAAAATTAAAAACAGAGCATATATATTTTCATTCAACAAAACAACAGGCACTCCAGTGTATACTTCTCTTTCTCGTTATGGCAAGATAGGAGCAGGAAGAAGAAGAGAGAAGGAAAAGGTGGAGAAAATCAGAAGCATGAAGAAGAGAAGGATTTTCAAGGCAGAAAGAGAAGTAGAGATTCTTTCTTGACATTTCTGATTGGTTTTAGGACTTACTGCCATTTTTGCAAATTGGGTTTGATTTTTGGCTTCCAGTTAGTAGAGAATCATGAGGAAGATACAGTCTACCTGAATTTAGGTAAAATAAGAGAACTTTCATTTTTGAAATGTTTAGCAATGTGTTTAGGGTTCATTCAGCTCTCTGTAGACAAGTCAAAAACAGACTCACTTCTCTGATGTCTATGCAGTACATGAAACACGTATTGAGCATTGAGTTCAGTTGGGTAGCACATTTAAGTACTATTCTTAAGGACTTATGTGTACTCTGAGCTTTCCTTCACTGAACACAGGTTAGTTAAGTGTATTTAATTTCTGGCTTATAAGACACTGGTAATATGACAGAGTATAACATCATATTTTATATGATTGGTATCTGTTTATGTTCTTATATGGAGTTCTGTTTTGAATTTGATATTGGGGAGGCACTTTCATACATCATCATGTTAAGGAGTAGAATAATGATCTATTCCTTAAATAAGTTAATTATCATTCATGCTGCTAATATATTTTTTTCACATTTTTGTGTGTGTATGTGTGTGTGTGTGTGTGTGTGTGTGTGAATGTATTTCTTGTATATTCCCTTAGGTTATATCTACATGACTGAGCAAGGTTAGGGGCCCCATCTATATATAAGCCTATAAGGTTACAACTAAGAACTCATATGTATCTCTGCATGATGATAATTGTAACTTTAGGTTCAAATTGGAAAAAAAGATCACTTATTGTTACTATTTTTAATTGCATTGGCTTTGCACAAACTCTTTTCCCCCTTGCATTTCATAATTTTCACTTGAGGCAAATGATCTTACTGTTTGATTACATCTTTAAGATTGTTCTTTTTGTATTAATGGGTTCAAAGAGATTGCAACTTTATAATATCTGTGCTATATATTTTCATTAACTGTTGAATGTTTGACTTCCATATTCTTTTTATGTTTAAAAGGATTGGTATTTCTTTATTACAAAGAACTGCAAAAGAGGATATTGCCTTACCTTACAAAATAAGATTTAGGTTTGATTTACAGCCACCACCAAAGAAACATTTCTGTAAGCGAATATTTTATAATAGCAATAGACACTCAAGAGAAAGTGTTGAAAACCATCTGTATGTATCTAGAAGAAGATGCTTGTCTTTTGGGGATTGTTTAGATCACAGTTTATTTTAAAAGGGAGAAAAAGAGGACTGATGTTTGCTTGGAAAGTTAATTATGCTTTACTTCTCCAAACTTATGCAGCAATGACTCTTACTCCCATGGGTTTAAAAATCAATTTATTACTGTGAAGAATTTCATAAAATATGTTTCTTTTTACACATGAGTTTAGGAAGCGACAAGGTTTGTAAATACTGCTCTTTCCAAATTACCTTACTCAGCATTCAATTATTTTTCAAAGCTGTATTTTTGAAGACTATAGAACAAATTATGTCATCTTTCTTACTACACAGTTGGAGAATTTGATGCTGGATAAAGATGGTCATATAAAAATTACAGATTTTGGACTTTGCAAAGAAGGGATCACAGATGCAGCCACTATGAAGACGTTCTGTGGTACACCAGAATATCTGGCACCAGAGGTAGGCTATATTTCCATTCATAGATTAAAAAAAAAAAAAAACACTGACATAATGTTTTGCAAAGTAAACCATTTAACCTTTAAAAGAATAGCAGTCTATTACTTTCACCGGGATTTCAACGTGAGTCAAATCTATTTTGCTCCCATTTGTTCAACATGGTGTTCTATGGTAAAAATATATATAAATTAAACTTTATAATCTATAAACACAAGGATACTGATAACTACAATAGATTAAGTCAACTTTTATTTCTTGGCCATATGTGTTTTATTCTTGATTATGCCTATTTTGATTCACTTATTAAAATACAATAATTGAATGACTTCAGCAAGAATGTGAACAGTTTTATAAACCATCTTGGATTTTCCTTAGAAACAGTGATAATTTTTGTTTGTAACATTGCAGGTTTTCGTACTTAATTATTGGAAAGTATTTCACTGGGAAAGTTAATGAAATGACAGTAGCTACATTTTGGAAATCATGCCAAACCAAAGCAAGCTTCAACCTGTCCCCTCCCCATGCTGAGGATTCCATAATAATTCATTGATTTGTTTATTCAACAAATATATATTATTCATCTACTATGTACTGAGTATTTTTCTGAGTGGTGTGGTTATAGGAATAAGACACAAAGGACCCTGCTCTCAGGGAACTCACTTCTGGTGGAGGGAGACAGAATAAAAATAAATATATATAACATAGTGTCATGCAGTGAATATGTGTCATGAAGGAAAAGAAGCTAGATAAAGGGAGATGGTGGTGTGGTGGCCGTGTTAGGTAATGTTCTCATTATAGACCACTGCAAAACCTAACCATTTTATGTGATGGAGGGTTCTGAGTCAGAACAGCAGGAATGACTGCTCCATGGTACATGGGGAATGGCAAGGGGTGTCTCTGTGGCTGGAGGCTGGAATCTGGAAGCTCTCCCCCTTTACGTGTCTGACAGTTGATGCTGGCTGTCAACTGGTACCTTACAGGGCTCTCAAAAGCCTCAGCTTCTCCATGTGGCCTGGCTTCCTCATAACCTGGTAGCTTTCAGGGTAGCCAGACTATTTTGGCTGTGGGTTCTAAAAGTGAATGTCTTAGGGAACTGCTTCCATTTTTTTTAACCTAGCAAACCATGAAGAAATGTTTTATTTTTTGAAAATTTCATAAAATTTCTCTTTATAGTATATTTTTAAAAATTTTATTATCACATTAACCATAAAATTCAGCCTTTTAAAGTACACAGTAGTGATTTTTAGTATGTTCAAAGTTGTGCAGCCATCACCACTGTCTAATTCTAGAATATTTTCATCACTCCAACGAAGACACCCCATACTCATTAGCTCCTCGCCTACTTCCTCTCCTCCCGGACAACTACTAATCTACTTTCTGTCTCTCTAGATGTGCCTGTTCTGGACATTTCATATAAATGGAATCATACAATATGTGGCCTCTTGTGTCTGGCTTCCTTTACTTAGTATGTTTTCAAGATTCATCCATGCTTCAGCATGTTATTGGTACTTCATTCCTTTTTATGGCCAAATAGTATTCTATTGTATGAATATAACACATTTTGTTTATCCATTCAGCAGCTGATGGACATTTGGGTTGCTTCCAGTTTTTGGCTAATGATGCTGCTATGAACATTTCTCTGTGAATCCCCTCTTATGGCTTTGTTTCAGGAATTGCACATCATTTCTGTCATATGCTTACTGGTTTAGCATTTCTAAGCCTATATATATTTAAGGGGTACTGACATAGACCCCACCTCTCCATTGTAAAAGAGCATGTGAGATGGGAGATACTGCTGCAGCTGTTTTTTGGAAAATATAGTCTTCTACACATACGGTGTTCAGGGAAAGTGATGTTTAACCAGAGACCTGCTAAAAGGCACCCTATTGTAAAAATAGAGGGGAAGAGCTTTCCAAACACAGAGGGCAGCTAGTATAAAAACTGTGAGGCAGAACAAGTTCAGTTCTTCCCTCAAACTCCAACAAGGTTACTGTGGCTAGAGCCAAATAGGGAGGCATTAATCTTTGCTGGATGAAGATAACTATTTATTGAACATGTATTATGTGCCCCATGCTATATATATACATTGCATATTTGGAATAACCTTTTTTGATAGCAAACCTGTTTTATTAAAGGTGAGGGAACTGAGGATCAGAATTTTTTTCAATGTAATCTGTACAGTAAGTCCCCTACATACGAACTTTCAAGATGCAAACTTTCAAAGATGTGAACATGCGTTCCATCAACGTCAGACATGAGTGAGATTGCAGCTTGCCCTCCGTCTCTTGTTGCTGACGATCCTTTAGCTCTACCATCTCCCACCTCCTCTATCTCCTCCAGTGAGTAACTGTTCTTGCCTATTCACTCGATGCCAGCCCCTGTATGCCAGCTATTGTACTGTACTACTGTACTTTTCAAAGTACTGTAAGATTAAAAATGTTTTCTTTATTTTTTGTGTTTATTTTTTATGTATTATTTGTGTGAAAAGTATTATAAACCTATTACAGTACAGCACTATATAGCCAATTGTGTTAGTTGGGTACCTAGGCTAACTCTGTTGGACTTACAAACAAATTGGATTTATGAACACGCTCTCAGAATGGAACTTGTTAGTATCTAGGGAACTTACTGTACACAGCTAGGAGGTGGTAGAGATAGAATCAGCATTCTAACTAGGTTCAAGTTATAAAGCCTACTTTACTTTTTTAATTGCATACATCGTGGCCCAAAAAAGTCACTGTTTTAAGGCTGCTTATAGATGTAAATGATTGTCATTTTTAAAACAGATGCTTTGTAAATGCTCAACAGGAAAAGGTAATCAAAAGAATTAGGAAGTTGGAATACATCAGAATGATGCTAGCATTCCTTATACATATAGTAACTAATGCCAGTTTATTATTACAACAGTTCTTTTCAGTTAGAGATTAAATTTACATTTCAAGAATGTTGAGTTATTGTAAATAAATGCTAGTAATTTGAAGTATTAGCAGTATTTTTCACATTAAATTTCCAAATACTATTTTATTGAGGGCTGCCAAAAATAACATTTTTTTCTATTATAAAATCTGGAGTTTAATTTCCATTTTTGTAGCTGAATTAGGTAAAAGTTTAGAAATGTTTCTTGTTTATTTAAATACAAGATCACATTTTCTAGAATAGGATTGTTTTTGTGAACGTCATGAAAAACAAAATCTTTGTTTCTCTGGAGTTCCAATTGCCTTTGCTATACATTTGCCATGGGTGATGATATCCCATATTTAGAATAACAAAATTAGTTGTGTCACAATTAGCAGAAATTATTTCCGTAGAAGATAAATACATCTCATTTCAGAAGCAGATGATGTCCTAAGAAACAAAGATATTGTTTTATATGCAAATGTCATCAATTGAAGAACAAAACCAAGAATTTATTGCAAGAAGAGTCCAATTGTTTCAAAATAGAAAGTTTACAATTCATAAGGAATTATCAATTTCTTTTTAAAGACAAGTAAGAAAACCTTTCTGTATACCTTTTAAAAAAATATTGCAGAAGTCTAGTCTTTAAAAGCAGTTCATATACCCCATGGCTGATAGATGTTGATTCGTAATTAAAATCTTGACACCTTATTTTTACAGGGGAGAGTGATCATTGTGGTTACTATTTTGAGGATGACAAATCTCGAAACAACAAACTTCTCATGCAATTTTCATTTTTATATTTTATGTATTTGTGTCAGACACTGCATTTTGTTAAATCAGGGTAATTTTGTGTTATACTCTTACTTTTAAAAACAAGAATTGAAGTCCTTTTTTCTGGTCTCTGATATGAACCATTTCACTGAAGAACACTCATTCGTTCATTAAAGAAATATGTATTGAATATTTATTAGGTATCGTGCATTCTGCTAGGTGTGGAAATACAGAGATCGTAAGAAATGTTTTTTGTCCTCAAGTAGCTTGCTATATTTACTGAGGTGATGGGATAGGGAAAATAATCATTACTGTGCAAGAAAATAATTGCTTTACTAGAGTTATGCACAGCACGGTGAAAGGAAAAGGAAAGGTGGTGGGAGGGTCTTGGTGGCAGTAAAGAGGGAGCAGACTGAGAGGAGGCTGGACACATAGATCGGGATCAGAATGCAAAAGAGTTTAGATTTGATTTCATGGACAAGGGAAAATCACTTTTGAACTAAGAGCAGGGCAATATGTGATCAGATTTCCATGGTCAGATTCAGAGAGGGATTAACAAGAGTCGAAACTAGCATCTTCCCTTTACTGCAGATGATATCTTTCACTTTCTTTGAACCTTGAAATTTCTAGTACCTACCATTATTAATGCCAGACTTTTCTTGATAGTTTATAAATAGTAGCTGTTTATCAGACCTGGAATATGTGCCTGAGTACTGCCTCTCTTTTGAAGGGCTCATTGTCAATATTTTCCCTTCTCCTCTTCTTATAGAAGACTTGTTTGCTCACTATGAAGAGAACTTTGTGGCCATCCTTTACCTTTTAAACTGTTTTTTGTTTTGTTTGTGTGTTTTTGTTTTTCAGTTTTTTTGGCCACACTGCATGACATGCAGGATCTTAGTTCCCCCACCAGGGATTGAACTTGTTCCCTGTGCAGTGGAGGCACGCAGTCCTAACCACTGGACCACCAGGGAATTCCCTAAACGGTTTTAATCTGATAGGAATGCTTTGCTATTTAAAGATGGTTGAAGGGTATTTAAAAGATACTTAAAAAAGACTGTTAGAAATCAGTTCAAAACTGAAATATTCACTGTCCTATACCTCATACTCATTGCAGATTTTTAAATAAACTTAAGTTTTTAAATGAACTTAAGTTTCTTCTTGTGGCAAAGACCACCAGGAAAAGAAAAGTTTTATAGTATAAAAAATGCCATTTGTTGAAAAAAAGGATATTTCTAAAAGTATTTATTCTCTTCTTTCAGTGAAGAATTATAGACCCTTATTAAGGGGGAAAAATTGTGTCTTTTTTAAAAGAGGTTGCAGAGATACACTCCTATAAGGCATATAGGCTATACGTTTAGTGTGCTACATCTCTAAAAATGCATTAGCATATATAGTTTTAAAGTGTTTTTACTCTTTCTTATATTAGGAGGAAATAAATTTGACCTGCCATATATTATGGACTATAAGATATTTTGAGAGGATTTTGTTTTCATAATCTCTACCATATTTTCATGCCTAGAAATTATAAAGAAATTAGAAATCACATATAAAATCTTACTGTTAAATTTTATTATTTGATTTGGCTCTCACTGAATCCAAACCATCCTTTTATGCAGTGCTAATTATTTAGAGTCTCAGCTTTGCTCTTGAGTTAGCAGTACCTGATCAACTTTCCAACTGTAAAACAGTTTGAAAATCAAATGTAGCTTACATGCAAGACCCAACAAAATTAAAAGTGTTAAGTACGTTTTGGCAGTTCACTTTTATTATGCCCAGTCCTCAAATGTACCAGCAGATAATCATCTGAATGTTAGTTATTTTTCACATGCTTATGTGATCACACAAAAAGTACATGCTAAAAAGAAGCAGATGGTGACAGATGGGGAAGGTTGAATAAGGTGGTTTTGGAAACCTAGAGAAATACACTTCTGTAATAGTGTAAAAATAAAAATTATTTGATAATCAAGTTAGAACTAACAAAAAGATTGCAAAAAAGGACTTGATTGTTGGAAAATACATAGTATCTAGTTGTGGTTGCTATTCAGAAAAAAGTGTATATTATTTTATTTCATATGTGTAAAATACTATGTTTTTCAGTGGCTGAAAATGGATTTTTTGATGTATTCCTAGTTTTCAGAACCTCATTTTTGGAAAACATTCACTTGGTATCATTTTATTCATTTTTCTTTTGAAGCCTACTAGCGTTAATATCTTTTATAATATGTATTTTGACAATATCTGAAATAGATGAGAATATTTTGATAACTATTTTGATACAAAGATTTGCTTAAAGTCATTGCGATTCTATGCAGATAGTAGCACAAATGGAAATTAAATTCTATGTAAATGAAAGGCCATAAGTATACATTAACTTTTTCAGAATGGGTTGAGAGAATCATATAACTTAAAGGTGAAGGTAGCTGGTAGCATGGAGTGTAGTGTACGTGGGGGAAGTAGTTAGAACCAAACTCTAAAATTAGTGGACTAAATGGAATTTTATTTATTTATTTTAAATACAACAAAGAATAAATGAAAAAGATATTGTTTTATGGGGTTTATCAATATTATCTTTAGAGGACCTTAAAATAAATGAATGAGGTCAAAGTTATGTATGTTTGTACATTTAATCTGTAGACAAAAAACAGCACACATAGTTACATTTTGCTTACCCTTGGACAAAATTCTACTGATTCTAACAGATTGTGAAACTAAACCTTAAAACTTATAAGCTTTTTGTAGAAATTAATCTTCCTCAAAACTGTATACATCCCTAATATTTTATTTAATTGTTAATGATTCATGTAACATTTGTCCTCTTGAGGTATTTTTGAAAACCTTCATCTTCCTGCTGGTTCTAAAAAGGTTTCATCGCCAGTATTAAGTGGAAAATTAAGTAAATGAGCACAGTGATTAGTTCAGACAGAAGTTGTCTGCTTTATACTTAGAATTTATATTTAAGAACTTCTGTCATGAGTTGGCTATTTATACTGTTTCTGGATAATATTAAAAACCATCCCATTTTGCTATATACCTGAAACTAACACAACTTTGTAAATCAACTGTATTTCAATAAAAAAAAAAAAAAAACTTCAGTCAAAAAAAATTCCTGTTTTGTCCCCAGATTAGATATTGTTTAAATATGAATGAAAATGGTATTTTTAGTTCAATGTTAATGTCTCTCAACATTTATAAGTAACAGCTTTTACTTCTCCGTAGAGTTCTGTCAGTTCTTGTAGTAGGTATTTTTCACCTGAAGTTGTTTTCAGTGTTATATAATCTTTTGGTTTTAACAGTCAGAATATTTGCATTCAGTACTTTGGAATGATTCTACTTTAAGCGCAAAGTTTAATTTTAAATTCTCTGAAACATAAGAATATACACAAAACTAACCCTAACTGGAAACACTAGTGATTACCTATAGTGTTTTACAATGCCCATTTTTACTTTGGTTATAAAGACCCATTTTCTTAGAATCCCATAATGTCTGTTGCTTCAGGATGGAAAGGAAGTATAGAAATCTCTGGGAAGATTTGTGTAAGTATGATTTAATCATCGGTATCGTATCCATTTAGCTTTTCTCTTTATCAAGAATGTTGCTTGTTCTAGCCAGAGAATGCTTTTGAAAGTACGATGTTAGCTGCATGCAAGTACTTGTGTGTGCATGCTAGGAGGTAGGCATAAAGCTTATAGCATCTTAATTCAGAATGAATGGTACTTACAGTTGCAGTCTCTTTAGAATCATTAGAGCAGTTGAAAATTGGATATAAAGTATATATTTATGAAGAAAATACCAATAAACCATGGAATTCATAATTCTTATGAAATATATAGTTCTGAAGCTGCAGTACATTTTAGAATCAGAAGATTTGTAGGTCATTTTTTTTAGCACATTCTTGTGATGTTAGGAATATTAAAGGATTTCTGTAATTTATAAAGTATATTAATGTGTGATTATATATAAAACACACATATAAATTACCTGAAATGTAAGGTTAGCAGAAAAAATTTTTTTGAATTAGTGGTAAATTGGTTCATCCAAGTTCGCAGTTTACTTTCACAACATAGGTGTACAGACAGTTTGTTTAGATGTTTAATTTTTTCCCCCATCTGTTCTGTCAGGATTATTGATTGAGCAGGAAGCCACTCCAGGGCACGCATAGCCTCCTCATAACTGCTCGCCTCGAGTGCATTGCGTGGCCTGGCGAACATGCTGAGGAAGGTGTTCCTTCAGCCTCCCAGCAAATCTTAACTGGTAAAAGAATATTGAAATGAACATGCTTTTTGAAAGTACGTAGTAGCCAAATAAATATTTACATTGCGAACTTTAATTGATGGTATCATTTAAAAATATGTAATTTATTATTTAACGTCATTCTTTGAAAGTAGTAACCATTCGAGAACTGTTCATGGTGCTTTTTTAAACTCAGCTGGTTTTTGATAAGTGGAAGTGTCTACAACAAATGTTACCAAATATTAATCAAGTATTACCAGAACATTTACTAGCAATTGATAACCTGCTGTGACTTCCTTGAATCTTAGATTTTATTATGTCAGAAAACGAAGCAATCTCTGGCACCTAGTGGAAAAATTGAAACTAAGCCTTGTTTCCTAGAGCTTGTGCTCCGTTGGGGTGTTTACTGATGTGACCGCTCATCTTTTTTTAACGTTTACATTCTTTTAGTGTTCCAAATCCCTGCTTGTTCTTTATCTCTGTTTGGGCATTTGGGTTAAATATGCTTAAAAAGTGAAGCTACATCTATGGTTACAGAGGACAATAGGTATAAACTTGATTTTAGTTTAAACATTAATGACATTGATTTCATGGAAAAGAGATACTGTCTTTAATTCTTCAAGATAAGTCTTTCAGTGGATTATTCCTTTAGGAGCAGGTTTTGATCTGCATTTATATCCAGATTATATGACATAAGTGCTGTAATGGAGGTGAAATGTGACTTAACCATTGTTGCACCTCTGCATCACCAATCATCCTGCTCTCTGGGTCAGCCCTCATGATAACCAAGAAGTAAATTAGCCTGTTTGCCAGGGGAAAGTTTCTTAGGTTAAAGAGTGTAGATTTTATGTATTACTAGGTTGTGGATTTAAATTTCACTCTGAAACTTCTACATTATTTCCAAGTATTATATTTTGAAATAATTTAGATATAAGGAGAGAGAAAGGATGTTGTATGAACAGTGGGAACATGTTTTATATTATATATCCTCATGTAGAATATTATGATCACTTTTATTTTTATTTCTTGTGTATTTCATCTTCCAGCTGTCTTGAGGTAGGAGTTGAATAGAAATCTTTCTTTTTAATTGATAGCAAAGACTCTTAGATAAAGAGGCCTGGCCGAGTTGTTAGGGTATTTTCTCCTCAGCATTGCCTAAGTTTTACATGTCAGTAAGATAATACATTACATCAAATTTGTTCAGTACAAAGTAATACAGCAAACAGTTCTAATTGTAGCGTTATGTATGTATATTTCAATTAAAGCTCGTTCAAAAGCAAAACCACGTATCTTGAGAATCAGTGTTCATTTTGCAAAGCTAAATAAAATATATTTTATTTTATCAAACAGATTTTTTTACAATGCAGTTTTATTTTTCAGTTGCTTATTTCTCTTCAAAAATAAAACCCTTTTTTTATGTACTCACTTTCCCTTCTGGCTGCAAACCAGGTATTTAAACAAAAATAAAGGATTGCCAGTTTTGCCAGCTGGGGATGAGAACCCGGCTGGTGAAATGTGGGTTCGGGAGGCAGTTAATCCAGCTTTTATGCTTTTTATGGTTTTATGAAAAAAAGAGGTTAAAAACCACACTTGGCTCTTTATTGTGTGTGCCACTTGTTTTGTTGGTGTTGTAGGAATGCGGTAAAACGTTACTTAGATTTAGAAATTTTTGTTATTAGGTAAAATTCTGCGTCTATTAGATAAAGGCCTACAAACAGTACATTCTACGAATTGGATGTGGGATAGATTCAAAAGTCACTGGTATTTAAAAATTATATCTACAGCATTTCCTTTAAGTACACAAGTAGAATTCCTTCTACTTCTTTAAGTTGTTTTTTGTTTTCTATATGTTCTCACATACCTCATTTCAAACAAACAGAAATTTAAAATATTTTTCTCTAAAGATGGAAACTAGAATTTATTGTTTTCCCCAAAAGCATCTTGCTTAGTTTGTTATTTACAAAAGATTTTTGGAAAAACATAGAAACTGGACTTCTGTTTGTATATTGCCAGTGCAGTTCCTAGTTGTCTTTAGCCACAAAACAATGATACAGTTGAATTAATACTAGGAATGTGATGTACAACATGATAAATATGATTAATACGCTGTATGTTAAGTATGAAAGTTCTTGAGAGTAAATCCCAAGAGTTCTCATAACAAGGAAAAATAATTTTTTTCTAATTCTTTAATTCTGTTTATAAGATGGTAGATGTTCATTCAAGTTATTGTAATAATCATTTCATGATATATATAAGTTCAGTCATTATGCTGTACACCGTAAACTTATACAGTGCTGTATATCAGTCATTGAGCTGCATGTCAGTTATTTGTTGGTAAAACTGGAAGGAAAAAATCTTTTCGTAGCATTTAAAAACACCACTAAATAGATCCTTGGGTAACATAGTTTTTTTTCTTAAAATTATGTTCTCCATCTTTAAATACCCTGTCTACCAAAGTGCCTTTCATAGTATTTATAGTAATCATAGTATAACTGTCAAAAATATCACATGCATTTCTATGAAATTGTTGGTTAAATTTTAAGTAAATGTCACATAGGAGTAATCTTCAACAATGTATTTACTAAATTCAAACTAACAAAGTTTAGAACATGAGTACTACTTTGTTCCATATCAAATTCTCTCTAATGTAATCAATTATAAGATATTTTTTGATTGATTAATTTCATGTGTATGGTTTTCTTGATCTGTTTATCCCAAAACTAAGAGGATCAGGTAAAGTAAGCTTTAAGATTATTCAAATATAGTATCCTAAAATAAAATATTGAATGATCCAAATAGATAAGGAAAATTCCATTGGATAAAGAACCTATCTGGTAGAAAGGTAAATCAAATTTTTCCTGGGACAAATGGCAAGTCATGTTTCAATTTGAACAGGTTGCTCTAACGTAGGCTAACTGATGCTTGCATATTGTTTCTTACTAAATGTATTTTGCATGTAATGTGTTTTGGGAAATAAATTTAAGAGCATATACCACACAGCTATTGAGTCCATGATTTTTATTGTTTGTGTTTACTAGAAATTGTTGTGAGGTACTAAAACTGTGGCTACTAAAGTTTATTACAACCCAAACAATAAATCTTTGTATTTACTCTGTTGCCTAAATATTTCCTGAAAGCATTTAAACATGTATGGGCCTCCAAAAGTTTTCATATTTATTTTCATGGTTGTCATGCCCTGGACTCTTCTCTAGTACGTTGCATTTGTTTACTTCTGTCTTTCAATGTTTGATTTGTATTAGTTAGTTCTTCGCAGTGCAAGAATGTGTTACACACATTATGTTCTCTATAATCAGCACAGTTTAGCTCTAAGTTGTTACTTAAAGTCCACTTTGGTAGAACTAGAATGAAAAATTAAGTAGGCCTAAATGAAAATGTGTAAATATGCAAATAGTTTCCATTTAATCCTTAGGGCACTCATATATTCATTTATTTAGAACCTGTTGCAGTACCTTTTTTTGTACCCAATCATTTGCATATATATATATTGAACATTTCACATATTTGGCATGATTTATATCTTTTGTAGGATGCTTCATAGTTTAAATGTCAAGATCTCAGAATAACCTACCTAGGTTTTGAAAGTTATGATTCACTTTTATGTAAAAATCTTATGTTTGATAATAATGCTTTAAAAGTTAATGTGTAAAAATTAATCCTTCACTGGTTTCACTTTTAGGTGTTAGAAGATAATGACTATGGCCGAGCCGTGGATTGGTGGGGCCTTGGGGTTGTCATGTATGAAATGATGTGCGGGAGGTTACCTTTCTACAACCAGGATCATGAGAAACTTTTTGAACTAATTCTAATGGAAGACATTAAATTTCCTCGAACACTCTCTTCAGATGCAAAATCATTGCTTTCAGGGCTCTTGATAAAGGATCCAAATAAACGGTAAGCCACAAATAACACTCACTGAGTTACTGATGAATGTGGTTAGAAATTGTGATATGGAAATTAATTCAAATATAACTAACTCCAAGAAGCAATGTATTTGGTGTAGACATCTTCCCACTGAGACACTGACTTATTTTTAACTGCATAATATAGAACATTAAAAAAATTTCCTCAACTCTTTCCTAACTTGGAAATTTTATACAGATTTTACCAAATAAGGATTTTGAGAGCTTTATGAACAAATAATTTCTTAATTGCCATGGTGCTTGCTATTGTGGAGATAGGAGGATCCCTTTTTTCCTTTCAGTCTCTGGGCTTTATATTTCTGCTGATTTATATTATAAAAAGGATAGAACTGTCTCTCCTCCCACACTAATCTATGTTAATATATCTAACTACTTTTTTTGTTTCCTTGAAGATAATTCTTTTCCATGCATGGCTGAGAGGACTAATAGCAAAAATGTCTTTACACACTTTGCATTTCTATTTTTGTAGCTACAGCTATGACCTGAAGAATCCTGCAGTTCTTTGCTTAATGAGCTATAGTATTTTGTTCACTTTTATATACTTATTTACACATACATTTTGTAAGTTATACATGAAATGACTATTAATTTTTAAATGTCCCTTAAAATGTGTTTGTGTATACATGTATATATTCATTGTTGCATTAGATGTATATGCATATCAGTATTTCTCCGAAAATCTCTTAGACCTTAAGTGTCTTAAGGGCAGACCATTTCATATATTGTTTAATCTTTTGAACACACATAATTTTTTTAATATTCTGTTTATGGTTGATGGTATTTGTTGACAGACTGAATTAATGAGTGAAGGAATAAATGAATTCTAAAATGTGGGCTTTGTCTACCTTAGAGATGGTTTCCATCACACACTTCTAGCTTTTAAATTTTTGAGAAACATGATTTTACCTTCATCAGAAATAAGCAAACATAATAAAAGAGGTACCATCATTTTGCTTTGTGACGAGCCATTCAAAAATGTTTCATAATCCTAGTAACTGAGACCTTACCTTATATTTGTAAAGTGATTTTGTGTTCTTTGTCAGGGCATTTACACATTTCTTGTTTCCCTTGATAAAGTAGCTGGTGGAGTAGATAGGATAGATATTATTCTCATTTCCATTTGATTGAGAAGAAAATGAGGCCCAGGGAGGGTTAAGTGATTCGTCCTAGTTCTCACAGAAAATTCGTATAGAACAAGAATAGAAATCAAGTTTATACGTGAGCATTTGATATTTCTCTTGTACAGTGATAAAACCATTTTCTTAGTTTAGGTTTTAAAATGTGTTCCATTTGATGTGATTGTAGCAACTATTGTAACAAGAGGTACTTGGCTGTAGATAAGCTTTATACAGAGTTAGGATTTCCATTTTATCTACTGGAGTTTTGGATCTAATATTTGCCTTAGGTTTAAAGGGCAGTGAATTTTTAACCCATCTTTTTCTGACTCCTCCTTCTGGTTTTCATTTCTATGTCTATTCATTTTTTTATTATCATTTCCCACCCTCTATCACCATCCCACCCCCTGGGGATAGCATGTAGTAGGTATTTAATAATTGCTGAATACATGTGAGGTAAATTTCTAGACTGTCTGCTAGTGGCCTGGTATGTAGGACAACTCTTAATGTTTTGTCTACCCAGAGGTTGATATTGTCTAAAGAGAAGATGTGGTATCTTTAACTATTTGTTATTTCCTTTAAGGTAGATATTTTAAGCCCCTCCACTGCTACATTAAACTATTGGGAATGCAAGGATGATAAGATCAATAATCTCTGCTCTAGGTGTTCATAGAATAATGTGGGTTACAAAACATACATTCACATATGCTGAGGTTAAGTACATACAGATGCTATTGAAGTTATTAGCTGTCTAGGATATTGGAAAACTTGAGCTGGCTCAAGAAGGAGTTGGAATTTGCAGTGGTTTTCATGCAGAGACTTATACATGTAGAGAATAGCTAGGATTGCAAATGAACATGGCATTTGAGAAGTTCAGCAACTGGAGTGTAGGGTATCAGTTGGGTAACATTGGGAGATGAAGCCGATATGTTAGACTATAAGGACCTTATGTTTCTTAGAAAATATTTAATCTTTATTCAGAAGGGGATGAGAAGCCACTGAATTATTAAAAGTAAGGGATAGTACAATCAGATTTATGTTATGAAAAGGTAACTCAGGCAGCTTTGTCATGGATAGATTAGAATAGTGAAGGGTCAGGGAGGCAGAGTAATTAAGAATACATATGGAATTATTCAGATAAGAGATGGAGTCCTTCCTAAAGCAGTAGTGAAGAGTGCTAAATAGAACTTTGTGAATGATTAAATAGAAATGATGAGGAAATGGAAGGAGTCGGGATGCCTCTGAGGTTTCCGACTTGGATGACTAGTTTGGAGAATGTAGTTATTATTAACAGAGAGGGAGTACAGGCAAAGGAGGAGGCTTGATGGGGTAGATGTTGATATTAGTTTTGCTATGCCAAGTCTGAGGTTTCTATAGAAAACCTAGATGTCAAACAGGCAGCTGAAAATAGTACCAGTGCTTAATGGAATCACAATAACTGTAAGAATCTGCCTGCCAGTGTAGGGGACACTGGTTGGAGCCCTGGTGCAGGAAGATCCCACATGCCTCAGAGCAACTAAGCTTGTGTGCCACAACTACTGAGCCCGTGTGCTGCAATTACTGAAGCCCACGCACCTAGAGCCTGTGCTCTGTAACAAGAGAAGCCACCACAATGAGAAACCCAGTAAATAAATTAAAAAATTTATTTAAAAAAAAAAAAGAATCACAATACCTGATTTTTTTCCAGGTATATGCCCAGGAGTGGGATTGCTGGGTCATATGGTTCTGATTCTATTTTTAGTTTTTTAATGTACCTCCATACTGTTCTCCATAGTGGCTGTACCAGTTTACATTCCCACCAGCAGTTTAGGAAGGTTGCCTTTTCTCCGTATCCTCTCCAGCATTTATTGTTTCTAGATTTTTTTGATGATGGCCATTCTGACTGGTGTGAGGTGATACCTGACTGTAGTTTTGATTTGCATTTCTCTAATAATTAATCATGTTGAGCATTTTTTCATGTGTTTGTTGGCCATCTGTATGTCTTCTTTGGAGAAATGCCTATTTAGGTCTTCCACCCATTTTTTCATTGGGTTGTTTGTTTTTTGATACTGAGCTGCATGAGCTGTTTGTATATTTGGAGATTAATCTCTTGTCAGTTGCTTCATTTGCAAATATTTTTTCCCATCCTGAGGGTTGTCTTTTCATTTTATTTATGGTTTCCTTTGCTGTGCAAAAGCTTTTAAGTTTCATGAGATCCATTTGTTTATTTTTGTTTTTATTTTCATTACTCTAGGAGGTGGGTCAGAAAAGATCTTGCTGTGATTTATGTCAGGGAGTGTTCTGCCTGTGTTTTCCTTTAAGAGTTTTATAGTGTCCATCCTTACATTTAAGTTTTTAATCCATTTTAAGTTTATTTTTGTGTATGGTGTTGGCGAGTGTTCTAATTTTATTCTTTTGAATGTAGCTGTCCAGTTTTCAAAGATGAACTTATTTGCAAAATAGAAATAGAGACACAGATGTAGAGAACAAACTTATGGATACCAAGGGGGAAAGAGGGAGGTTAGAATGAATTGGGAGATTGGGATTGACATATATATACTACTATGTGTAAAATAGATAACTAACGAGAACCTACTGTATAGCAGAAGGAACTCTACTCAGTGCTTTTTGTGTGACCTAAATGGGAAGGAAATCTAAAAAGAGGGGATATATGTATACATATAACTGATTCACTTTGCTGTACAGCAGAAACTAACACAACCTTGAAAAGCAACTATACTCCAATAACAATTAATTCAAAAAAAAGAAACACAGTAACTGAATATCTGGATTTGGGATCTGTAGTTATCTAGGAGGTAGCTGGAGCCATGAGAATAGTAAAAAGAGTAGAATATAAAAAGAAGAAGGCCTGAGGACAGGGTCCTGGGAAATGTCAAAATTTAAAAGGTAGAAAGAAGAGAGAGCCAACAAAGGACCCCGAAAAGTCTTTGGAAACATAATCAAAGACAGCACTATTATACCTCTTTATTATTCCCATTCAACTATTTTTAAATACTGCCTGAATTTTTCTGATACTCTTTACTGAATTGCTATCAGTTCTGTCAGAGAGTCAGCTTTCATCTTGCCTTTATTTCTTATTCTTCATTCCTTTATGATTATTCTATTAGTATCTCCTTTAGCCTCCTAAGAACATTCTGTAGGAAAAGCATGACCTCATGTTGCATTCAGTAACACAAGGAAAATGTGAATTCGTGTTCTTTCTAGTTATGAAGGATCCATAGTAGCTGAGGACTTTAGTTTGGCTTTCTGATATGGGAATTTGGTATTCTTAGACAAAAATATCTTAATGTAAATCATATTTTGATATAATTTTGAAGTCAAATTGTATATTAGGGAGTCATTGATATTGAAATTTTTGACAGTTTCACACTTTGAAGAAGCTTGTGTTAAAGAATCTCTACCAACTTCTAAAATGGCAGTCTAAGATTATATTCTTAGTCTTTGCATACTATTCATGGCTGATACTTTAGTTTTATATGTATTTGATAAATATAGATTAAATGCTGCCTATGTCCAAAGCCAACCTATTGCTAGAGAACTAAGGGGTGACAAAAATGAATAACTGAAACTGAATTAAAATCTTTTATTCACAAAAATGATAATGGTTCTCCATTCCAACTCCTACCTCACCTAGCATCGCATATATAATTCAGATTGAAAACAATATTGAAGTAAACAATAACATAAATGTAAGAAAATACAACAAACTTCTGCTTTTTCTCGTGCATACTACTTTAATGCATACTTTGAAATGTTAAATCATTCTTTTCAGAAGCCTGTGTTTTGGTGTTTCTGCTTTTCTGGCTCCCTAAGCACAATCTTAAAATGCTTTTTGGATAATCCAGTACTGAACTCTCCCCTCAGAAGAATTTGCATTCTCCCAGGGGAGAGACATACACAACTTGAAATAGAAAGAAAAAGAGTGAGGCCAGGGAGTCGAGTGCTGAGTGTTAACTAAATATAGAGTTGCCAGCCTGAAAGTTCCAAATATGAATTTAACTATTATGATCTGATCCAATCTAAAAGTTCCATATCAGGGGTGTGTTTTATTCTGTATGAATCTTGGGATAGGAGACCTAGAAAGTGGGAACTACAGGATCATCGCTGCAGATACTCAGATATCAGCTAATTGTTTTGTTTTCTATTCTGACGGTGTGTCAGAGAATCCTGGAATTTTCCCAGTCATGTATTTCTTGTACCTAGTAATAACCAGAATTCATTAAAATTGTATAATTGTTTTCTGTGACCTGTTTGCTTTTCTTCCTACCCAGTGTTGTGTTGGGAGTTGAAATGTACCAGCTTAGAATAGCCTGTTGTTAAATTTCAAGAATTTTGTGAGGTGGTTGTTGAATACAGTCATTATTAAAAATTAAATTATATAAACATACAATTAAATCAGGAACATTAAAATCAGAGGTAAAAAATACTCAAAACTCATCACTCTTTAATAATGTTAAGTTTTATCTGTGCTTTTGAGGTTACTTATATATTGTGCTTATATATTTTGAAGCTAGAAATACTATATAATGTTTTGCTTCTGCACATCTTATATCAGTAAAAATAATAAACATGTATGCAGTATATCGTATATGGATAGTTTCTCCCAGAGAGCTGATGGTTAAGCACTTACAAGCACACAGCATTCCTAACGATAATTAAAATCAAATAAAACTTGCTGTATCAAATTCAGATTTAAATAGATGTCCTTTATTTTCTTTTCCTCTTTTTTCCTGTCCTTTCTTTTTTCCTCTCTTTTTCCTCTTTCCCTCCCACCTTACTCCCTTCTTTCTGTTTCTCTCGTCTTTTCTTCATAGTGACTAGTAGGCACTATGTGAAACTGAGAAAGCTAAAAAGCACCTGAATTTCAGATTGTGTCAAGTATCAGTTGAATGAGTACCTTCAAAGATGGGGTGAGGGTATTTTTTAATTTTTAATTTATATTGAAACTTTCATAGCAGATTACATTGCAGTAATATTTCATAGATTAATTTTATCATTTCTGTGGAAATTCATTTGAGATATGAAAATAGTCCATGAGTTTTTGTTAGTAGTGCTCTCCAGATTGTTTTTTCTAACCAATTATCTAGTCTTTTCAGAATTTATGTTAACAAGGGTGCATTTTGACTAAAATTGTTCTAAAATAAATTTGGCTTATAGAATTGACAATAGCTACCATTTATTGTGCTAGGTTCTTATGTTATTTCTAACCCTTGCAGTTATCCAGCAGGCTGGTATTATTATTCCCACTATACAGATGAGAAGACTGAGATTAAGCAACTTTTTTAATGTCATACATCTCATAAATTTCAGAGCTGGTTGCCTGTTTCAGGTTGTCTCCAACAAAGCCTATGCTCTTTTCAAATACCATACTGTGCTGAGGCTACTTCCCAATAGCATATTGGGAAAATTAGATCTTACAACAAAAGCTTTTTATATTTATGGCTATTCATCACAGGAACTATTTACACACAGAAAATTACATTTCACAAAAGCTTTGTAGTTATGCATTCAGCTTATGTAAACTTTTTATACTCATTTAATTTTATTTCTGTCCTCACAGCCTTGGTGGAGGACCAGATGATGCAAAAGAAATTATGAGACACAGTTTCTTTTCTGGAGTAAACTGGCAAGATGTGTATGATAAAAAGGTAGGTTATCTTCATGGCATAGTGTTTATACATTTTGGCTAAAATGAATTTACAGCAAAAAAATTTTTAAGTGAATACAATTTAAAGATATAATTGTATTTTTCAGTTTTACTCAATCATTTAATTGAATATTGAACTTCTTAGCACAAAATTGTATTGATAGTTTGACTCCTGAAATGCATTTTGAAATTTTATTGTGTGATCAAGCAGTTTTTCTCTTTTTATCACAATTTTTTAGTTTCCTCAGTTTAGAAAAAATAAAGGCACCAATGTTATGTTATTCTTCAGGAAAACTAACTAGCAAAGCAGTTGTAATTTTAAAACTTTGTCTCTATGCCTTTCATTTTAAAGTGAACTCTTCATATTTATTTATACAGTTTCTTATTTTAAAAGGAATTTAAAGCAATTTAGTTTTAATATTTAACAAAATAATACATTTATTTATCTTCTTTGGAACTTCTCTGTTACTTGAAACAGAACTTCAAGACCAACAAAATGGATGCTAAAAATTATATAATTTTATTTTTAGTGTAATCTGCTTAGTATTTGTTCTTAATACTGAAATGGTTTTATTTGTTTTTGTTTTTTAATTAATTATTTTATTGGCTGTGTTGGGTCTCCTTTTTGCTGTGCATGGGCTTTCTTTAGTTGCAGTGAGTGGGGGCTACTCTTCGTTGTGGTGCGCAGGCTCCTCATTGCTGTGGCTTCTCTTGTTGTGGAGCACGGGCTCTAGTCACGTGGACTTCAGTAGTTGCAGCACATGGGCTCAATAGTTGTGGCTCACAGGCTCTAAAGCACAGGCTCAGTAGTTGTGGTGCACGGGCTTAGTTGCTCTGCAGCATGTGGGATCTTCCTGGAGCAGGGATCGAACCCATGTCCCCTGCATTGGCAGGCGGATTCTCAACCACTGCATTACCTAGGAAGCCCATTATACTGCAGTGTTTCCTTAAGTTTAGAAACAGGAAATTATTGTGTCTGTTCTATCTTTTAAATTTTTTTAATTTTAGTTTTACTACTTCAGATATTGTTAGTACAGACACTGATTTTGATATTTTGATTTTCGAATGCCCATATAAAAATTTTACTGTGAAATTTTTATTTTATTCAGCATTTGCTTCAATTTTTTATCTAGTCATTTTGTGTAGTTAGTCCTTCCATTTCAATTTATTCCAGCTTTCTATATTTTTCTCTAAAACATATATCAAACAGCAACATTTATGTAGTATCTGTTTTGTGCCAGATATTCTTCATTAATCCCTAAAGACAGAATATCATATGAGTTATGAGAAAGTAAGACAAATACTTCATTTTTGTATTGTGGTAATAGGGAGTATGGTGATTTTCTAAGCATTTCTTGTGACTAGGTGTTTAAAATAGTTGCACCGTGTTATGATACCTATACTCAAACTTCACTTCAATTAAACTTATATTTCTTGAGTTTCTACCATGTATAAAGCACTGAGGTAAGTATTGCCTCCTTCTCAGACCTTATGAGAAGCTTGTGACCATTCTTAAGTGTCCTCAGTGTTTATTAACTTCATGTAGACAATTATACATCCACTTTATAACACTGAAGATATTCTTTATGAGTAGCATCCATATATAGCCCCTAATGCACTGTGTGCTGTTTATCATGTCAGTACACTATAAAAGGACCTGGAAAAGAAATCTGAAAAGTATCAAGATCTTGGTATGCCTCCTAGAAATAATGTATGATTAGAGGTTTTCTTTGGCAGACAAAGTTATAAGCCACAACTAAATATTCCTTTGATGTACCCTGTCCAAGGAGGACTTCACCACTACCACCAACAGCAAAATATGACAGAAAGAAAAATTTCTTTAAGCGACATATGTGGATCACCACTGTGGCACTGCTAACTTTAAAGAAGGGGCAAAACATGGACTTTCTTCAGTCCTGTTTGGAGAGTAAGATATGCTGCAAAGATTTCTTCATCATTGTTCAGCTCTTCATGTTAAATTGTAGTTTGGCATCACCTACGCAGTGCTCTGAGAACCCACCTAGCACACAGTGAAGAAGCAAGGCTTTTCCTATCTCTGTTGCACTGGGCTCAACATGCCCAGAGGGGAGATACTGTTAAGATATCCAGGCAGCTCCTTTGTAGTGAATGGAACTGGAGAAGCCAGCAAGTAGGGCAGGAGAAGGAGCTGCCAAAGCATAGCTTTAGATGATGTACGTGAAGAAATGAGTTTAAATTGTGAGTATTTTGATAAAAATAGTTGCTACTTAATTTGAGCAAAGATGCTAAGTATCTTGTGTAAAGAAACACAACCACAAAAATCACAAAGTTTCTACTCATTGATGCCTGCTACAGATTTACTGTGGGGGTGTGGGTGGTATCCTGGATGTCAGATGAGGCACTGATGTTTTCATCCAGCTTCACACACCTGAAGAAGAACAGAGTCGCAGCAGCATGCTTAAATTTTGCGACTCTTTCTGAGAAAGGCTGTGAAAATACAATTGGGTTTATTTGGGTTTGTATTGTATCACTAACAAACAAGAAATTAATTATAGAACTGCAAATGCCAGTACCTATTTTAATGAATTCAGTTGTAATTCTAGTATTTTCAAACATTTTTAAAGGGTCCTATGTCTTTAAAATATGTAACTTATTCATAAAAGGTTAATTCATCTCTAAGATAAGATATTTTTTATTACAGTTTTACTAATGTGCTTTAGGAGATTTACTATTTTTATAGATTTATTACATGATTATTAGCCGTTTTTCTATATATCATGGCAAACCTAGAGATGAAGGCACATATAAAGATAATGGTATCTTTAGGGGAAAGCTAAATCCCTTCTTAGGCAAAGTTAAAAATGAATTAATCTTAATTATTAGTATCATGGTGTACCACTCTAAAGAACTTAGTGCTGGATCTGCTTCTTTCCTCTTGTGTGGAAGTGGACAAGTTTTATTCCCACATAAAATTATGACCTTTGAAGTGTCTTCAAGCTTTCAGATTCTCTGGTGTAGGATGCTTTATAATATGAATTTATCTAGTTAAGTTTCTATATAAGTTTCAAACTCAGTTTGTCAACTTCTACAAAAATTCTGCTGAAATTTTCTGTGATATTATGTTCAATTTATAGAAAAATTTGGGGAGAGTTGGCATTTGAACATCCTGTGCCTCTCCATTTATTTAGGTCTTCTTTAATTACTCTCAATAGTGTTTCATAATTTTCAGTTTAGTTCTTACACATAGTCTGTTAAATTTATCCATAAGTATTTCATGTCTTCTGACATGAACGGTATTTTTAAATTTCATTTTCATATTGTTTACTACCAGTAGAAATAAGATTGATTTTTGTATATTGACCTTGTATCCTACAAGTATTAGTTTTAGTAGCTTTTTTTGTACATGACTTAGGGTTATCCTAAATAGATGATCCTATCTTCTATAAATAAAAAGTTTTACTTTGTTTTCAATCTGCATATATTTTATTTATTTCTTTTGCCTTATTATATTGGCTAGGACCTTTCTACAAATGAGAGTTGACATCCTGGCTTTGTTTCTAATCTTAGGGAGAAAACATCTTTTACTGTTATATGACGTTAATCACACCTAGCACTGAAATCTTCGTTACTAAATGTCATTCTCCAGTGTAAAGAACCAAGGTTATTTAGAGAAATAGTCGATCCCATAGCTGAGATAGGAAAATAAAAGAAGTGTCCAAGGAATTTTATGGTGCCAGAAATTAAAAAAACAAAGGAAGGTAGATGGAAAAGTGCATGTTAACAGGACACAGAAGCCAACCTTAAATAATTCCCAGTGGTGAAAGCTGGAACAATTTCAGTAGCAAAACAAATATTGTATATGACCCAAAGAATAAGATACATATCCGTGTGTCTATACTGCAAAAATTAATGATTGAACAAACATAAAATATTGAGAAGAGATATGTCTTCATAATAGGTGAATTCCAATTAATAAATGTAGAAGGAATCAGGCAAGTAGAAAATTACCATTAAGAACACCAGAGTAAAAATTGCTGCATGCAAGATTCACCAATGAATGTTAAAATTAGTGGGTAAAAGTTTAACAAAGAGGATATTTGCATAGTGTCAACCAGTCTTTCCTCAAATATTTATTTACAAAGATTAAAAGAGTAATTTTACAGTAAAAAGCCTTGGCAGACGCTGTCTTAAACCAAGTAATCAGGATTAATATCACCAGTAATAAGACACTGAAATCATTGTAACCTATGATATGAAGCGCTGAAAAGGCTGTATCACTTTTGTAGTTTTCTTCCTCAAAATGCATAGATAGCCTCAGTGTAATCATAAGAAGACCTGAAGAAACCCGCATGGAGGGACATACTTCAAAATAATTAGCCGGATAGCTTCAAAAGTGTCAACTTCATGAAAGGCAGCGAATGAGTATGGAACTTTCACAGATTGGAAGAGACTAAGGTGGCATGATGACTAAATGCAATGTGAGATTTTCTAGGTTGGATATAGGAATAGAAAAGGTTCATAAGTGGAAAAACTGATGAAATCTAAATAAAGTTGGTAGATAATAGTTTTGTGCCAATTTAATAGTTTTGATAATTGCACTACGGCTGCATAAACTATTATCATTAAGGGAAGGTGGTGTGTAAAGGGTATATGGGAACTATTTATACTATTTTCTCAGGCTTTTCTAAGCCTAAAATTATTTCAGTATAACAAGTTATAAAACTTTTATCTAATTATAGGGTTTTTATACCTCCTTTATTGGGTTGAGGAAATTCCTTCTATTTCTTGTATGCTGATAGTTTTTATCATGAACAAGTGTTGAATTTTATAAAAAGTTTTTTGCATATATTGCAATGATCATGTAGTTTTTCTTCTTTATAGTCTATTAAAATGGTGAATTGTATTGATTGGAAACTGTTAAATGAGCCTTATGTTCCTGGGGGAGTGGGGGAAGATCTACTTATTTATGATATTATCCTTGTTATATATTGCTAGGTTTGATACAGTGTGTTTTTTAAAGGATATTTTTCACATGCTTAAATTATACATGATACAGAGGTGTCATCTTCTTTTCCTAAAGTGTCTTTGCATGGTTTTCATTTCAGGATCATGTTTACCTTTTCAAAATGAGGTAGGAAATATGTCCTCCTCTTCAATTTTATGGAATTGTTTCTGTAGAGTTTGTATTAAATGTTCATTAAATCTTTGGTAGAATTTACAGTAAGGCCCCTGGGGCCTGGAGTTTTTTCTCATTGTTGGGAGATTTGTAACTATGAACTCAGTTTCTTTAATAGTTAAGGGACTGTTCTGGTTATCTGTTTTTTCTTGATTGATTTTGATATTTTATGGCTTTCAAGAAATTTGTCATATACGTTTTCTAATTTATTGGCTTAAAAATGTTTGTAACATTCTCTTTATATCTTTATAGTGTTTGTTGTATATGTAGTGAGGGCTTCTTTTATTCCTGATATTGGTATATTGTTTTTCTGTGTTCAAATTCATTAATTCTCATCTTTATTATTTCTTTATTCTCTTTCTTTTGAGTTGATGTTGCATTTCTTTATCTTCTTTAGGAGGAAGCTAAGATTATTGGCTTGAGGCCTTTCTCTTTTTCTAACATAAGCACTTGATGTTATGTTTCTATCTAAGGACAGTTAGCCATGCTTTGCAAATTTTGATATGTTTTTTTTCATTTCAAAATATTTTTAGTTCCTCTTGTGATTCCTTCTCAACTCGGATTATTCAAAAGTGTTGTTCACAATTTCCAAGTATGTGGATTTTCAGACATCTTTCTGATATTGATTCCTAACTATCTTATGGTTGGAAAACATATTTCATATGAATATGAATCCTTTAAAATTTATTAAGATTTGTTGTATGGTCGAGAAAATGGTTTATCTTGGTGTATGTTTCATACACACTTGAAAAAAATGTGTATTCCACTTACACTGCATAAAATATTCTACCATTATCCATTAGGTCAAGATGGTTGACAGTGTTGTTTATGTCTCCTATATTATTACTGATTTTCTGTCCACTTGTTCCATAAGTTACTGAAAAAGGATTTTTGAAGTCTTTAGCTATAATTGTGGACTTGCTTGTTTCTCTTTTTAGTTCTGCTTCTTGTATTTTGAAGCTTCAGTGTTAGTTGTGTATACATTTAGTATTGCTATGTCTTCTTGGTGAATTTACCCCTTTTTCATTATGAAGGGTCCCTTTATATTCATAGCATTAGTTTTTGTTTTGAAATCTACTTTGTCTGATATTAATATAAGTACTCCAGTTTTCTTTTGAATTTGTATAACTTATTTTTCCCATCTTGTTATTTTTGACGTATATCATTATATTTAAGTGGATTTTCTCTTAGACATCATGTAGTTGTCTTGCCTTTTTTTTTTATTTTAATGTGTGAGGATTTTATTTACAACTTTATTAGCAAAAAAAATTAAACATAGGTTACTGCAGCTGATCCTGTCAGATTAAGGTTCCATTTTAAATTGCCATCAAATTGTCTAAAGATATATAATCCTAAATCTGCAGTTTTCTTTATGAAGTACAGTGCTCATATTTTCGGCGGTGTTTTAAACATATAAGTACAAAGGAAATAAAATCGCTCGTTAAAAACTGTGTTAAATGAAGTGTATTTTAAATTTAAGTTTATGTTGTCCTTGTAATAATACATGCCCAAAGAAAATCAGAAGCTTGAAGGGCAATTGCACTTCCTACCTCCATGGGCAGTTAGAACAATCAGTCATTTTCGATTTATCAGCAACTACTCTGAATTTACTATGAGATGTAGCCAAAGTCAAAATAGAAGAGTTAGGGAGGATATTCCTTTTTTGGAGGAGGTTAAGCCCTCCAGAATCAGCATGGAAAATAAACATCCTATTGAAGAATTCTAGGTAAATTTCAACCATGCTGAGCTGACTTAATGTTTTCATTGACTTGTCTGGTGTCATTCTTCTAAATCAAGTGTGTTTATGTTCTTTTAGAGCATCCATATCTTCTCCAAAAAAGATTTTCATCAATAAGAATAACATCAATGGCTCCATTTTTCTGTCCCTTTCCTTCGTTGTCTTCTTCCAAATCAGTTCTTTTGCCATTTTTAGCCCTACCTCCATAAGCTTTGCTTAATTTGTTTTTATCTCTTTCTGGAGTATATGTGCTGAAATCTTTCAAGATTGACTACAGTTATACCTGCCTCATCTACATCGCTCACTGAATCATCAGCCTCATCTCCATCTGTTCCCTGGGTGTAACAGGTATCGTTTGCTTCCTCCTCGTTATCATCAACCAGCTTAGTATGAAATTCAAACACCTCACAACCACTGAAAACTAGTGCCCACCCTGTTTTGAAGTCTGCTTTCCTTCTTTCCATTTCTTACTTGAGTTTATCAATCTTTTTGTCTTTTCCTTCCATATGAGAAAAGATTCTGGAGTTACTTTGACAGCATTTGGGCCTAGGACAGAACACTCTTTCGATTAGATCTTTGAATGAAATTTTCTGTTCTTTCTCTTCTTTCTTTCTATAAAAGATAAAAAATACACAATACAATGCAAATACAATACAGTACAAATCCAGGAGGAAGTGTATCACGATACATGCAGATATCTCCCCCTCCATGGCATACCCAAAGCCAGCCATATTTATTGTTTTCAGTAGCTTCAAGGAAATGTTTGCATACTATCAGTTATGGAGTTTTTCTTTTCTGCCTTATTGTGCTTCCTACTCACTGCTTCTTCCAGTTTTTTCTCATCCCAATTATCCATAGTTTATTTTTCAAGTTCTTCACTGCTTGCATCACATTTTCTCACCACAGTCAAGTCATGAGGAACTTTATACTTAACCTCCTTTAGTGCTTTGCCCATGCGTATACCACAGATTCAGGATCTGCACCTTTGCTTAGTTTTTGAGCAGCAACTACAGGTTTGAATAGTTCACTTAGCTCTTGCAATTCTCACTTCTTGTCATCCTTCTTCGGTTTCTCTTTGGCTTCCCTTTATGCTACCTGGTGTGGATTTTATTGACCAAATTGAACTTGAGGAGTGGCAGCCTTGATAAACTTTGTTACTTTGCTCCTTTCTTATTCTTTAGACCAAAAGTTTTGCCTCCAGTAATCTTTTTCTACTCCACCTTTTTGCTTCCCCCAGCCTGAGCATTGATTTCTTGATTGGGGGGGTGAGCATTGTGGAGACAGTTGGCACTGGCCAGACTTCAGCACAGTCGGATTCCATCAGGTGATCTGGACCTACGGCAGGAGGAGGAAGAGGAACACACAGCCACTGCCTTAGTCACTGCACCATACCTAGGTTTTTTCTTATTCATTAGATAATATATGACTTTTAATGGAATGTGCAGCCCATTTTTATATAATTCAATTATTGACACGGATTTAAATCTGCCATCTTGCAATTTATTTTGTTTTTTCTCTGCCATTGAATAGTTTTATGATTCCATTTTATTTCAGCTATTTTGTCTCATTAGCTATACTCCTTTTTTTTTTTGTTTTGTCTTGAGGTTGTTTTAGAGTTTTCCATGTATATGTTTAATTTATCACACTGTACCTTCAGTTAATATTATAACCATATCACTTTCAATAGCATATTTCTGTTTCCCCTTCTATTCTTTATGCTCTCGTTTTCATATATTTTACCTTCATGTTATAAACATCACAATACATCAGAATTCTGTTTAGCTTTAGACAATTATGTTTTAATGTGCTGAAAAATGCTTTATATTTACTACTAGTAGCACTCTCCTTTCCTTTATGTAGGTCCATGCTTCCCTCTGGTATCTTGTTTTGTTTTGTTTTTCTCTTCTTCACTATTTTTCTTTAGCCTTTATTCTAAATCTCATTTAGCTCCACGTCTAAGACATGATCTCCCTGATTTGGAAATATTCATGGGAAAAAGAATACATTTGAAGGAAATATAGGCTTGGAATTGATGGGAATGTGACATTTCAGAGGGGAGACCAATGTAAGAAAAAATAAAGTAGTGATGATTGAAGTACATGCAGTATGCTGAAACTGGGAAGAACTAGCAATTTATGATAGATGCAAAAAATGGAGAAGCGAGCCTGTTAATTTGGTATAATTTCTTGAAAGCTTAGCTCATGTTTGATTGATCCACCTACTTACCAGAATTATAAATCCTCAAGTAGGGGGATGACGTAAGATGACTGGACCTTTTCAAGTTTGTTCGTATAGACTTTCAGGCAGAAGAGTTTGGAAAAGGGAATCTCATTCAGAGACTGCTGCAATGATACAAGTGTTAAGCGGTAGAGTCCAATGAAGCAGAATGAAGGCAATGAGGAAGGGAAAAAAATGTGAATTCTATAGATGTTTTAAAGAAATAAGAATTAGTAATCTAGTCTGACAATCCTGGGGAAATGGGAGAGGATTGTTGCTGGTAATATTTGATTTTAAACGGAATTATCTCAGGTCTAGAAATAGAGCACTAACATTTGGAAGTGAGAGCAAGAATCAGTAAGGGAATTCAGTTAAGTTGTGGGAATGGATTTCCTCTATAAAAAGGATGGGGTGAGACAATAGCTGAGAAAGGGAAGAAGAGTTAGGAAAAGAGACACGGGGAGGGAAAATATGAGAACACCAAGAGCTAGAATTGAGTATTAGAAAATATCCATGGTCAAGAATGGGAGTTAGTTTGAGGACACAATTTTGTAAGGTCTCTCAAGGTCCTTTGTGAAGTGTTATTTAAAAACTTACAGTGGCACTTTTCTGACTGAATCCTGACTTTCTGTTTTCTGGTTGAAAAATTCAGCATGAAGAGTTTGGCCAACATTAGTCATTGTTATTGTTTTCATAAGTAAAGCAAGGTTAGACAAGTATAACATAAACACTAACAGAGAAGAGAGAGAAGCTAAAAAGATGCTTCTAGGTAGCTTCACGTTAATATTCTCCTTATCCTACTCAAATGGTGGCCCAGTCTAAAATTTCAGGTCAAAGAAAGAGAAGCCACAAATATATACCAAATGTTCTGACAGTTTAACTTTAAAATTACTCTCTTCTGTTGATTGTGAGGCATTGCACTGAGGATATGCAAGACCACAGACAGCTGTCAAAACCAACGTTAGTTGTGATATGAAATGCAAATGGTTTAAGCTTTAAAAGTTCTCAAGTGGGTTAAAAACAAAATATAACTAGATGTTCTGTACAGGAAGCTCACCTAAAACAGAATTACACAGAAAAGTGGAAAACATAAGAGGATGAATAGAGGTTTAACAGGCAAATGTGATAAAAAGTAAACAGAGACAATTATAATTTTGAGGTAAATAGATTTCAACACATAGATATTAAATGGAAGAAGTCATTTTTGGCATAATGAACAATAGTATGACCTTTCACATAAAAAGTAAAATTTTTGCGCCAAATAGCATTTATGTGCACAAAACACTATTAGAAATACCAGAAGGCCTGATAGAAATACAGTTTCTTTCTTAATGTGGCAGAGGTTCATCAACTTTGTTGGTCTTTTGAAAGAGCCAGCTTGTGATTTTGGTGATTTTCTCTATCAGTTTTCAATTTTTTCGATTATTCATTTTCTTCTCTTTATTTCATATTTTATTTGCACTTTTATTTCTGTTTTCCTAAACTGGAAGTATAAATCATTGCTTTTAGATCTTTCTTTTTAGATGTATGATTCAATGCTGTAAGTTTTCCTATGTATACTGTTTTTACTGCATCCCACAAATTTTGATAGGTTGTATTTTCACTTTTACTTAGTTAAAATATATTTAAATTTTTCTTGAGACATCTTATTTGACCCATATGTTATTTATAACTATATTATTTAATCTCTGAGTATTTGGAGTTTTTAACTTACTGATTGCCAGATAGCTTTAACTTACTGATTGCCAATTTAATTCTGTTGTGGTTTGAGAGCATACTTTTGTATGATTTCTGTTCTTTTAAATTTGTTAAGATGGTTTTATGGCCTAGAATGTGGTTTGTCTTTGTGAAGAAGAATGTGTATTCTGCTGTTGCTGGGGGAGGTGGTCTGTAGGTATCAATTAGATCCAGTTGGCTGATGGTGCTTTTCAGTCTTTACTAATTTTCTGCCTGCTGGATCTGTCAATTACTGATGAAAGGATGTTAAAGTCTCCAACTATTATAGTGAATTAATCTATTTCTCCTTACAGTTCTATCAGGTTTTGTCTGTTGTATTTTGAAACTCTCTTGTTTGATGTATACACATTAAGCATTGTTATGTCTTTTTGGAGAGTTAACCCCTTTATCATTATGTAATGTCTCTTTATCTGTGATAATTTTCATTACTTTGAAGTCGGCTCTGTCTGAAATTAATATAGCTACTCCAGCTTTCTTTTGATAAGTGCTACCATGGTTTCCCTTTACTTATTTTTTAACCTGCAATTAATGCAGTCTTAGATCACATTAGCTTGTTTTTTGTTGTTGTTGAAGTATAGTTGATTTACAATATTCTGTTAGTTTCAGGTGTATAACACAGTGATTCAGTTATACATACATATATATATATATGTATACATATATATATATATATATATATTTTCTTTGTCTTCAGATTCTCTTCCCTTATAGGTTATTACAAAATTGAGTATACTTCTCTGTGCTATACAGTAGGTTCTTGTTGGTTATCTGTTTTATATATAGTAGTCTTAATGTCAACCTCATAATTAATCCCACCCTGCACCCCCTTTCCCCTTTGGTAACCATAAGTTTGTTTTCTATGTCCGTGAGTCTCTTTCTGTTTTGGAAATAAGTTCATTTGTAACTATTTTTTTTAGGTTCCATATATAAGTGATATCATGTGATATTTATCTTTCACAATCTGGCTTACTTCACCAAGTATGATAATCTCTAGGTCCATCCATGTTGCTGCAGATGGCATTATTTCAGTCCTTTTTATGGCTGAGCAATTTTCCATTGTATATATATATATATACCACATCTTCTTTATTCATTCATCTTTTGATGGACATTCCGCTTGCTTCCATGTCTTGGCTATTGTAAATAGTGATGCTATGAACATTGGGGTGCCTGTATCTTTTTGAATTATGATTTTTTCCAAATATATGCCCAGGAGTGCAATTGCTGGATCATATGGTAACTCTATTTTTAGTTTTTTGAGACACCTCCATACTGTTCTCCATAGTGGCTATACCAATACACATTTCCACCAGCAATGAAGGAGGGTTCCTTTTATTCCACCCTCTTTCCAGCATTTATTATTTGTGGACTTTTTAAAATAAATTTATTTATTTATTTATTCATTTATTGGCTGCACTGGGTCTTCACTGCTGTGCATGGGCTTCTCTCCAGTTGCAACAAGCAGGGGCCTCTTCTCATTACAGTGTGTGGGTCTCTCATTGTGGTGGCTTCTCTTGTTACAGAGTACGAGCTCTAGGTCCATGGGCCTCAATAGTTGTGGCACATGGGCTCAGTAGTTGTGGCTCGCGGGCTCTAGAGCGCACACTCAGCAGTTGGGGCACATGGGCTTAGTTGCTCCACAGCATGTGGGATCCTCCCGGGCCAGGGATTGAACCCATGTCCCCTGTATTGGCAGGGGACAACCACTGCACCACCAGGGAAGTCCCAATTATTTGTAGACTTTTTGTTGATGGCCATTCTGACCAGTGTGAGGTGATACCACCTTGTAGTTTTGATTCACATTTCTCTAATAATTAATGATGTTGGGCATTTTTACATGTGTCTTTTGGCCACCTGTATGTCTTCTTTGGACAGCTACATTTAAAAGAATGAAATTAGAACATCCTCTAACACCATACACAAAAGTAAACCCAAAATGTCTGAAAGACCTAAATGTAAGACCAGATACTATAAAAATCCTGGGAGAAAACCTAAGCAGCACACTGTTTGAACAATATCTTTTTGGATTTGTCTCCTAGAGTAATGGAAAAAAATACAAATAAATAAATGGGACCTAATTAAACTTAAAAGACTTTGCACAGCAAAGGATACCATACACAAAATGCAAAGACAACGTGCAGAATGAGAGAAAATATATGCAAATGATATGACCAACAGGGATTAATCTCCAAAATATACAGTGCATATAGATCAATATCAAAAAAAACCCTACAAAAAATGGGCAGAAGATCTAAATAGGTATCCCCTTACTTTTAATCTCTTTGGTTCTTTATATTTAAAGTGGATTTCTCGTAGATAGCATATGGTTGGGTCTTGTTTTTTTTATCCACTCTGGCAGTCTTTATCTTTTAGTTGTTTTTTGACATTGACATTTAAAGTGATATTGATATAGTTGAATTAATATTTGTTGGTTGAATTAATTTTCTGTTCATTGTCCTGTTCTTTGTATCTTCTTTTGTGTTCTACTTTTTTTTTTTCTGACTTCCCTGGTTTTTAGTGAGTGAATTCTAAGACTGCATTTTTCCTTCTCTCTTAGCATATCATTTACACTTCTTGTAAACTTTTTTAGTGCTTGCCCTTGGCTTTGCAGTCTATATTTATAACTCAAGGCCTTTTTCAAGTAATACTATACCACTTCATGGATAGTACAAGTTCCCTGTAACATTGCTCTCATTAATTTCACTTATCCATAAGCTGGAATTATGGTATATATTGTTGGATTATTATTTTGAACACTTTTTTTTTTCTTTTTTGGGACGTGCTGTGTGGCATGCAGGATGTTAGTTCCCTGACCAGGGATTGAACCTGTGCCCCTTGCATTGGGAGTCTTAAGCACTGGACCACCAGGGAAGTCCCACTGAACAAATTTTTGTCTAATTGTTTCAGTTAAGAATACAGAAAAAAATATTTAATCTTCATGTATTTCTTTTTTAATGCTCTTCCTTTCTTTATGTAGATCCAAGTTTCTGACCTATATCATTTGCCTTTTTGATGAACTTGTTTTAACAGTTTTTGCAAAATAAATATATAAAAAAAAAACAAACAACAGTTTTTGCAAGGTAGGTCTCCTGGTGACAAATTGCCTCAATTTTTGTCTGGGAAAATCTTTATTTTGCCTTATCTTTTGAAGGATAATTTTGCTAGATACAGAATTCTAGGTTGATGCTTTTGTCTTTCAACACTATTTCACTTTACTTTTTTTTCTTTGTTTGCATGGTTACTGAAGAGAAATTCAATATAATGTTTAGTTTTGCACCTCTATAGATAAAGTTTTTTGCTGTGTAGGTGTGTGTGTGTGTGTGTGTGCACGTGCCACACTCACTTCTGCCTTCTCTCAAGATTTTATCTTTGTCTTTAATTTTCTTCAGTTTGAGTGGCTATGCCTATGGCTTAGTGTAGATTTGGGGGTATTTATCTTGATTGATATTTTCTGAGCTTCCAGAATCTGTAGTATGGTGCCTAGCATTAATTTTGGAATACTGTTATTGCTTCAAATATTTCTTCTGTTCCTTTCTCTCTCTCTCTTCTCATCTTCCCATTACATGTACATTACATCTTTTATATTTGTCTCACAACTCTTGGATATTCTGTTCTTTTTTATTCTTTTTTCTCTTCCCATTTCAGTTTTGGAAGTTTCTATTAACATTTCTTCAAGCTCACTGATTCTTTCCTTGGCTGTGTTCTGACTATTGGTGAGCCTATCAAACACATTCTTAATTTCTGTGATGGTGTTTTGATTGCTAGCATTTCCTTTGATGCTTTCTTAGAGATTCCAGTTATCTACTTATATTACCCATCTGTTCTTGCACATAGTCCACTTTAGTATACTGATCATAGCTGCTTCAAATTCCTGGTCTTATAATTTCAACATCTCTCTCTGCCATATCTGAGGCTTGCTCTATATCTTGAAAATATATTTTTTATCTTTTAGTATGTCTAGTAATTTTGTGTTGAAAGTCAAACATGTACCGATAAAAGAAACTGAGGAAACTGAGGTAAATAGGTCTTTAGTGGAGGTTTTATGTGTATCTCACTAGTTTATCAGGTCTGAACATACTTGATGGTTTCAGTACCTTTTTTTTTTAGGAGATAGTCTACATAGATGATCATGTCATCTGTTTCCAACTTGTATGCCTTTTGATTCTTTTTTTTTTTTTCTTGCCTTATTGCATTGACTAGGATCACCATAATAATGTTGTATAGAGATGGTGAGAATAGACATTTAATTATTACTAATGTGGGGGAGATAGTATATGCATTTCCCCTTCTGATTATGATATTAGTTGTAGGTTTTTTTATGCATGCCATCTCTCAGGTTGACAAAATTATCTACTGTTTCTATTTCCTGAACATTTTTATTATGAATGGATTTTGTCAAATGCTTTTTTTCTCCATTCATTGAGAGAATTTTGTGATATTTCTACCTTAGTTTATTAATATGGTGAATCACATTGATTGATTTTCAAATATTATGCCAGTCTTGCATGCTAGAATAAACCTCTAACCAATCATGGTATATTATCTTTTTTATATATTGCTAGAATTTTGTTAGTATTTTGTTAAGGATTTTACATTTATATTCATAGAAATATTGGACTATACTTTCCTTTTCGTGTACTATCTCTAAGCACTGCTCTATCTGCATCATGTAAGTTTTCTTATGTCATATTATAATTTAATTTTTATTTCAGAATGGTTTCTAATTTTCCTTGTGGTTTCTTCTTTGACCCTATGAATTATTGAAGTGTGTTCTTTGATTTACAATATTTGGAGATTTGTTAGCTATCTTTCTAACTCTGTTGTTGTTAAGGGACGTTAAGGAACATACTTTGTATAATTTAAAACATTTTACTGAGATTTGTTTTGTGAAAAAAAATATGGTTTATGTTGATGAGTGTTTCACATGCATTTGAAATAACGTGTATTCTTTTGCTAGATACAGAGTTCTATAAATGTCAATTAGATCAAGTGGGTTAAAAGTTTTAGGTATTCTACATCCTTACTGATTGTTTGACTGCTTGCTTTTATCAATTACTAAGAGAGGTTAACTAAAATCCTCAGCTATAATTGTGGTGTTGACTAATTCTCTTTTAGTTCTATCACTTTTGCTTTATTTTAAACTTAAAGTTCAGTTCTTAGGTGCACCCAAATTTAAGACTGTTATAGCTTCTTGAAGTGAATTTCATCACTTCAAATAGGTTAGCCAAATTTTTTGGCATAAAGATTAGAGTGGATGTACATGAAATAGACAATAGAAAAACAATAAAGTCGATAAAACCAAAAATAGTTGATTGTTTGAAAAGATCAACAAAATTGATAAACTTTTAACTAGATTGACTAAGAAAAACAGAAAAAGCAAATATTAAAATCGCAAGTAAAAACATTACTACTGACTTCACAGAAATAAAAAGAATTATAAGAGAATAATATGAACAACTATACACTAATAAAGTGGATAACCTATATATAGTGAAAAAAATCCTAAAAACACACAGACTGCCAAAATGACTCAAGTAGCAATAGAAAATTTGAATAGACCTAAAACTAATAAGGACAAAGTAATCAAAAAACTACAATAAACAAAAGCCCAAGACCAGATAGCTTCACTAGAGAATTCTTCAAATATTTAAAGGAGAAATAATGCCAGTCTTCTCAAACTCTTCCAAGAAGTTGAAGAGGAGTGAATACTTCCTGAATTGTTCCATGAGGACAGCATTACCCTGATTGCAAAATCATGCAAAGACACTACAAGAAAACTATACGCCAATATCCCCAGTTAATACACAAGCAAAATTTCTCAACAAAATACTAAGAAACCAGTCAGCAGCATGTTAAAAGGACTATACATCATGATGAAGTGAGTTTTATTCCAGGAATGCAAAGATTCAACATACTAAAATCAATCAATGTAATAAGCTACTTTAACAGAATAAAGAAAAAACCCATGTAATCTCAATTGGTGCTGAAAAAGCATTTGACAAAATTCAGCGCACTTTCATGGTAAAAGAAACCAAACCAAAGCAAAAAACCATACTCAGAAAACTATAACAGAATAAAGAAAAAACCCATGTAATCTCAATTGGTGCTGAAAAAGCATTTGATAAAATTCAGCTCACTTTCATGGTAAAAGAAACCAAACCAAACCAAAGCAAAAAACATACTCAGAAAACTAGAAATAGAAGGAAACTTCCTCATCATAATAAATGCCACATATGAACCCACATGTCACACAGTCAGGAAAGTCTGAAGACTTTTCCCCAAAGATAAGAAGACAAGGATGCCTACTTTCAGCCCTTCTTTTCAGCATAATACTAGAAGTTGTCAGAATATTTAGAAAGAACAGGAAATAAAATGCAATCAAATGGGAGAGGAAGTAGTAAAACTATCTCTGCTAACAGATGACATGATCTTATATGTAGAAAACACTAAGGAATACACACACACCAAAAAACCTCTTAAAAACTAATAAAAAAAATCAGCAAAGTTGCAGATACAAAATCACACCAAAAATACATTATATTCTATACGTTAGCTATATCTGAAAAGCAGTTTAAGAAAACAATTCCATATAAAGTAGCAGCAAACAGAATAAAATATTTAGGAATAAATTTAACTAAGGCAATGTAATGTAACATGTATATGCTGCAAACTATACAACATTGCTTAAATAAATTAAGAAATGGGACTTCCCTGGTGACGCAGTAGTTAAGAATCCGCCTGCCAATGCAGGTTACACAGGTTCAATGCCTGGTCCAGGAAGATCCCACATGCTGCAGAGCAGCTAAGCCCGTGCACCACAACTACTGAGCTTGCACCCTAGAGCCCACGCACCACAGTTACTGAAGCCCACACACCTAGAGCCCGTGTTCCACAGCCACTGCACTGAGAAGCCCGTGCACTGCAACAAAGAGAAGCCCCTGCTCCCCACAACTAGAAAAAGCCCGTGCGCACAGCAACCCAATGCAACAACAAAAGACTCTTAGAAAAAAAAAAAATAATAATTAATTAAAGAAGACATAAATAAATGGAAAGACATTCCATGTTTGTGGGTTGGAAACAGTATTGTTGAGATGATAATTACTATTCAAAGTGATGTTACTGATTCAGTGAAATCCTTATGAAAATGGTCATATACAATCCTTTTAATATACTGCTGAATTCATTTGCTGATACTTTATTGAGGATTTTTGCGTCAATGTTCATGGAGATATTGGGCTATAGTTTAGAACATGCATTTCTTTTAAGGGAACTAATCAAACCTCAGTAGAACAAAGGAACTACAGTATATAACTCTGGTCATATTCTGTGATCACATTGTAATAAAACTTGGAGCAACCAGCAAAGAAATACTTCTCTAAAACCCAAATGTTTTAAAACCCAAATATTTAAAACAAACTTTATATAATTCATGGATTAAAAATAAAAAATAGGCACATTGGAAATCAAAATATTTAGAACTGAATAACAATGAAAGTTTGTGAAATTCAGCGTTAGAGGTTCTTAAATATTTGTATTGGGTTGAGAATGAGCAACAGAAAAGAGAGGTCAAGAATTAATTAGTTAGGCTTCCAAATCAAATTAGAGGAAAAAAGACCAACAACAGAATAAACCCAATGGAAATAAGTAGAACCAGATAATAAATATAAAAGTAAAAATGAATGAAATAGAAAGCAGCAAACATTAGAAAAGATCAAGAAAACAAAATTGCAGTTATGTAAAAGATTACAAAAGTAGATTAATCTCAAACAAAGTTAATCAAGGAAAGTGAAACAGCACAAAAAATATGAAAATGGAGCACAATACAGTACAGCAGTTAAAATATGATGCGACTACAATGAACAATTTTATACTGCTTCTGAAAAAAGAGTTACTGGATAATTTTAGAAAACTATAAATTACCAGCTGACTTAAGAAAAATGTGAAAACATATCTGTATCTAATCTTTAAATTAGTATGAAATCTATCATTTTTTCAACTGCAGTGTTGCCACCCCAATACTGAAATAAGTCAAACACAGATAAGTTTTTTAGGTAATCTTTATAAAACATTCAAAGAAAAGATAATTCCTATCAACAAAAGTATTTTATACAAGTTATTCCTGAAGAAAAAAATGTTATATACATCTGAAGTTTATGTTATAACCTTGATATCAAACACAGAGCAAGGCTCATATAGGAAAAAAATTATTGGCCATTTATGAACATAGACTTAAATTATCCTAAGTAAAGTGTTAAACAGTTATTTCCAACAAACAATGAAATATTGGAATATTTATGTTCTCATATTCATGTTGAACTTTTTTTCTAGAAATATAATTAGACTAAAAAATGTATTAGTCATTTATCATATTTAGAAATTGAGCAATCCACATGATCATCTCAATCTTTACAGAAAAACTTTTCATGAAAATGAAATTAGAAACTATTCATTATTTTTAAAAACATTGAAAACACTTTTAGTACCCTTAGAAGTAAATAGGTTTTTATAGTACATTAATTAATGATAGGGGCTTATTTTTAATTAATGATGGGGCTTATTTCTAATTAACATGTGGGCTTATTTCTGGGCTTTCTATTTCATTCCATTGATCTGTGTGTCTTTTTTGTGCCAGATTACTGTTGTGTTGATTACTGTAGCTTTCTAGTATAGTGTGAAATCTGGGAGTGTGATACCTCCAGCTTTGTTAAAGAACAAGATTGCTTTGGCATTTCAGGGTCTTTTATGATTCCATATGAATTTCAGGATTATTTGTTCTAGTTCTGTGAAAAATGTCATGGGTGTTTTGATAGAGATTGCATTAAATCTGTAGATCACTTTGGGTGGTATGACCATTTTAAACAATATTAATTCTTCCAATCTAAGAGCATGGAATATCTTTCCATGTCTTTGTATCTTTAATTTCCTTAATCAGTGTTTTCTAGCTTTCAGTATAGGTCTTTCATCTTCTTGGTTAAGTTTATTCGTAGGTTTTTTATTTGTTTTGATGCAATTTTAAATGGGATTTTTTTTTTTTACTTTCTTTTTTGATAGTTCATTATTAAATCTGTGGAAAAGCAACATATATTAATCTTGTATCCTGCAACTTTGCTGAATTCACTTATTAGTTCTAATAGTTTTTGTATGGAGACCTTAGGTGATTTCTGTATAAAGTATTATGACTAACATAAAAGAAATAAAAGCAAAAATAAACACATGGGACCTAATTAAACTTAAAAGCTTTTGCACATGCAAAGGAACCCATCAACAAAACAAGAAGGCATCCTATGGAATGGGAAAAAATATTTGCAAATGATATGATTAACAAAGAGTTAATATCCAAAATATATAAACAGCTCATATAACTCTATCAAAAAAAACAACACAATCAAAAAATGGGTGGAAGATCAGAATAGACGTTTCTGCAAAGGAAACATACAGATGGCTAACAGACACATGAGGAGATGTTCAACATCACTAGTCAGAGAAATGCAAATCAAAACCACAATGAGCGATCACCTCACACCAATCAGAAAAATCTACAAATAACAAATGCTCATGAGGATGTGGAGAAAAGGGAAGCCTTGTACACTGTTGGTGGGAATGTAAATTGGTACAGCCACTTTGGAAAACAGTAGAGTTTCCTCAACAACCTAAAAATTGGACTACTGTATGATCCAGCAATTTGACTCCTGGGTATATATCCAGAAAAAAAATGAAAACAAGAATTCGTAAAAGATACGTGCACCCCAATGTTCATATCAGCAGTACTTACAATATCTATTTTATACACACACACACACACACACATATTATTACTCAGCCACAAAAAGAATGAAATTCTGCCATTGGCAGCAACATAGATGGGTCTAGAGAATATTATACTTAATGAAATGTCAGAAGGCAAATACTGTATGATATCATTTATATGTGGAATCTAAAAAATAATACAAGTGAATATATATGCAAAACAGAAATAGAATCACAGATATAGAAAACAAACTAGTGGTTACCAGTGGGGAGAGGAAAAGGGGAGGGGCAAGTTAGGGGTATAGGATTAAGGAACACAGATGACTATGTATAAAATAGATAAGCAACAATGGTGTATTGTATTGCACCAGGAATTAGAGCCATTATCTTATAATAACTTTTAATGGAGTACAAGCTGTAAAAATAATGAATCACTATGCTGTACACCTAAAATTAATATAATATTGTAAATCAACTATACTTCAATAAATAAAAAACAAATAAGTTTTTATAAAAAGATTTTCTACAAGCATTATATTTACTGGTTGGATATTACAAATATTTTCTTTAAATGTGAGAACAAGTTAAGGATGTCTATCGATATCACATTGTAGGCAGTTTTTAATCATAGTTTGTAGCCAGCACAATAAGGTAAGAAAAAGAAGTAAGGGTATATGATTTTTAAAGGAAAAAAAAACTTAACAGATCTTTAACAGGGGAATATATAATAATTAAATTTTGTGCTTTACTTACAGTGGAATATTATACTGAATAAAAAATTAATAACTTGGACTTCAAGTATCCATATTGACGAATCTCAAGTATATAAGTATAAAAAGGCAAGTTACAAAGGATATTTAAGGAATGTGATACCATTATTACAAAAACTGAGAGTGAACTAGAAGACAATTATATTTATGACTGTGTGGGAGAAGAGTATAAAAACTTGCACGTCAGTGATACAAAGTAAC